>NC_080425.1:24852756-25595537 GCF_029873635.1 Malania oleifera
TATTTTATTTTCCTTATCTTAGCAAAGAAACACGAGTAAACAAAATTTTGGACATTGAACTCCCGATGCAAGTGATATACGAAAATGCATAATTTCGTTTCTTTGATAGCAAAGGAAACTTCGGAGATAAAACCTTTAATAAGTTGCAACAAAAGAAAGAAGAAAACAAAAGAAGATAAAAGCATCCATGTAGGGGGCGAATAATCAAAAGCTTGCCACTTGTATTTCTCTGTTTCCATGGTCAAAAGTAAACCCATTTATTCAGACTATATGCGGAATATCTCTAGTTCAAAACTTGTTGTACTTCTTTGACAGATCTGATCTTCAAAATATTCCTTCAATGTTGCACAATAGGCTCCTCCACGTCAATTGCCAATAGACCCAAATCTCTTAAGGTTTGTACTTTATGCTTGAAACGCCAACATTTTTCGATTGAATGACCTATTGCCCCAGAATGATACTCGCATCGAGCATTTGGGTCGTACCACCTTAGGAAAGGGGATTGTAGCAACAATCCTGGTATTGGTGCAACCATTTGAATTTCCACCAATTGCGGGAACAATTCTGCATAAGTCATCGGAATAGGTTGAACTTCTTTTCTCTTTCTTTCCATTAGGGGGCTCCCTCCCGTGTCCTGAACACTCAGCTGCCTTGAAATAGGCTTAGGTCCGAAGGGAACTGCTTGGGGTTGCGCACCTGAATGCACTACCTGATGGACTATGGGCTTGTAGGAAAAATTCTTATTTGTCCCCCGGATTTTACCCTCTTGGTAATGATGCCCCTGAATCATCTGTGCTTCCTCGTCTTTCTTCCTCTTACTTGGGTCAGTTTCTGCATCACCACTTTTGGTTCTTCCGACTTTGATGGCCGTTTCAATTCTCTCTCCAGTAGCAACAATATCCATAAAGTCATGTGGGGTTGCCCCTAGGAGATGTCCGAAGTAGGGATTTTTCAATGTATTCACGAATAGGGAGATGGCCTCCCTATCTTCCACTGAAGGGCTCACTTGAATGGACATGTCCCTCCATCTATATGCATATTCTCTGAATGTTTCATTAGGTTTCATTTGCATGCTTTGTAAGGTCATGCGATCAGGTGCCATTTCTATCACATGGCGGTACTGAGCTATGAAGGAATTTGCCAGATCTTTCCAAGTACGAATTCGAGCTCGATCCTGCTGAATGTACCATCTGATAGCTGCTCCAGTCAAACTATCTTGAAAGCAATGCATCATCAACCTTTCATCATCAGTATGTGCAGCCATTTTTTGGCAATACAAGCACAGGTGGGTCCGAGGACAGTGGGTCCCATCGAATTTTTCAAAATCCGGCAACTTGAATTTTGGTGGCAGAGTGACCTTTGGTACTAGGAAAAGGTCATTAGGGTCAACGGAATCAAATGTATTATACCCTTCAATTGCTTTCAAGCGCTCTTCCAATACGTCACAACGACGCTTAAACTCAGATCTATTTATCCCCATATCAGGAGTTGCTAAGGGGGAAGTCCCTGCCACTGGAAACCCCTGTGCTGGCACAGTTGGGATAAATGGAGGCATATTTGGCATTGGATCCCCTATGACGCCCGGCGGTGGAGCTGATGTTTGTCCATGATTTAGGGTGAACCCTGGAGGATGAGTAGGGTCTATATCTGTTTCAGAATCATTTTGTACCGCTTTTCCTTTGTTCATCAACAATTCCATAATTTTACTCATTTTTTCAATCAATTCTTCCTGTCCTTATTCTATGCCCAGGACTCTACCTTCCAATTGTTCACTCATTTCTTTTGCCCTTCTCCTGGTATTGTATTGATGCGTGACAGTCTCAATGTTGCTTGCTCAGACAAATTCTGTGGCTAGGCACTGCAAACCAAAACTTTCCCTTTTTAGAATCGTGAATGCATGATTATGTGAGGCATGAATGTGTGAGTATCTAATGCATGACCATGAGATGTAATAAATGTTGGTGCATGGATGTAACTAGTGCAATTACACTTACAAATAGAGATATGAACATGCATGTGACCTATCGTGCATGATTATGTGTGAAATTACGCATGAATGCATGGATGCAATGAATGTTTGTGCATGGATGTACCTAGTGCAATTACACATACAAATAGAGATATGACCATGCATGTGACCTATCGTGCATGATTATATGTGAAATTATACATGAATGCATGGAAGCAATGAATGTTTGTGCATGGATGTACCTAGTGCAATTACACATACGAATAGGGATATGACCATGCATATGACCTATCGTGCATGATTATGTGTGAAATTATGCATGAATGCATGGATGCAATGAATTTTTGTGCATGGATGTAACTAGTGCAATTACACATACCAATAGAGATATGACCATGCATGTGACCTATCATGCATGATTATGTATGAAATTATGCATGAATGCATGGATGCAATGTAACCTAACTAACTACTTTGTCAACATTCTAGGAAAAGTCCCACTAATGAGAGACTTCAAAATTAAGACAATCACAATTACAATTCAATTCTTCCCTCAATCATTCTTCTCCTTGATGACGGTCCATGTTCCTCAGATTCTATGAAGGGTCAAATTATGATCTGAGGTTGGGGTTGACCCAGGTTGGTCAACCCACTGGATTTGCTCAATACGAGTTTGTGGACTTTAATGTGCACTTGGGCCTCAAGTATATTAAAATATGGGCTTCAATATATTTCATGATGGGATTAGGCCCTAGTTTTAAAAGGATTTGGGCTTGGATTATTTAGAAAATATTGGCCCGGATTTTTAGGGTAATAGGGCCAAAGACCATTTTTGAAAATTGGGTTTGACCCCTTTTGGAAAATTAGGTCTGGGCCGAATTTTTACTTAGGAAAGGGTTGGGCCTATACTTGTTATTTCTAAAAAAATTGGGCCCGAATTATTTGAAAAGGGTTGGGTCGACCCATATTTTAAAATAGTTGGGCCAAGTGCTTCATTTTGAAATGATGGGCCTTTGTCTCATTACTGGGCTTTTTCTGAATACTAGCTAAGTAGTATGTATGTCTAAATGTATGTCAAATGTATGATATAATACAAAGTATTCCACAATATATATACAACACACTATTCATGGAGAAGGATGTGGCTCCTGTCCCAACCTAGGGTAGGTACGTATATATAGGGTTGTTCATGGCTCTATCCTAGTTAAGGACAAACTATGGACAAGTACGTGTGGGTAGGCTCTAATCCCTATTGACAAAAAGGTCCCTAATTTGAAATTTCATCCTCCCCCATAGGGGTCCGGACAAAACTCGCATTGAACGGGGTGGTTCGCGGGTCCCATCAAGCTTAAGCTACGAAGGGACAAACGCTATTATACCCCTATCTAATCTTAGCAGGTAAAGCTCGGGTATAGAGCGTGAGAGTGTGTGAATTTAAACTTAACTTAATCCTACTATCCCCACATTTATTCACATGCTATAAACAATATGGAAACAAGATATCTACAATTAATATATATATATTCAAAAGATAAGGAAACACAATATATGCAATTAATATGTTCATTCAAAAAATTTGGAAACAAGGAAACAAAATATTTATAATTAGTATACAAAATATCTATACTTATTCAAAATATCTTACAATTAATATGCTTTATTCAGAATATTTGGAAACAAAATATCTACAATTAATATTCACAAAATTAGGAAACAAAATATTTTTAATTAATTTTGGTTCTTTACAAATTATGGAAGTAAAATATTTACAATTAAGTAAAGTTATTTACAAATTACAATATTTACAAAATAAGGAGTAATTAATAGATTTATTAAATTTAAACTTGGGATAATTTTCAATTAATTAATGGCTCGACTCTCTAGCTCCCCAGCGGAGTCGCCAAGCTGTCGCGATGTCCCGGGAGCGCGTGTGCCCCGGGCGGCGAAATAAAAATCAATTTAATATTTTCATGGAAAAACATGGATATCGGAGTCGCCACTAACCTTTAGTGCGGTTAGAACACATGATTACTACCCCGTTAGGGGTAGAATCGGTCTACATTACCAGAGTTGGGGCCGGAAGTTCTGTTACGCGAGGGGAAGGTACGAGCACCCCCTACGCGCCCGTTCTTACGAACGGTACCTAATTAATTTGAAATTATCCCTAAATTAATCTAATAATTCTTTAAATTACTCCCTTTTATGAATTTATAAATACATGTGAAAAATAAATAAATAAAATAATAAATAAATAAAGATAATATATATACATATATATTCCCTCAGAGTTTAGGGTACGTGATGCCCGAAGGCTCATACCCTCGCAATAAAATTATAGGGATAATAATTAAGAAAATACACTCCCAAAGTTTTGAAATTATATATAAAATTTCTATAGGACAATACTAGTATGGGAGGTTTAAATATATATATATATATATATATTAATAAGATAATAAACTAAGAAATTAAATTACCATAATACACGTAATAATAATAGGGATACACATATGCTATATAGACTATATAATAATAAATTACTTATAACACCTAATAACTTACCCTAATAATAAACCATCCTAATAGATAGTAATAATACACGCATAATAATAATAATAATAATAATAATGTAACTCATATCATAATAATACTAAACTTAGAATAATAATAATAATGACACTATATCATACGTAATAATAATAACAATAATACTAATAATGACATAATGTACTACCATATAATAAGATATTAACATCCTATAAATACAATAACATCCCGGAAATAATCAAAACTTTAAAGTTAATTTTCAATATACACACATATGGAAACAATTAGTACCTATGGCAACGATTTGGACCCTAAAATAAATGCACAAAATGCAGTATTAAATATGGAAATAACTGAAATTATGGAAACAAATCGACCTAAAAATTAACATGTTAATGAACAATAATATATGCTCAAAACAATTAATGAAATTAAGGCAACAAATCGAACCTAAATAATATATAATAATAATCAAAAACCCTATAACAATATAACTGACCTAATATACAATATCAATATAACAATAATGATAACCCAAAATATATAATATCAATATGACAATGATAAAAACCCTAAAATAACTATATAATAAGATTGACTAAATATTAACATGATAATTATATCAATAATAAACAATAATATCACATGAATACACAATACAACAATAATATTACATCGATATATATACTTGAACGTAACGTTGAGATAACCATAATGATAATCTAAAGCATACTATTTTAATAAGACAATTATGAAAACCATATAACAATTATATTACAAGGTCACCTAAATATTAACATGATGACTATAACAATAATAAACACTAATATCACATGAATACATAATACAACAATAATATTACGTAAATATATATACATGCAACTTAGATATACAATTAAAATATGCAACCAATAATAACATAAATATAAATATATAAGGTCATAATAATAACAATCACATTAGTATGCAAAAATATATATAAAACAAATATGCCACATAATAATAATAATAATAATATGTAAAATAAATACACATAAATCATATATATAACAATATAACAATATACACTATAGGAATATTCGCTACAACAATAACAATATAACAATACGACAATAATATAACAATATAACAATATATATAAATATATATAATATGGAAATAATTAAAGAAATAAATCAATCCTACAATTAAAATGTAAACTATACAATATGGAAACATAAAAAAAACCTAAAATTGAAACACAATAATAATATGAAAATATGTAAGCTAATATACAATAGAATGTGCATGAATATGCAAATAATTATATAAGGCAATCACAACAATAATAAAAATATACAAACTATACAAAAAAAAAAATGTGCATTCAAAATTATATAAATATACAAATAAGCATACAAGGCAATAACAATAATATATATGCACATTAGATAATAACTAATAAATGACAACAATAATAATAGTACTCCAATAATATAATAATAATAATAAGAACATACCAACAATATAATAATAATACTAATAATAATAAGTCAGCAATATAATAACATTACTAATAATAATACAAACAAAGTAATACTAATACAAGTAAAAATCAATATAATAATGTTAATACAATTAATATAATGGCAATAATAATATCCAAGCAATTTACTAATAACAATATACAAATAATAATAACAATATGATCAACATAAAAAGAAACCTTCAACAACAATTTTAATATATATAACAAGGAAAAAATAAAGAAAAATTTAAACATTAAAACATAAGGTGTGTGTGTGCATGTATTTACAGAGGAGGCTGGAGAGGGATACAGCCGGATCTTGCCGTGGCTGGAGGGCCGCCGGCTGGCCTGAGGCGACAGAAGGTTGGCGTGGTGCGTCGTGGCGGTGCTGCTGTGTTCGGAGGGACGCCGGAGACGATAGTGCTAAGGAAGCAGTGAGAACAGAGGAGCCCGAAGACAGTGGCGGCGGTGGAGGTTCCAGTGGGTTGCAGTCGGAGCTGTTGCCGGAGTGTGGCTGCAGCAGTTGGAGGTCTTCTGCCGCTGCTGTGATGGCGGTGGTGGCTTTGAAGGCGATGGCTTTAGGAACAGGGGCTGGCCAAGGAGCTGCTGGAGACAGGCTCGAGCGGAGGCTGCAGGGAGGTCTTGGCGGTGGTTGTACAGTGGGTTGGCAGCAGGTGTGGCTGGAGTCGTCGCCGGAGAGAGTTGCAGAGGCTGCGGGGTAGGTGGCTAGGAGATGGAGAGATGATGGAAGAACTAGAAACAGGGAGGCCGTGCGTGAGGTTGTGTCTTCGGGAAGAAGAAGAAGAAGAAGAAGGAGACAGAAAATTTTTTTTCTTTGGTTTCCCTCAGCGCTGTGGCTGTGCGCTCCCCCGGCTGTTGTACGCTGCTGGCTGTGCCCCCCAGATCCCTTGCGTGAGAGAGCCTATAAATAGGCTCCCCCACCCCCAAAACCCTAGGTGCCTAATAATAATAATAATAATAATAATAATAAGTAGAATAAAATAAATAATAATAATACTAATAATAATAATACTAATAATAATAATAATAAATAAATAAATAATATTAATAATAATGATAATAAAAATAAATAATAATAATAATACTAAAATAATAATGATAACAAAATAATAATAATAATAAAAATAATAGCAGAAATAAATAATAATAATAATAATAATAAAGATAAAAATACTAATAATAATAAAAATTAAAAATAATGTTAATAATAATGAAAATAATAAATAATAATAATAATAATAAATAATATAAATAGAAATAAAAATAAAAATAAAAGTAATAATAATAATAGTAATCAATACTAATGAAAATTAATAATAATAATAACAATAATAATAATAATAATAATAATAATAATAATAATAATAATAAGACTAATGAAAATTAATAATAATAATAAATAAAATAATAAAAATACTAATAATATTAGAAATACTAATAATGATAATAAATATATTGGGCTTGGGTAAAAATTGGGTGTCTACACCAAACTTTCTGAATTTTCATAAACATATAACAGATGTAAAATTTAAATCCCATAAACACATGTTATACTTTAATTGATAAAATTCCTAAAATTAACTGGCTTAACTTATTCCTCTTACTTGATTATTAAGAGACATGCTAAAACTCTATACTTACGCTCCCGGCGTTCGGAATTCAAAGACCCTGAAATCATGTCTTCCCCAGAATAATATCACATTCACATTTTCCTGGACCCACATACTTCATTTAATCAATGAAACATCAAACAATTAACTATTTATTACTCGTACCTCATCCCCTCAGGAAACGCCCGTAGGGACCCTAAACCCGTGCTTGCGGCGTTCGCACCAAAACCCTGTATTCCATAAATCCCAATTTTATTAGTTCAACCCCAAATAATGTTCATATTCACATTCCTAAACCTATACACCCATTAAACCAATTAAACCACCAACCAACACCATAACCACTTCCTTAACTCAGTTTTAGCATGGTGCCTAGGATCCTCCAAACACAATTCTGATATGCTCAAATTGACGAGGATCACCGCTAGGCCTTAAATATGGAGTTTGATCGTCGATAGGGCGAGTTTAGAGTGAGAAAATAAGGAGGGAGAGAGAGAGAGAGAGAGAGAGAGAGAGAGAATACTAGGTAACTTACTTCTTAGGCCTCCTAATCCTTTGCCTTCTCCAAATTTTCTGCAGTTTCTTTTTTCTAAATTTCCTCTTCTTCAGCTTCCTCTCTTTGTCTCTTAGAAACTCCTTGCTGCCTCTTTTGTTTCCTTCTCCTTAACAGATTTCTATGTTTTCTTCAATTTTTCTAATGGAGGGAGGAATAGCAAATTGGGAGTGATTGATTGATTGATTTTTAGCCAATTGGGAGTGATTTTTTAGCCAATTAGGAGTGATTGCTTGATTGACTTATTTATTTATTTTATTTATTAATACTATGGGCCTCCAATTTCAAAAATAGTCTGGCATGGGCTTTGTGTTGGTACAAGCCCACGATGGGCCTAAAAGAAAATGTAAAATAGACCCAAAACTTTGGCCTCCTGATGCGTTATCACTAATTGAAAAATCTTGTTCTTTTATGTGTGTAGGTGTAGGACATTGAGAGGCTGGCCCAATAAAGTTCCAAGGCCACTGAAGTTGCTTTTTTCCCCCCTATGTGTTCATTATTTTTTTATTTTTTTATTGCATTAATGAAAAATAAGTTATTATAAAATGATCTAATGTATGCATGTTTGAACTAGGTGGTGAGGATGAGTGAAGCGAGAGACCATGCCTAGGAAAAGACCTTAGATGGCATCAAAATTCAGAAAAGAATAATTAAGAAAAAAAATCTCAAGGTTTTGCTATATAAAGCCCCATAAAAAATGGTGTATCTACATCAAGTGTCTTAGAAATTGTCATGTGTATGTAAGGCATTGATTAGGGCAATTGGTAGTTGTTGATTGGTGGTTGTTAGTTTGAATTTGAATTTTTAAAATTCAAATATATATCTTGTTTCCCTCCATCTCTTGAGAGTCTATAAATAGACCATTTAGGATAGTTTTTGGCACACTTAGGTGGAGGTAAAGGAGAGGAAAGTATAGAGAGTCCATGCATTCTTTGATTTAGAGAAAGAAAGTTGTAATTAAGATTTTGAGGTACATCGATTTTTTTTTTTTAATTTTATTTACTTGAGAGTTCTTTAGAGGTGTGAGCATTTTTTAGTATACACCCACTTGATCTACATTGGTTGTAGTAACATAAGGTGTGACGACCCGAACCCGAAAGTGGAAATCAGAGTGCCACTTAGGAAAAACATACTGCTCTGATACCACAATTGTAACAACCTGTTACCTAAAGTGGGTATCAGGAATACCTGTCCATAACTCATATCATAATACTCCGTAGAAGCATAACTATATATAAATACCAATCACAATACCAGAGTTCTAATGCCATGACATTTATATACATAAATCCTCAAATAACATCCATAATACATTCCTAGTGGAGGTGGGGAAGTATCGATCGAAGAAGATCTCTTTGAAGCGATTCCAAGTTAGTGCTGCGAGTATTGGCCTCTCCTCCTCTAGTAGCTTCATAGCTAACCACCACTGCTTGGCTTCTCCTGTCATCTTAAATGTGGCATAGAGGACTTTGTGCTCATCAGTGCAATGCAATACTGTCAATATCTTCTCAATCTTCTGTACCCAATTCTCTGCAATAATTGGGTCGACACTTCCTTAGAAAGTGGGGGGATTCATCTGGATGAATTGCTCTACGGTGCAACCCCGATCAGCTGGTGGAAATTATGTCCTCTTGAGTTTCATGCAATTTCTTCCATAACTTGCTGGGCTACACTATGCAATACTTGATCAGTATCACTACCACCTATGCTGGAAGCTCCTACTTGACTACTACATCGAGCATTTGCATTGTTATTCACAGGGTCCATCTTGAAAATATAACAGAAACAATCTTTTGAATTCCAATATCTTAACGTGACTGATGCAATTATCTAATTAAGAAACTACAAAATGCACTCTATCCTTTTACCAAAATACTTAGGCTTTCCCCTTAGGAACTTCCATCATACCAACAAACAATTTAACATCCAAGTTTCCCATTTTGGGTTCCAGTCTCACTGCTTAGAAACACAAACAGTCAATGGATTGCCATAATTTTTCTGAAATCATCGTCTCAATAAAATCATAGAATACCGTCAATGGATTTCTACCTCTAGACCGTGAAACCAAAACCCAAAATTATGTTTTAACTTCCATTACTAACTTGCTAGACTCCAAATCTACCCATTTCCAACTCTTATAAGAATTTATTCCAATGCTCTGGTATAGTTATTTGCTAAAGTCTGCAGAACCTAGCAACCTAGGCTCTGATACCATGTCTGTGATGACTTGAACCCGAAAGTGGGGTCCATAGTGCCACATATGAAAAACATACTGCTCTGATACCACAATTGTAACAACCTGTTACCCAAAGTGAGTATCAAGAAAACTTGTCCATAACTCATATCATAATATTCTACGAAAGCGTAACTATATATAAATCCCAATCACAATACCAGAGTTCTAATGTCATCACATTTATATACATAAATCCCCAAATAACATCCATAGTACATCCCTGGTCACATAAAGTCTATATATATATATATATATATATATATTTGTGTCTAACAAATACTTATCCTAAATAAAACACTATCTAACCCTGCCTCAGAGACTCTAAGCCTGATTCCTTGGTTTTCTTGAAATGTTGGAAATTATAGGAGTGAGACACATCTCAGTAAGACGAAATAGATTATTATCAGTGTGTGGCAACATGAGTTTTAGTGTAATAAAAACACATCTATTTTTTAACTTAACTTTAATTGAGAAATCATATAAAACTGTACTCACACCTATATTTTTAACAATAATACTTACTTTCCTCTCAAAACATGCTCTGACTGAATAAAATTTTCTATATACGTAAATTCACATATATGCATAAATGAACCTCCCTAAATGGATAATCAAATAACATCATGAATTAATCCCACATGATCGGGTTGTGCGGTCCGAAGATTGGACCTAGCCATGGCTTGCCTACCACTAGGCTAAGTCAAAACTATATTTGTAACTGTAACTGTAAGTACAATTTGCCTACCCATCTAGTCTGGACTCTAGGGGGTAACTCTACTCTTCACTGGCCAAATCGACTATATACCAACACCTTCACAATAGTGTGGCTGCACTTGTATCTATAAAGCTACGGTACCGAGCTTAACTCTAGTCCATCAAGGTTCTTAAATCATATAATGTGATTTATAAAATAATACAATAACCTAATCTCAATTTCACAACTCGGTGTAAAACTATCATACTATAATTTTGTATATATGTAAAGCACCGTCATACTGTAGTTCTGTATAGAACACTGTCATTTTGTAACTCTATATAAAATACTATCCTACTGTAGTTCTATATAGAAAATTGTCATATTGTAACTCTGTACAAAAACTTTGTCATATCATAACTCTGTACAAAACATTGTCATACTATTACTTTGTATTAAACAGTGTCATATCAATATTTTGTATTAATATCATGTTACACAATTGGAGTGATAATTCATAATATAATAACTGTTCGGGAAAAATGTATTTTCATTGAAAACAAGGGTAGGATTAATTTCACCTATTTAATTTAATTCCATTTTATTCTAAGAAAACTCGATATACTTAAATCCCTGTAGTTTAATTTAATTCCAAAATATTCCCAAAAATCTGATATAATCAAATCGTTGCACTTTAAATTAACTCAGACATATTTTTAAAATAAAATCTAAACATAAATATAATAAATTTCACATACTCAATCTAAATCGGGCATATTTTAAATAACACAAATCTAATTAAATTCACATATTCAAATTTAATCGGGAATATTTTAAGTAATAATTCATAATATAATATTCTGCCTCGGATAACTATATTTTCTACTAAAAAATAATGGTGTAATCATCTCTAGGGTTTTACTCAACCTAAAAATACCTGTTTCTCAAAAATATAAATATAGCAATAATAATTTAAAATTCCCATTTTCATAAGCCTGAATACTTAGAAAACAAATATTTAATACTTGTATAACTATATTGTTCATTTTAATTTGGTGAGTTTCTAGAAAATACCTGACATAATCTATTTCCCTTACGCTATTCCAGGAGTGGTGCCTACAACGCTCAAACCACGAAAACTCCCCGATCAAAACGTTGGTGGCCTAAATTAGAACCCAGAGATATTTTCGTTCTTCAATCAACGTAGGTTTCGCCGAGAAAATTGAGGAGAGAGAGAGAGAGGGAGAGAGAGAGAGAGAGAATGTTTTCTGGGGGGTTTCTGAGGATCCTAAAGGATTAATCCTTCAGGATGTTTATATATATATATATATATGTATGTATGTATATATGTATAATAATAATAATAATATTATTATTATATTAATTAATTATTTTAAAATCACTACATACGGTAGTCCCTTTACTTGTTTATTATGTTTTCAAGTGTTTGTTTGGTATTTGTATAGAATTATCCATGTTGTAAGGGAAAAGTGGTTTATCTTTGTTTTTGCATGTTAAATTTGCATCTTTGTGATGAAAGATGTCATCTAGGGTTAGTTTGGAGTGAAATCATAACCTAATTTGCAAAAAAATTGCATAAATTTGCATTGAATTTACGTTCTTAAAGTACAAGATATACAAGCACGATCAACTACCCCTTGAGACTTCAAAAGATAACCATTGGGCTATAGTAAACAATTAACTAGCCTCTGTAGACGATTAACCGACTTGTCCAAAGGCTATATTGTTTGTCCTTTTTTTTTTGGATTTTCTTTGATTTTTAATGTTAGTTTTGGATCTAAACACTCTGTATAGCATTTGGTACTATCTAAATGCTGAAATTTAAATGTGGTTTTGTTGTTTTTTCATAAAAACCAAAGTTTTCATCTTAAAATGAATTTTCATGAGGTTTCAAATTTTCAAGTTTTAAACCAAAAATCCTAGAGTGAAGACTCATGATGTGGCTCTTGAGCGTTTGACAAAGTATCCAAATTTTCTAAAATCAAGTTTTCAAGTTAGGTTTTTGGTTCTCCAACAAAAAATTCATACTTTTTTCAAGTTTAAGTAAATCCCATTTTTTTAAAGTATTCACCAATGAAGTGATTTGAGAGTGAAAAAACATACTATATTTTCAAGCTTAAATTTGGTTTCAAATCTCCATTTCATGGATGATTTATTGAAAAATCAAATTTTTTTTTAACAAAAAATGAAAATTTTTCAATTAAATTTCAAGTGTTTTCAAATGATTTCAAGGATTTCATCAAAATGAACTCAAGCATAATAACAAAAAAAAAAAAAAAAACCCTAAAGTTTTTGCCTTTTCCTTCTTTAATTCTTTTCTTCATTTTTATTTCCTTTATGTATGAATGCATGCTTATTTTCAAACGACATAATTTTGTGGAGTTTTCATGAGATTAGGTCCTCTCCATACTCTGCAAATCCTTTTCAAAAGGGTTTAAGGGTCTAAAAAAGTTTCTACAAAAAAAAAAAAAATAGTTGTATTCTACTAGCTAGCCTCTATAGGTGGTCAACCGGCCATTGTTGCAGTTTATTTTTATTTTACTATTTTTTATCTTTTCTTTAAAAATATGTCTTTCCAAATGGAAGACACACACACACACACACACACAAGGTAAGTAGGTTTATCATTCTTAGAATGAGTATTTTAGGGTCCTAAACCTTTAAACCTCGTTTCATGAAAGTTTAAAGTTCCATCTTCCTTATTCACAATGGTACTCTTAAACTTAAATCTCTTTTCAAAAAATTTTCTTTTATTTTACTATTCAAAATAAAAATAAAATGGTAACTCTTTTTTCTAAAACAAAAATGGTAAGTTAGAAAACTAGTGACCTATTTTTCTTTGCTTACTCAAATAGTCATCTAATAAGCTGGCAATGAAAATGGGCCAACCGAGCTAGCCTCAACACAACCTTCTTGAGTTGAGAGAATACTGAAGAATGGCTATTGTTCTCTTTAAGAACCCTTTCAACATTTATGTTTCATGATAAGTGAGAGCAAATCAAGAACCTCTTTTTTTTTTTTTTTTGCTTGATGTTTTCATAGATGGTGCCAAATTCTTAAACACCATAGAAGAATATAATAATTCTAATAAAAAAAATTTAATGTAAAAGTTTTCATTATTTGATGGAGTATGGAATAAGAAATTGTCATTCTCATAGTAAAATTTGTGAATAGTTTATTCCAATTTGAGGATTTAATGTGGACTTAGTTTTTTGTCTATATGTTTTAAGAATAGACTAAACTGGATTGGATATGACTGGACCAACTATGACTATTATCATATCCCATGATTGCAATTGGAAAATTCATGAATAGGGTAATAAATCAAAAGACGAAATACCCTTTAACTAAAAAATTATATCAAAATTTTGTTTTTTCTTAAATTAAAATTTAGCAATTTAGTCAATGTCCTAAGAATTTAGTCTGTCATTAGCGGCATGCCTGTGCAGAACTGGAGCACAGGATGATGCTCGTGACGATGGGAACGAGGATCATGCTGCCGATGCAGTGGTAAGAAAATTGGAGGACTATTTGCGCTGCACTTGAAAAACTGGAGGATCGTTTTGCGTCTCTGCACCTGCTCTATATTGAATTTTGAAACAAGGAATCGATTAATTGAAGATTTGGCTGCTGAAGAGTTAGGGCCTAAACTTGTAGGGGTGCATTTCCCAGCATAATAGTTTGGCCACAGTTGGATTTGGAGCCGCCATACTCTGATCCCTTTCTCCAACTTTGATGGCCACTTCTGCACTCTTTAACAACTAGAGCAGAGAAACATAGAGACCCAACTCTTCAAAATCTAATACCCAGTGGCCAATCATCCATGCCCAATAATTGAAATGAGTATTTAACAAATAAGGCACAGACAAGGATAGAGATATCTTGTTGGAGGAGTACAAGTCAATGACGAGGGCTTTAGGGATAGGGGAGTGACAAAGATCGATCAAGGGGTTTTGGGCTATGGACTTTGATGGCGATGTGTTGTGTGGAAGAATATGAACCCCGGGGGGCCACAGGGGAGAGGGGGGAAACCCTTTTCCCCTCGGCCAACCTTATGCATTTCACGTAAATGGGCCAAGTTTTCCTTCTTGGCCAATCCTATTCTTCTCGTATATTACACTAAATATAAGCTAAACACTCTTAGCCTAGCCTAGCCTAGCCTAACCTGGGTGTGAATATTTATATACCCATTCATCCTGAAAGTTCTTCCAAAATAAAGAATCTGATTTGGGTCCCCCAGCGCTGTTATCTGGCCCAAGAGATTTGAAACAAGTTGCGTTGGCCCGTGAACAAAATCAAATCCACTTGTTTCACCTCTTTCTCTTGTCTTTCCTTCACTGAAACAACCTAACCTATCCTTCTCCTTGAGTCCTTGGTGTGACATCATATCCATTTTGGGATTTTGGGAACACTTGCTAATGATCTGCTGGATAATTTTAAAAATTTCAAAGTCAAACAAAAGTAATTTAATTAGCCTTCCTGCTCTCAACTCTCAAGTCAATGTTATTGATTGCAATGCCACATTATTTCTTTGTCCACAAAATGCGTGTAAGTGATCCATGTCTAGTCTATATTTTAATTGTAAATTAAATTTAGCTAGATTCTATGCATTACTTTAAATGTCAAAGTAATATTATAAATGTTCTATAAAGTAAATTGTCATCTAAAATAGAACTCTAATGTCTTTATTTGGTGTTTTCTACATGAATTCTAACTTCCACAAACTATCTTAAGTATTTTAATTGTAGTACTCCTATGAGGAAGAGTGACTTAATTACTGTGGGGGGTAGTAGAAGGGATAGGGATAAACCTAAAATAACTTGAGAAGAGATAGTGAGTAATGATTTAATATCCTTGAATCTATCAAAATAAATGGTCAAATGATGCATAAAATCAAGATCGTATTCATAAATTTGCTATAAATTTTATTTTCATTCTTACTATCTTCAATAACTAAACATGAAAAATTAAATTATGTCAAAATCTTCTCTTGTTTTTCCTAATATTTTTCGAGTTAAAGATAGGGTCTAAATATTTATAATAAAGAGTCTAGAATAAAATATTTTAAAACGTAGAGCTTGTGAGCTTTACAATAAAATTTCCATGAAGGAATGAGATAGAGTATATAATGTGATAATTACTTTTTTACCAACTAAAAATCTACATTAAATTCAGACTATAGATAAGACTGAAGATATTCCTTTTTAAAATTCAAACGTAATGCTTTCTGTTAGCATATTTCTCTTATATATCTCCCTAAAATACCATTGTATATCTCCCTAAAATACTCTTGTAGTCTGCCTCCTTCTCCTATAAAACGATGGCCTTGTACAGTTTTTTGTGTACAAAAAGATTAATAAAGTTTGTATTAATCTTAACATGGTATCAGAGCCAAGCTAAACCTAATTTTCTTTTCCTAAACATCCCGTCGCCTACCTGCTCATATCCCCACCGCTCGGCTGCCGTTTGGACGACGTCGTCGTCATCATTGGTAGCCCTTCCGGACGATGTCATCATCATCTCGCCAATCGTCTAGAATCGCCCAAAGAGGACGACTTGCTTGAGTCGCCGTAACACTCTTCTAGCATAGCACAGGCTCCCACCCTGCTTCCCTTTGTTTTCCGGAAGTGGCGCCGTCGCAGCTCTCCAGGAGGCCGCCGAGGCCTACCTCGTCGGAGTATTCGAGGAATCCATGGTGAGAGGGCTTAGACACGAATTGTACTGCACTGAGACAAAACAAAAATTCCTTACAATTTTCCTTCTCTGGTATCCCATCGCGCCTAAAATTGCAGTCAAGACCCTTCTACCAAGATTTGAACTCGGGTTACTGGATTCAGAGTCCAATGTCTTGAAGTTGTGGCAGCGAAAAAATTATTCTTCTCCTCCGAGACTTGATTTTTATTATTATTATTTTGTTTTTTTTTTGTTTTTACCGTGCTTCAATTTATTTGTCTCTTGTCCATGCATCTTTCTTTGGCCACCATGTGCAGGATATAGATAACCTTCTTTGGCCGTGTTCTTTCTTTGGCGAAGCACCAGTTTTTATCTCTCCGATTCCGTTAAATTGCTATTTTCTTTATGGCGTCTTTCACTGATGTTGCCCGCCCTATAGAGATTGTTTTGAACGACTCCAACTACAATGCTTGGGCCCAACAAATGTTAGTGTTTTTGATTGGTCGGAGATTATGACGTTTTGTCACTGGAATAAAACAAAAACCCACGAAAGATGACACGCAATCAATCGATGAGTTTGATGAGGCCCTTGATGAATGGGAAAGTACACACTATAAGATCCTTTCCTGATTTATTAATACATCTGTTCCTACTATTCAGAGTTAGCTTCCAAAATTTTGTAATGCCAAACTTGCTTGGGATTTTTTTTGGCCAAATGATACAACTGTGGCAGTGATGTTGCTCTCGAGTTTCATTTGAAAACTAGGCTTTCCCAGATGCGTCAGAAACCTAGACAATCTTTTGCCGAGTTTCATGCTCAGGTTAGTGGCCTTTGGGATAAGCTTTCTCAAGCTGAACTTGCTTTTTTCTAATGAGCAATCGATCAAACGTTTTGCTGCATATCGGGATCGTTGTCATTTTATATACTTTATGATGCATATCCGGGATGAATTTGAGAATACTTGAGATTCTTTGTTACATCGCTCTCCTCTTCCTACACTTGAGGTTGCTCTTGCAGAGCTCATTTCTGAGGAGACATGCCAACAAACTCGTCGGGCTCATTCTACAGATGGTTTTAGCTACTGCTCCGTCTAGTTTCTCTACTACGGCTACTCCTGCTACCACTGCTGCATCTTCTAAACCGCACCATTTCCATGGCCAGTGCCAGTATTGTAAGGAAGATAGTCACCTTATTTTTGATTGTCCTAAGAAGAAGGCCAAGGATGCTACGGATGCTCTAAAGGGTAAGGCCTCTTACTCTTCCAAGCCTGTTGCTGCTGTCTCCACCAACTCCTCAATTTCTGCTCCATCTTCTGCGCCTCCTTTGTCATCTCTTTCTATAGCTGACCTTGAGGCAATTATCACCCAAGTTATGTCCTGCACTTTTACTGCCTTATCAGTCTCCACAGGTACTTCGACACCTTGGTTTATTGATTCTTCTTGTTGTAATCATATGACCTCTGATTCCTCTTTAGTGACACATAAGCAGTCTTTAAATCCCGTTCCCTTAATTTATACTGCTGATGGTTCACATATGTCTCTTAGTCATCTTGGTTATATTTCTACTCCTACTTTTTCCGTGCCCAACATATATGTTGTGCCTAACTTGTCTCTTAATCTCCTTTCTATTGGTCAACTTGTTGAATGTGGTTTGATCTTAACCTTTTCTCACAAAGGTTGTGATGTGCAGGATTCGAAGACGGGCCAGCTTGTTGGGACCGTTCATAAAGTTGGTCGCCTTTTTGAGCTCACATCGTTGCATTTGCCTCGTTTGTGTTCTCCTCCATCTCTTTCTGCTGCAGTTTCTTCCAATGTTTGCCATTCTTGTCTCGATCATGCCTCGTTGTCTCGTGTTCAGTCTTTAGCTTCTAGTGGTTGCTTAGGCAATGTTAAATTTGAACATTTTGATTGTATGCCTTGTCAACTTGGGAAACAGAAAGCTTTACCTTTTAATGAAAGTACTTCTTTGTCTTCTGCACTGTTTGATTTAGTTCATTCTGATATTTAGGGACTTGCTCCTATCCTTACTAAGGGTGGGTCTCATTACTTTGTCATTTTTATCGATGATTACTCTCGGTATACATGAATTTACCTTTTACATGATCGCATTGGGTTACTTAATGTTTTTCGTGACTTTAAGCAGATAATTAAAACTCGGTTTGCTCGCACCATTAAAGTCTTTCGGTCTGATAATGCCCTAGAATATACTTCTACCTATTTCATTGAAGAACTTCGAGAGGTCGGCACCTTATCCCATTGATCTTGTCCATCCACCTCCCAACAGAATGGTCGTGCCGAACATAAGCATCGTCACATTCTTGACACTATTTGCTCTTAACTCTTCTCCGCATCCCTCCCCGAATCCTTTTGGGGTGAAGCTGCTCTTATCACTATTTACACTATTAATCGGGTTCCAACCCCTACTCTTTCCAATAAATATCCATATGAGGCTCTCTATGGAAAGGTACCTGATTATTCTCTTCTCAAAGTTTTTGGTTGTGCTTGCTTTGTTCTGTTTCCACCTTATGAACAAAAAAAACTTGAACCTCGCTCTCGTCTCTGTAGCTTTCTTGATTATGACATTGAACACAAGGGTTATTGGTGCTATGACCCCATAGTCCAACATCTTTGCGTCTCTCGGCATGTTCAGTTTTGGGAACACAAAATGTTCACTAGTATCCCTCCATTTTCTTCTCATTGTCCCTCATACTCCCCCATTTTCACTGATCCTGCCATCGATCCTCTCCCGCTTTCTCTTCTAATGCAGGTCATGCCAGCTCATTAGGTGATCCCTCCGCGTCTGCCGTTCCTGCACCTGGACCGTCTGATGGTGTGCCGTCGCTTACACTCCGCCTGAGTCCACTGATTTGGATATCCGTCGTTCTAGTCGGGTAAGGGCACCTCCTACCTATCTTAGTGATTATCACTATTTTTCTACTCTTGACTCCCTTCACGAGCCTCGTAGCTATCACGAAGCTTGTTCTGTTCTTGTTTGGCAGCAAACTATGTCTGAAGAACTTGACGCACTTCACAAAACCCATACTTGGGACCTGGTTGACCTGCCTCCTGGTAAGACTGTAATAGGGAACAAATGGGTGTGTAAACGGAAAACAAACTCCGATGGTTCTAAAGTACGACAAAGGGCTTTACTCAGGAATATGACATCGATTATGAGGAGACATTTGCCCCTATTGCTTGTATTACCTCCATTCGCTCCCTTTTGGCTATTGCCTCTACTCGGCGATGACCTTTATTTCAGATGGATGTCAAGAAGGCTTTCTTACATGGTGATTTGGCTGAGGAGGTATATATGCAGCCCCCTCCTGGGTATCTTCATTCTCCTGGTCAGGTTTGTCGTCTCCGTCGTGCTTTGTATGAACTTAAGCAAGCTCCTCGTGCTTGGTTTGCCAAGTTCAGTTCCACTGTTTCCCAGCTTGGGTTTGCTTCTAGCCCCTATGACTCAACCCTTTTTACCCGTCACACTGCTACTGGCATCACTCTTCTGCTACTTTATGTTGACGATATGATCATTACTCGTGATGATACTTCTGGTATTCACGAGCTTAAGCAACTTTTGTGTCAGTAGTTTGAGATGAAAGACCTTGGTTCTCTTCACTACTTCCTTGGCTTAGAAGTGTTCCCTACCTCTGATGGCTACTCCTTGACCCAAGCCAAATATTTCTCTGATCTTCTCACACGTGCTGGTCTCACCGATTGTAAGATAACTGATAGTCCACTGGAGCCCAACATCAAACTTCGTCCCGCTGATGGGAAGCTCCTAACTGATGCCACTCGTTATCGATAACTTGTTGGGATCTTGATTTATCTCACTGTCACTAGACCAGACATTGCCTATGCGGTGCACCTTGTTAGTCAGTTTATGTTAGATCCTTGTTTCGTTCACTATGCAATTGTTATTGACATCTTACGTTATGTGAATGACACTTTATTTCATGGCCTTTTTTTTTTTCCTCTCACTCATCCTTGACTTTACAAGTTTATTCAGATGCTGATTGGGTAGGGGACCCTACTGATCGTTGGTCTACCACTAGTTTTCTTTTTTTACTCGGTGACTCTCTTATCTCTTGGCGGAGCAAAAAGCAGACTATTGTTGTTCGCTCTAGCACTGAGACTGAGTATCGGGCCCTTGTTGATACTACTTTTGAGCTTCTTTGGCTTCGTTGGCTTCTCCAAGATATGGAAGTTCCTCAACCTTCGAGCACCCTGCTTTATTGTGACAGTCATAGTACTGTCCAGATCGCTCACAACGATGTCTTTCATGAACGCACCAAACATATCGAGATCAACTATCATTTTGTGTGTTATCATCTTCACGAGGGGACATTTCGCCTTTTGTCAATTCCTTCGGCTGATCAGTTGACTGATATCTTCACGAAAGCTCATCCACTTGGTCGTTATCGTGCTTTAGTCTGCAAACTCCAGATGACATCTTCGATGCCACCTTGAGTTTGAGGAAGGATGTTAGCATATCTCTCTCATATATCTCCTCATAACACTCATATATCTACCTAAAATACTCTTGTAGTTTGCCTCCTTCTCCTATAAAAGAATGACCTTGTACAATTTTTTGTGTACAGAAAGATTAATAAGGTTTGTATTAATCTTAACACTTTCTAAATGTAACTAAACTAAAATCAGTATATATATATATATATATATATATGGAAAAAATTTGGATGTATGAAGATTGATGGGAATGATGATGAATCGTATCCCAGTGAGATATGAGCGCCCACTCACTCTGGTAGTCGCGTCCCCGCCGATGTCTGGTTGACTTCGTCATGAGAAGAATGGGGGATAGGTCAAACACGCACCTACCCTAGCCTGCGCACCTGCCTTCCACCCATGTCTCCCTGCTTCATTCATGCATGTATTCAACCTAGCTAGGTCGGTACGTAGGTAAGAAGGGAGTACTTATCATTAAGGGCAGCACCTAAAAAGGTTATGTTTGACATGATCTATCTGATTGTGTTAATTACGGGCATACTGACGAGCCACTGGGATGCCACCACTGCCTTCCAATATTGTTTTAAATTATTTAGTAATGGCAACCCTAGTGCTCTTTTGTCAGCACCCATTTTATCTATTCATCATCCTTCCTGTCATTATCATTTGGATTGCCATTTTCTAACTGTGTTTTGGCAAGTGGAGTTGCAATCCCAATCTCATCTCATTGTGAAAAATGCCACCCTAGGTTGTGTGGAGAAGAATGGATTTTTTTGTGTGGAATTTAGATCGGTATAGATTTGGATGAATTTAATATAATTTTATATTATTTTTTTGTTAAATAATACATATTTAAATTTAGGTTAAAAAATATTAATTTTTCTTGAGATTTGGTATAAAGGTATAGATTTATTCTAAAAATTTGAAAATCTTAGGAGGGATGATTTTCACTTTTATTTTTTTTTTGGTTTGAAAAAATTTCTCCTGAGATTTAAAAAGTTCCGTAGATCTTCTCAGAGATTTGTAAAAAGAAGAAGAAATGCTCTCCTTATATTAAGCAAATAAACAAATATTTAATCAAATATCCGGAGGAGTTTGTAAGATTTTTGAAATTTTAGGATAGATCTTTGTATTTTTGTCAAATTTGAGGGAAAATCGTTGTTTTTTCCTGTAAATTTAAGGTCTAAATTTTAGATTCTAAAACATGAGGTTGGTGTTTGTAAAAGACACAAAGAAAGGTTAGAGTTAGAAACTTTATGTTATGTTTGAGGTTTATAATTCTATGCAAACGAACTTAATATAATTTTCTACAATATTTTAACTAAATCAGTGCAAATTCAAATTTAAGGTATGAGAGCTAACGTTTTTAGGAGACACATCAAAAGGTTGGAGTTTGGGATTTTATGTTGGATATTTCAAATTCTAATTTTGAGAGAGAACATAAATGGGCATTGAATGGGAGATTAATTATCTGAGAGAGAGAGAGAGGGGAAAAATAAATGTGCTATCCGAGTTGCCCTTGTAATAGCAATGACACCATAGCTTACAATTTATGGTCCTCTAAATAAACCCTCTAAACAATTTAATTGTACTTATATAATTTATATATCAAATGAAAACCTTGGTATCTATTCATTGTGCACCACCCTAAAATATGGTGTAAATGGGACTTGAGAATTGACCAGACACATTTCAGATGGGGCATTGTGAAATAAATTAAGATAGGTTAAGGTCACCTATGTAACATGAGTACTGCCTAAACAACAAGCCACACACCAAAAACATGAAGTTGGTTCGATACAGTAAGGCAGGGATTGGGATTGCCTAAGGGGTTAAAACATTAGCTAAAGCAAGGGGCCACTTGCCCTTGATTAATTACTAACTAAAGGCCGAAGAACATCGAAAGGTGTGATGAGCTAAGGAGCTTTTATTTTGAACATAATAAGGGAAGGACAATGAATAGTCCAATTTACAAACTCCCAGGAAGAAGCCTAGGCAAGCAAGAAGAGGACTGGCTAAGATATATATCATTCAAGCTCACAAGGAGACACCTCGATCACTGTACTAAGATTGGAAAAAATGTTGACTCTAGAAATATTTCGAAAAAAGTTGGTTTTGGAAAAGGAAAGGAGAATATAGTTAACCTTGAATGAAGTGTCAACATTAGAGGAAAGTCTATTTATGCCATGAAACCCGTAGATATCCAATTTTAATTGGGTCTCTCTTTAAGTAGCATCTCTTTTATTTATTTCTTTGTCTTGTGAAAAATAAGTAAACCATGGATTTATTTGTAACTGCCCTGTAATTTCATTTAAATTGGATTATTATTTCATGATTCAATTAAGGTCCCTGTTAATAGCATTTTTTTTTTTCTTCTTTCTTACTTATGTTATTTAACTAGGCCATTTTCTATATTATTTCATCTAGGTCTTTTTGTTCTAAGATTTTTCCCATTAGGTCCCTTTTAAAAAAAAAATAATTTATTGGGTCCTTTCTAACATTTCTTATTAAGTCCCTTCTTGATAATCCTGTTATTTAGCCAGTTCCCTGTATTGATAAAAGTTCATTTGGTTAGGCCTTTGTATTTAAAATAACTTCTCTTTATTCCTCTCATCTTCTATACAAATAATAGAGAAATACATCAGAAATCTTTTACATCAAGGGGTACATATATTACATCAAGGGTACATGGAGTGTATTAGGGGATTACATGGGTAACAAAAGTAACAAAACACATAGTGGCCAAACAAGAGTCTCGTGCTCAAGGCATATTCCAAGGCATCTTCGTGAGAACCTTCATCCAGAGAAAATAAAATAGATCAAGTAGCAAAAAGGAAATAAACTTTGAGAAAATCCTGTAATTAATTAGAAGAGATTTCAAAGATTGGGATGTATCCCCTCATATCTTCAACTAGAGACTCTAAGAGAATGAGAGAATCGACCCAAATCACATAAAGAAGGGGATTGGTTGCTGTAGGAAGGAAAGCATGGGCTAGGGTTTGAATAAAAGGAAAGCACTCAAAAAAGAAAGGTATGAAGGTTGCCCATTTTAGCTAAGGCCCCAACCCTATAAATAGGGGGCCTTGTAGAAGGAGAAAGGACACCAACATAGAGAGAAACACTCAAATATTAAGCAAAAAAAATAGAGAGGCATTAGAGAGAATTATGGGATAGGTTAGTCTCGAGGGCCCCAACCTTAAAGAAACTGAAGGGTAAGGTTCTCATCCTACTCACAAAAGGAGGCGGCACATCCCAACGCTCCCTGCAACTTGAAGGCACAACCCAATGGCCCCTGCAATACAAAGGCACCACTGCCTACTCGAAGAAGCACTCAACCTAGAAGATTACCCAGAGAGAAAGGAAGGTAGAGATAAGAACACCCGAACGAGTAGAAGACCTCAGGTATGCATCTATTGGCTTATCTTTCCGTAAACTATCATATATCATAGGTATCTAGTAAAAAGAAGGATCCCCCCCCCCCCCCCTTTGCATGCATGCATGAAGGTTTCCAAATAATAATTTAGACTTAAAAGAGGCAAGCAATTGTGTTAGCCTTGGTGAATTCCCAAAAGGGGGGGGGGGGGTGAATTGAGTTTTAAAAACTTTTCAACTAAATTAAACATTTACGCCGATTCACCACATATCAAGTCCCATTTAATGTACACGCATGTATGTAAAATAATTTGAATAATGAAAGTAAACATACACGTGCGCAGTATATCTTATTTAAATCAAATGCATGTATGCAAATAATTATGACATTAAACAAACAAGCATACACAGGCTGAAATTTAAGTGTAATAATTTAAAAAAGATAGAGAGAGAATGACACACAAATTTGTTAATGAGGCTCGACCAATACTACCTACATTCCCACCTTGGTCATACCCCCCAAGGATTCCACTAACCTTACTCACTTAAACGGGTGGACCAGAAGCCTTTTACATCCTCTTCTTACAGAGCGAGGAAAACCTCGGTTCAATTTTTGGGCTGAACCAAACCGGTCTCACTTAAGGGGTTGAGACTTCCCAGTTCAATTTCAGGCTGAACTGAACCAGTCTCATTTATGGGGCTGAGACTCCCCAGTTCAATTCCGGGGTGAACTCAATCAATACGTGAAAAATATTTTTGTACATGAAAATACTTCTGAAAAAAATTCAAGCAGAAACGTACACATTTAAGCACTAAATACATGCACACCAATATGATATGATTTATGCTCAGTAAAGTAAGGGTGCTTAAAAATATTTAAACTCTAATAAGAAGTTTTTTCCAAAAAGATATTTAAATAATAATTCAGCAGAACCTAGGGTTTTGCTCTTTCAATAATTTTTGCACAAATAATATATATGAATATATATAAATGAGAAATATGTTCTCCAACAAAGGTTGTTGACCTTATAGATCACACCCGGTTTTGATAATGACAAATACTTGTTGTATTTGACGGCTATCTAAGGATATGTGTAGGTATATAATTGGCAAATCAAAATGATGGTGCATGAAGCAGAGCTTAAAGACCTTAAAGACCATATTTGTCTTGTACTTTAAATTCATTTCATGTAATGCGGGTCTGTAACAGTGATTAGGAGAAAAATTGTTTGTAATAAGCAAATGCATTACATGCATGATATGATAGGCAAGCTCAGAAAGACCTAGAATGGACCTTAGGACTCACCTGCATGTATAAACAAATGTGCTTATATGAATAGGGTTATTGTATAAGGGGATTAGAACCGAAACGCATTGAAAATGCATGTTCAATCGACCGAACCAGAATGTATAAGAACATTCGGTTGACCAAACTGGTTAGAGATCAATGTTTTTACCATAGCACGGTCGACCGAACCTTGCCAAGTTCACACAGCTTGGTTGACCAAACTCCCACCGAGTCAACGGTTTGACTCCTTGGTCGACCAACCAGAATGATATGGGTAACGCCCTGGTCGACCGAACCCCCATGTGGGAAATGCCAACCACCCAGTTGATCGAACCTCCTAGTTCAAAAATGACCTGGTCGACCGAACCGTACGTATTTGGAAAATCGCCCTTAAATGGTCAACCGAACTCTCAGTTCATTTTTTGCACGGTCGACCAAACTTTATCACTCGATCAACCGAACCTTAAGTTTGGTTGACCGATGCTCTTAGGTTGGACGATATTTACCAAAATTAAAAACTTCATTATTTTTACTAACCTCATTTTAACTTTTCTAAAAATGACATATGTGTCCTGGACGGTTAAAATTTTGGGGTATTTTATATATACCCCCTCATTTGAAAAGATTAGCACCCAATTAGCAATCTTGATTAGTAAAAATTCTCTGAAACTCAAAATCTCCTATACTCACTTGCAAGCCTTATACACTCACTCTTACTACTTCTTATTGCTAAAATCCCCTTGTAAGTGTGCTTGAGTGTTATTATCAATATTATTTTGCTCTCTTTTGCTTGATTAATTGAGATTATTTTCTTGGAGAGCAAAATATTAAATTTTTCCTAGGAGATTTTATTAATAAGTCTTCCTTAGGAAAAACTTCATTGAGCTTTTGAGTATTGCATTTTCATTGCAATATTTTAAGGAGTTCACATTGTATTTTGATTGCTAAAAATACTTTTCAAATCATTTTCAAATATCTCGTGTGGTTTACTTTGAGAAATATTTGTTGAGATTTTTGTCCATGTGCTAAAAGATCTTTGTAGCAATATCCTTTGATTGATTTTATCATTTTGAACTCAAAGATGAAATAAATTTTACAAACTAAATTTGAATATCTCTTGAGATTTATATTTTGAGAAAAATATTTGTTGAGATATTTAAAATGTGCTAAGGATCTTTGTTTGTGCATTATGATTGAAATCATTATTTTGATCATTTACACTCTCATGCACTGATTGCAATATTTATACAAATATTTGAGAGTAGACATTTAGACCACGTTGAGCTTACTTTATCATATCATTCGGCGGTGTATTGATTAGATTGATACATAATCTGCTTAGATAAAAAGCATACTTGTTGTATGCAAATTTGCTTAAGAAATATGTTGTATTCCAAGTGTGGCCTGAGGGGGCGGTAATCGAGCTCGGTAAGGATTGAGGTCAACTCTACACTAATTGACCTAATTGTTTAGGTGCCGCTCTACTCATTAAGTGAGTCTTATAGTTGTAATCCTTGTGATTGTTAGCCAAGGCGAGAACGTATACAGTTTTCCGAACCTCGAACATTTCTGGGTGTCATCTCTTATTTGCCACTTTTTGGTGCATGCTTGGTTAATTTTATTGTGTAATTTAATTTCCCCTGCATATTTAAATTGATTTAATTTATCTGCATTAGATTGACCATAAGGTTGTGTAGTACTGCTATTAGGGGATTTACCTAGGGCATCAATTTTGAAAATATCAATTCACCCCCCTCTTGGATTCATGGTAAAGCTAAAAATTGGTATCAGAGCGATGTAGCATAGACTTAATAGTTCATTTGCAAAAGATTTAGGATGGCTCAGAGCACCGCGACCCCTTTCCCTGAAAGACCCTTTTCCACACGACCTTCAGTTTTCAGTGGTGTTAATTACACCTTTTGGAAACAAAGGATGCACATCTACCTTCAAAATATAGATTGGAAGGTGCGGAGGATTGTCTCTAAGGGAAATTACATTCCTATGAAAAGAGAGGGTGAGACTAGAATTCCTAAAACTAAGGAAGAATATAATGATGATGATATGAAAGTTGTTAGTTTGAATGCCATTGTTATGAATAATTTGTATTGTGTTGATTAAGGTGTAATCCCAAGAGGGGGGAGTGAATTGGGTATTTAAAAAATTCTAAGGCACTTAGTTACCTCTTACACCCTTCTTATAAATTTACCAATAAATTCTTGTTACTCAATTACTTAAGTGCAATACTATCCTATCTATGCATACAATATACACAAATTAAATTAAATGTTGAAAATAAAGAGTGAAGGGAAGTGAGAAGACAAACACAGTTTTACGAGGTTCAGCCGAGTTGGCTTACGTCCTCGCCTTGAGCAACCACTCAAGGATTCACTAAAACCCTGCTCCTTAAAGTGGGACGAAGCTTCCCATATAATCTGCTGCTTACAAGAGGCACAACTTCCTCCTACTCCGCTGCTTACAAGAGATACAGCTCTCTCCTCACACACCGGTTCACACCCCGAACCGTGTATACAATAAAATATGAAAAATACACTCAAAACAATGCTTCTAACAAAAGCTTGTGAGTACAATTCAAATTCCTAGCACATTAACATATGATATAACTTGAAGCTCGTGAATGTATGAAAAACAATACAATCGTTTGATGTATGATATGTGTCAACACACAAATTCGTATTTAATCAAAACTCCCAAGTAAAAATATATTTGAAATGCCTTGAAGTTAACTAGGGTTCTTGGTTCACTTTGTAAAGATGCAAAAGTATGTTTGAAGTGAACTCGTTAACAAAATCTTTGTCTTGAATACAAACTTAATCAAAATCACAAAGCTTTATTTCATGTATTCAATCACAAACTGAGAATATTAATTTTCAGAAAATATCCCTAAATTAAATGTATAGTTGTAATACCAAGGATATTTAATCAAGTAGTAATATAACTAAAATATATATCCTTTAGAAAATACACACTTGAATCAAAAAATCAATCAAGCAAGTTAAATAAGTTTTCTCAAGTAATGATCTTCTCAAAAATATTTTTAATATGAATATGCACTCTCAAGATCAAAACTTTTCAATACTTAGTCCAGAACAAGCAATGAGATGAGATGAAAAGTCATAACACTAATAACTTGAAAGATCAAATCTCAATACTAGATTGAAGTCCAGTAGAGTAAACAAGTTCCCTTTGAAAATCTGATTTGATTTGCCCAAACTTGAAGATTTTAGATTGATGTATAGGCAATCGTATTTTCAATGATCTTGCAACAAGGTGTGTTCTTTTCTTTCTTGTGTGTCTAACCCTTGTTCTGGGGTTTAGATATTCATAATATATAGCATATTACCTTTAGTATTGATCTCAACCATTGGATCAATAAGATAGCTCGCGAGTCTTTTTAATAAAAAAACTGATTTTTAGGCTTTCCCGCGAGTTTAGGCAACCAAACTCGACTTCAAGCTCCTGAAGTGGCAACTTCAGGCGCCTCAGGTTCTAGGGTCAGGCGATCGAGGTACCTCTGCCAGGTTTTGTCTTTCCCATTTAATTCTTCAGGCATCTGAACTTAATCTTCAGGCTACCGAAGAAATTCTTCAGGTGCCTGAGGTTAATTTTAGGTTACCGAAGTCCCCTCCTTTTTTTATTTCCTTTTTCTAATTAAAAAAATTCTTTACTCTTTTTCTTGAGCCTTTTATAAAACATATATTTCATGATTTTCCAAACATTTCTAGGTCCATGAAGATTCCCTAATGATGTACATGAAATGCATGAATCATAACAATCATTCTAAGTTGTGAGCCTCAAATTAAATCATACGAAAATGTAAGTACATAAGATCTAAATACCCATTCCCAAAATATTCTTGAACTTTGCTGCTTGCATCTTGATTCTCATACTCTTTGAGTTCCATGGTGCTTTCTAAAATGTATAAGCTTTACTTTATGGCGTCCATGACTCGTTATCTTTCCGTGCATGCTCATTGTAAGTCCTGTTCACAAACTCAATGCACAGATCAAATATCAAGTGATTTGTCATTATCAAAATAGGATTGGACTCGTAGAGTCAACATATTGTGGTCTTGATGTGAATGAGTTTAATAGAGTAATGAAATGTGCAACTGCAAAAGAAATCTGGGATAAATTAGAAGTCACATATGATGGCACTAGAGATGTCAAAGATAGTAGGATAGATATGCTGACTAGTGAATGTGAGGCTTTTAGGATGAAGGTAGGTGAGTCCATTCAGAGTATGTACACTAGATTCACACTAAACTCACTACATGTATTAGGTAAGACCTATGCTATATAAGAGATGATTAGGAAGATCCTTAGAGGCTTGCCTCCTATTTGGGAAGCTAAGGCTACGACCATTTCTGAGGGTAGAGACCTTAAGGCCATGACATTAGATGAATTGATAGGTTCATTTATCACCTATGAACTAGTTATAAATGAGTGTGAAGAAGATGACTGCATTGAAAACTTCCTTTAATACATCCAGTGAATGCAGCAAACCTGATTCTGAGGATGATATGACTATGCTAACTAGGAAATTCAGAAAATTCTTCAGGAAGAATAGAAAGCCATACAAAAGGTATGGGGAGTCTGCATCTAAGAAGGGAGAGTCTAGTAAAAGAAAGGAAAAATCGAATGCTCCCACATGCTACAATTGCAACAAGGTTGGGCACATCAAATCGGATTTCCCACTATTAAAATAGGATGCTAGGAAAAAGAAGAAAGCCATGAAAGCAGACACTTTATGGGATAAACTAAGCAGCAGTTACTCAGGCTCAAACCGTAGCAACTCAGAGGTTGTTAATCTGTGCTTGATGGCACATGATGATGAGGTATTGTCTTCTTGCTCTTTATCTTCAAATTATTATTCTGATGATTGTGAGTCTGATAGCATGCCTACTTTTAGAGAGTTGCAATTTGAATATATTTGTGTACCTAACTGTTGTATAAAAAGACCAAGGAAAATGATGTGTTGAAAAAGAAATGCGAAAATTGGTCGAAATTATTTGAAATAAAAAATTCTCATGCTTCGATTCTTAAAGAAAAGGATTTGATAATTGATGAGCTTGAAAGAAAATTGGAGGATAGCTCCAAAATTATTTTTAAATTCACCGAGGGCCAACGCAATTTTGAAAAATTACTTGGAACCCATAGAAATTCTCTTAGTAAAGTGGGTCTTGGTTTTAATGGCGTTGAGAATATTAGAAGAACTAATCTTTACTTGGGACATTTTATATGTGAATCAAAATCTCAAATCCCACCTAAAGATCCTAATTGTAGAATGAAATGTTTTAAATGCAAACAAATCAGTCACATTCAATTTGATTGCCCACCTATAAATAGACGTGTAAAAATTAGGAAGGTGTGGGTAGCTAAGGGTGATTCAGTCGCTAACCTCAGTGGACCCAAGGATGGAGGGTATGTGACATTCAGCGACAATGCAAAAGGGCACATCATTGGCATAGGTAAGGTTGGTAAGGAACCTTCCCTTGTTATTGATAAAGTACTATTGGTTGATGGATTGAAACATAACTTGCTAAACATTAGTTAACTATGTGATAAAGGCTATAGTGTATCATTTGAAAATGTTGAATGCATAGTTGAAAATAAATTAGATCATAAAATTCTTTTCACTACAGACCGACATGAAAATGTATATACTTCTACTTTTGACAATTTAGCTTTGCAACAAGTAACTTATTTTTCTGTGATAAATGAAGTTAGCTGGTTATGGCGTAGGCGCTTAGGACATGCTAGCATGAACTTATTGTCAAAACTAGTAAGAAAAGATTTAGTGAAAGGATTGACTAAAACACCATTTGTGAAATATTAAATCTGTGATGCATGTTAAATGGATAAATAAATAAAATCAAGCTTTAAGAAAAAGAAATCCATATCTACCACTAGACCACTTGTAATGCTTCACTTAGATTTATTTGGTCCTCATTCAGTGCAAAGTCTAGGTGAAAAATCATATGTTTTTGTGATTGTTGATGATTATTCTAGGTTCATATGGGTGTTGTTTCACTCACATAAAAATGAATCATGTGAACAGTTTACTAAGTTTTGCAGAAGAATTCAAAATAAAAAAGACTATAAGATAACTCACATAAGAAGTGATAGAGGCACTGAATTTAAAAATGATGGGATAGAAAATTATTGTGACCTAGAGGGCATATCACATAACGTTTCTGCACCTAGGACCCCCCAACAAAATGGTGTTGTAGAAAGAAAGAATAGGTCATTACAAAAAATGGATAGAACTATGCCAAATGAACATAAGTTGCCTAAATATTTTTGGACTGAGGCCATAAATACTACATGTTATGTCATGAATAGGGTGTTGATTAGACCTTCACTCAATAAAACCCTTTATAAATTGTGGAACAACCATAGACCTAATATTTTCTATTTTCATGTGTTTGGTTGTAAATGTTTTGTGCTTAGGGATAATGAGCATTTAGGGAAATTTGATTATAAATATGATGAAGACATTTTCCAAGGTTGTTCTCCTAATAGTAAAGCATATAGAGTATTTAATAAGAGAACTTTAATTGTCATTGAGTCTATTCATATTGTATTTGATGAATCTAATTCATTTTGTAATAAAGATGATGAAGATGATATTGACATTAGAAAATGCTTAGACAAGCTATCTCTTGAAAACAATGTGAATAAAAATTCAAAAATAAATGATAAATCATCTGAAGATAATAAAAATGAGAGTGAGGTTAAGGAGCTACCTAAGGATTGGAAATTTATTAGGAATCATCCCTTAGATCAAATCATAGGTGAACCTTCATGTGGTGTAGCTGCCAGATCCTCCTTAAGAAACCTAGTGAGTCATTCTGCTTTCTTGTCCCAAGAAGAACCTAAAAGTATTAAAGAAATAATAGAGGATAAGTCTTGGGTAATGTGTATGCAAGAAGAACTTAATCAATTTGAAAGAAGCAAAGTGTGGACCCTAGTTTCTAGGCCTAATGATCATACAATTATTGGAACTAAATCGGTATATAGAAATAAGAAGGATGAGAATGGGGTAGTAACTAGGAATAAGGCTAGACTAGTTGCCCAAGGTTATAATTAGGAGAAAGGGATAGATTTTGATGAAACATATGCTCTTGTTGCTAGGATGGAAGCCATTTGTTGACTTTTTGAATCCGATCCCTGTTTTGATGCTGACAAAGCACATGTTTCTTTTGTGTGTATTTAGCATGTGAACAGGCCCATTAATTTAACACACATATAAGACAATGACAATGGAAGCTTGCAGGACTTAAAGACTATACGATCAAGCGCATTCCATGAAGTCGGAAAAGCAAAAAAACGAAAACATTTGTTTTTAATTTGTATATGCATTTATTTTTTATCTTTGGTATGTAATATTGCATGCATCTACATGATGTGTTTGAATGCTCATAACGACCATAGATAGACCCTAAGGACCAACACATATCACCAAAAGCTTTTTTTCTAAATAGACCAAAATAATGCAAAGTTTTTGGAATAGCTTTAGCATCAAAATCGGGGCTAAAACTAAGTTTACAAAAACTTGGTTGACCGACATTGAATTTTTTCGGTGTCTTCAAAAAGGACGTAGAAATAACCTTAGGACACTCACTCATGCATACCCATACTTGGTCATTTGAAATAGGGTGTTTGTGACTTAAATAGGACTGAAATGCACAAAATGTGCACATTTAGTTGATCGAAATATTATGTACAAAATGCCCCGATCAACCGAACCCGGTCTGGGTCAACAAGTTGACCACAACCCAGTCAACTGAACTAGGTCATTCATTTTGTCCCCGATCGACCGAACCCAGTCCAGGTCAACAATTTGACCATGGCTCGTTCGACCAAACTTGACAGTTCATTTACAATCAGTCGATCGAACTCCCTTGGAGTCAACATATTGACCACCTGGTAGACCAAGCCCAAAATGTACTCCAACGCTCTGGTCGACTGAGGGTCCTCAAGAGATGCCCTAACAACCTGGTCGATCGAACTTCTCAGTTTAAAATATCTCGGTTGACCAAACCTCGTTGTTTTGAAAAATCGCCTCTTCCGGTCGACCGACCAGTTAGTTCATTTTCACCCTGGTCGACCAAACCGCAATAATTTGGAAAAATTGCCCTTCTTGGTCGATCGAGCCTGAAGTTCAAAATTGGCTTGGCCGACCGAGCCATATGAACTTCAGTCGACCGAAAGTCTTCTGGTCGAGTGGTGCTCTTGGGTTGGTCCGAATTTTTACCACGGTTAACTTTTTAAAACGAGGTTAATTTTAATTAAACGTCATTAAACTTTTTCTAAAATGACCTCCGTGTTCCCAACGGTCATATTTCTCACAAACGCTATAAATACCCCCTCATTACTCCAAATTAGCAACTTTGATTAACTCTAAGTTTCTCTCTAATCATTTGTTAATCAAAGTTCCCCCAGTCCATTTTTATTGCAAAAATTTCTTCTTTGGGGTAAAAGTTTTCAAACTAAACTCTCCAACTCTCTTTTCATCTACTTATTTCCAAATCATTTTGGAAGAGTGCATATTCATTTTGGGCATTCATTTTTATATATACATGCTTACACTCTCACATATTATTCATCTTTGAAAATCACTTTCTTGAGAGTATAACTTTGGTTTTCTCCTAGATTATTTCTTTGATAAATATTATTTTGGGAGAAAATAATTTATTGTACAAATATTTTTCTTAGGCTTAACTCCTAGATACTCCAAATAGTTTTCATTTGCATAGATCTTTGTTGGAGAACATAGTACTCATTTTTCACACACATTATAGTTGTGCAAAAATCATTGAAAGAGCAAAACCCTAGGTTCTCCCATATTACTATTGAAAGACATTTTTGGAGAACACTTTTATTAGGGTTCAAATGTAGTTAAGCACCCTTACTCCCCTGAGCATTATTTTCATATCATTGGAGTGTGAATATATTTGAGCTTACGCGTGTACGTATCTGCTTGTATTTTAGAAGAATATTTTATGTACAAAATGGTTTTATTATAACGGTTGGGTTCAGCCAGTTAATTAAACTGTGGAGTCTCAGCCTCGTCAATGAGACCGTTTCAGTTTAGCCTAAAATTGAACTGGGGAGTCTCAGCCCCGCAAGTGAGACTAGTTTGACTCAGCCTAGTAATTGAGCTGGAGTTTTCCTTGCCCCGTAAGGAGAGGATGTAAAAGGCTTTTGCTCCACCCGGTTAAGTGAGCAAGTATAGTGGAATCCTTGGGGGTAAGCCCAAGGCGGACCCCAGCTTCCGCTGGGGTCTATGTTACGCCAAAACATATTGATAAACTTTTGCTTATTGATATATTCTAAATTTCTAATTGGGTCTATGTTTGTAGTCTCTGAACCATTGATGAAGGTTATTAGTGTGCTTATTGTAAGGGAGAGCCTTATCAAGGCTCACTCACTTTTGCTCCTTATTTTCCATCATAAAAAATGGGGATATTGTCAGCCTAACGAGACTTAAGAATCTTATTTTGATGATAAAAAATAAAAAGAATTTAACATGTTTTGGTTAAAGTGATGATGTTTTAAGAATCAAGTATTAGAGTTCAACATCAACTGATCACAAGTGTTATGAAAGCCTACATTCCAAAGACAAGTAATCAAAAAAAAGCCCAAACGATCAAAGAAAGACAAATCTTATGAAAACTTAAAGAATATTGAAGCTCAAGTCAAAATGGACTCGAAGAAAGACATATATAAAGATTTTGTGTTTAGAAAGCTTTTAAGTCTTAAGAAAGTCTTAAGTAAGTTTTTCAATTTAAAATCAATACGGATGCTTTGAAGCTCATTAGGATTAATTATTGACTTAGAGACCAAATTTTGAAAACACCGGAAAACATTTTCAAAAGTCTTAAAACAATTTGACAAAAGTTTTTGGAAACAAAATTAAAAACATGAGCTTTTAACTCTCTAGGCGACTGACCCATAATGGTCAGGCGACTGACATTTATGCTAAAACAATTTTTTGAAGACAAAATAGGCCTATTCGATTGACCCCTATGAGTCCAGGTGACTGAGCCCTTTCTAACTTTGATTTTTCGTGGATTTTCAAAGTCCAAGCGACTGACCCCAAATAAGTCTAGTCGACTGAACTTCGTAACGACTATTTTTAAACAACAAATAAAAGTTTCCAAATTAGATTTGTTGGACCCCAATCTTTGTAAAAACTTGGGAAACACTCCAAGAAACTCTGGGAACACAAAATAGAAGCTTTTTAACTTTATAAATATATGAAAAACCAAAAAGATTATATACACCAAGAATTACAATCAGCAAATCAAAGCTATATTGCTCTCACTCTTCAAAAGCTCTCTTACTCACTCATTCTTGTTGAAGTATTACTGAGTTTCTGCTAATACAATCACATGGTTCTTGTGCTCTTACTAAGATTTTTCAATCTAAAGAAGAACCCGGTGATTAATTTCTTGAGCTTCAAATTTATTCTTTATTGATATTTAAATTGAAGTATATTAGTTGTGCTTAATCTTATACTAATCACCTCTGGTTTGAGAGTGTCTTTGTACACAAAAATTGTTCTTGTTCTTGCTGTTTTGATGGTTTAGGATTGTTGAATCGTTGGATTACCGAGTGTGGGGTATCGCTTGGAGATGAGGGTTCCATCCTACTTGAAAGAGTGTGTAAATGGTTTGCTCCACCCGGTTAAAGGAGTGGTATTGTGTAATCCTTGGGTGGTGTACCTCAGGAGAGGACATAGATGGGCATAATCGAACCTCGTAAAAATATCAATGTCACTCTCTTCCCTATTCTTTTTAAATTTCAACACATATAAACTGCGTGGATGCTTATTTAAATTGATGGAAAATTATTTTATAATTGGGAATTGTGGAAACCTTAAAAAAGGGGGAGTACGTTGATTGAATCTTGCGGAAACCTTCTAAGGAAGTATGTTCATTGTACAAGTTATTCATCAACTACAGGTCAATATCAAAATTAGAATCTTGGAGTTTGCAGGAATTGTTATAATAGTTCATATTGTGAAGGTTATCTTGATTGATTGAATTGACTTATTGAGTTTTGGTTTAATTTGTTGAAAGAAGTATTGAGAAACTTGCAAATCATTCAAATTGATATACTCATTTATAAAGATATAAATTTAATTGTGTCTTGGCTGATCTTGTGAATTGAAAATCAAACCATGCACGTGTGATTGTAAATTAAGAAAGAATTTATTGAAAATTGTTTCAAAGAAAGTTTTAAAACCCAATTCACCCCCCTTTTGGGAGTATACCTTAGTTTTTCATGCATTGTTGGTCAAACCTCGATAACATATCTTGTGTCACTCTATCCCTACACTTTCACTTTACAGTATTAGCTTGCTTATCTTACCTACTGATTTTATGGCTTGTGAGCTTGAATATTAAATTGTGAGTGGCTGGGAATACTGAAACAGTTATACTTATGCAATTTATTTAATTGCTATTATATCTGCAGAATTCATATTTGTATAGATTAACCCTAGGTTGAGTAATATTGCTGTTGTGACGACCTGCTTAATTTCCACATTTTTTTTTTATTTTATATAATAACAAAATCAATATCACATATTCCAGTTCAGCAGATCATAGTCCACTTGGACTCGTGGGTACCAGGGATACATCAGAACACAAAACGAAAGTCAAAGCAGTAGGAAACATATAATCACAATATTATAAATACAAAAACATCCATCTCATTACCACAAATACCAGAGTCACTATATTCATTGTATCTCAGTATATACATCCCAAAAACAAGGTCTAGGGACATTTTCCACAAAATCCAACTATCCCTAATGAAACTTACCCTTCAAAAAGGGTAGACAACAACTCTAGATCAGCGAGGCTTTTCCCGCTCTCCTATTTGGGGCTCCCGAAAAGTTTATAAAATTTTGGGGTGAGACACCTCTCAGTAAGGGAAATAAACTAATACTAGTATGTGACAACATGAGTATTCCATGTCATAAATATACCATACAGAACATATTCAATAGCTGTTATATCAAATATGGGAAAACATATATATATATATATATATATATATATATATATATATAATTAAAACATGGCAGAACAAACTGAATTTCAATAAACATATTTCATCTCATATAGTAATAATACAAAAACATTACTGGTAGGTTAGCTAGCTGTTGTCATGTATTACCCCCACATGACTGGATTGTGTGGTCCGAAGGCGGGAGCTGACAATGGTTGGCCGACCATTTCCAAGTCAAAAGTACAGTATGTAAGTCTGATGGGTCTGCTTGACCTAGTTCGTACACCAGGGGCACTTACACACTTCTTAAAAACCACATCGATCATCCAATCTCACACCACTCCGTACAGCGGCGTTAACACAAATATTTTGATCGCGAAGACCATGGACACATAGCAACGGTACCGTGCAAGTGCTAGCTAGACCAAGCAAACCAGGTTCTGATATCATATAACATATACTGATACTGTGATACATGGATATCTCATGTCATTAATTATCAAATCAATCATGTCATTTTGCATATATACGTATATCATGAAAATCATCGGCCCGTACGCTGGTATTTCACATTTTATCATAGCTCGGCCCGTACGCCGACAAATCATAGCACAACCCGTACACTGGAAAATCACATCTATAGCTCGTCCCGTACGTCGGAAAATCATATCATAGTACAGCCTGTATGCTGGCAAATCGCGTCCATAGCTCGGCCCGTACGTCGACAAATCATATACATAGCTCAGCCCGCATGCTGGCAAATCATACACATAGCACGACCCATATGCAGGCAAAATATATAAGAATCTTGGCCTGTATGTCGGTTTTCCATTATAAAAATTCATATCATAATCACATTTCCAGAAATAAGTATTTTACAACATTTTATACTCATGCCACACTAATAGATTTTTCGCATATTCAACATACGATCATTTTCAACAGTATTTTCCCAAATATAAATCATATATAAATATATTTATTTTCCTGAAATCAAATGCTACATATATATAAATGTATTTTCTAAAAAAGAACTTAGTTTATCCCCTTACCTGATTCCTGAAAAACCCCTAAGAAAATCTGTCTACCCCGCACCAGCAGGGTTCTCAACTCAACACCCTGGAAACAATATTCCCCAGAACTAAAGTTCAATATTTCTAAGCGTATAACACTTTTCTCAACTGTCAAAAATCCAAATATTGAACAGAAAGTCTTACCCTGGATTTAGGATGATTTCCAACGTAGCCCCACCAACGATCCGCTTCGGTAGACTTGCAAAGAATTATCCCAGGAGTGTCATGGTGGCTTCGGATTATCGATTCGACGTAAATATGACCCAAAATCGACAAAAGAGAGAGAGAGAGAGAGAGAGAACCGAAGGAGAGAGAGAGAGAGAGGAGAGAGATTTCTTAATTTGAAAGTAAAAATTCAGATTTTTGATATTTATAGAACTAGATCTGTCGACGAGCCACGTCATTTGTTGACGAATCCTTCAATAAATTTGTTGACAAAATTCAGTCCTTGTCGACGAAATTCAGTCGGCTCAAACCTCTCTCGGTATTTATTCGTCGACGAAATTCAGTCTTGATCGACGAATTCTCTTAAACCCTCGTCGACGAATCCTCTGTATTCGTCAACGAATTTTCTTATATCTTCATCGACGAATCTCCTATATTCGTCGACGAAGTCCTGATGTTTCCCCTTGGATATTCCTTCCAAAGTGCAATGTCGTCGACAAACGTGAAGCGTATCGACAAAGTCGACTTCCTCCTTCAATTACTGTCTCCATTTCTCTTCCTTTTTATTATTTAAATGTCATTATTATTCGGGTCGTTACAACTGTTATCTGATTTAACCTAGGAAGAAATTTTAATATCTAATTCACCCCCGCTCTTTGGATCACACCAATTACATTACCTTTATAAAATAATAATAATAATAATAATAATAATAATAATAATAATAAGACATTAGTTAAGTGACTTATGAAGAAAGCTACTTAATTCATATCCGAAGGGCACACAACTATTTTTATGCCATGACAACACTTTTTCCCTCTTTTAGTCGGATTGGAATTAAACAAAGAAGTTTTAAAACTTAGGCCACCATATTAAGTATCCGTTTATGAAACTTTGAACTAAATAGAGCCCTTTTGATTGCATTATTTGTCTCCTAACCACTTAAAAGGGAATTTAAAAATCTGTTGTAATTAAAGTCAACATTATGTATGCCTTTTTTCTTAGTACCAAAGATGTTTTCATATCATCAATTATTTTTATCTCACATTCCTTAAAATAATAAAGAATGCAATTAATACATGGTTGAGAAAAGAGTGCAATGAACAAACATCTAGATATGACCAAGTTTGTCTAAGCAAGTTCAAATATATATATATATATATATATATTTTAAACCTAATCAAACCAAAACTAATATATCTTATTTTTAAATTACAATAATAACTTATTGAATGGACCAAATTTGGCCACGTTTACTCGTTTACCCTATATTAGTAAATAAATTATTTGCTGTCAATCAGTTTCAAGAAAAAAAAATTGCAATAGTATTTCTAAATAAATTAAATCACGAGCCTAAATAGTCACCATAGCAAAATGATACTTTTCATTAAAAAATTAATTAAATTATTTAAAAACTAATTAATATGACAAAATGCATTCTTATTTATCTAATTCAATTTAATAAAACCATAAATTCACCTTTGGTTTCCATTAAACCATTAGTACATTAGTGTTAAGAGTCAAGTTGGTTCAAAATATTATGTTTGCCGTGATCACTAGTATACGCTTTTTTTATATGTTTATGCTTTAGCGTAATACAGGATTGACTCAAAAGTTAATATGATGTTTCTCAGTGGTAGAGTTAAAATATATAGCATACAAAACTCTTTTGGAAAGTGTAAGTGTTTAGTAGTTTGTAAAATTTACTAAAATTTATTAAACGTGTTTAGACTACTTGTATCTCTTGCGAAAAATACGTTGTTTATGCACGTTTTGTTAATACATTACTTTAAGTTTATCGATTGCTTGTTATTTATTTTCATGAGTTGCTTATTGCTTCTACTTACTTTATGTTCAACTATTGTAAATGTACTTTTGTGATAATTACAGCAATTTTCGGTTGGTTGACTAATTACGTAAAACTATTTTTTAACTAATGTCATATAACCCTTCATTAGGTGTTAAATATTTTGTTTGTATCAACTAATACAATTAGAATTTAGTGTTTTTCATATAGAATATTTTAGATTTTAGTGAGCATGACAAATAATTTCCATACATTTAATTTATATGCAATAACTTTTGAAGGATAAAAAAAAAAAAGGTAAAATTTACATTTTCAAACTATAGGTAGCTTATGATCCAATTATAAGACTTTTCATTGTCTCCATATGCCATTTAATTTTGACAACAGCTAGGCGGCTCCCATATGCTATGGCCTATAAATAAGAAAAATAAGATGAAACCCTAGTTCTGATGTTGTTTTCATGAGTTGCTTATTGTTTCTTCTTATTTTTTATTCAACTGCGATGAATGTACTTTTGTAATAACTTACAGTAATTTTTGGTTGACTAATTGTGTAAAAATATTTTAACTAATGTCGTATGACCCTTTATTAGGCGTTAAACATTTGGTACTTGTCAACTAATACTATTAGAGTTTAGTGTTTTCTATATTAAAAATTTTAGATTTTAATGAGTATGAGATGAATGATCTCTATACATTTAATTTATATGCATAACTTTTGTGAAATTTACATTTTCAAACTATATGTACGGATGAACTTATAGTCCAACTATGGGGCTTTTCATTATGCAGCTAGGCGGCTCCCATGCTATGACCCATAGATGAGAAAAATAAGACGAAACCTAGCTATGATGTTGAAATATCATTTACCAATATATTTGCACCAAAAGAAAATCACATGTATCATAATTAATAGGAAAGAGGAGTCAACGTTGCAAGCCAGTCCAACCCAACTCCGAACAACCTCTCTCACGCCGGGGCAGCTCAGAAATGCTCGCCGAAATGGTGACAACTCCACCCATCCCCACAGCACACGTGACGGCTGGTCTGATCAAGTGTGAACTTGCTCATCACCTGTCAACGAAGCAGATGGAAAAGAGCGATCCTCCTGGCCTGCAGCTTGAATTTTATTGTTATTATTATTATTATCTTAAGAAAAAGGGTGGGGGTGGTGGGGTCCGAGTGGAAAAAGGGTGTTTGTTTCGCGAGAAAATGAACGCCAGGACGCCTGTGATTCTGATAACAACCCCGCAGCTGCTGCATCGGCAGTGACGGTTTATCCATCTTTGTCTTATTAATAGATGGGTGAGAGTCAATGAACAAATATCTGCTGTATATCTGTATATTTGGACGCTTGAAGCAGAAGAAAAGCAAGGTGGTGGGGTATGTCTGGGCATGCCCGGCGTGGGCAGCTGAGGGATTTGATACCTGTTGAACAAAGTGTGCACACCTGTCTTAACGCATATTTATGGACGTCTCTTTCCTTATCATCATCTCTTGCCTTGTGGCTGTGGGCGTGGGTCGTGCACATCATTTACTATTGAATCACTTCTTCCCCCTGAATGCACCCGCTAGCTGATACTGCCACGACAGCCTTATCCTACACGCAGTTAGACTTTGGATGAAGAATTTGATTTTTATATATATCTATGTGTGTGAGTATTTTTTTTTTCTTATAAAAAATATTTTGAAATAAATATTGCTTTAATATAACTAACATTTTAAAAAAAAAAAATAAAAATAAAATTTGACTTATGTTCATAAATTTAATTTAAATTTCATTTTTTTAAACTTTTTTTTTACAATAAAGAAATAAATTTTTTCCATAATCTTCTTTCTTTTTTTTACTATTTTTCAAGTTTCAAACAAAATTTTTATCTGTACCAATTATGTTAATTATTATAAGCACAACTTCTGAACCTACCTGTATCTAAATGTGAATAAAAAACTCCACTTGAAAGTTAAAGCACAATGAAAGTTTCGTAAGTTAAGAAACATTTAGAGCCACTCTGAAAAATTACTTATTTAAAAGTATATTAAGATTAATTATAATAAGTAAATTTTTGAATAATATTTTTTAACGAAAATATTTAAAAAAAAATATTTTTAAAATAGATTCTTATTCAAGTGTAAACCAACACTACTTATTGACACAAGTATTTATAGTAAATAATTTTTTTAAAAAGTATTTATTATTAAGATGTTTCAAATAAAAGGTTAATTAAATTCCCTTATTAAAAAAAAGACTTATTCACTCCTGTTCTCCAATAAAAAAAAAAACATGAAAACAAATTTTTTTTGATAAACAAGTATTAGTTATAATAATTTTTGAATGTATGAATGTTTTAACTAATGTTTTAGAAATATAAAAGATATATATATATATATATATATATATATATTTTTTTTTATTTATGTATTTTTCGGCCACCCTAGCAAAAAAATTTTGTCCGCCGCTTGGTCACTCGATTATGGTTGAAATGGAGGGTTTCTCTGCCTCCTCCCTTCCTTCAACGCAACTGAACGAGATGGTGCTGGCGTGCTGCAACTCCTCGCGGAGAACACTAACCAAGCGACGGGAGATACAATCCTCGTTGGCTCTGCGTGCATACTTCACGTTAAACAGTGAAGCCGCAATGCATGGCGGCTAACAGCATAATCACCACCGGCAGTCATAGCTAGCAGTGTCAAACAACAAGAAGGGGCAACCGCGCCCGGCGGAGACCTCCTTCATCTCCAAACATGTTCCAATGCAAAGGTGATGGGAGAGGAGCTGCACATGGCGGCCCACACGCTCGTGATTGCTCTTGTGAAGAACAGCATTGTTCAATGATTAAGAACCTACAGCATGTTAAATAAATGATAACTATGTGATGGATACACAATACCTACTGCATTTTAAATTTTTTGTTTCTTCCACGGTCATCAACAAAACAGAAAAGACATTGGGGGGGAACGGGAAAAAAATAATAAAAATTCCCGTGATTGTTGCCATGAAGTACGACCTTGCTCAATACTCCCCTCAAGTTGACACGAATATTTATGACACCCAACTTGCCGAATAAGTAATTAAATTATTTTAATCCAAGAGCTTTGATTAAAAAAGATCAGTCGGTTGCTAGCTTTTATGCATGTAGACTATTTGAATGATGTCATTCTGAAGTTTTTCTCAAACCATATGACAGTATATCTCGATATACTTGGTTTGTTCATGGAACACTGGATTTGAGATTATGTGTATAACGGTCTTTTATCACAGTATAATCTGACTAGTTGAGAATGCATTACTTCAAGATTTGAGAGTAAAATTTTTAGCCAAGTAACCTTACAACATGTAAAGGTCTAGACCTATACTATGTTTCGGCTGAGGAGCATGAAACTGTTGTTTGTTTCTTGGTCTTCTAGGATATGGGCGATTTTCCGAGTAGGATGCAATACCTAGTGACCGATCATCTAGTGTCTCTGCAGCGTGCTCAATTCGCATCATAGTATGCATGGAGTTGGGTTTCACTAAAAACAGATAAGAAAATCCCTTGTTCTGGAGCTTTCTTAAAGTACAGTAGAACCCTGTATGCAGTGTCATGACGTCCCGGGAGTGCGGTGTGCCCCGAGGGAGGTGAGGGAATAAAATTTTTGATTTTTCAAAATTTTTGAATTTGAAGCCTCCACTAACCTATTTTCCTTGGTGCAGTTAGAATACCTAATTTCTACTCATTTGATTGGTCACTAGACTGAACCTATGTTAAAGAACCAGTAGTCTCGATCTGCGTATACCAAGATTGGGATCGGAAATTCGATTATACAAGGGGAAGGTATTCGCACCTTCTATACACCTGTTCCATGAATGGTACATAATTAATTAAGAATTATCCCCAAATTGAATTAAATAACCTTTTAATTAACTCATTTTAAAATAAACAAACAAATAAATGAATAAATGTAAAAAATTAATAGGATATAAAAAAAATTGGGTGTGAGTTAGGAATGTTTAATAAGATCTCCAAAATATGGGATCTTATTAGAAACCACCCCCCCCCCCCCATAGCCGATACAGGTGAGATCTAAACATACCCCATTGCCCGTTTTAAAATCAAAGGTACACACCCACACAAAAATCAAGAAAATCATCAAAAAGTATCTTTTTAAAACATTCCCTCTAGCGACTCGGAAAATAGGAATAATAAAAAAATATATGGAAAGAAAGAATTTAGTTTAGTGTAGACCAAACCTTCGACCGTTTGGTGGGGGAGCAAAAAAATTGTCGACAGTTTTGGGTTACCGTAGTCGGGTAAGGGTAAAACAGTGAACCGTTGATGTTCCCCTACGCCAGCAACCCTATATATAAAGGGTAATTTAAGTCATTTTATTTGTTTTGAAATCAATCTCTCTCTCTCTCTCTCTCTCTCTCTCTCTCTCTCTCTCTCTCTCTCATCTCAAGGCTATAGCCAGCTCCCTCTCTCTTTATTTTCTCGCATGGTTTAAGCCCAAATCGAAGAAGGGAACGTCATTTCAGGATCCTAGCAACGTTCTCTGCAATTTAACCAAAGTGATTTCGTAATTCAAGCATTTCAGACACCACTCCAAAACTAGGGTATGGAGGTTATTTTTTAAAAAATTAGCTAGTTATTGGTAATATGTGGGCCTATGTATGTTAAATGGTTGTTATTCTAGGGTTAAGTTGATCGAATTAAGGTTTATGGATACAGGCTTTGTGTGAGCGCCACAGGCATAGTATTGGATTCCCTGCAGGCATAGTTCCAGGAAGCAAGTAAGTGGATAGATTATGTCAAATATTTTCAGAAAGTTCACTATTTAAAATACAATATTTGATTCATAAATTATATATATGAACTATCTGGATATTTAGATTTATGGAAATAGATTTAATATTATTTCTCAGAAAAATATAATCTTCCTAAACAGTCAGCATATTATAGAATAGCACTCACTTGTGTGGCACGAGTATAAATACTTTATTGCAAATATTAGCATGTTAGATTATTTTTATGGTTACATAGAACAAGCATGTTTTTATAACGAATTTTTAGAAAATCTATAAAGAGTACAAAATTTATGATATTTTCAATATATTTTGATAATTTAGCCAACCTAGATGCCATGATAACTCAGTCGGCCTAGATGTCGTGATAATTCAACTGACTCAAATGTCGTGGTAATTCAGCCGACTCAGATGCCGTGATAATTCAGCCAACCCAGATGTCGATATTTCAGTCGGCCCAGATGCCATGATATTTTAGCCAGACCAGATGTCGTGACTACATATATTTATAACTAGTTTATTGAGAAACATTATTATGAAAGATTTTACACAGAACCATGAAACAGTTATTTTACAGTAATTTTTGAAATGTACTATATGTTAGCAGAACCCAGATGGCTTAGTTTAATTTCAGAGCATGGTAGCATAACTATAAATTCATATTAGTGCCACCACATGACTCAGATAGAGTGTCAGTGTATGGATAGTCGATTGAACCTAGTGTAGCAGTGTGCCTCGCTGGCAGTCTAGATTAGACTGGGCAGGCCAATCGTACTTACAGACGAGTCAGTTTTGGCTTAGCATGGTAGGCCAACCATGGTTAGGTCCCGCCTAAGGGCTGCAAAACCCAATCATGTGGGGGTAATACATGATATCAGCTAGCTATCTATCAGGGGAGAAATTTCAGTATTATACAGATATAGTAGATGATTTATATGCATAGAGGATTTCAGTATTATATAGACATACCAGACGATTTATATGCATACATAAATTTCAATATTATACATATATAGCAGACGATTTATATGCATACAAAATTTCAGTATTATACATATATAGCAAACGAGTTATATGCATATAGAATTTCAGTATCATACAAATATAACAGACTATTTATATGCATAAAGAAATTTATTATGACAGTATGTCTGTTGAAATATGATTTCTTCCGATTTATACTGATATTTACTTGATTTATCCTATGCAGCTAATTATGTACAATATATGTTCATAACACAATAGAACTAATGTGCCACACTCTAATGCTAATCTATCCCACTTACTGAGAGGTGTCTCACCCCAGAATTCAAACATTTTAGGAAACCCAGACAGACGAGCGGATCGAGCTCTGAGATAGAGGAGGTTTAGTACTGCCCTAGCTGTAGAGTAAGTGTTTGAGTTGGAAGAGGGATTTTGTGGGAGTCTCTAGAATATTTCTATGGATTTTTGGAGATGTATATGTATAACTATAAAGTTAGTAGGACTCTGGTATTGTGTATAAGGTTTAGGCATATCATGTTTCCCGCTGCACTGTTGATATGTATTTTTGAACAAGTATATCCTCGGTACCCCACTTCGGGTCTGGGTTGACTTTGTAGACAGTTTGTGGTATAAGAGTTTATTAAGTAAAATAGAAAAAATAAATAAATAAAACAATAATGTAGCCAAAATTTTTGGGGCGTTACATTGTGGTATCAGAGCCTAGGTTGTTAGGTTCTGTAAACTTTAGTGTACAATAGAAAACAATACCAGCGTATAAGAATAGATCTTGAAGAAGACAGGATTTGAGTAGATCAGGATTTTAGTGAGTCGATGTTGGAAGTTAAGCTGAGAATTTAGGGTTTTGTCTTGCAGTTCGAAGGCAGGAATTTCGTGGCGATTTTTGTGATTTTCCTAGAATGATGATTTCAGGGAAGCCATGATAAAATATCGTCGGGTTTTATTTCTAAATTGCAGGATTGAATCTTAAATTGAAAATAAAGACGTTAGGTTAATGGATTATATGAGGTTCTTAGTTAGATTAATGTATTAGTCATGTTATGAAGTTAAGATTCTAAGATTTTGTTAATTAATTTTTAGGATGAACCCTGAGAATGATAATACGAATGCTGGTGGGGGTAATGGAGCAAGGCCTTCCAGTATGGGCAGTGGTGATTCTAATGCTGTCCTGTGCAGTATTGCTTACTAGGTTATGACTGAGATAGCACAGAGTTCTAGGGAGTAGCGATGGCCGTCAGTGGACCAGGGCTGCATTATGAAGCAACTCACCAAGATGAATCCTCTGACCTTTTTAGGGAGTGCAGACCTAATTATGGCTAAGAATTGGATCCAAGAGATTGAGAAGATACTAACAGTGTTGCACTGCACTGATGAACAGAGAGTTCTATATGCCACATTCAGACTGACGGGGGAGGCTGAGCATTGATGGTCTACTGTGAGACTTCTGGAGGAGCAGAGACAAGTACTTGTAGCCATGACTTGGAACCAATTAAAAAAGATGTTTTTCGACCGATATTCCCCCCCCCCCACCACCACTAGAGAATCTAAAGTGGAGGAGTTTTTGAATCTGACCTAGGGGCACCTAATAGTTCAGCAGTACGTGACAAAGTTTGTTGAGTTACCCCGCTTTGCCCCTTACATATCCTAGATGAGGTGAAGAAGGTAAGAAAATTTGAGGGAGGTTTGAGGCAAGAAATTTATGAATAGGTGGCAGTTTTGAAGGTGCGGGATTTTACAAAATTGGTAGATAGGGCCACTGTCACGAATATAAGTAGGCAGAGTGGTGTCAAGGTGTAGAATCAGAGGAAGAGGCCTACGCCTCCTGGATTTCATGCGGGTACTAGCTAGGGCCCATGGAGGAGAGGCAGATATAGTGGGGGACAGAGACAAGAGATGGGAAGTCGTGGATTTCAGGGTGAGCAGACTTACCCTATTTGCCCTAGATACGGCAAAAAGGCAAGTGGGAGAGTGCCAATCGAGGAGGAATGTTTGTTATTAGTGTCGTAGACCGAGTCAATTGGCACAAGACTATCGTATGCAACCGAGCGATGAGGCATCCAACAGAGGAATACCGCGTAGGCGCGAATCTGCGCATTGACACGAGGAGATGTTGAGGCAGCTAGCAATGTGGTGACATATATAATTACTATGCTTCCAATTAAAGCTATTGTTTTATTTGATTCAGTGGACACACACTCTTTTATATCTACAGGGTATATCTAGTTATGTAGGGTAGAAACTCAATTGCTAGACACCGAATTATCAGTAGCCACACTGCCAAGATCAATAGTGAGATGTTGAAGGGTACTTAAAGGGTATCCAATGGATATTCAGGGGAGAGTACTACTAGCTGACCTCATAGTGTTAGACATGCATGGATTCGATATGATATTAGGAATGGACTGGTTAACTGCCAACTATGCCAGCATCGACTGTTATCAGAAATAGGTGGTATTTAGACCTCCTAGAGAGCAGGAGTTCATATTTGTGGGGTCGCGCATGCGTTCCTCACCACAGCTAGTATCATCTATTCAAGCGAGGAGGCTATTGCTGGACGGATGTCAAGGGTACATAGCTTATGTGAAGGAAATGCTAGAGAAAGAATTGAAACTTACCCATATTCCAATAGTGAAGGAATTTTCAAATGTCTTTCCAAATGAGCTACCTGGATTACCTTTTGACTGTGAGATTGAATTTGTCATTGATTTGCTTCCAGGGATGACATCAATTTCTAAAGCTCCCTATAGAATAGCTCCAGAAGAATTGAAAGAACTAAAAGAATAGTTACAAGAATTATTAGATAAGGGATTTATCAAACCTAGTGTATCACCCTAGGGAGCACCATTTCTATTTGTAAAGAAGAAAGACTGGTCGATGAGGATGTGCATTGACTACAGAGAGATAATTAAAGTGACAATTTAAAACAAGTATCATTTTCCCCGTATTGATGACTTGTTCGATCAACTCCAAGGAACACGGGTCTAGTCTAAGATTGATCTTCGCTATAGGTACCAGTCAAAGTAGAGGATGTTTCCAAGACAGCATTTTGAACTCGATATAGCCACTATGACTTTTTGGTTATGCCATTCGGACTGACAAATGCTCCTGGTGCATTCAGGGACTTGATGAATAGAGTTTTCCATCAGTACTTGGACCAGTTTGTAGTGATTTTCATTGATGATATACTGGTTTATTCAAGGAGTCCCGAAGAACATGGGACACATTTGAGGTTGATACTTCATATACTTAGAGAAAGGGAACTATATGCTAAATTCAAGAAGTGTGAATTTTGGTTAGAGAAAGTTACATTCCTTGGGCATGTGGTATATGAGGATGGTATCTTTGTAGATCCAAGCAAGATAAAAGTGGTGGTGATCAATTGGGCGAAACCAAGGAATATTTAGGAGATCAAAAGTTTCTTCGAACTAGCAGGATATTATCGTCAGTTCGTAGAGGGATTTTCTAGGCTATCAAGGCCTCTAACACAGCTAAAAAGGAAGAATGCTAAATTTGAATGGAATGATGATTTTGAGTAGAGCTTCCAGGAATTGAAGCAGCGGCTCGTTACTGCACCAATTTTGACTATTCCATCATGAGATGGTGGATTCATAATCTACGGTGATGTGTCTCAGAAAGGGCTCAAATGTGTGCTAATGCAACAAAGGAAAGTTGTAGCCTATCTCATTAACTTAAAGAGTATGAGAAGAATTACCCTACACATGACTTAAAGTTGGCTGTAGTGGTGTATGCATTGAAGATCTGGAGACATTATCTGTATGGTGGAAGGTGTGAAATATTTACATATCATAAGAGTTTGAAATATTTCTTCATGCAAAAAGAGCTGAATATGAGGCAGAGGAGGTGGTTGAAATTGATCAAAGATTACGATTGTACCATCAGTTACCACCCAAGGAAGGCTAATGTGGAAGCTGATGTGTTGAGTCGTAAATCATAGTGCGCATCTGTATCAGCAATAGTAACTCCACCTCAAATCAAAATGAATTTAGAAAGACTTGGTGTAGAGCTGGTAAAGGGTAGTCATCAAGCATTAATTGCTCATCTAGTACTTTAGCCGACTTTGCTAGAGAAAATTAAGATTGCGCAGATACAAGACGCAGAATTTGTAAAGATCAAAGATAGAGTGCAGAGCGGACAAGGAGCTGATTTTAATATTTTAGATGATGGAGCTCTGAAGTTTCTTAGTAGGTTGTGTGTACCTAATGACGTCGGAATTAAAAAGACTATTTTAGAAGAGGCACACCCTTCCCTATATACAGTACATCCAGGAAGTACGAAAATATACAAGAATTTTTGGATATCCTTCTGGTGGAGCAATATAAAAAAAGAAATTGCATAATATGTAGAGCAGTGTTTGACATGTTAGCATGTGAAGGCTGAACATTAGAGATCGGCGGGACCATTGCAACCACTTCATATCCCTGAATTGAAGTGGGAACATATTTTTATGGACTTCGTATCGGGGCTACCGCTGGTACTTCATGGACAGTACGCCATCTAAGTGGTCTTTGATAGATTGACAAAGATTACCCATTTTCTTCACATTAGAGTTAACTACTCCATGGGTAGATTGACAAAACTGTATATGCAAGAGATAGTCAGATTGCATGGAGTGCCTATGTCCTTCATTTCTGATCGAGATCCACATTTCACGTCTCAGTTCTCGAAAAGCTTACAGAGAGCTTTGGGATCCCAGTTGACTTTTAGCATGACCTTTCATCCTTAAATTGATGGACAGATAGAAAGAACTATACAAATACTGGAGGATATGTTGCGTGTTTGTGTGCTAGATTTTGGAGGCAGTTGGATTCAATATTTGTCACTAGTGGAATTGGCTTACAACAACAGCTACTGAGTGAGTATTGGGATGGCCCCGTATGAGGCATTATATGGTCAGAGATGTCGATCTCCATTATATTGAGATGAAATTGAAGAAAATCAGATATTAGGGCTAGAAATGGTACAGCGAGCTTCTGAGAACAGATTAAAGCCAAAAAAAAAGCTATGCAGATATCCATCAATGAGCACTAGAATTTGATGTAGATGATAATGTGTTTTTGAAAATTGCACCAATGAAAGGGGTAATGATATTGGAAAGAAGGGTAAACTTAGTTCTAGATATATTGGGCTATTTGAGATATTGGAAAGAGTTGGCCTAATTGCCTACAAGTTGGCTTTACCCCCTGCGCTATCCAGAATGCATGATGTATTTCATGTGTCCATGTTGAAGAAATACATCCCAGGTCCATCTCATATAATAAGTTATGAGGCATTGGAAATTGGTGAGTCCTTATCTTAGGATGAAGTGCTTGTTCAAATCTTAGATCATAAAGAGCAGGAATTACGCACCAAAAAAATCCCACTAGTGAATGTACTCTGGAGGAATCATGTAGTTGGGGAAGTTTCATTAGAATTAGAGGAGGAAATGCGTCAGAATAACCCAATTTATTTAGTGGGATTCAGCATTAGCCAAGGAAAGGTAATGGTTTTGGTAAGAAATCATGTATGTGAATAGATTTTTGTGCAAGTTAATTAGTTGATTGTAATAGTTTTCTGTCTTGGGTTGGTTTTGGGAGAGTTTTCATTTAGTTATTGTAATCTCCCAGAACCGTATATGTAACCACAGTATTCCTCCGCCATAAGTAAGGGTAATTAATAAAAATTCAGCAATTTTCTATAAGACTGGTACTATATATAAATGACAAATGTTGATGACGAAATTTTTATAAGGAGGGGAGAATGTAACGACCTAGAAAATAGGAATAATAATAAAATATAGGAAAAGAAGGAATTTGGTTTAGTGTAGACCAAACCGTCGAAGGTTTGGTGGGGGAGCAGAAAACTGTCAACGGTTTTGGGTTACCACAATTGGGCAAGGGTAAACTAGTAGAAAAGGTTCGGCTAAAAAGGCCAAATAGTCGATGGTTTCCCCTGCGCCAACAACCCTATATAAAGGGTTTAAGTCATTTTATTTGTTTTAAAATCAAACTCTCTCTTGATTTTATCGCCCGGTTTAAGCCCGAATCGAAGAAGGAACATCATTTTAGGATCTTGGCGACATTATTTGCAATTTAATTGGAGCAGTTTCGTAATTCAGGAATTTTAGGCACCCCTCCAAAATCAGGGTAAGAAGGTTATTTTAAAAAAAGTTTAACTAGTTATTGGTAATATGTGGGCTTAGGTATGTTGAATGACTGTTATTCTAGGGTTAAGTAGATTGAATTAGGGTCTATGGATACAGGCTTTGTGCGGGTGCCGCGGGCATAGTATTGGATTCCCTGTAGGCATTGTTCTAGGAAACAGGTAAGGGAATAGATTATGTCAGGTATTTTTAGAAAGTTTACTATTTAAAATACAATATTTGATTCGGAAATTTTATATATGAATTGTCTGGATATTCAAATTTATGGAAATATATTTAGTACTATTTTTAAGAAAATTATAATCTTCCCAGAAAGTCAGCATATTATAGAATAGCACTCACTTGTGTGGCATAAGTATAAATACTTTATTGCAGATATTAGCATAGCAGATTATTTTTATGGTTACACAAAACAAACATGTTTTTATAACTAATTTTTAGAAAATCTATAAAAAGTACAGAACTTATGATATTTTTAGTATATTGTGATAATTCAGTCAGCCCAGATGTTGTGATAATTCAGCCAGCCCAGATGTCATGATAATTCAGCCGGTCCAGATGCCGTGATATTTTAGCTAGCCTAGATGCCGTGATATTTCAACCAACCCAGATGTCGTGACTAGATATATTTATAACAATTTATTCAGAAACATTATTATGACAGATTTTACACAGAACCATGAAACAGTTATATTATAGTTATTTATGAAATATACTATATGTTAGCAGAGCCCGAATGACTTAGTTTTGTTTCAGAGCATGGTACCACAGCTATCAGGTAAGATTAGTGTAACCCCACATCTCAGATAGAGTGTCAGTGTATGGATAGTCAATTGAGCCCAGTGTAGTAGTGTGCCCCCCTTGCAGTTCGGACCAGTCTAGGCAGGCCAACTGTACTTACAGACGAGTCAGTTTTGGCTTAGCATGGTAGGCCAATCACTGCTAGGTCCCGCCAAAGAGTTGCACAACCCAATCATGTGGGGGTAATAGATGATATCAGCTAGTTATCCATCTAGGAAATAAATTTTAGTATTATACAGATATATCAGACGATTTATATGCATGCAGAATTTCAACATTGTGCAGATATAGCAGACAATTTATATGCATATAGAACTTTCAGTATTATATAGATATATTAGACGATTTATGTGCATACATAAATTTAGTATTATACAGATATAGGAGACGATTTATAAGCATACAAAATTTTAGTATTATACAGATATAATAGGCGATTTATATGCATACAGAAATTTATTATGACACAGTATGTCTACGTTGAAATATGAGCAGAGTGAGCTCCGAGATACAGGAGGTTTTAGGACTACCCTAGCTACAAGGTAAGGGCTTGAGTTGGAAAAGGGATTTTGTGTGAGTCCCAAGAATATATCTATGGATTTTTGGAGATGTATATGTATAACTATGAAGTTAGTAGGACTTTGGTATTGGGTATAAGGTTTAGGTATATCATGTTTCCTGCTGCACAGTTGATATGTATTTATAAATAGGTATATCTCTAGTACCCCACTTTGGGTTCGGGTTGACTCTGTTTGCAGTTTGTGGTACTAGAGTTTATTAAGTAAAATGGAAAAAATAATAATAAAATAATAATATAGTTAGAATTTTTGGGGCGTTACATTCCTATACTTTTTTAAAAGTCCTTGTAGAATTTATTTGAACATTTTTAATAATTTTCCAAAACTTTCGATATTTTTCAAAAAAATTTCTCTATTGGCTTTACTATAATACCAAAAGAGGTGGGGGTGAATTGGTATTTTAAAAGTTAATCCCCAAGGTCAATTAACTAGTAGTGGTATTACACAAACCTAAGGTCAATCTAATGTGGATAAAATAAATCAATATCTATTTAGCATAAATTAAACTGCACAAGTAATCTAATTAAGCATGCACAACAAAATAGTAAAAGAGAGATAACACCACATGTGTTACCGAGATTTGGCAATGGTGCCTACATCTCTGCCTTGGCTCACAAGCACAAGGATTACACTAAGGCTCACTTAACGGGTGGAGCAGCACCTAATTACAATCATGTCAATTAGCATAGGGCTGACCTCAACCTTTACAACCAATCCTTCCGGGTTGGATTACCACCCCCTCAAGCCATGCCTGAAATACAATCAAATTTCAATACAAGGTGCGTACAAGCAATATGCTTCTCAATAAAGTAGATTTGCACCAGTAATAATCAACACACTACTGTATGATAAGATATGATAAGCTTAGTGTAGTTTTAATGTCTACTCTCAAAAATTAATGCAAATATAGCAATCAGTATGTGAGAGTGTATGTGTTAGGATCTTTATGTCAAGATAATAATATCATTCTCAATGCAACAATAAAGATCTTCAAAATGCAAGCAAATATCTCAAAAATATTTTTCTCAAAAATAGGCACAAGAGATATTTGAAAATGATTTGTAAAAATTATTTCACAAACAAAAAGCAATACGAGCTCTTAAGTATTGCAATGATGATGGAAAACTCACAAGCTCTAAGGAGTTTTCCCAAGGAAGACTTATTGATAAAGTCTCCAAGAAAGACTCTTAGCTTACTCTCAAATAAAAATATATCTCAATCAAATAGAACAAACGAGAGTGTAAGCTTAATGAGAAAATTACAAGAACACTCTTACTTGCAAGATTTGTAATGAGGATGAGTAAGAATGAAAGTAGGATGCTTGAATATGTGAAATGGTATTTTTGAATTTCAGAGAAAATTTTCTAATTGTGTTTGCTACTCTTGTCCTAATCCATGTAAATGAAGGGATATATATATATAGACACCCCTGAAATTATACCCGTTTGGGACCTATCTACCATTTTTGGAAAATTTTAAATAGGGTTAATAAAGATTAACAGCTTTTTAACCTTGGTAAAATCCGAGCAACCCGAAAGGGCTAGTCGACCATTTTTATGATTCGATTGACCGGGTTGCCCAGTTTGGTCGACTAGGATGAATTTGAACTGGAAAGATGGTCGACCAGTCTTAATACGATTTTCAAAACCTCTGAGGTTCGGTCGACTGGGTTGAGTTCGGTTGACCGAACTTGGATGTTTGATCGACCAGCTCAATTTTCTACTAAAAGTTTGGTTAGCCAGGGCGTTGGGATTTCCCACGTGTCTATTTGGTCGACCAGGGCATTGCTACTTATTTTGCGGTCGGTCGACCGAATGGTAAAACCATTGACCCTAGGGAGGTTCGATTGAATGAAGTGCATAGAGTGTTGGGGTTTTATTGACCGAACGTGCCAACATTGTGCATTTCGGTCCTATTCCTCTTATGAAGTTGTCCCCATTCACATGATAATTAATTCTAAGATTATGGAGCACTTTTTCATGCATAATTGTAGGTCGTATAGTCAACCTAAGGCCTTTGATCTTATCTATCCTATCATGCATGCAATGCATTAAATTATTACTTACCATTGATTTTAATTATTACAGACCCGAATAAATCTTAATTAAATTAGAACAAATAAATAGACCAGGTCTCTAGCTTCTTCAAGTCCATATGCATCATATTAAAACCTCCAATAATTGATCCTACACACAAACTCATTAATCATTAAATACCTGAGTATTTGTCATAATCAAAACAAGGCATGACCTATCAGGTCAACATTCTTCCCCTTTTTGATGATGACAAATACATAAGGCAAAAAAGGGTACAACCTTGAAAGGCTCCCCCTAACACTATACATAATAAGAATTTTAAAGATTTTAAAGTTCAAGCATTTTTAAAAAAGGTACCTGATTTTGCCTCTTCTCCCCATTTTGGCAACATCAAAAAGGGCTATGAATATAAAACATGTAAGGAAGGCATTTGAGTATGAATCATTTAAATACAAGATAAGATTGGAAAAATTTTAGAAATTTCAGCAGCATGCCGTTTGAAAATACAACATTTTTCCAAAAATACCTGTATAGAAATGACTTGATTGAGTTTTAAATTAACAATTTATCCCCAACTACCAACTCAAATAGTTCAGTATGATCAAGACATAAAACATAAATACAATTATCAATAATGCAGGAGATATGATAACTATGCATTGCAAATCACAACCAAATGCATAAAGTATAATGCAGCGATAGATTTAAAATTTTCAAAGCAATATGTTTTCTATGTTAAGAGACTCCCCCTAAGTTTATGCACTTTATCAAAAATCTATATGGCTTCTCTACTATGCATCAAATCTAGCTCATGTCTAATCTGTATGAACCTATCTTCCTGAAGAGGTTTGGTAAAAATATCAGCCCACTGCTCACTAGTGCACACAAACTCAAGTGTCACATCCCTTTTCTACACTTGATCATGAATGAAATGGTGCCTAATCTTAATATGTTTGGTTCGTGAGTGTGAGATAGGATTTTTAGAGATGTTGATTGCACTAGTATTATCACATTTAATTGGAATCGTATCATAGTGCAATCCAAAATCCATAAGTTGTTGTTTCATATAAAGTGTTTGAGCACAACAACTCCTAGATGCAATATATTCTACTTCGGCTGTGGATAAAGCAACATAGTTCTGTTTCTTGGAAAACCAAGAAACTAGAGATTGTCCTAAATAATGACAAGTGCCGCTAGTACTCTTCCTATCAATTTTACTACCGACAAAGTCAGCATCAGTATAACTAACAATCCCAAATGTAGTATGCTTAGGATACCATAAACCTAATTCTATAGTTCCAACTAGGTACCTAAGAATTATTTTCACAACTAATAGATGAGACTCCTTAGGAGCGGCCTAAAACCTAACACGCATGCACATGATTAACATAATGTCAGGTTGACTACCTGTAAGGTATAAGAGGCTACCAATCATGCCACAATATAATTTCACATCAATAGGGATTCCATGCTCATCTTTATCAAGTTTGGTGGAAGAACTCATAGGAGTACTAAGAATTTTACCATCTTCCATATAAAATTTCTTTAACAAGTTCCTAACATATTTAGATTGGCATATCAAGGTTCAATGTTTAGCCTGTTTAATTTGTAGTCCTAAAAAGAAACTCAGTTCACTCATCATACTTATTTCGAATTCACTTTGCATGCATTTGGAAAACTCATTACACAAATCATCATTAGTTGCTCCAAAAATAATATCATCAACTTATATTTGAACAACGAGCATATGATCATTTCTGGATTTGATGAAAAGTGTAGTGTCAATTTTGCCCTAGGTAGACCCATTTTCTAAGAGAAAACCACTAAGGCTCTCATAACAAGCTTTAGGAGCTTGTTTCAATTTGTACAAGGCTTTGGACAACCAGTATACATGATTAGGATATTTATGATTTTCAAAACTAGGAGGTTGTTCTACATACACTTCTTCATTAATATAGCCATTTAGAAATGTACTTTTAACATCCATTTGATACAATTTAAAGTTTTTAAAAGCGGCATAAGCAACAACATACGAATGACTTCCATTCTAACTACTGGAGCATAGGTTTCCTCAAAATCTATCCCTTCTTCCCGATTATATCCCTAGGCAACTAGCCTAACTTTATTTCTAGTGACTACCCCATTTTCATCCTTTTTATTTCTATAGACCCATTTAGTTCCAATAATAGTATAATCATCAGGCCAAGGAACTAGGGTCCACACATTGCTTCTTTCAAATTGGTTAAGCTCTTCTTGCATGGACATTACCTAAGATTCATCCTCTATGGCTTCCTTAATGTTTTTGGGTTGTTCCAGGAATAGAAATGCAAAATGACTTACTAGGTTTCTTAAGGAAGATCGGGTGGCTACACCACATGAAGGTTCACCTATGATTTGATCTAAAGGATGGTTGCTAATGAATTTCCAATCCCTAGGCAACTCTTGAAGCTCACTCTCAACTTTGTTTTCTTCAATTGATTTATCATTAATTTCTGAATTTTTGTCCACGTTATTTTCAATGGACAGCTCATCTAGTACTTTTCTAATATCAATATCATCTTCATCACCTCTTTTAGAATATGGATTAGATTCATCAAACACAACATGTATAGATTCAATAATAGTTAATGTTCTTTTATTAAAAACTTTGTATGCTTTACTGTTAAGTGAATAACATAGGAAAATACCTTCATCAGATTTGGAGTCAAATTTCCCTAGGTGCTCATTATCTCCAAGTACAAAGCATTTACAACCAAAAACATGAAAATAAGAAATATTAGGTCTATGGTTGTTTCACAATTCATATGGAGTCTTTAATTAAGGGCCTGATTAATACCTTGTTCATTACATAACAAGCAGTGTTCACTACTTCGGTCTTGAAGTCTTTGGATAACTTATGTCCGTTTAGCATTGTCCTGCCCATTTATGGTAGGGATCTATTCTTTATTTCTACAACTTCATTTTGTTGTGGGGTCTTAGGTGCAGAAAAATTATGTGAAATGCCCTCTAGGTCACAATAGTTTTCTATAACATCATTTTTGAATTTAGTTCCCCTATCACTTCTTATGTGTGTGATTTTGTAGCCTTTTTCATTCTGAATTCTTCTACACAACTTAGTGAATTGATCACAAGATTCATCTTTATGAGACATAAATAGCACCCATGTGAACCTAGAATAATCATCCATAATAACAAAAGCATACAATTTTCCACCTAGACTTTGAACTTGATTTGGACTAAATAAATCTAAGTGTAGCATTTCAAGTGGTCTAGTGGTGCATATGAATTTCTTTTTCTTAAAGCTTGATTTAGTTTGCTTACCAATTTGACATGCATCAAAAATTTTATCTTTTACAAAATGTGTTTTTGGCAAGCCTATGACTAAATCCTTTTTCACAAGTTTTGACAAAAGGTCCATGCTAGCATGTCTTAAATGCCTATGCCACAACCAACTAACTTCGTTTATTGCAGAAAAGCATGTAACTTGTTGAGCAGCTAAATTATCAAAACTAGTAGTGTATACATTTTCATAATGTTAAGCAGTGAAAAGTACTTTATTAGATTTGCTCTCAACAATTGCATTTATCATATTCAAAAGAAACTTTATACCTTTTATCACACAATTGGTTAATACTTAACAAATTATGCTTCAAACCATCAACAAGCAATACATTATCAATAATGAGAGAAGGTTCCTTACCAACCTTAACTACGCCGATAATTTTCCCTTTTGCGTTGTCCCCAAATTTCATGTATCCTCCTTCCTTGGGAGTGATGGATGCAAACTTGGCCTTGTCGCCGGTCATGTGTCATGAGCAGTCGCTATCCAAGTATCATTTGTCCTTAGAAGAAGATGACCTTAAGCATACCTACAAAAATATCTAAGTAACTGATGTTGGTCCCCAAATTTTGTTGGGTCCAAAGGGATTAGTTCCTGATTTACCTTTGACTCTCCACACCTTTTTAATTTTTTACATGCTTATTTATGAATGGACGGTCAAATTGAATGTGACCAATCTGCTTGCATTTAAAACATATCAATCAACATTGAGGATCTTTAGGTGGAATTTGGGAGTTTGATTTTCAAGTAAAGTGTCCCAAGTAAAGATCAGGTCGTCTCACATTTTCAATACCATTAAATCTGAGACCTTCTTTACTAAGAGAGTTTCTTTGGGTCCCAAGGAGTTTTTCAAAATTGTGTTGGCCCTCAATAAATTTATAAATAATTTTGGAACTATCCTCCAATTTTCTTTCCAGTTCAGTTATTTTCAAATTCTTTCCTTCTTGCCAAGAAGAATGAACAGATTTTCCCATTTCAACAAGCTTTGAATAATTTTCACATTTCCTTTTCAAAAAAAAAGATTTTCCCATTTCAACAAGCTTTGAATAATTGTCACATTTCCTTTTCAAAAAATCATTTTCCTTGGTCATTTTATTTAGCAATTTTGTCACGCAAAAATATTCATATTGCAATTCTTTATAACTACGCATGCTATCGGAATCACAATCATCATCATCAGAATAATATGAATATAAGGAGCAGGAAGAAAATACCTTATCATCGTGTGCCATCAAGCATAGGTTAGAAACCTCCGAATCACTGCGATCTGAATCTGAGTCACTACTACATACTTTATCCCATGAAGTGCCCGCTTTCATGGCTTTCTTCTTTTTCCTAGACTCCTTCAGTAAAGGAAAGTCAGGTTTGATATGCCCAACCTTGTTGCAATTGTAGCATGTGGGAGTACGTGATTTTTCCTTTTTTTTTTACTATACTCTCCCTTATCTGATGTTAAATCCCTAAACTTTCTATGTGGCCTACTATTCTTCCTGAAGCACCTGCTGAATTATCTAGTAAGCATAGCCACATCATCCCCAGATTCAGGTTCACTGCACTCACTAGATGTATTAGTAGATGTTTTTAATGCAGTCACCTTCTTCATTCTATTGTCTTTCATTAATAGCCAACTTATAGGTGATAAGTGAACCTATCAGCTCATCTAGTGACATAGCCTTAAGGTCTCTACCCTCAGACATGGTCGTAGCCTTTGCTTCCTAAACAGGAGGCAAACCCCTAAGGACTTTCCTAATCATCTCATACGTAGGATAGGTCTTACCTAATGCTTGCAGTGAATTAATGATGTGTGTGAATCTAGTGTACATGCTCTGAATGGACTCACCAGTGTTCATCCTAAATGCCTCATACTCGCTGATCAACGTATCAATCCTACTATCTTTTACATATCTAGTACCCTCATATGTGACCTCTAACTTATCCCATATCTGCTTAGTAGATGAACATGCCAAACTCTATTAAATTCATTAACATCAAGACAACAGTACATTCAGGGCAATAGCTTTAAACTAAAAACTTTCATATCATCATCAGTATATTCCTCTTCAGTCTTAGGAACTCTAGTTGTACCTTAAATTTTCATAGGAACATAGTTTCCCTTAGAGAAAACTCTCCAAACCTTCCAGTTAATATTCTAAAGATAAATACGTATCCTCTGTTTCAAAAAGGTGTAATTGACACCACTAAAAACAGGAGGTCGTGTGGAAGAGAGTCCCTAAGGGAAAGGGGTTACAGTGTTATGAGTCATCTAGATCTTTTGAAAAATAACTATTAAGTCTAAGCTACTATGCTCTGATACCAATTGTTAGCTTTACTGTAATCCCAAGAGGGGGGTGAATTAGTATTTTAAAAATTAATCCCCTAAGTCAATCAACTAGCAGCAATATTACTAAAATCGGAGGTCAATCTAGTGTGGATAAAATAAATCAAGATATATTTAGCGGAAATTAAACTGCAGAAGTAATCTAATTAAGCATGCACAACAAAGTAGTAAAAGAGAGATAACACCAAATACATTGAGGTTCGGCAACAGTGACTATGTCCCCACCTTGGCTCAAAAGCACAAGAATTACACTAAGGCTCACTTAACAGGTGGAGCGGCACCTAATTACAATCAAATCAATTAGCATAGGGCTGACCTCAACTTTTACAATCAATCCTTCTGGGCTGGATTACTGCCCTCTCAAGCCACGTCTAGAATACAATCAAATTCCAATACAAGATGCGTACAAGCAATATGCTTCTCAATAAAGCAGATTTGCACCAAAAATAATTAGCACACTACTGTATGATAAGATATGATAAGCTTAGTGTAGTTTTAATGTCTATTCTAAAAAATTAATGAAAATATAACAATCAGTACATGAGAGTATATGTGTTAGGATCTCTATGTCAAGATAATAATATCAATCTCAATGCAGCAACAAAGATCTTCACAATGCAAGTAAATATCTCAAAAATATTTTTCTTAAAAATTGGCATAAGAGATATTTGAAAAAGGTTTGTAAAAATTATTTCACAAACAAAAAGCAATACGAGTTCTTGAGTATTGCAATGATGAAACTCACAAGCTCTGAGGAGTTTTCCCAAGAAAGACTTATTGATAAAGTCTCCAAGAAAGACTCTAAGCTTACTCTCAAATAAAAATATATCTTAATCAACTAGAAAAAATGAGAGTGTAAGCTTAATGAGAAAATCACAAGAACACTCTTAGCAAGATTTGCAATGAGGATGAGTAATAATGGAAGTAGGATGCTTGAATTTTTGAGATGGGATTTTTGAATTTCAGAGAAAATTTGCTAATTGTGTTTGCTAATCTTGTCCTAATCCATGCAAATGAAGGGATATATATAGACCCCCCCTAAAATTATAACTGTTTGGGACCTATATGGCATTTTTTGAAAAGTTTAAATAGGGTTAATAAAGATTAACAACATTTTAACCTCAGTAAAATTCATGTAACTCGACAGGGTCGGTCGACCATTTTTATGGTTCGATCAACCAGGTTGCCCAGTTTGGTCGACTAGGATGAATTTGAACTGGGAAGATGGTTCACTAGTTTTAAGGCAATTTTCAGAACCCCTAAGGTTTGGTAGACCGGGTCGAGTTTGGTTCACTGAACTTGGATGTTCGATCGACCAGGTCAATTTTCTACTAAAAGTTTAGTCAACTAGGGCGTCGGGATTTTCCACGTGTTTGTTTGGTCCACCAGGGCATTGTTGCTTATTTTTAGGTCGGTCGACCGAAGGGTAAAACCATTGACCCTAGGGAGGTTCGGTCGACCGAAGTGCGTAGAGTGTTGGGGTTTGATCAAACAAACGTGCCAACATTGTGCATTTTGGTCCTATTCCTCTTATGAAGTTGTCCCCATTCACATGATAATTAATTTTAAGATTATGGGGGACTTTTTCATGCATAATTTTAAGTCCTATAGTCAACCTAAGGCCTTTGAGCTTATCCATCCTATCATGCATGCAATGCATTAAATTATTACAGACCATTGATCTTTAATTATTACACACCTGATTAAATCTTAATTAAATTACAACAAATAAATGGACTGGGTCCCTAGCTTCTTCAAGTCCATGTGCATCATATTGAAACCTCCAATTTATCCTACACACAAACTCATTAATCATTAAATACCTAAGTATTATTGTCTTAATCAAAATAGGGTATGACCTATCAGGTCAACATTCTCCATATTTTTTAGTCAAAATTACTCAATTTTTTTCTTGACTTCAAAAATATTTTTTTCAAAATTTTCTCTATTTTTCTGATTTTTTTTTTTGGTGATGTTTATGCCATTTTCCTCTGATTTAACCAAAAAACTAATTAAATAATAAACAAAATAAAATTAAATAAATAAATAAAAAATAGTTAGCTGGTTTGACTGGTCTAAACTGGGTCAACCGATTCTGAGGAGGGGTAGTTGAAGTCAAGCCACGTGTCCACTCGAGATGAGGACACATGGCCATATATTTTATATATATATATATATATATATATATATATATATTTTATTTTTTCCCGAATGACCCTGATTAATGCACCAGGATTGCTGACGTGGCATAATATGAACAATCTAGAGAAACCACAGATCATAGTTGGGCCATGTCGCCCACTGAAAGCATGACTCTCATTTCGCCACGTGTCACTGTGCGGTGGGGATACTTGGCGCACTGCCTGCAAATATAAAAACTCTTTTTTTTCTTTTCTCTCATTTTTTCCTCTCTCTCTCTCTCTCTCTCTCTCTCTCTCTCTCTCTCTCTCTCCCCCCAAGCTTTTTTCTCCATTCCTCTATTTCTCCCTCTTCTTTAGTTATCCGATCATCTCCTTCTCCCCCTTTGCTTCTCCGATCATCTCCCACTCTAGTTCTCTGATCATCTCCCCCCTGTGTTCTCACTCTCCCATCTCTCTTCTTCTCTCTTTCTTTTCGAGGCTTCTCTCCCCTCTTTTTCTTTACTTTTATTCCTTTTTTGTTCTTGAATTGTATTTTTTCTTTTGTTTCTACTTTGTAGAGAATTTCAATGGATCGAAGACCCTCGAATCGATCAAATCCCCACAGATAAGTATCCATCACCCTTTGATTTTTCTTCATTCTTGTTTGTTTAAAAAAATCACTTTGATTTGGATTTCGATTCAGTTTGCATGAGGTTTTGGGGTGAGTTGACTTGCTGAACTCAGTGAGTTGAGTGGACTCTCAATGAGTCAACTTCAACGAGTGGAGGGTGAGTTGGCTAACCCGAGGTGAATCAACTCACTGAGCTCGATTTTTTTGGGTTCATAAACTAGGCCTTGAGACCTTTTGTTCTTTTGAAACAAATGGGCTTGAGTATTTAACAAAAAATTGGGCTTGGGTGCTTTTAGAAAGTAGGCCCAAAGTTTTCAAAATGGACCCCATTTCTTTTAGAAAAAATTGGGTTTGGGGATTTTCAAATTGGGCCTAGTGGTTTTGGGTTTAAAAAATTAGACTTGAGCCCATTGTAAAAGGACCTAGTTGAATGCTATTAACATTGAAATTAAGTGGACTAATGCTATCCTAGAGGCATTAACATTCATGAAATGAAGAAATGAATGAAAATACCGAATTGACCCATTTTTTGTATAAAATATTAAAAGCCCCCATATATTTTTTAAAGACGAGAGAAAAAATAGAGAGATCCTATTAAAAAATGACCAAGTAAAATTGGGGTTTCTACATGCTGCATCCAAGTGTGGTATTCATGGCTTGTCCAAAAATTGACTTAGTACATGCACTGAATAGGCAAAGTTTGGTCTTGTGATGGCCAGATAAATTAGTCTTCCAACGAGTCGCCTATATGATGAAGGACTTGAGATGAGTATGCTCCTACTCTCGTTGAGTGCAAGATTTTCATCCATGGTAAAGTTTCCAGGCTTAGCTCCAAGGAAGCTTGTATCTTCTAATATCTCAAACGCATACTTCATTTGAGATAGAAATATTCCTTTGGCTGAACGAGCCACTTCGATCCCCAAAACATATTTGAGTATTCCTAAAGCTTTGAGCTTGAATGATCGCCTAGGTATTTCTTAACCCCATTGACTTGTTCCAAAATGTTTCCTACAACAATAATATCATCCACATAGACTAAAATGGCAATGAAAATGCCATCATGGGATTGGACGAACAGTGAACAATCTACCTAGTTTGGCATACTATTTCCTTGAAGCTTGTTTGAGACCATACAGAGACTTAACGAGCTTGCAAACTCTAGTCTCCCCCTTTCCTTTGAACCCATGAGGAAGCTACATATAGACTTCTTCATTAAGATTGCCATAAAGAAAAGAATTATTGACATCAAGTTCATGGAAGTGCTAGTTGTGAGCAGAAGCAATAGCCAAAATGGCACAAATGGTGGCCATTTTAGCAACCAGAGCAAATGTCTTGGTGTAGTCAATGCCTTCTTATTGGCTGTAGCCCTTGGCAACTTGGCGAGCCTTTTACCATTTTATGGATCCATCAGGGTTGTATTTGATCTTGTAGAACCATTTGCAACCAATGGGCTTTTTTTCCAGGAGCGAGAGGGTAAGATGCCAGGTTTTGTTGAACTCAAGGACATCAATTTTAGCACACATAACAGTACATTAGTTGGGATTTCTCATGGCTTGAAAAAAAAGACTGGGGTTCTTTGGCAAGAGAGAGGGTTACGGTGAAAGAAGGGTGAGAAGGAGATAAATGAGAATAAGATTGAAAATCAATGAGAGAATAAGGAGCACCTAACGAATAGACCATTGTAAAGTCAGATGATTGAGCGGGACGAGACGGCAGAGCCTGTTCCACTTGAAAATCTTGCAAGTATGTCAGTGGCTAAGTAGGACAACTAGATTGTCAGGGTGGTGGAGAAGAGGGTAAAGAAGTGGATGGGATGGAGGAAAGGTAGACAGTGAGGTAAAAGATGGTGATTGAGATGGAATTTATGTGATGTCGTCAAGAGAGGTCCGTGGGCTCAAGAGTAGATGATGCAAACAGGAAGAAATCTTCATGAAATGGAACATCTCGAGACACAAATACTTTATGTTTTGCAAGGTTATAGACTTAATATCCCTTTTGACCATATGGATAAACAAGAAAAGCACATCGAGTTGTTCAATCTTGGATTGAACTTAGATGGGTTTTGCAAGTGATTGGAAGCAAAGCATAAGAATCCAAAGACTCATAGGTGACTGTATACAGGTTTAACAAGGTGAATGAAGGATTGCAAGAGAGAGCAGGTGTCAGATTTGTGGCACATTAAGTAAACTCAAGTACAACAAATATAATCATCAACAATGGTGAGAAAATAATGTGCACCAATAGTGGAAGGGACCTGATAGCTCCCCCAAATATCAACATGCAATAGGTCAAAAGGTTTAAGAGCATAAATGGAACTAGATGGAAAAGGTGCACAAGTCTGTTTAGCCAATGGACAAATTAAACATGATTCTAAATTGGAAATACAAATTTCCAGAAATTTATTGGAAAGAAAAGACATTTTTATTTGATAGATGACCCAAATGACGGTGCCAAAGTTGGGAAGTGGATGTGGATTTAGCCACCTGACAACAAGCATTCCTAGTGTTGGTGAAGTGGTATAAGTTGTCCCCCTCATTTCCCATCCCAAACATATTCATCAAGCTTAGGTCCTAAATGAAACAAAAATAAAAAATAAAAAATAATGCGACAATAGGGGGTTTCACACAATTTACTGAGAGAAATTAAGTTGAACTAAAAATTTGAGACACAGAGGGCATTGTCTAAAATAAGATAGGAAGAAAAGTGAACTGATCTTATAAGAGTAATAGTGGCATGAGAACCATTTGGTAATTAAAAAGTATAACCATCTACTAGGAAATATTGGGTTAAAGTACTGGGTGAGCAAAACATATGATTAGGAAAGATTGTTGGGGATGTAGCTCATATTTTGAGTGGAACGCATGTACCGGGGAAAGCACTATGAAGCGAGGAACAAAGAGAGGTTTTCATGATGTAGAATTAAGGGCAAACCATCGACGGTTTAAGGTGTAACCATTGACGGTTTCAAGCAGTGCTGCAAGGTGTTCTTCTCAGTTTCAAACCATCGATGGTTTGGCCTAAACCGTTAACGGTTTCTCTTGTGGATGTCACGGATTTTGAATTCGAGATACGTAAATTGAGAGTTTTTGGAGGAATTTCCTTCGAGGTATCACTGCAAAAGTGTTTTATATTAAGTAAAAGTCTTCTATATGCATTAGATTAGTATTTAATGATTATTATATAACCTTAGATTGATTGGGCTTTGTAAGCTTCATTGAGATAGTGCAAATAGCCACTTCTCCTGTGGAAGTAGGCAAAATTCCGAACCATGTAAATTCTTGTGTCTTTGGTTATCGCTTTCGTTTATTCTTGTTGTTGAGTGATTGCTTGTTTAGTATAGTTCATCATCGAGTTCTTGTCTTGCTTGTTCCATTAATTGTTTAGTGAGTTTGTGTGAGGTCTTCCACTGCGCACACTCAGCACTGATAATTGGTATTTGGAGCGCCAATTGTTGGCACAACAATTGGTATAAGAGCTTGGTAGTTAGGAACAACAATTGGTATCATAGCTATTGGTTCGCAATAACTAGGACTTCTTCTATGAGGTTCGAGGTTGGTAAGTTTAATGGAATGGGGAATTTCGGGCTTTGGCAGAGGAGGGTGAAGGACTTGCTAGTGCAGCAAGGGATAGTGAAGGGTCTACGGAAAGAAATTGGAAAGCATGGATGACACAAGTTGGAAGGAGCTGGAAGTGAGAGCTGTGTCCACTATTAGGTTATGTCTGGCCGATGACGTGTTGTATCACGTCATGGATGAGGAATTTCCGGTAGCGATTTGGTTGAAATTGAAGTGCCGGTACATGTCTAAGTCATTGATGAACAAATTGTATCTTAAGCAAAAATTATATTGGCTTAAGATGGCTGTAACACCCCAACCCTGAAGGGCATGGGATATTAACTTTTTACTATTGATTTACAGCAGAAGCAAATAAACTCAATTATTATTAAACTAGAGCGCTAATTATCCCTATTACAATCATTTATTTTAAAAGAAGAAAAATTGCACAAGCATAAATATCTGACATCATACTAATATTTCTAATCAATATTTATTTTTCTATCCCCACCCGCATGCTTGTTAAGCCTGATTTCCGACATGCCCTTCAAAGTTATCTGAAATAAAAATATGATTGGGGTGAGACGACGCTCAGTAAGTAAATAAGATTATTATTAGTGTGTGGTCAAAATGAGTTTATTAAAAATTTCGTAAAACAATATTTAATATTATAACTTCAAAACTGCTTCTAGAATAAATATAAATTTAAAAATTTCTGCAAAAAACTTTTACCATCAACTATAACAGTAAAATTTTATAATCATATAATATAACTGTTAAATTAAATTTTTAACTTTAAAATTGTATAAATATTTAATGATAAACATACATATACTTTTCCTTATACGTTTTCTTTAGATCATCATTTAAGCACTAGAATGATCTTTTTCACGTAAACTTACACTTTTCCTTCAAATCATCAGTAACTTTGTACACGTAATTAACTATGTATAAACATATATTGTAAAAACCACCCTCAAGCCTGTTTGCCGTAAGTCATGTTTACCCCTATGACTGGGTTGTGCGGTCCGAAGACTGGACTTAGCTGGCTGGCCGACCAAACTAAATCAACGTACGTAAACTTTAAGTGAGATTTTCCTTATTAAATCCTAGTCTGGAACCAGGTGTGCACTCAGGAGAAATCCACTAACATAAATAACCACTCTGTAAACAGTGTGGGTGCACTCTGATCCGTATAAACTTTAAGCTGCAGTACCAAGCATCTGTAACTTTGAACTTACTTTGCCATAAGGGGTTTTAAAATCATCTTATTATAATTTATGTAATTTAAAATAATCTCGTGAAAATCTCACCTTTACTCATATTTTCATAAAAAAATGTAACGTGAAAATAAACTCATGCCACACAATTTTTGTGTTAAAAATATATATGATTTTATTTTTGAATAGAAATAAATGCTGAAAATTTACCCGAAGGGATTAGAACATTTCTTAACCCAAAAATAGATGTAAGTATATTAAAGATAGAACTGATATAATTAAATATGCGTAAAAATAAACTCATGGAAATTTTGTGGAACTAATTAACATAATTGAAATTTACTTATAAAGTAAACTCAGGTATGAATTTTAAATAAAAAAAACTAACAGAATCAAAATTTACTTACTTTCTTCTTTTACCTTGTGCTACGAACACAAAATTATCTCTAAGAAATGAGATCGGAAAGAGTGGGTGAGTGAGAACTTACTCAAAATTTCTCTCTCCACCACAAATTCTTTCACTCACTAATCCTTCTCTTCCTTGGAAAAATTGTTATGAAAAATGAAGGTTGAGAGCTTCCTATTTATAGGAAAATTTTGGGAAAGAAATAGAATTTATAAAAGTATGGGGAGATGGGTGAAATTATAATTTTTTTAAAATTAAAGAATGGGCAAGGGATGAGCAAGGTATGGGTTGAGTATGGGATGGGGATGGAGGCCATGTGGGAGTGCTTGCCACCATTCCCATTAAATAAATTTTTAATTAATCACTTACCTGATTAATTAATTAATTAGTTAATTAATTATTTTATTATTTTATTATTTTTCTTAATCATTATTATCATTATTATTATTATTGTTATTACTTTTAAACTATTTTTAGTATTCATTTATTTTATTATTTATTTTTGAACAAGAATTAAATTTGAATTTTGAAAACTCATGTAGGCCCCACATGGTCTTGTGGGCCCCACACAACTTTGAGACCCAAATGGATCTTACGTAACTCTAATAATTCTCATACGATTTTATGAGCCCTACACAGCTTCGAGACTCGTGTAAACCTCCACACGGCTTCGGGACTCATGTGGGCCCCACATAGTCTTGTGGGCCCCACATAGGATACCTATATTATTATTATTTTATCATATATTTTTGTAAATTATGTTAGTCAAAACATTATTTTATGTACTTATTTACGTGTACAAACAGTGTTTATCCTGTTTATCCTATGAAATTCCATTTTGACCAGGCCGACCTCCAGGGAGCGATTGAGCCGCGATGGTCTCTGAGCACTCGCTAAGACAAGGTGTTTCTTAGGCATCAAACATGGAATCAAGGATCCTACAGAAAAACACTTCTGTATTGATATTAACTTAATGACCATTTTTATTATTTTATTATTATTGTGCTTTAATCGTATATATACTTTTGGGTCATCACAATGGCATAGGGTTCAGACTTGACGCAACATATCAAAACATTTAATCAAATCATTAGTGATTTGGGGTGAGTTGATGTGAAGTTCAACGAAGAGGATAAAGTGTTGATGCTGCTGAATTCCTTACCTACATTGTCTATACGAGAATATGGTTACGACGCTGACTTAGGGATAAGAAGCCCTGGGGTTGGAGGACATCACGAGTGCATTGTTGGGGATCCATCAAAGGAAGAAGGCAAGCGATAAGGATTCACATGGTGAAGGGCTCATGGCGAAGGGTAATCAGGACCGTGGGAGAGGCAAATCCTAGTGCAAATTAAGTGGTAATAAAACTCAATCGCAGTCCAAGAGGAGGAAGGATGTTCACTGTTTTAAGTGTGGAAAAATATGACACATAAAATCGGAGTGTTCGGAGTAGTAGAAAGGAAAGGAAAAAGCTCAAGAGGGTTCGTTAAAATCTGCTAATGTACTTGAAGAAGGGGACTCGTGGAGCAGTGATTGTGAGATGTTTTTGGTTTCATCAGGTTCAAAACATCTCACAAATTCTTAGATCCTAGACTCAGGATGTTCTTTTCACATAACGCCCAACAAAGCCTCATTCACCTCTTACAGATTGGTGAGTTCTGATTCTGTTCTAATGGGAAACGACGTTGTATGCAAATTTGTCGAAATGAGGGATATCTTGATCAAGATTTATGATGGTGTGGTAAGGATGTTATGTGGTGTAAGGCATGTACCTAATCTATGGAAGAATGTGATATCATTGGACACTTTGGATTATAATGGGTATAGTTACAAGTCTGAAGACGAGGCATTACAGGTGTGTGAAGGAGTCTTCAGTTTCTCAATAGTTTTAGCCTTTGTGCATCTTTGACTCTCTAACTCCTTGAATTGAGCCTATCGCCATCTACTTGGATAGCTATGTTTATATGAAGATTATTTTAAAAATGGGTTGCAACTCCCCTTGAGTCCTCTCTTGATGGAGGTATTTGAGTTATATGGCCTCACCCTTTGTTAGCTAGCTCCTAACTTTTATTAGAGTTTGGTGAGTTTTTTTGTACTAGTGAAGCTAGCAAGGTATGAGCCAAGCTTTAACATGGTTAGGGCTCTCTTTCAACTCAAAGCTCATCCTTATTAGCCATGGTGATGTTATTTCACCTACCATCTAGAAAAGGGCTTGATCTTCGATCATTGGCCCCTCCTTAATTTAGGGATGGAAATACATGTTCTTATGTGCCTCAAAGGAACTTGGCTAGCAAGGCAACACAATATGGTGTGAAGATCCTAACCTCGCCTCATTTAGGAATGTCTTTCCTAATATGTTCTTATACTAGGTAGTTGCCTATGAGCATCTACTAGGCATGTGTACTAGGCTTGGGGTAGCTAATCATAAGCATATTCTTTAGGATGTCATTTTTGTTCGATATTAGTTGAGTCTCTATAGGCTAATGCCTATTGGTAGGATTTATACTTGTTCAAAAATTATTTTCATCTCTATTTAAACTTGGTTTTTATTTTCTTTTATAAAAAAATGGATGAAAATGTTGACCTTAACAAATTTTTGAAATGAGCAAGGGCAGCCCAAAGTTGGCAAAAAAAAAAAAAGGCTCTAGTTCAAGTGCTCCACAGGAGGTGGCCATTGTAACGCCCCAACCTAGGTCTTCCAGGGAGCATTGCATATCTCCTCCTCCACCTAGACCATACAACAGGGGGCGTGGGCATTATCGAACTAATGACTACCCCTACAGATCAACACATGTCATTTTTAGTGTGTTTTGTCCTCACACATACACTTCCTGAGAAAACTTCGTAGAAGGTCACCCATTCCAAGATTACTCCAAGCCAAACATGCTTAACCGTGGAGTTCTTATGGGAAGGCTCTTGAAAATAAAAGTGCACCTTGTTGATATAGGTAATAACATCTAATACTTTTAAGCCTTTCTTCCACAGGGTTCACAGCCACCTTGAGTAAGGGGGTTCTTGCTACCTTCTCCTCTAATCTATCCTCCAGTCGCCACTCCCCATGAAGGATTAATGGACTCTCCTCGATCATCCCAATTCCTATATAATGTGTTTCCCTTTCAATGCCCTCTTCATCCTAAAGCCTTTTCTCCATTAACCAAGTCTCTTGGAATGTGCTAGACCTTTAAGCATATGATCCCTTTAGCTAGCTCATCTCTTCAAGATGCTAACCTCGCATGACAACTTACAAAGTGTGTGGCCATCCTAAAGGATTGTTAGGAGTAGAGGATAATCTCCTTAACATGCTCGCCAACACACTGGCCCATCAAAACTACAAGGTTCACAATCTTTTCTTACTCCTAAGTTGTGCAATCTACTTTCTTTTTTAACTTTAGTTTGAACACCTCTCATTTCATTCTCTTAGTTGCTAGTGCTCCCTCATCTCCTTAAGGAGAAACTGAAGGCTATGGTATAAAATTTGAACCGGTGGTACAAGAAGTTGGAATTTTCACTAAAGGCTCTCCAACTAGAGTAAGAAAATGCCCAAATTTTCTTAGTAGACAATTTGTGGTTCCTACACAATACTTTTAATTCAAGTTTAAAAATATATTTTTGGTTATTTATGAAAACACTTGAAATTTTTTTATAAGTTTGGTTTCTTTGGTAGGAAACCATTAAACCCAACTTGAAATCCCATGAATTTTCCTCTCGAAAAGAGGCTTTTAAATCCATTAAATAGTCTCATTGTAACGCCCCAATCCGCCACGTGGGCCTGGGGTTCTACTTTAGTGACGTCTGTGTACCTGATATCATAATCAATAATATAAATGCAGCAGAAATAAATAAAATAGTCTCCATATTCCATTACTAGAGTTCTATGTTACTAATATTCATTAAAGTCTCCCGATGCTCATAGTACAAACCATAGTACAATACCAAAAACTAACTCAGTCCGTACACCCATGTTACATACTCAGGGGCTTCAAACCCAACTTAAATATAGTAGACTTCTTAGTGACACTCACAAGAATTAACTGGCCATCACCTCGCCCTAGAGTTCGCTAAACTCGACCTCGAGATGGTCCTGAAAAGATATTTTGTATATTGCGATGAGACACTTCTCAATAAGGAAGACTAAATTAAAATCAGTGTTTGGCCAGCATGAATTTTTGTGTGTACAAAAAATAAACAGTTAAGAAAATATTTAGCACCATTTACATAAATCAAGAGACATGCATAAAAGACACTCCCTGTGACTAACACCATTTACTTTCCCTATGGTACGGGTTGTGTGGCCTGAAGGATGGACTAAGCCTGGGTGATCAGCCCAAAACAAAGTCAAAATATCCCTTTGCAAATCCGTCTACAGGCATCCAGAGCCAAGCTGTAGGCCCGATGCCCTTACTTCATCCTCACGCAGGCTATCGATTGAGACCACCCTACACTTCTATCCAAAAGAGTGTGGGCGCACATGGTCTAATAATCAATCACTAGCAACAATACTGTGCTCACAAAACAATAGGTCCCCAGGGTTCTTAAAGCATATCATGCAATTTAAGTAATTAAAAACTGTAGTTTAAATCATTTCATTTAAAATTTCCATTAAATAAAAACCTAGCGCCTGGCCGTCAAATAAACCCGGCTCACAGTCGTCAAATAAAACCTGGCCCCTGACCATCATATAAAATGTAGCTCGCAGCCATCATATCAAATCCCTATATTATTCACAAGCAAATCCAATATGCTTCGCCAACAGTTCCAGTATATTTCACAATCATTCCCAAATTTGGTTACATGATAAATCATATAAATTTATTCACCTGCCACACAATTCCCATATCTGAACATAGCCCGATAAATAATTAAGAAACATCATATTTTAAATCCATATGATAAAACAAGCTTTCCATCGTTCATATTATTCAAAATACCGTATCATATATCTTATATTTGCAAAAATCCATTTTGAAAGGTCAGTTTTTGAAATAATCCTGGAAATCAAGTATACATACATACATATATATATATATATATATATATATATATATATATATAAAGCAGTTTAATCGGTTCAACTTAAATAAAAACCTGATTTAACTTAATCCCCTTACCTATTTACTGAGAAAGTTCTTACAATGCTCTTATAGCCCACCCTTTGGCGATATGGAGCCCAAAACGCTAAAAACACATTTTCCCAATTTAATCAACTCAAATCCCATATTTTATATATATATATATAGCAGTTTAATCGGTTCAACTTAAATAAAAACCTGACTTAACTTAATCCCCTTACCTATTTACTGAGAAAGTTCTTACAATGCTCTTATAGCCCACCCTTTGGCGATATGGAGCCCAAAACGCTAAAAACACATTTTCCCAATTTAATCAACTCAAATCCCATATTAGCAACCATTAAACATCCTCAACCCCATACACCCCATTTAGCTAGTTATATGCTAGACAGATAGCCTATTTCTACCCTTACCTCAACTTTGGGGTCATGCCTGGAAAGACCTTGATCAAAAATCTACTCCACTAGACTTGTAGAGAAATGCCCCTAGATCCTCATGGTAACTTTCGATCGTCGATTCGGGCAACGAACGATGAGATATCATAGAGAGAAGGGGTGGGGCGTGGTTTAGAGAGAGAGAGAGAGAGAGAGTTTCTGATTTCTTAATGAAGAAGTAATTAGAATTCTATTTATAATTCGTTGACCCCGTCACATTCGTTGATGAAATGGTGCGTTCGTCGATGAGTTATAGAAGGTCATTTGTCGATGAAAGAAAGGGGTTCATCGATGAACCTTAAGCTTTAAAATTCCTATTGTTTTGGATTTCTTCGTCGATGATGCCTGAACTTCATCAACAAACCACAAAACGACATTCGTCGACGAAAATAGGGAATTCATTGACGAACCCTACCACTTTGCCCTTTTTAAATTCCTCTCTTCTTTTCTTATTTATTTCTTTTATTTTCTTGATTCGGGTTTCTACAATCTCCCCTCCTTATAAAAATTTCATCCTCAAAATTTGCTAATTGTTACCATTCACATCCTTAACTCACAATCCATCACTATCGAAAAGTCGGTAGCCACCCATATAGTGGCCCCATCCCAAGTTTATTAAATACCCCAACTTATGGCAGAGGAATGCCATAGTTATACATAATGCTTCAGAAGATTACAACATTATACAAAATTCTTCTAAAGACCATACATGAAATCATAACAACTAACAAACTATACAAACCTACCTTACCTAACTTACAAATAAAGCTAACACTTACTTGTGTTGCATATTAATCTATCTGGGGTTAAACCTATCTGAAAAGTTGTGGGTATTTTTGGCATATTTCTATTTCTAACTCCCAAGAAGCCTCCTCTACTGCGTGATTTCGCCACAGCACCTTCACCAACAGTATATCCTTAGTATGTAGTTCCTGTATTTTTCGATCCAAAATCTGAATTGGTACCTCCTCATATGTCAAAATATCCCCAATCTCCAAAGGCTCAAAACTTATCACATTCGAACGATCTGACACATACTTCCTCAAAATTGATACGTGGTGATTACGTACTTAAACTGTGTAATTAGGTGATTTAGTTCATGCATTAGGGTTTATATTTTTAATTAAATACCTAATGACTCTCAATATTTTAACATGCTATCCTATTTATAATATTTGGGTTTTATTGAGCAATTTATGAATTTTTGACATTTTTTCATCGAAGGAAAATTATCAAAAGCTAAAACCGACACTAGTTCGTAATTCATGCATAATATTTTCGTCCAAGCTCCAATCGAGATGATTCAAAATTATAAAGAAATATGAAAAGATTAGCTACAACTTTTTTGTTCTAAGATTTAAGAGAAATGGGATCCAGGAGGGTCAAAAATGGCCTTGTTCATAGAGGAAAAAAAGAAGAAAAAGAAAAGAAAAAGAAAAATCAACCTTGCCCTGATATGATGGTTCCCGAGTTCGGGTCTCCCTTGTTGGGTGTAGGGTTGCCTCTCCCTTCTTCTCTATAACCCTCTTCTTCCCATCATAGCTCCTCATTATCCTCCTACTCTCCCTCTTCTGCTTCTCCTTCCTTTCTCTCCCCTTCCTCTAGCTCACCCTTCTTCCTGAGCCCTCTCCTTCTTTTCTCTTCTCTCATTCTCGGCTCTCTTTGTTTTTATTACTTTCCTCTTCTCTCCCTTCCTATTCCCCGTCAATCTTCCTTGCTATTGCAAACTACAACACCTGAAGCTGTTGCTGTTGGTTTACAACCCAAAGCCTGCTGCGGGTTTGCTGCTGCTGAAGTTGTCACTGCGGCTGCTCCTTCTCTCGGGTTTGTAGCCATCTTTACCTCCTAAAGGTCAAAGTTGTTCCTGCTACATGTGGCTGTTGTTGGAGACCAACATGAGACCTTTGTAGCCGCTCCTCTTGTCGTAGATGCTAGATGTTCCTCTTCCTTTAAGGCTCCACCTTCCTGCTACTGTCCAAGAGCACCCATCCGCAAGCAACCCGAGACTCCATAGCTGTAGTTGCTCCTCTTGCCGTAGATGCTGGTTGCTGCCAAAGGAAGAGGACCCAAGAAGGCTTTCCCCATTGCTACTGCTACGGTTTCATCCCACGGACAGTCTTCCTTACTGCCATAGCCGAGCATCTCTCTCTCTCTCTCTTACCCTTTTTTTTTTTCTCTTTTCTTTCCTTTTATTTAGTTTTTTTATTTCTGCTTTTAAGTATTTAAATGAATATTGTTTTTTTTATTTTATTGAGTTCTAGTTAAAGTTTTGAATCTTTGTTTGGGTATTATTATTATTATTAATATTAAAATTTATTTATTTTTATTTTTTTCTCAAATAAATTTAGAATTAGATTTAATTATTGTTTGAGTTGTTTAGTTAATTAATTAAAGTCCAGTTTGGTTCTAAAAAAAAAAGGATAAAATACAAAAAAAAAATTATTTTTTTTAGAAGTTAAATTAGTAGTTTTCCTTAAATTTTAAATCTTGTTTGTTAAAGTTCGGTTTAGTTTAAGGTTAATCTTATTAAAGTTTCCATTTTTTTAATTGTTTAAGTTATTAAGGCTTTAATTTTTGTTCGAGTTCTTATTTGCGTTTAATTTTTTATCTTGATTCAAGTTCTTGATTTTGTTAGAAGTTCGGTTTTATTGTTCGCATTTGAGTTTGATTGAGTTTTTATTATTGCGCGTTTTAATTACATGTTAAAGTTATCGTCTTTAGTTTTTATTCCGAAGTTTAAATGCATGTTTCAATTCTGGTTAATTATAGGATTTTTGTTTCTCATTATTTAATTCAGTACGTGTTAGGTTTAGAGTTTATATTGCATGTTCGTTTAATTTACCAAAAGAAATCTCAACATCCTAAAAATCCTGAATCTGAACTGTGTTTAGTAACTTTTATTTTCGATTGGAAATAAGTAAAATTTGGATTTTAACCGCATTCCCTGAGGAGACGAATCTGGCCTTTGGGATGAATATTACACGACGGAACTCCTATACTTGGGACAGCTTCCAAGCTGCCCATTTTTCGTGTAAGTCAAGCTTTTGGTGCGGTTGCTGGGGAGTGCCAGTTTTAATTTCAAATTTTATGTTTTTCCAATTATTTTTATTTTTTCATTAATTAAAAAATAAAAATCTAAAATATAAAAAAATAAAAAAATTGAAAAAATTGATCATGCTTATTTGTTGCTGTGTTAGTGAATTTCTGCTGTTTGTATTGATGTTTGATGCCCTGGGTTCGAGATAATTAGAATAAACTGTCTAAAATTTCACCTAGCACTAGTAGGGACACACAGAGCATAGAATCTGACTATTCTCTTATTACTTTTACAAGTGATTCTAAAATTGATTTAAGCAATCTGTTTGAACAATTCTTTGAAGAAGTCATGGCTGCACCTGCACCACGTACACTTTAGGATTTTCTACAGCCGATATGCACTTCCACACCGCCTTGCATTATGTCCACAAGATGCACCGAAGTTCAATATTAAGCATGGTATGTTATTTGTGATACCCCAATTTCACAGGATGGATTCTGAAAGTTCATACCAAAACTTGATAGATTTTGAGTTAGTCTGCACCACTTTCATTAATAGGGCTGGAACTGATGAATATATCAAACTTCACTTGTTTTCCTTTTCTTTGAATGATAAGGCAACAATCTGGTTCAATTCTCTGTGACCTAACTCTATTACTAGTTTGGCTAAACTGCAACGTGAGTTCTTACATAAGTTCTTTCCTTTTCAGAGAACTTAGTACCTGTAGGAGCATATCAGTCAGTTCACGCAAAAAGGTGATGAGACATTCTAGGCTTATTCGGAGAGATTCAAGGACTTGATGAACATATGTCCACATCACGGCTTCGAATCCTGGAGGTTACTGAATTATTTTTATACTACTTTAACCCCTGCGTGTAAATAGTTTGTCCAAACTGTGTGCAACAGGGAGTTCTTCAGCAAGGAACTAGACGAGGCTCTATCATTCTTCGATTATTTAGCTGAGAGTGCCCAACAATGGAACACATATCATGAATGGGCATCAACAGCAGCACAACCTCTCAGAGCGATTAATGGTGGAGGCAGATACGAGGTCAAAGTGGAAACTAGCTTACATGCTCTTATTGCTGCACTGTCTAAGAAACTGGAGGCTATGGAATCAGAAAAAGTAAAATCTAAGGATTGCTCTATTTGTGAAACCTCAGACCACAGACTTTAGGATTGCCATTTACTACCAGTATGGCAAGAGAGTAGATCTGATCGGGTGCCATCGGCGAATTGGGTCAACAAAACTCAGAATTAACCATTCTTGAACACTTATAATCTAGGATGGAGGAATCATCCGAACCTCTCATGGAGGAATGATCAGCCCATTCCATCAACCTAACGGTATCAGCAAGTTCCTCAATCTTATGCACCGCCTCCGCAACCGATATATCACCCAGTCGCAACTCCTCAACCGCAGTATCAACCATAACAGATTTCTCATAGCTATGCACCACTGGGATTCCAACCAACTTTAGCTCCTATTCCAGTAAAGAAATCTCTTGATGATAGCATGACACAAATGGCAAGCATGTTCCAGCAATTCATGCAGCTTCATGCCACAACCACTAGAGAATTGAGAGATGCTGTTAATAAGATAAGTACACAGCTGAATACCCTAAAAAAAGGGAAATTTCATTTACAGCCTCAGCATAATCCCCAGGTATATCGACAACAACCATAACTGGTGCACAACGTTTCAGGGGATGCATTTGAGTCAGCTAAGGCAGTTATTACCTTGAGAAGCGTAAAATAAGTTGCCCGTCCTGAAATGCCCATTGATCAACAAACAATTACTCCAACACCTTAAGTGACAGCTAAGACAGATAAAGGAAAAGAAAAATCAGATCAAGCTAGCTTAAGTTCAAATAAGTCAAATAATAAGGAGGATGAGCCGGTTAAGGAGTATCAACCTGTGATACCCTATCCTCAGCAGTTGACATCTGATAAGAAATATAAGTATCACACTGAGATCCAAGAAATATTCAAATAGGCGAAGATCAACATTCCACTTCTAGAGGCCATACAACAAATCCCTGCATATGCAAAATTTTTGAAATACCTATGTATAGTAAAAAGGAAGCTGAAAGTGAAGAAAAAGGCCCTCTTGACTCAGCAAGTTAACGCATTGATATTGAGTCAGACTTCGTAGAAACTTAGAGACCTTGGTTCTCCCACTATTTTGATCATGATTGGTGAATCTCATATCGGGAGAGCTCTACTTGATTTGGGGAGTAGTGTGAACTTGCTCTCATTTTCGATATATGAACATCTGGGTTTAGGTGAGCTAAAGAAAACTACTATGATGCTACAGTTGGTAGATAGATCTATAAAAGCTTCGCGAGGCGTTGTTGAGGTATTGATTCAGGTTGAAAAATTTTACTACCCCATGGATTTCGTTGTTCTGGACATGCAACAGTCTGTTTCCACCATATATCAGGCCTTTGTAATTCTTGGGCAACCATTCCTTGCTACCTCTAATGCCCCGATTAATTGTCGAAACGAAGTACTTAAGCTCACGTTTGGGAACATGACATTAGAAATGAACGTATTCAATGCTCACAAGATGTCAAGTGGGTGCGATGACGCAAAAATACATGCAGTTGAAGTAATAGATAATTTGGATATTTCGGAGCTACTATTAGTACTTGATGTTGATGGCGCGTTTGAAAATGACTCCTTTGAACAACTTGAGGTATATGATGAAAAATTGCCAAGATCGGAGGGGCAGATTCTAGAGATAGATAGTACCCCTCATGTGTTGGATGCAAGTTACACAAGTAGTTGGCATAAGACAATATTTGAGGCCATTGATCTGCCCAAAATTATGAAGTCATTAGAAGAAGAAATTCCAACACTCGAATTGAAGCCTTTTCCTAAAAAGTTGAAATATGTTTTCCTGGGTCCAGTAGATGGCACATTCCTTACGATAATTTCTTCTCACCTTACTCTTAAACAAGAAATTGAGCTATTGTAGGTACTAAGGAAGCATCACAGAGCGATAAGATGGACCATTGCAGACATCAAGGGTATCGACCCCTCGATTTGCACTCACAACATCTTCCTTGAAGGAGACACTAAACCAGTTCAAGATGCACAATGGAGGTTGAATCCAACCATGAAGGAGGTGGTAAAGAATGAAGTGCTGAAATTATTAGTTGTTGACATCATCTATCTGATCTCCAATCACAAATGGGTAAGCCCGACATAGGTAGTTCCAAAAATATCTAGTTTAACTATCATTGAAAATGCTAATGGAGAGTTGATCCCATATAGGAAAGTAACAGGTTGGAGAATGTGCATTGACTATCATAAATTGAATTCAGTTAGCCGAAAAGATCACTTCTTGTTACCTTTCCTAGATTAGACACTCAAAAAAGTAGCTAGTAATTCCTTTTACTGTTTCTTAGATGGATTTTCTAGTTATTATCAAATTGTTGTAGCACCTGAGGATCAAGAGAAGACTACCTTCACTTGTCCCTTCGATACTTTTGCATTTCGCAGAATGTCATTCGGTTTATGCAAAGCACATGCTACTTTCCAGCGCTGCATGATGAGTATTTTCTCTAATATGTTAGATGATATGTGTGATTTTTTTATGGATGAATTTTCTGTGTTTGGTAAGTCCTTTGATATTTGTTCGGAAAATTTAACTTCTATTTTGAAAATATGTGAGGAAAAGAATTTGCTTTTGAATTGGTAAAAGTGTCAATTTATGGTAAGTAGTGGTTTAGTGCTTGGTCATTTGGTTTCTAAGCATGGTATAAAGGTTGATAGGGCCAAGGTAGAGCTGATTTCCCAGTTACCTATCCCTAATACAGTTAGGGATATCCGTTCAATCCATATATGTTTAAATATTGCTCTAACTAGTTGGTTCGTAGATGTGTACCTAATGATGAATTCACTTTTGTGATACATTTTTGTCATAGTGGAGCATGTGGAGGTCACTTTGCCATAAAGAAAATTGTTTCAAAAATTTTGCAAAGTGGACTCTACTGGCCAACTATGTTCAAAGATGTTGAGAATTTTTGTAAAACCTGTAAAGTTTGTTAGAAATTAGGAAAAATTACGACAAAGAATGAAATGCCTATGTCTCCCATTTTGACTCTTGAAATTTTTGACTGTTGGGGCATTGAATTTATGGGACCATTCCCAAACTCTTTTGAGCATTCTTATATTTTAGTTGTTGTGGACTATGTTTCAAAATGGGTGGAAGTTATACCCTAGTAGAACTGATGACCACAAGGTTGTCATCCATTTTCTCACGGAATTATTTGCATGCTTTGGCATGCCCAAGGCGATCATTAGTGATAGAGAATTTAATTTTTGTAACAAACCTTTTGAAAAACTCATGCAAAAGTATGGAGTGACCCATAAGGTCTTTGCTCCGTACCACCCTCAGACTAACGGTGAAGCTGAGTTGGCCAATAGAGAGATAAAAATCATAGGTGAATAATTATGCGTCTTAATCGGAAGGACTGGTCATAAAAACTTTTTGATGCACTCTGGACCTACCGAACGGTTTTCAAGACAAACTTACAAGTGTCTCCTTACAGGTTACTTTACGGTAAGGCATGTCATTTACCTGTTAAAATTTAGCATTATGCTTTATAGGCCATAAAACAGATTAACTTTTGACTTGATGATGCCAAAGGTTTAAGGAAATTGCAGGTATGTGAGCTTGAAGAGTCTAAGAGGGAAGCTTACAATAATGCACGCTTAGCCAAGGAGTGGATGAAGTTGCTACATGATAGGAAAATCAAAGACAAACAATTTTTCCTTTCTCAGCAAGTGCTTCTTTATGACTCTAGATTGCATGTGTTTCCTCGAAAACTGAAGTCCCGATGGGGTGACCTGTACTTCGTTGAAAAAATTCATTCTCATGGCACGATAGAGATTGTATATCCAAAGAGTGGCAACCACTTCACAGTCAATAGACAGCATCTAAAGCCCTTCATGACTCCATTCGATCCAAATAAAGAGGTCTTGCTTCTGCAAGACCCTAAGGGAGTCCTCTAATCTTTCTATTTTACTATTTTTCTTTTTCATTCTTTTTTGTTTTATTTGTTTTTATTTGCATCTTTATTTTCTTTTTCCATCACATTAGTTGGTAGTGATTTTCTACTAGTTTGTTCACTTGTGCATAATTTTTCTATTTCCTCTATGCTTTCACATTGAGGACAACGTCCCACATTAGTTGGGGGGGGGGGGGTAAGCATTTGCATATGACATTGTGCACGTATACTTGATGGGTTTCATATTAACTTGAAAAAAAAAACAAGAAATAAAGAAAGAGTATTGAGGATAAACGATTATGCCATGATTAACACTGACATATTCCCTTCACATACCTGTATAAAACCTAAGAATAACACACTTGAGTCATTTATATGTAGTTTCACTTTATATAACTTTGTAACTCCATAAAGAATTGATTGGTAGTACACTCATGTTAATTTGGTTATATAAACTCTTGTATTTACACGACATCTCATTAGGCTGAATAGACACATTCACGTGATTCATTGCACTTAGGGTTCCTTGTGAGCACTGAGAGAACACCCGTGGCGACTATGACACCTTGTGAGATATCCTTGAACTATTTATCATCTTTTTGAGTGTTAACATCAAATCAGAGTTCATGAAACTCAATTCTCCTTTCTTCTAGATGATTCATTGCACACTAGTCTCTATTTTTATTTGCTAGCCTAGAGGTGACATCTAGTGGGGAGATAGAAACCTAGGTTTTGTAGCCTACTCAAGATGTGAAGGCTGAACCACCCCTAGAAATAGACTTAGTTCATGGACCACTATTCGAGCTTAATTCTCATTGGTGGTATAAAGATAATAAAAGAAGTATAATGATTGTCCTAACTGACCAAGAAAAGACAAAAATTGAAGAATGAGCAGAAGAAAGAGTAAGACAAATAGATATGCACATGAAATGAAATGTTAATGCCTACTCCACACAAATACCACAAAAATTCAAGGACATGACACATGTTCTCCACACATGAAGATTCTTCAACCGTTTAATGCCTCAGATGTATTCATGCCCAATTTGTGAATAAGTTGATCTAGGGTGGTCTCGGTTGGATATGGCGAGTAGGTGAGAAGATGCTAGGGTGAAGGACCGACACCTCACAAATAGGCTAGATCCTTTTCAGACTAGTCCACTCCATACATTTAGTGTTTGTTCCTTGCAATATATAGGATGTTTGATCATGACACTCCTCCTCACATATGATGAGTGAACCCATTCGTTTTGAGTGTTTTTTATGGTATACCAGTTAGGCTGATTCAAAACGACCGTTCTGTAGGTGTCCACTGGTATCTTAGGTGTAATGAGTCACACACATCACACATTCCTCGATATTTCACCTATTTATACTCGAACTTATATTATCGCATTAACTCTGAATTGTACCACTAGTTAACTTCATGTGAGTATACTGTTCTTAAATGATATATAATGATGAAATTTGCATAAGTGACATGCTTCAGAGTTGTGTGCAATGAATATGAACCAGCTTGCGTGAAATTCAGTTATATTCCTGTATGTAAAATGGTATGGTTGTGTCGCATGTGCATTCATGTTTGTTGAAATTAGTATTTGTGGATACCACCCTAAAATTCATTCACGTTATTTGCTAAAGACTAGCAAAACGTTAGTTGAGGGGGTGTGATTACGCGCTTAAACTGTGTAATTAGGTGATTTAATTCATGCATTGGGGCTTATATTTTTAATTAAATACCTAATTACTTTCATTATTTTAAAACGGTGTCCTATTTATAATGTTTAGGTTTTATTGAGAAATTCATTAATTTTTGGAATTTTTTTATTGTAGGAAAATTATCAAAAGCTAAAACCGGCACCAGCTCGTAATTTGTGTATAATATTTTTGTCCAAACTCTGATCAAGATTATTCAAAATTATAAAGAAAGATGAGAAGATTATCTACAACTTTCATGTTCTGATCTTTGAGAGAAATGGGCTCCAAGAGGGTCAAAATTGGTCTTGTTCGAAAAAACAAAAATGAGAAAAAAAAAAGAAAAGAAAAAAATATATTAAACTTGCACTAATGTGACCCGGCCATGCAGCAGGGTCTGGATGGTTCCCGAGTCCAGGTCTCCCTTGCTAGGCGTAGGGTTGCCTCTCCCTTCTCCTTTATAATCCTCTTCTTCCCAACACAACTCCCCATCATCCACCTACTCTCCCTCTTCTCCTTCTCCTTCCTTTCTCTTCCCTTCCTCTAACTCACCATTCTTCCCTAGCCCTCTCCCTCTCCTTCCTTTCTCTTCTTTCATTCTCGGCTCTCTCTATTTTTCTTTCTTTCCTCTTCACTCTTCTCTTCCTTCCTCTTCCTCCAGCTAAGCTTTCTAGAGCTGCCTTGCTGAGAGGTTCCCCAGCTTTCTTCCTTGCTGCTGCAATCTACGACACCCGAAGCTACTACTGTTGGAGGCTTAAAACCCGAAGCCTGCAGCAGGTTTACTGCTACTGAATTTGTCCCTACGGCTGCTCCTTCTCTCGGATTTGCAGCCGTCTTTCCCTTTTGAAGGTCGAAGTTGTTCTTGCTGCATGTGGTTGTTGTTGGAGACCAACATGAGACCTCTGTAGCTGCTCCTCTTGCCGTAGCTACTGGCTGTTCCTCTTCCTCCAAGGCTCTACCTTCCTACTGCTGTCTAAGCGCACCTATCCGCCGGTAACCCGAGACTCCAAAGTTTTAGCTACTCCTCTTATCGTAGCTACAGGTTGATGCTGAAGGAGGAGGACCCGAGAAGGCTTTTCCTATTGCCGCTGCTGCGGTTTCATCCCACGGGTAGTCTTCCCTACTACCATAGTCGAGCATCTCTCTCTCTCTCTCTCTCTCTCTTACCCTTTTTTTTTTTTTTCTTTTCTTTTCTTTTCTTTTATTTGTTTTTTTTATTTCTACTTTTAAGTATTTAAATGAATCTTGTTATTTTTCTTTTATTGAGTTCTAGTTAAAGTTTTGAATCTTTGTTTGGGTATTATTATTATTAAAGTTTATTTATTTTAAATTTTTTTTTCTCAATTAGATTTAGCATTAGATTTAATTATTGTTTTATTTATTTAGCTAATTAATTAAAGTCTGGTTTGGTTCTAAAAAAAAAAAAGGATAAAATACAAAAAGAAGAAAAACATTTTTTTAGAAGTTAAATTAGTAGTTTTTCTTAAATTTTAAATCTTGTTTGTTGAAGTTCAATTTAGTTTAGGGTTAATCTTATTAAATTTCCATTTTTTATTTATTGTTTAAGTTATTAAAGCTTTAATTATTATTCAAGTTCTTATTTTCGTTTAATTTTTCATTTTGATTCAAGTTCTTGATTTTGTTAGAAGTTCGATTTTATTGTTCGCGTTTGAGTTTGATCGAGTTTTTATTATTGTGTGTTTTAATTATGTGTTAAAGTTATCATTTTAGTTTTTATTCTGAAGTTTAAATGCATGTTTCAATTCTAATTAATTATAGGATTTTTGTTTCTCGTTATCTAATTCAGTGTGTGTTAGGTTTTAGAGTTTAAATTGTATGTTCGTTTAATTTACCAAAATAAATCTCAACATCCTGAAAAATCTGAATCGGAACTGTGTTCAGTAACTTTTTATTTTCGATTGGACATACGTAAAATTTGGAATTTAATCGCATTCCCTAAGGAGACAATCTGGCCTTTGAGCTGAATATTACACGACAGAACTCCTATACTTCGAATAACTTCTGAACTGCTCATTTTCCGAGTGAGTCACGTGGAAAACATTATGAACTCTAGACAACGCTGGGGGTAATGCCACTTGATATGCAACTGGATCAATTCTTTCTAGGATCTTGAATGGCCCAATATACCTAGGACTCAAATTGTCTTTATTCCCAAACCTCATCACCCCTTTCATCAGAGCTGTAACGACCTGCTATTTATTTTCCAGTTCTGATTTTTTTTTATACTGTAATATTTATAATGCTCTGATACCTACTAGACTAAACGAAACCATCAACCTAAACAGCGAGAAGCGGAATTCATATAAACACAATCAAGAAAATATAAAATACCAGAGTGCTAAAATGAGTCCCCAAAATATACATATATGACTCTTTCCCAAAATACCCTTAACTGGGCTAGGGCTATACATAAATACTCCCCAAAATACTCTCTACTGACAGGGCAGTACTGAAGCCCCTCTATCTGTGAGCCTGATATGCTCGCCTACCTGGATCACTTGAAAAATGTTAAAGTAATGGGATGAGCCAATGCTCAGTAAGATGAAATATGTTATTGCTAGTGTATGGCAAATGAGTTACTGTACTGAGAAGATCTATTTCTATATAATCATGTATAACTGAATCTATAAATATAGTAAAAATAATATAACCATCACCTTCCTATGTTGCTTAACATATCTGTATTTTAGGTTTCTATACATAATACTTTAATATATATATATATATATATATATATATATATATATATATATATATATACACATATATTCCTTGTTTCTATGAAACTGTACATACATAATAATAACTAAAAACTTCCTTGGATGGATAACTGTATGTCATGATTTGACCCCTCATGACAGGGTTGTGCGGCCTGTAGACGGGATCTACCCTGGCTGACCGACCAAGATAAACCAATATACTCCATCAGTTTGATCAGCCCTTCTTAACTCATATCTGATGGGGAGCCTGTCCACTCGTGGGCATTTGATCGACCTACTTACCACATATTATCTAAATAGGTGGTTGCACTCTATACTGTATGTAGTAACGGTATCGTGCTCTGTAATCTGTAATGGTCCATCAGGGTCTGATACTAAATAATACATTACTATATACAATCTATCTATTTTACCATGATTCTATAATATCTGTATTAACCATGACGCTGTAATAAACTATATTTGTATCAACTGTATTTCTGAAATGAACTATAAAACTGCATGTCATGGTACTGAAAACTGTATAATCATGGTATTCTGTAATTACTGTAAAACATATCTACTATCTGTATATTCTCTAAAACATAACTCTCAAAATACTGTAAAGCATTCTGTACTATATCTATATTCTCAAGCCACACAGCAAATTAAAATATATTAAACATACTTGATAAACTGTATAAATTTCTACTGTGAATAATAATATGATAATAATGTATAATTTATACTGAAAATATACTAGAATTGCCTAGCATAGCATATTTTCCTTACCTGATTCCTTCTAAAATCCCCTTACTATGACGGGTCTTACACCTACAGGGTTCTCCACTCAACACCCTGAAAACCATATATCGCAAAACAAAATATTACTATTTCTACATCTACAACATTTACTAGAACTGCTGGAAAGTCAAATTTCAATAAAAAGACCTTACCCTGAATCTGGGATGAAATCCAATTTCATCCCATCGATGATCCGCTCCGGTAAACTTGAAAAGAACTTTCCCAGGAGCGTCGTGGTAGCCTTAGATTGTCGATCCGGTGAACGAAGAAGCTGAAATCGAAGAGGGAGAGAGGAGAAATCATAGGAGAGAGAAAATGAGAGAATTTTGCTGAAATATTATGCATTTAACCCGAATTTAAGCTATTTATACTATGGGATTCGTCGACCAGCCATGTCATCTCGTTAACGAGTCCTGTAGAAAGTTCATCGATGAACCTGCACCCTCATTGATGAATTTTAGACTTCCCAAAAATCCTCTCTCGATATCTTCTCGTCGACGATATGGGACCTCGTCAACGAGATCCTAAAGAACCCTCGAAGACGAAATCCCTGTGTTCGTTGACGAGGCCTAGAAAAATTTCTTGAGATTATTACATCCAAAGTGCAACGTCGTCGAGGAACGCTAAGTCGACTGCCTCCTTCTGTTACTATTTCCATTTCTATCCCTCTTTATTATTTAAACACCCTTATTCTTTGGGTCGTTACAGGAGCAATCCTCACAAATATCATATTACCGGTCTTAAACGCTAGCTCCCGTCGACGAGTATCCGCATAACTCTTCTGCCGACTTTGTGCTGCTTTAATCCTCTCCCTAATAAACTCGACCTTTGCAGAGATCTACTGAACTAATTTTGGTCCCAAAATCTACCACTTGCTTGCCTCATTCTAGTATAACAGAGATCGACACCGATGAACATACAAAGCCTCAGATGGTGTCATTTCGATATTGGCTTGATAACGGTTATTATATACAAACTCAACGAATGGTAGATAGCAAATCCATTTATCCCCAAAATCTAGCACACACACCCGCAGCATATCCTCTAGAATCTAAATAGTTCTCTCAGATTATCTATCCGTCTGCCGGTGAAATGCAGTACTGAATGTGAGTTGAGATCCCAAGGCATCCTATAAACTCATCCAAAATTGAGAGGTGAATCGCGGATCTCAACCTGAAATGATGGAAACTAGGACACCATGAAGTCGTACAATCTCTTATAGATAAAGCTCTACCTGCCTATTCATAGAGTAACTAACTCTAATCGGAACAAAGTGTGTAGTCTTTGTTAGCCGATCCAAAATAACCCAGATAACATTCTGTCCATGCACCGCCAAAGGCAACCCTGATACAAAGTCCATTAAAATATGCTCCCACTTCCACTTAGGGATGTCAAGTGGTTGAAGTGGTCCTGCTGGCCTTTGGTGCTCTGCTTTTACCTACTGGCACGTTAGACATTGTTCCACGGATATGGCAAAATCCCTCTTTATGTTAATCCACCATAATGATTCTCACAAATCTCTATACATCTTTGTACTTCTAGGATGAACAGTATAGAAAGAGCGATGAGCCTCCTCCAGAATTGTTTTCTTAATCTCTGCGTCATTAGGAACACACACTCTAGCATGAAATCTGAGAATTCCATCCTCAGACACATTGAAGTCTGGTGGATGCTTCTCTACAATTTTTATTAACTCTATGTCTTTTGTGTGAGCGGCTTTAATTATCTCCTGTAAGGTCGGATGAATGATCAAACTGGCCATGATTGCCTATGGATTCCTGTCCACTAACTCTACACCCGACCTCTCTAGGTCCATCCTAATCTGATGCTATACAACAACTGCTGAAACTGATGCACCCATAGACTTTCGACTCAAAGCATCAGCTACCACATTCGCCTTTCTTGGATGGTAACTAGTGGTTTAGTCGTAGTCCTTAATCAACTCAAGACATCTCCTCTGCCTTATGTTCAATTCTTTCTAGGTGAAAAATTATTTAAGACTTTTGTGCTCTGTAAAGATTTCGCACTTTTCACCATATAGGTAATGCCTCCAAATCTTTAATGCTTACACTACTGCTGCCAGGTCCAAGTCATGCGTTTGATAATTCTTCTCATACTCCTTGATTTGGCGAGAAACATACGCGATAACCTTTTCCTGTTGCATCAAGACACACTTGTGTCCTTTCTGAGATGCATCATTGTAAATCAAAAAACCACCATCCCCTAATGGAATGGTCAACACCAGGGTCGCAACTAGTTCTTTGCTTCAATTCCTAAAAACTCTGCTCACACTCCCCAATCCACTCAAACTTACTATTCTTCCTCGTAAGCTACATTAGAGGACCCAACAACCTGGAGAAACCCTTGATGAACCGGCAATACTACCTTGTCAGGCCCAAGAAACTTCTAATCTCATGCACGTTCTTTGATCTCGCCCAATCAACTACCGCCTCTACTTTGCCCAAAAATGCAATTTGTTCTAGCCAAAACTCGCATTTCTTGAATTTAGCAAATAACATCTTCTTTCTGAGTGCCTAAAGTACCAGCCTCAAATGAGCTTCATGCTTTACAGAACTCCTCGAATAAACTAGTATGTCATCAATGAACGCCACCACGAACTGATCTAAGTACTCATGGCATACCCTGTTCATCAGGTCCATAAATGTTGCAGGCGCATTCATTAAAGCTAGCATCATAACTAGAAATTTGTAATGGCCATACCGGGTTCGGAAAGCTATTTTCAATACATCCCTTGAATTCACCTTCAACTGATGATACTCGAATCACATATTGATCTTAGAGAAAACTGTGTGACCTTCAACTAGTCAAACAGATCATCAATATGAGGTAACAGATACCTATTCTTCACTATCACCTTATTAATCTCTCTGTAGTCAATGCACATCCTCATCGACCCATCCTTCTTCTTTACGAACAACACCGGCACTCCCCAGGGTAATATGCTCGGTCTGATAAATCCCTTATCAAGAAGTTTCTGTAGCTACTCCTTTAACTTCTTCAGTTTAGCCAAAGTCATTCTATATGGAGCCTTAACTTCTTCAGTTTAGCCAAAGTCATTCTATATGGAGCCTTAGAAATCGGTGTTGTCCCCATATTCAACTTGATGACAAACTCCACCTCACGATCAGGAGGCAATCCCGGTAAGTCCCTTGGAAAGATGTTTGAGAACTCTCTTATCATTGGGATATCCTCCAGCTTAATTTCCTCTTTCGGGGCTTCTTTCAAAAATGCAAGATACCCCTGGCAGCCATCTCGAAGCAACCTCTTTGCCTCAATCGCTGAAAGGATCTGTGGTGCAGAGCAAACACATGACCCAATGAATTTGAACTCTTGCTCCCCTAGAAGTCTGAACACTACCTCCTTCCTGTGGCAATCAATGCTTGCATAACTAGATGCTAGCCAATCCATCCCCAAAATAATATCGAACCCATCTATGTCAAAAAAAATTAGACTAGTAGGTAGCCTTCTTCCCTGAATCTCCACTGGGTGATACCTCATCACCTTGTTACACACTACTACCAACCTTGTCAGTGTGACCACTGCTAACTCAGTATCTAACGACTGTGTTTCTACCCCGATACAATTTTATAAATCCTTAAAACACAAAAGAGTGTGTCGCACCTGAATCAAAGAGCACAATAGCTTTATTTGAAAGCACATAAATGTAACATGTAACCATGTCTCCTGCATGCTCGGTGTCACTCGGAGTCATAAAATACACTCGCGCCTAAGTCATGCCTCTTTGGTAGTTCTCGTGCGGTGCCTAGTTACCTCCCTGATACTGAGGCTATGGAGGTGCATAGCTCAATGTTGCACGGAAGTTTGGAGCCAGATATCCTGCTCCACTGCACCGATAGCAGACAACTAGTCCTCTCTTGCACTCACCCCAATACCTTTGATGGTATCTGAAACAGATAGGACGCTGTCAACCCAATTGATGGCCTCGATACCCCATCTCCTGTCGCTGGTCCAAGAAATTACCAAGTAGCTTCCATGAGCCCCGACTAGTGCTTGTTTGAAACCCCTAAGGTAAAGGCCTCTTCTTCTGGTTTACTGCTCTCTCCCCCTCCTGAATACTGGCCTCAACTGCCATGACCCTGTCTACCATCTCAGACAAACTTTGTGTTAGCTTTGGTGCAACCCAAAGAGAGGGGGATGAATTGGGTAGTTAAAAATTATCGCATAGGTCAACCGGTTTAACAACAATATTACACAACCTAGGGTCATTCTATGCTATCAATAAATAAACATACACGTACAGCAAGAGTAGAGTGCGAAAAGGTAAACAATACACGCAATATGTTATCGAGGTTCAATCAAATTGCCCACGTCCCCGCCTTGGCCACACTAGCACAAGGATTCCACTACGGCTCACTTAAATGGGTGGAGTGGCACCTAATACAACATGCCTTACCAGGGTGGCGCACCTACCTTTCCTAACTAGGTCCAAGCCAATCCGAGAATATTCCACAGGGCTAGTCTCCCTCTTCAGGCCCACACCTAGAATGCAAAAAATGTTATGAAATTTTTGTACATGCAAATATGCTACTTCACAAGCAGATATGTACACCAGTATAGGTTAAGGAATGATGCAAGCATGCATGATATGTAAATATGCTTAGTACTCTAATGTGTGCTAAACACTCAATCAAGTATAGATAATCAATCAATGATCAAGAGTGTAGAGCTAAGCAAGATTTGAAACACAATATTTGAATATCTCAATATCATATCAAGGTTTCAATTATGCTAGCAAGTCTATTCAAACAAACTCAGCAAGATGTTCTCAATATACTAAGAACAAGGGGTGTTTGAATGCAAGCTTGGAAAATGATTTTTGCACACAAAAATATAGGCTTAGGTGTCTTGCAATGACAATGCAAGAACCACAACCTTCTATGTCTTCCCACGCAAGATTTATCAAATAAAATCAGTGCAAGAACTTAAGGCTATACTCTCAAATAAAATCAATCAAATAATATAGCAAATGAGAGTACTAGCTAGTGAGATTAAGCATAAGCACTTTCAAAATGCTCACAACACTTGAAGGATCAAGAAGAATTACGTGTATAAGTGTTTGGGAGTAATATAGGCTAAAAAGGGATTTTTGAATTTTAGAGAATTTTTTCTTAATTATTTTTGCTAATCCTTGCTAATCTAAGCAAATGAGCATGTATATATAGGCAAGGGGAAATTATTTACCATTTGGGACTCAATGGGGATAATTAGAAAAGTTTAAAATAAGTTTAGAAAAATTAACCCAATTTACCCCTTTTAATTTCAGCAAAAATCAATTTTAACCTGAGAGATTCGAGTGTACGGTCTGAGGTTCAGGTGCCCAAATAGACTCAATCAGAAAATAAGTTTTTAAAGGTTTGGGTGCCCGAAGTTAGGGTCGGTTGGCTGAAACAAATACAAAACTTTCTGTTCGCAGTTTGGGTCCCCGAAACTAAGTTCGGTCACCCGAGACCTTTTTGAACGTGAAGGTTTAAGCGCTCGAGTTGGTGAAAAGTGTTTTGACGCGGGTTCGGGTGACTGAGGAGGATACGTTCAAATTGGTTCGGTCTGCTGAACAAGAACTCAACAATTTGACTTTGTCCAGGGTTCGGTCGCTTGAGGCATTTTAAACGCCACAGGTTCGATCACCCGACCTCTCTTAATATATTCAATTAAGTCCAGATTTTTGCTTCATTTAACTCCCTTGATATGCTAAGTGATGATGGGGACCATATGTGCTAAGTGTAGGTACCTAAGGTCCAACTAGGGTTTTTTTTTAGCATACCTACCTATTATGCATAATGCAAATTATTACAAGTCATAGGAGTGTACAGTCCGTAATAATATTACATCCTAGAATGAAGAAAGTGAAAAAGAATTACAAATACAATGCAAGATTCATTGGCACGAACATCGCACGCTATCATGATATGTCTTTCAGTTCCAAGAGTATTTGTCATGATCAAAATTGGGTGTGACCTATCAGGTCAACACTGTGAGTCAACAACGCCACCACCTGAGCACGTATTCCATGCCTCAGACCTCTCTTAAACATTCGAGCCTTCTTCGGCTAATCCGGGACCATATACGGAGCGAAACAGGATAGCTCCACAAACTTGGATGCATACTGTTGTATAGTCATAAGCCCCTAGGTCAGATGTAGGAACTCCTCTGCCTTAGCCTCTCAGGTGGCAATAAGGAAGTCCTCCCTAAAATGGCTGCAAGTAATAGATGCATGACTTGGGCATTATTCCTCCACTAGCTTTTCCGATCTTCACCACCTCTTTGCTTCCCCTACTAATTTAAAGGTGGCAACCCACACCTTCTATTCCTTTTTGCACTCCAGTACACCTAACAGCTCCTCAATCTCTTGAACCCAATCTTCAAGTGCAATTGGGTTCACTCCTCTTGAAAACGTCGGCAGACTCGCCTGGGTAAATTGCTAGAACGTGCAACCTCTATCAGCTGGTAGCTGAACCTTCTCTCTAGAGTCTCTTTGGTCCACCTTCCTAGCCTACCGTGCTATACTTCGCAGCACTATTGAGGCATCAACATGATCCTTACTGGAGGTGTCCACATGATTATCCCCTCTAGCCATGATATCCTTTCCCCTAGGATCCATACTGAAGATAGGATAGAAACCGACTTAGAAATTCCACATTTATCATGGATGATGCAAGTATGGAATGACTAATAATAAAACATGTGAGTTAAAAGAAATCATTTACACCATTCTGCTACAAAACCATCAAGATACCTGCCTCTAATCATAACACTGACAATACTCATGTACTTGACCGTCCTAACATCCCAACCTAAATTTCTGAGCTCCAGTCTCTCAACCCAAAAACGAAACCATTGATGGATTTACCATGGTTTTCCTGAAATCATCATTCTAGGAAAAACACAGAAAACCGTCAAAGAATCTCCACCTCTAAGCTTCCAAACTAAAACCCAACCTAACCTACCCATTCCTATCTTTAACGTATCTCAACCAATACGCTGGTAATTATCAGCTATCAAAGTCTACGGAACCTAGCAAACCTAGGCTCTGAAACCACCTATAACACCCTGACACGCCATGTGGGCCCAGGGTACTACTTTAGTGACGTTTGTGTACCTAATACCATAATCGATAATATAAATGCAGCAAAAATAAATTAAATAGTCTCCATAATCCATTACCAGAGTTCTATGTTACTAATTTACATCAGAATCTCCCGATGCTCATAATACAAACTGTAGTATAATACAAAAAACTAACTCAATTCATACAACCATATTACATACTCAGGGGCTTCAAATCCAACTTAAATATAGTAGAGTTCTTACTGACACTCATAAGAACAAACTGGCTATCACCCCACCCCAGAGTTCGTTAAACTCAACCTCGAGATGGTCCCAAAAAGATAATTTGTATATTGGGGTGTGACACTTCTCAGTAAGGAAGACTAAGTTAAAATTAGTGTGTGGCTAGCATGAATTTTTGTGTATACAGAAAATAACGAGTTCAGTAAATATTTAAAACCATTGACATAAATCAACATATATGCATAAAAGACACTCCCTGTGACTAACACCATTTACTTCCCCTATTGAATGGGTTGTGTGGCCCAAAGACTGGACTAAGCCTAGGTGATAAGCCCAAAACAAAGTCAAAATATCCCTCTGCAAGTCTGTCTGCAGGCATCCACAACCAAGATGTATACCCGATGCCCTTTGTTAGCTTTGGTGTATTCCCAAGAGGGGAGGGGGGGGGGTGAATTGGAATTTAAAACCTTTTTTTTTTTTTCTAGGTTGAATGAAATATCCGTATAATACAACCTAAGGTCGGTCTATATAATTCCCAATGCACAGATATATGTGAGATGTGGAAATTTAAATCAAGCGCATCATTCACACAATAACATACACGCGCGGTAAATATAAAGTGCGGAAATGTAAATAAACACACGATATGTTATCGAGGTTCGGCTGCCTACGTCCCCGCCTTTAGCTCGCAAGCCTAAGGATTTCACAAAAGGCTCACTTAAGGGTGGAGCGGCACCGATTACAACCAGGTCAATTAGCACAGGGCTGACCTCAACCTTTACAACCAGGTTAATTCAAGGGGTTGACCTCAACCAATACGCCTTAACAGGATGATGCGCCTAACTTTCCTAACTGAGTATAAGCTAATTCGAGACTATTTCAAAGGGCTAGTCTCCCTTTTCAAGCCCGTTCCTAGAAATACAATAGTATTGAAATACAATCAAATGGTACAACGACAATGCTTTCGTGTAAAGCAAATATGTACCCAATTACGTGCAATCATATACACCACAAATGATATAATATGTAAGCTCAATGTGGTTTAATATATCAACTCTCAAATAGATTTACCATCAATGTAATCAGTGCGTGAGAGTGTAATCACTACAATCTTTGCATCACAAGATGTATTCAATCTAAGTGCTCAAACAAAGACATTAACCAAACAATATATATATATTTCTATCAGCAGATTTTCTCAATAATATGATGCTCAAGTAATGTATATGTTTGGTTTGCAAAAGATATATAATCTTTGTATTCAACAAATAATATATTAGTCAATGAATATTGCAACAAAGATCAATATCACATAAACAAATATCTTTTCAAAGTTATATCAAAATAAATCCCACAAGATATTTGGAAATGTTTTGAAGAGATTTTGCAATCCAAAAATAAATACAAACTTCACAAGATATTGCAATGAATGTACAATACTCAAAAATTTAATATAAGTCTTCTTAGGAGAGACTCATTAACAAAGTCCCCTAAGAAAAATTAGGTTTGGCTCTCAAGAAAATCGAATCAATCAAACAAAGCAAGAAGAGCAAACCTATAGAACAACCACACTTAAACACACTTACAAAGAAGTTTGTGTAGTAAGATCAGCTAAGAATAAGTGTAGGAGGCTCAAAAATGAGTATTATAGGTTTTTGGATTTTCAAAGAATTTTCCCTAATCAAATCTGCTAATCTCTTACTAATAATCCCGAATGAGGGGGTATTTATAGACACCCCATGAATTATAACCATTGGGGACCTATTGGGAATTATTATGAAAGTTTTAAATCATTTTAAAATAATTAACCCTGTTTAAAAATGTTTAACCGTCGTAAAAATTAAGTCCAAATCGAGAGCACCGGTAGACCAGTACAAGTTTGGTCGATCAAAGTTCTTTGGGTTCGGTCGACCAGGCCAAAAATGAACTGCCTGTTCGATCGACCGAATATGTATGTCTTAGGTGATTTTCAATATGTTTGAGCTTCGGTTGACCAGGAGGAAAATGAACTATGGTCTTGGTCGACTGGACTTACATGTCCGAATGCGATTTTCAATTTTCGCGAGGTTTGGGTGACCAAACTGATTTGAAATAAGCCTGTCGGTCGACCAGACCGTTGGGACAACTCCCAAGGACCCTCGGTTGACCAGACCGTTGGTATACAATTTTCTCTCAGTCAACCAGGAAGTCAAAGTGTTGACTTCCAGAGGGTTCGGTCGATCGGGGCCATTTGAACTGTCATAGCTCGGTTAACCGGGCTGCGGTCAACATGTTGACCCAGACCTCGTTCGATTGACCAAGGTAGAAAGAACTGCACAAGTCGATCAACCAAAGGTGCACATTTTGTGCATTTCAGTCCTTTATCATGCACCAAACACTCTAGAAAAGTATGACATATACAAGTGAGTGTGTGAATGTCCTAGGGTCTTTTCTAAACCTTTTTCAAAACAACAAAAAAATTCGGTGTCGATCAACCGTAATCCCTAAGGTCTTTCTAAGGACATTTTCATTTTGAGCTTACACATTACATCATGCAGGTAATGCATGCTATTATTACAATCAAAGCCCTGTTTACTATTACAGACCATTTAAATGATAATGAAATAAAGTATAACGTGTATAGGGTCTTCCAACTTTAAGCTTTAATGTGCCATCAATATATCTGCTAGTATAGACCTGCACATGAACTAGATATTCATTAAATATATGAGTATTTGTCATTATCAAAACCAGGATATGACCTATAGGGTCAACACTCTTACTTCATCCTCACACAGGCTATCGACTAAGACCACCCTACACTTCTATCCACTAGCAATGGTATCATGCTCACAAAACAACTGGTCCCTAGAGTTCCTAAAGCATATCATGCAATTTAAGTAATTAAAACTATAGTTTAAATCATTTCATTTCAAACTGCCATCAAATAAAAACCTGGCCCCCGGCCATCAAATAAACCCAACTCACGGCCATCAAATAAAACCTGGCCCCCGACCATCATATAAAACCCAGCTCGCAATCGTCATATCTAATCCTTATACTATTCACAAGCAATTTCAGTATGTTTCATCAACAGTTCTAGTATATTTCACAATCATTTCCAAATTCGGTTACACGATAAACCATATAAATTTATTCACCTGCCACACAATCCCATATTTGAACATAGCTTGATAAAAAATTAAGAAACGCAGTATTTTAAATCCATATGATAAAAGAAGCTTTCCACTATTTGTATTATTCAGAATACCATACCATATCCTATATTTGCAAAAATCCATTTTGAATGGTTGGTTTTCAAAATAATCTTGGAAATCAAGTATACATATATATAAAGCAGTTTAATCGGTTCAACTTAAATAAAAACTTGACTTAACTTAATCACCTTAGCTGTTTACTAATAAAGTTCCTATAATGCTCCTATAGCTCACCCTACGGCGATATGGAGCCCAAAACCCAAAAAACACATTTCCCCAGTTTAATAAACACAAATCCTAGATTAGCAACCATTAAACATCCCTATGCCTATAAACCCCATTTAGCTAGTTATATACTAGACAGATAGCCCATTTCTACCCTTACCTTAACTTTGGGGTTATGCCTGGAAAGACCCCATTTAAAAATCTGCTCCACTAGGCTTGTAGAGAAATGTCCCTAGATCCTCGTGTTAACTTTCGATCGTCGATTCGGACGACAAACGATGAGATATCATAGAGAGAAGGGGTGGGGTGCGGTTTAGAGAGAGAGAGAGAGAGAGAGAGAGAGAGAGATTTTCTAATTTATTAATGAAGAAATAATTAGAATTCTATTTATAAGTTGTTGAACTCGTTACATTCATCAACGAAATGGTGCCTTTGTTGACAAGTTGTAGAAGGACGTTTGTCAACGAAAGAAAGGCATTCGTTGATGAACCTTAAGCCTGAAATTCCTGTCGTTTAGGATTTCTTTATCGACGACGCCTGAACTTCATCGACGAACCACAAAAGGACATTCATCAACGAAAATAGGGGATTCGTCAACGAACCCTATTGCTTTACCCTTTTTAAATTCCTTTCTTCTTTTCTTATTTATTTACTTTATTTTGTAGATTCGGGTTTATACACTCATTATGAATGACTTAGTAAAAAGTTAAATTTTCCTAAAAGACATTTTGGTTTGTTTAAGGAGAACACCATTAGAACCATTTTGAAAAAGTTTTAATTTTTGGAAGGAGAGCCACAAACTCGACTCGACCATCATTGAAAAGGTTGTAGAACACCCAAGCACTGCTTCATGGATGTATGACCTCCAAAAAATTTAAAAAATTCACAAATATATATATATATATTAATATTTTTGAAAACTTATGCAAATCCATTTGTTTTTTTATGAAAAAAAAATAACTTTTTAGAGAAATAATCATGAAAACTCTAATGAAAAGATCAACCAATATCAATCAAAGATACTTTACCATGTGTAGATACATTAAGACACTTGGAATCACCAAAGAAACCAAGATAGAGTGCAAAATGAGCACCCTTATGAATTGGTGATTAACCATATGTAAGGACCAATCGACCACCTATAGCCAACAGTTACAATTTCAAAATGGAGAGAGGACGGTTGACCGCTTGTATAAGCTGGTTGACTGCCTGCATAGGATGGTCAATTGCTTGAAGAAGAATTTCAACATACACTTGTGATTTTGAAATCCTAGCATGCTTTTACTAGTAATCATGATAGAAACGTGTCCTACTAGTTATAACTTGCTATTTTTACATAGGAAAGAAAATGGAAAAATCTTGATGTCCAAGTCATAACATTCAAATAAATACATGTATGCTTCAACCTCAAATCAATCTTATGTGTAAAGACACATAAAATAATAGTGATTAAATAAAGAGGAAAAGGAAAATTTAAAGGAGGTAAAGCACGTTTCGTCGATAAATACCCTAGCTTCGACAAACTCCCTTATTCGATTCGTGGACGAAGTTCAGTGTTTCGTCGACGAAGAGATACCGAGAGGGGGGCATGCAGACCCTTTGGTTCATCAATGAACTCATTATCCTCGTCGACGAACTTCTTTTTTCGATTCGTCGACGAGTCCACGTGTCTCGTCGACGAAGACATGTGGCAGCTGTCTATATATATACGCAAAATCAAAATTTTGGGCAAAAATTCAGCTGACTCTCTCTCTCTCTCTCTCTCTCTCTCTTACTATATTTTTTTTGTTTCTCACACTTCTCTCTAAGATTCTGGCTCCGTTTCTCCCCGGTTTGATGATTAGAAGCTACCACGATGATCTTGGGGAGATTCTCTACAACTTAGTCAGAGCAAAATTTCGATTTGAGAAGTTTGCGAACCATCCCAAAATCAGGGTAAATAAATTATTTGAGGATTATTTGGCTTGTAGGTTTTTCTGAACCCAGATTTGGTTGTAGCTGTTATTATACTGGTGTTTGGGATGATTAAATTTGGGTGTTGTGAATTCAGGGTTTTAGGACTTGTACTGTAGGCAGGTTAGAGAACCTAGTGGGTGTTCTCAGGAATCTAGGTAAATGATAAATAGTTTATAAATTTAGAAAAATGTAAGTATGGAAATTATTCTGAAAATTCAGTTGATTAATAGGGAAATATGTATGTGTATACTTTTAGGATTGTGAAAATATGAACGTCGTCAGCGTAAGTTAGAAATTAGTAAACGAGCCTAGTTTGTTAGGTAAAGGAAATATGTTATGCTAGGAATTTTAGAAATTTTATCAGTAATATATATATATATATATATATATATATAGTGTGTGTGTGTGTGTGTGTGTGTGTGTGTGTGTGTGTGTGTGTGTGTTTTAGGGTAAATTTTATAGAGTATAAATTATTTTCATTATAAGAAAAAATATATTTCAGTACAAGGGTTTTTATTTATTTAGTTGTGTGGCATGAGTTAATATCATAACAGTTTAGAATTTATACAGTTTTTCAGAATGTCATGATTTACAGTATTTTTGCACAGAAATATGTTTAACCAAATTTTACAAAATTATGAATTACAGTGCATATATAGACAGATATTTTACAGATAGATATTTTACAGACAGATATTTTACAATATTTATAGAATACCATGATTTTCAAAATTTCAAAACCATAACACTCAGATATTAGAGCTTATTCAGTTCACATATTACAGATCAAATATTTCAGTTTATTCATTTTAGATATTACAGATCAAATATTACAGTTATTTCAGTTAGATATTATAGTATTTTCATATCAGTTTTACAGTGTTATAATTATTTTGGAATCATGATGAAACAGTGAGATAATTATATATTAGTATTATATAGTATCAGACCTTGATGAATTAGTTCAGTCAGACTCAGTTAGCAGAGCACGGTACTGTTGCTATTTCAGATTAGAGTGCAACCAAATATCTCAGATAGTGTGTGGATTTCCGTCAACCATGCCTTTGGAGGGATTGCAGACTCTCTAGAAATCTAGGTTAAGGTGGCTGATTTGACGAGGGAGAGATCAGTTACCGTGCCTGGAGGAATTGCAGGCTCCCCAGTATTCTAGGTTGAAGAGCCTAGCCTGATGATGATAGAGTTATAGCTCACTTATCCTAGTGGGCCAACCAGAGTTAAGTCTCGCCTACGGCCCGCACAACCCTATCATGAGGAGTCAAATCATGAAATACAGTTTTCTAGGGTAGTTTTCACATATGTATATATATATATATATATATATATATATATATATATATATATATATACAGATTTACAAGATAACAACATATATATTATAATACTAGAAGTATGGTTGAATAGAAAGCTCCGATATTACAGATATATTTTTAAGCCATATAGGCATGAGTTATACTGTGTATTATTTTACAGACTATCTCAGTTTCAATTATTTATCAGTAAAATTATTTATGTAAACTCAATTGCCACACACTAGTAATAGTATATTTCTTCTTGCTGAAGTTGTCTCATCCTAGTAAATTAACATTTTTCAGGTGATCCAATTAAATGAGCAGATCAGGCTCGAAGATAGGGAGGTCGATTGCATTGCCCTGTTTGTAGGATAAGTGCTTTCAGGAAGAAGTATTTTTTGGTAGACTCCAGAAGTTTTTATAGATGAGACTGGAAAATATGTATTTATGTATGTATATTTTGGAGAAATACTAAATTATGGTATTGTAAAAATGGTTGTATAGTTTTATGTTTTCCGCTACATAGGTGTTTTTCAGTAGTTATTATAGGGGTATCATAGTAAGATGAGTATCAATCTATATATATATAATGGTATGAAATTTTGGATCGTTACAATATGCATGGAAATTAACAAAGTAAATGGTTTGACATTGATCTTTTTGAAGAAAACCCCTCTATAGAATCAAGTGGGAGGGTCTTCGCTTTGAATCACACTCCTAAAGCCATTTTGTAGAAGAAAAGGATTATGGAATCTCTTCTTTCTCTCCTTTAATAAAAACCCTCATGAAATCCACGAGTTGGTTTTAAAACCCTCACTTTGATTCTGTCGACACCAGATTCTATCTGAGGTTGTTCTGGCGAATGGGACATTGCGCGGCACTCACCCCAAACAAGAAAATAAAAAGGAGAACAAAGACTCTTACTACAAGACAAATTTGATTAAAAAAGAGGAGTCATCACCTTTATTACCATATGTGTTTCAACTTGTATGAATAGAATACTTTGAGGCCAAAAATAAATATAACAGACATTCATTTATCATTTCTTTTAAAACTATCTTTAGCTAAGAGATGGAAAAGCCATTATGTTTTTCTTTGCTATTTCATTAGCAAACAAAGTTACATTGCTAGGAAATATTGTTAGAATCATAATAACTTATAAGGATTTTTATTTTTCCAAAGTCAAGATTTTACGAGACTAAATAGTGAATTGATTTGGACCTAAATGGTATCAAAATGAATTGGTTATATATGAAAGTATTATTTACCATAAGTTATTATAACCATTGAGTCACTTCAGTTGTGCTTGAGCCTGAGACGGATAGTGTGAGAGGAGCTATTAATCTTAACACATGTGCATTGGCTAAAGAGCCCATCCTTAGACCTATGCTTGTTTTAACTTTTATCATTGTTGCACCAAATATGAATTCAAAGTGTGTAATCAAGTTTAAAATAAATCTTAGCCTATGAAGCAAACACTCTTAATTAGTAGCACATGAATTAGATAACTTTTAAAGAAAATTTTTAGTGAAAATAAAAACATTTTATTTAAATTAGTCATTAAATCTTTTAGAAATTTAGCATTAGATGAAATGCAGTAGCTTTTCCCGAGTTTTGGTGAAAATACGCAAACTTCTCTTGAGGTTTGAAAATCTCACATAATTCCTTTGCAATTTGATTTTCTAAATGCACAACACCCTTCAAATAGACATCTAAATTTTAAAAATTGACTCATTTGCGCTTGACACATGAAACCTCTCCCCCCCAAACAAAAAAATACAAACTTCATTTGGGGTAAATTTCTTTCAAATATCCCAAAAATTGTATAATCACCTCCTCTCTATCATTGAAAATTTTTTATAAAAAAAAATGAAGAAAAAGTGCAAACCATCATTGAGAATGAATTTCGAGCAGTTGTTATACGACTAGTTCCATATATGTCGGTGAAAAGACAAAATAGTTAACTTTTGAAATTTTATTTGACTACTCAGATGGTAAATTAATGGAGAGAATGTAAGTATTTTGAAAATCAAATGTCAAAAGAGGTTTATAAAATTTTTGAAATCTTAATAGAAGTTAGAAGATCAGTATCTTATGCCCTTAAATAACTCTTTCAGTAATGATTCGAAGGTTAAAAAAAAACATCACTACCTTAGGGAGCATTCCAAGGAATTCGAGGCAAACATCACTGCCTTAGGGAGTATTCCAAGGAATTCGAGGCATTAGTTTCAACTTTTAATTCTAGAAAATGAAGATGTATGTGGATAGGGTGGGAGGTGAGCTAGTTACCTTTTTGTATGGTATTGTTGTGTACCTCATTGCTACTCCACTGATCTATGTTCATCCTTGGCTCATTTCTCTTTATTTATTCATGGAAGAAAGGGTTATTTAAACTGAAAATTTTTTAAGAAAATCAAGACTGTAATCCCATTGAAATTCAACATTTGCTTATACTTCATCATTTTTATTTTAGATTGGCAATAGAACAATTTTTTCCTATGTGAATAAGGTAATTAATCCTGTAAATTATCAGGAAATTTTAGTTTTTTTTTTTTTTTTTTTTGTCAACAACATCAAAGTCATAATGGAAGATTATTTGATTTTAATTAAACATGTTTTTGGTAAGTATTAATTAATCATGATGAACCTTGAATTATTAGTTGGAACCAAGAGATTGCTGGAGAACAAACATTGTCCTTCAATTATGAAATTGCTTTATGACAATAGAAATAAACTCCATAACAATTATTGTTATCCTATATTAACATGATCTTTAATATATTAGGAACTCAATTTACTTTAAAAAAAAAAGTCAGTATTTTATCTTGCTTACATATTATGCAAAAATCAAGTTACAAATTGAGAAGATTAGTTAACATTGGAGAATGCCCTAGTGTAATGGTCCTAAGCCCAACTTCAGGGATGTATTGTCTACTTGGACTCACTGAGCTCACAAGTTTGTCCTATAAAAATTGTCTCACTTAGTTAGAGTCCAAACACTCCTTATAACTCAAAGATTTTCCTAATACACATTTGATGTGGGACCGTGACAGGCTCTTCCGTCTGATTTTTGGCATCCTCGTCAAAGTAATTTCTTTAGTATACATCCGATGTGGGACTCAAATAAACTCTTTCACCTAATCACTGACGTTCTCATCAAAGTGGCTTACACATCTATGTAGGATCCACTCACATGCTAATACTCATAGTGTAAATCCACTCACATGATAGTATCTCTAGGGTGACTCTAATATTTAATGTAATGGTCCTAAACCCAACTCTGGTGAGGTATTATCTGCTTTCTTTCTTTTTTGGTAAAAGAGGGCCGCACCTCCATTTATTTATTAATAAATCCTCACTTTTGGTAGAGGAATACCGTTGTTACAAGTTAAAACCAATCAATCAAACTAGGACAAACAAAATTAAACATAACTAACAAAGGAGATAAAAACATAAAAACAACCAAAAACAAAATGAAATACACCAAACAAAACTCAAGTGATGAATTAACGATGAACGGAAACAAGACCCCACCTATCCATCCGAAGGATACCTTTTAGATAAAGTGGTAGAATGTATTGTTCTTCGTAAATTACATTATTTCCCATTTCTCCTTCTTTATCAAGAAAATCAGTCGCACTATTGCCTCCCTTATATTGATGCATCATCATGACATTCACTCCTTCTAACTCTATCACGAGCTCCTCCCAAAATTCCCAAAGATACCACAAAGTACATTTACCTTTCCGAAACCAATCAATTACAATCCGCGAGTCACTTTCAATAATCATATTAACATAATGTAAACATTTACACAAACAAATTTCTTCCCTGATTGCTTTTAATTTTGCACTATTATTCGTATCATTGCCAAAATAACTTGAAAAAGCCGCTTTTATCACGCCATGGCAATCCCGAATAATTCCTCCACCTCTTGAAGTACTCGAATTGCCCCTATAACTCTCATCACAATTAAGTTTTATCCACCCTAGTGGAGGTTTAACCCATGAAATAATTTTTCCAGACCTATCACAAACTCCCTGATGCTTAATTTGAAACTCATTCAAAATCTTAATGTTCAACTTCTTCAATTTTTGAAAAGAAATGGTGCTCTCAACAATAAAACTAACCTAGAATCGAACACTTCTTCATATCTGATCTGCACTTTGATAACTCCATCCATTCTCGCTTTACATTTTCAATTCCAGAGGCACCACATAATCAACCATGGAATCAGCCCGATTAAAATACCTTTAATAGACGATTTATTTGCATAATGGAACCAATTTGCCATTTTATTTTTCCAAGGAAGAGATCGTTGGAAAGGAATCCCCAATGCCACACTAGCCCGACGCCAAACCTCTGAAGCCACCTTTTCTAAAGAAAGAATATGATCAATGTTTTCCTGACTTTTCTAAACGCAGCAATCACAAGCCGAAGCCATCAATATTCCTTTGGTCTGAATTCTATCATCTACGGCCAAACATCTAAATAAGATTCTCTATAAACACATTGAGATTGTTCTAGGTAATAAAGAATGTCAAAACCAGTCATTCCACAAAAAATTATCACTTCTGCTTCTCACTGCCACCAAAGCCGTTTTTGTAGAAAAATTACCGTCTGGGGCAAGCTTCCAGACAAAAATATCCTGCCCACTTTTACCCGCTAGCACCTGTTGTAAAATTTCCCTTGTTTTACCAGCACCAACCAATTCCCGTACTAAATCAGAGTTTCAATTATTATTTAGTCAGCAATCCTTAATATACAGTTTCTTGTTCAAAATATCCTCAGTGCTCATAGATAACGGGTCTGATGACAGCCACATGTCGAACCGAAAAGAAGAGTTTCCACCTCTCACCAAAATTTTAACATTATCCATAACTTCTAGAATAGTGGCCATAATTGATTTTCAAAACTGAGAGTCATGTGGTCTCCCCTTCCTTATTAGTAAATGATCATTTCTACAATATTTAACTTTGAAAAAATCTGCCCATAGATTGTTAGAAGTGAGCAATCTGAAGGCAAATTTAATGAGAAGAGATTTATGAACTTCCTTAAGAGCTCTCAGGCCTAGACCCCCTTCCGAGGTAGGTTTACAAATTTTCTCCCAAGAGCACCAATGTATCTTCCTTTTATCTTTCACCTATCCCCATAAAAAATTTGAAAGAAGAGAGTTAATGTGAGAATATGTGACCTGCGAAATCTTAATAACAGACATCAAATGAATAGGCATGCTAAACAACACATATCTTAATAAAATCAATCTTCCACCTTACAAGAGTAACTTAGATTTTCACCCTACAATTTTCTTTCTAATCTTCTCCACAAGAGGCTTCAATGTCCTGGAAGACAATTTTCCAGACACCAAAGGCACATCCAAATATGAAACAGGGAATTTACCTTCCATAGAACCCGTGATTCTCAATAAACCACTCTTCCTAGCGGGAGTGATGTATTTTAAGAGGAATAACGCTGACTTAGTCTTACAGAATTTTTGACTCGACCACTTCTCATACCTTTACAGAGCGTAAACTAAATTTCTCATAGACCTCTTCCCACCATTCACAAAAATAAGAATATCATCCGCATATAACAAATGCGAAACCAATGGGGTTTCAATCGGATGATTAAATTTACCAATCCGACCAGTCTCATAGTTTTCCTAAGTAACTTTGTCAAAACATCCATTATAATAAATAAATAAGGAGATAGTGAGGTATTGTCTACTTTGGTTCAATTGTTTAAACTCTTCTGATAAGCCCAAGATCTCTTTAATATACATCTAATATGAGACTGTGACTCCTAGGCATCTCAATTTGCACTTTCGATCTAATTTTGAAAAGCATAAATATGTTTAAGAGGAGGTGGACATGTCAAATCTTCTTTTGATCAATTAATATTTTAAAATTCTTTCCAAAAATAAGCCAATCACTCAAAATTAGGTATTTAACAAAACTGCAAAAGTATAAAATGTAAAAAAATAAAATTATAAAATATTGATGTAGTCATCATCAAACTTGTCATTTCATCCAAATCATTTTTCATAGAAAAACAAAAGACTTGATTATAAAAGACTTAAGTCTACATGAAAGACTTAAGTTGTGCATAAATATGAAAGGACTACTTGTTGCCTTTGCAGAAAATAATTTTACTTATATTTTTTATTTTTAAAATAATTATAAAAATATCACATTACTTTAAATTTTTTTAAGAATTTATCTATAATATGTTATTTTAATATTAAAATTTTGAAAATAAAAAAATGAAATCTATTTTTTCAAAGCTAACCAAACATTTTTTTTTTTTTTTTTTTGGGAAAAAGTCAGAAGCCACCCACATAGCGACTTCGTCCCAATTGTAACAATAACCCTCACTTATGACGGATGAATACCGTAAAAATAAAAGGACACTTGAGGCTTACATAATAACCAATAAAACACCTCATATATCAAATCAAATAAAAGAAGAAAACAAATTTATATCAATACCAAAACGAAACCAACTAAACATAACTCATATAAGTCATAACCATCTTATCAAATCTATACAAACTTTTGATAACTTTAGGAAGTTAACTATTATTTGTAAACAAATTATTCCTTCCCATGACACCTTCTTAAACCAAAGCATCTGTCACTTTATTCCCTTTTCTATACAAATGATTTATAGGAAAATTCACTCCCTCCAATAAAATACATATATGCTTTTATCATTTGGGTCGTTCAATCATAGTTAGTCTACTCAAATCATGTAAGTAATGATGCCCAAGTATTAAAAAAATTAAAAAGCTATGTTTTAGATTATAATAAACATCAAAGTAGATCCAAAATATGTTCCTACCCATGTAAATGAAAAATCTATGACCTGCATAGCTCGAAGGAATAATGTTGAGAGAATTTTCACTTTAAAGAAATCATAGTTAATATTTTTTTTTTAAAATATTTCAATCTTTCATGATACAATTATGCTAGCAGCTATATTTTTGTTTCTTGAACTCTTGCACTCATCATAGCATCTTTCAATCATCTCTCGTCTTAAAAGAGAACAAAGGTATCCAAGGACCAAAAGTAATTTAGAAAAATATAGTAAAAAGGGGGATTGGTTTGACTAGTTATTATCTTGCAATTATTGTTTAAAAAATAATGTTGAGATAATATATATATATATATATATATATATATATTGCTTAAATTATAAATAGAAATATAAGTTATGTGTATTTTATTGTTAAAGCAGCATAGAAACTTTATTATTATATTTTAGATAAATATTCAAGGTAATTCGCCATAAAATAAAAGTATAAAATTAATGTTGAATAGTGGTTCATAAATTATTTGAGAAATCAATTTACTTACTGATGTAACTCTAAACATATGGTTAAATCTCGTTCTTGCCTTAGCCTGAGGTCCAAAATTAAGCGAGTTTTAAATTTCAATTTGTCTAAATTTAAATAAAATATAACACAAAATTATATTAAATTTTATCTAAATTTATATAAATATCCTAAAATTTATGTTCCTAAAACAATCTTAGTGTGCATTTGCAATTTTAATCATGTTAAAAGAAAATAATTAACAAGCATTCTAATGTACACTCTCATTAATCTCTATTTCATTTATTAAATTATTCCAGGCCTACTTCTTTATCAAAAAATAGTTTGGTTTTCTATTTTTAGTTTTCTAAAAATTAAGAAAGATATATTTTTTAAAATATTTTAACATTTATATAAAATATTTTAAAAAATATTTTTCTAATATTATAGCATTCAAAATTGTTAAGAACTCGACTAATTCAACGAGGTAATGAGTTCTTCTTCCATTCCATTACACTAATAAAGCTACAATTTTCAAAATTAAGACTTTAAAATTTATTGAAAAATCAGAGCACTGAAAAGACATTTTTTATTATTTTTTTTCTTCTACTAAAAATGCTTTTTGTGTTTTGCTTGCTCGGCTTTATGCACCGCAGGAATTCAGTCTTCAGGGTCGTACTACGCAATAATTATAATTATTAATAATAATGAGGATTGGCACAACTTTGACGGGCAGAAAAACTTGCTTGTTTTTGGGTCATCCACTCCAAATGCATCCAATACACTTTTATATGTCAAAAAATAAATAAAGTTAACTAACACTACCTTAAATTTCTTAAAATGAAATTACATACCCTTCTAAATTTATTTGAAGAGTTCTTATTTTATAAATTTAATTTCAAAAATCTTTGATTGTCCTATAAGGGGACATTTTTGATTTGAATATAGATTATGTATATGTATTGTCATACTAAATAAGTGAATTTATCGGGCATTAGTGTTTAGTGGTCTTCATTTTCTTATCGTCGGTCTAACTAAACAAAAAATATTTCCATGTATGATTTAGGAAGTGGTGAATTGGTAAGTCTCTTTTTCATTTTCATAGTCTTGTGAAAAATGAAAATCAAAAGACACATAATACTTGAATAAATATTTATCTTCCTCCCATATTTCATTTTGTGGACCACCCATAGAGACCATGACCACTACTCACATAACAATTCAATGAAGACTAGAATCAAGGAGAATGACTTGGAGGGGATTAAATAGATGACTGGCTTTAATGAGGGTGAATTTCCTTTTTGTTACCTTGGTATTCCTCTTGCGGCATCCAGGCTTATCTCCAACCAATACTCTCCTCCGGTAAACAAAATTGCTAACCTGTTCAAAAGCTGGCCTGGTCACACTATTTCTTATGCAGGAAAATTGGAGCTTATCAACTCTGTTATCCAGGGTGTGGAATGTTTTTGGCTTGCCATCTTCCCTATTCCAAATAATGTCCTGGAGCGTGTTATGAAATTGTGTAGGGCTTTTCTTTGGGGTGGTAGGAAGAAACCACTTGTGGCTTGAAGGGAGGTTTCCCTTCCAAAATCTGAAGGTGGGGGGGGGGGGGGGGGGGTTTATCTTAAAATATGGAACAAGGCTCTCCTCACTAAAGCTTTGTGGAATGGTCAAGATAAGAAGGACACTTTGTGGTCAAGGTGGGTTCACCAAATCTACTTGAAAGGATCCAATCTTTGGGAGTTGGCTTCAAAACATGAAGACTCCCCCCTTTTTAAGAAGATGATTGACATCAAGAACCAGATTCTTCAGAGCTCTAATAATCAAATAGCTACTGCAAAAAGAATGTTGAATGGGTGGGGCTTGGATCATAAAGGCTCCTCACAATGTTATGAATACTGGAGACGTATGGGAAGTAAGGTTCCTTGGGTTAATGAAGTGTGGAGAAGTGGAAGTACTCCCAATCACTCCTTTACTCTATGGTTGGGAATTAAGGGGAAACTTCTCATATGTGATAAGCTGTATTGGGATGACGGTGACCATAAGTGCGTTTTTTTTTGTAAAAATGATGTGGAAATTATTGACCACATATTCTTCAAATGCAAGTTCTCCTCTCATGTCTGAGATTGCATTAGGAGTTGGTTGAGACTACAAAGGTCTATGACTACCTTAAAAGCTACGGTAAAATAGCTCCACAAAGAGGTTAGAGGGATTGGAATTTTTTTAGTGGGAAAGCGGATTGGTCTTACTACTACAGTGCACTTTAGGAATAAGTGCAGGTTTGATGGTGAGACTATTTCTTCTAAGGAGCTGATTGTGGTAATCCAGAGACACATTTATAGAGTTGTTTTTGGAAAATTTGATTTACACTCTATGGGCTAAAGCTTTGTCTTGGGAGTGGTGATGTACTAGTCTTAGCTAGTCTTCTTTTGTTGGTTTAGTCTTTCTTAGACTTTTGCTTTGCAATTGTGATGGGGCTTGTGCCCTCTCCCTGGGTCTGCGGATTGGTCTTAATACATTTTACCCTTTATGATAAAAAAAAAAAAGAAACAGAATAGTCTCTGACTTGTGCAAGCATAGCAACTTCCCTTTTGTGAACATCTCCTTTAGCAATGATGCACACAAACTTGTCCTCTCCAACCATCGCTTTATTTTTTTTCTTGTTCTTAATTTTCTATATGATGTTAAAAGTGAACCCAGAAATCTAAATAATATAATAAAAGGAAATATATCTTGTTAGTAAGATATATAAGTATTCATACCTTGTGGATCTATATTTGTGTAAATACCAGTATGCATACATACTTTGTATGATTAACACATGTGATATGCGTGTGTATAACACCTACCATGTATGAATTAACCTATGTAACATGTGCGTAAAACCCACTATGTATGAATTAACACATTTGATACATATGTGATCTAACTTGAATAAATTGAGTCTTTTGGAGCCAAGCGAAGATACATTCAATCAATCCCTCATCCAAGATATTTTTTCCGAGTTGTGTTTTAGTAACATGGTATCAAAGCTAAACATACGAAATCATAGTCATCACCACTATGCTCTTTTTTTCTCCTTGTCACCACAACATCTTCCCCTACCTACCATCTACCATTGTCATTGCTATCTCCCTCTCCCATCTTCACAACTTGATAATCTATTCCTTGGCCATTTCTCCTCTATCTAAGTGCTCTCTATAAGTTGAGGTGCGATCCCAAGAGGGGGGTGAATTGATTATTTAAAAAATTTATACAAAAGCTTAATCAATTTTTTTACAATGATTTTCACAAGTGATCTAACTACTCAATAATAACAACATTCTCAGTAGATAAATATATCAATACAAATATGCTTAACTATAAAAGAGTTTTTGCTATGATCCAACAAGTGATCAATCAACACAATGAAAATAATAGTATTCGTTAGAAGATAAGTATCAATATGAATCTGTTTAAAAATAAAAGAGTTTAGCAAGAGAGATGAAATTGGGAATAGCTTCCCAAGCAAGGGGGTGAATTGGTTTTAAAATTTTTTCCTATAGATTTAGTTCTTTTAAGTTACAAATCTTAGAAACAATCACAATCAATCACAACAAGATAAAACTCTTAATTTAAGTAACAATATATGTGAAAATTTATTGCATTCAGTTTAAGCCTTGTATCACAATTATTTTTCTCCCTAATTTTTAGTTTTTATAAACTTTCAGATTAATAGGTCAAGGATAATCAACCAACGTAGTCTCTTTCGGTTTCCGCAATCAATGCTAATTTATCCAAAACAAATTACCTTCCAGTCTATTTAATTACCAAACATTCAGGATTGAAATTTAAAACAACCTCACAAATTATATCCTTGAAAAATAAAGAGTATAGTAGAGAAAGAAGAACACAAGGATTTTTATGAGGTTCGGCTTTAACACAGTCTAAGTCCTCGCCCTTGGCCAACCGCCAAAGGATTCACTATTACCATTCTTTTATAAGTCGGAACAAAACCAATTACAAGCACTCCTTGGGTAAGGCTAGAGCCTGCCTTCTTAAGACAATCTCCCCTTGTTTGGTCCAACATTCAACTACTCAAATCGTCAACAAGCCCTGTTACAACGATAGAAAAACAAAACGTACAAGAACTTGCTCCTTAAAGAGCTGATTAGTACAAGTTTAAAACACTAATGCACTTCAGTAAATTCAAAATATGAATTTCAGAATGAAGCTCTTAGGAATTTATCACGATGGGTATCTCTCAAAGAAAGAATCAGCAACTCAATGATCAAACACAGTGAGATTCAGCAAGAACTTCTTAATTTTGAGCAAGGATGAGAGCAATATGAGGCACTTTCAGAATTTCAGAGAGTGTGACAGCAGATTGTGAGCTCTTAATAATCTTGGTGATTAATTCAATAAGTCTTTAGGGGTATTTATAGATTTATAAAGCTTCTTTGCTTGTTCCCCAAAGGATACTCAGACTTGTTTCCATAAAATAAACTTATTTGAGTTTCCAAATATTTGAATTTCAAAAATTATATCCATTGGAAAAAAAAAAATTGCCATGAGGCAAACAACTGTGAAATCCTGACATTCGTCTGTCCATTTAATATAACGGTAAGAATCATAGGTAGAAAGGTGGCAGTCGTCTGTTATTAGAATATAATGTGACTGTCGTCTGTCCATATGATGACAATCATCTGTCCATGTGAAAATTTGAGCCTTTTAGTAACATATAAGGTGGACAATCGTTTGGTAAAACTTTCACAGACTTCTCACTTTTCACTCACAGTCATCTGTGGAAACCTTGACAGTCGTCTGTCAGGCTTCTATGTTTTAATTTTAAACCTTTAATTTAGTCAGTCGTCTATCTATAGCCACACAGTCATCTATCAACTGAATAAATTTCTTTATTAATCATTTTTTGATTTCTCTCTCATTTTTACTTGGAATATAAATTTATTTTAACATTGAAAACATGTTCCAAGTTATTATCTTAAGGTCTCTAAGTTTCTTTGTTTAATGAGCTTCAAAATGAAAACTTCATACTTGAATAAACTTAAAGTACTTACAGAGACTTGTCCTAAGTTCTAAAAAATTCTCCTTTGTCTTGAACTTTCTCTGATCTCGTAGAATAATCTGAACTTTGAGCTCTCATGTTGATCTTCTTTAATCATCATGCTCTTATGGTCTTAAAACTTTGATCCATACTATCAGTTATTGATTCATGCTACATAAGTACCTTTAATGTGAATTCCTGATAAAACACAACACTCAACTAAAACATGTTAAGTCCTACTTGTTTGTTAGCATCAAAATGGAGTATCAAACCTAGTAAGGCCAACAATCTCCCCTTTCTTGACGATGACAAACACGAAGCAAAAAATTTGAGTTAGCGTTAAAAAAACTCCCCCTTTCAATAAGCTTCATCAATATCATTCATGCATTATCAATATAAAAAATTTTGGCTAAACACTTCTCCCCCTTTGACATCAATCAAAAAAGAAAATTTGAGTATAAAATGATCATGGGCAAATATCATTTTAAGTATGTGTGATACCAGAGTTAATGAATTAACATCAATTGACTAAGAATTATGCTTCAAATGATAACTCGTAATACTCCCCCTGTCAATCAACATACTCAAATTAGAACTTGCAAAGTTTTCAGAATTATCATTCATATTAGAACTTATAATACATCAAACTAAGAGCAAAACAGTGCAAATAGTTTAGAGTTTCAAAGCTAGAATACATATAGAGACTCATAGTCTTTAGCCTACACATTCTCCCCTTTTGTTCAATAAAAAAAAAACATCCAGAATTTAAACATACAAAAGAGCAAAAACACCAACATAAGTCTTCATCATCTCTCTAGCATCTTCTTCTGCTTCTTTTTCTTCTTCTTCTCCTTCACCTTCTTTAGATTCAGCTTCTTCCTCATCAGAAGTTTTACTATCCTCATTATCTGAATCAGTGTTATGTTTAATGACATGGTGTTCAATCTTAGCAATACGAGTGTCTAATGAGGTATACTTGTCATCAATGGTGGAGAGTTTATCTTGAAGAGAAGAAAAAATTTTCTCTCATTTCAGAACTGAAGCTAGTATAATTCTGATAAAATGGAACAAACCAAGGTGGCATATCAGCTTCTTTAGAAGCTGGAATCCTTGCCACAGGTGCAGGTCTTGCCGATCTATTGCCCCGGAACATCCAACTCTCCGTATACTTTTTGTAATCCATTCGTTTCAATGTAGTAGATGAGAAAACATGATAATGGGTTCTTTTTACCATTTTTGAAGCTGGAGAGAGGACTTGAAAATGGGCAAAGATTAAGGAAAGAATACCATCGTATGGAAGTCCAATTCTAGGAGATTCAAGCTTCATCATCATCCATTTCAGTATAATACTAGATAAGTCTAGTTTCTTCCCTTTGAGCAAGAACCACATAACAAAACAATCAAAATACGATACATGATCAAAAGATCCAGACGTCGGAATGATGTTGTATGCAATGATCTTATGCAGAATTTGCGCCTGAAGATTAAGCTGCTTGTATAGTGGAGGATGTCCAAAATACACAGGTGCATCATTCATCATAAGAGGCAGAAATTCTTGTGGTGTAAATCCTTGTTCCATGGTCCAATGCTTTTTAACTGGTGTGCACTCAAAATTCCCATGCTTGATATGAAAATTTTTTTGTAATGAGTGCTGGGTAAGTGTTATCCTTTGACCATAAATTTTAGAGGTAATGCCATTTTCCTTTTTAACCAAGTTAGAGTAGAAAATCTTAATCTGATCTGGATAATACCCTTTTACTTGATGAAGGATAAACTTGTCCCATCCTTTAGCTTTGAACATGTCTAAAATTTCAGGAAAATTTTCTTCAAAGAAGGTAACATCTAAAATCTTACAAAACATTGGTTCAGTAGCTAATAGATGATTCTGATACAACAATTTTTCATGTGAAGAGACCATCTATTTTTCGATGTCATCATTGCTTGTAGGCTTTGAAGAAGACGAAGAAGCTTTGTCCTTCTTTCCCACAATTTTGGTACGAACCATCTTGATAAGCAAAATCCCTAAATTTGTATGGAGTAGGGTATGATGGATAATTGTTTTATGAGGCTTGGGAGAGAAAGAACTGAAAGAAAAGAGAAGAGAAAATGTTTTAGAGGAAGAAAGATGAATGGTCAGTCATCTGTAGGGTTTTAAAATCATGTTTTTAAGTGAAAAGTACCTTACCTGCCGCGAGAAAGTCGTCTGTCTCTAGTTGGACAGTTGTCTGTCCAAAAACAATAGCCTACCAGTCAACTGTGAGCTCACTGGCAATCATCTGTCTACTGTCTTTTACACAGACAGTAACCTACCAGTCGTCTATCACCTCCCTAGTAGTCGTCTGTCCTGACCAAACTCAGCTTCTTCGCCTTTTTAGTTAACTTTTCTTATATGTAGCATGCCTAATTCTCATCGAATAAATATAAATTGATCCTCAGCTGATGGTTTGGTAAATATCAGCTAATTGAGCATGAGTATTTACAAATTCAAGAACTATTTCTTTCTTGTCTACATTATCTCTTAAAAAGTGATGACATATATAAATATGTTTAGTTCTTGAATGTGATACCGGATTCTTTGAAATATTTATCGTGCTTATATTATCGCATTTTATGGGAATTGTTTAATATTGAATTTTGTAGTCCTTTAATTGTTGTTTCATGTATAAAATTGGAGCACAATAGCTCCCAACTGCTATGTATTCTGCTTCTGCTGTAGATAATGTTACGGAATTTTGTTTCTTTGAAAACCATGAAACTAAAGAGTGTCCTAAAATGTGGCAAGTCCCACTAGGGTTTTTTCTATCTATTTTGTATCCTGCATAATCTGCATCTGAATAACTCATCCTTTCGAAATCAGTTCCTTCTGGATACCATAACCCTAAATCAAGTGTGCCTAGCAAATATCTAAGAATTCGTTTTACTGTTGTTTGATGTGATTCTTTAGGAGCTAATTGGAACCTAGCACACATACACACACTGAACATTATATCTGGCCTACTTGCTGTTAAGTAAAGTAAACTTCCTATCATACCTTGATAATGTTTGGTATCAACTTGTTTCCCTTTTTCATCCTTATCTAGACTAGTTGAAGTGCTCATAGGAGTTCCTATAGGTTTACTTTCTTCCATATCAAACTTCTTTAACATGTCTTTAATATACTTAGTTTGACTTATGAAAGTTCCATTTTTAGCCTGTTTGATTTGCAAACCTATAAAGTAATTTAATTCTTCCATCATGCTCATTTCAAACTCTCTCTTCATAGTTTTAGCAAATTCATTACACAAATCTTCATGAGTAGCTCCAAATATAATATCATCAACATAAATTTGAACTATAAGCATATTATTATCTTTGATTTTTATAAATAAAGTGCTTTCTATCTTTCCTCTTGAAAAATTATTTTGGAGTAGAAATTTGCTTAACCTATCATACCAAGCTCTTGGAGCTTGTTTCAATCCATATAAGGCCTTAGTTAACTTAAATACATGATTTTGATTTTTAAAGTCTTCAAAACCTGGAGGTTGTTAAACATAGACTTCTTCATTAATATATCCATTTAGAAATGCATTTTTTTTACATCCATTTGGTAATTTGAAGTTTTTATAGGCTACATAGGCAAGAAGCATCCTTATTGCTTCCATTCTTGCTACAGGGGCAAAAGTTTCTTTATAATCAATGTCTTCTTCTTGATTGTAACCTTGTGCTACAAGCCTAACTTTATTTCTTACAAATACTCCAGTTTCATCCTTTTTATTTCTAAACACCCATTTAGTTCCTATGATTGACTTGTCTTTGGGTTTAGGTATAAGTTTCCAAACTTGATTTCTTTCAAATCGATTTAGTTCCTCTTACATAGCTATGATCCAAGAATCATCTTTTAAGGCTTCTTTAATATTTTTGGGTTCATCTTGAGATAAAAAGGCATAATGATTGCAAATATTTTTTAATGAGGCTCTAGTAGTTATTCCTTTTGAAGTGTCACCAAGAATTTTTTCTTTTGGGTGATTTTTATCTTATCTCCATTCTTTAGGAAGCTTCAGATTTTCCATAAGGTTTTCATTTGGAGCATCATTATTGATTTCTTCTTTTATTTCAAGATTTTCTTCTTTTTATGGAATATCTTCTTTTTCATCATTCTCATGTTTATTGTCATGATTGTTTGATTCATCAAATGTTATGTGCATTGATTCCATAATAATAAAAGTTCTTTTATTATAAACCCTATAAGCTTTACTATTTATAAAGTACCCTAGAAAGATACCTTCATCATATTTTGCATCAAATTTTCGTAGATCATCTTTAGTATTAAGAATAAAACATTTGCATCCAAATACATAAAAGTAGGAAATATTAGGTTTTCTTCCTTTCCAAAGTTCGTATAGTGTTTTGTCCATTTTTTATCTTATTGATACCTTATTTACAATGTAGCATGCTATATTTATAGCTTCTGCCTAAAAGTATTTAGGTAGATTGTTTTCATTCAACATTGTTCTCGCCATTTCTTGTAGAGTTCTATTTTTTCTTTCTACAACTCCATTTTGTTGTGAAGTCTTAGGTGCGGAAAAAATATGATTTATTCCATATTCATAACAGAATTTTTCAATATTTTTTTTTTCTAAATTCTCTACCTTGATCACTTCTAAAGTTTATTATATTATAGCCTTTTTCATTCTGTAATTTCTTACATAAAGTAATAAGCATGTCATAGGCTTCATCTTTGTTTGCTAGAAATAATACCCAAGTGAATCTTGAATAATCATCTACTATTACAAAAGCATATTGTTTTCCTCCTAAACTTGAGGTTCTAGTTGGACCAAATAAGTCTAGATGCAATAATTCTAGAGGTCTTTTTGTAGATATGTATTTTTTCTTTTTGAAACTTGTTTTAACTTGCTTTCCCTTTTGAAATGCATCACATATCTTATCTTTTATAAACTTTGTATTAGGTAGTCCTTTGACAAGATTTTTCTTTGATAAATTGGATAATAGGTCCATGCTAGCATGTCCTAGTTTCCTATATCATAGCCAACTTATTTCATTCATCGCTGCCAAACAAGTTATATTTTGATTTATTAAGTTCTCAAAATTTATACAATAAACGTTGTTTAACCTATGAGCTATAAACAAAGTTTCATTGTTCTTAGGATTTTGAATAACACATTTTTCTTTCTTAAATATTATTTCGAACCCTTTATCACTTAGTTGACTAATACTTAAAAGGTTATGTTTTAATCCTTCTACTAATAGCACATTATCTATGGTGAGTGAAGGTTCTTTACCAATTTTACCAATGCCAATGATTTTACCTTTACCATTATTGCCGAAGTTGACATATCCTCCATCCTTTTGTTTTAATGTAGTGAACTTGGTCTTGTCACCGGTCATGTGCCTTGAGCACCCGCTGTCCAAGTACCATTTATCCATTGACGGTGTTGTCCTAAAGCATACCTACAATGGAGGATTTTTTGTGTTAGTCTTTGGAACCCAAATTCTTTTAATTTTCTTTGTTTTGTTGTTAGTTCCATTATTGACTTTCCATTCTCCTTGCACTTTAACATATTTTCTTTTTAGTGGGCAATTAAACATTACATGACCTTTAGTCTTGCATATATAGCAAGTGGTGTGTTCATGTTTCTTGTTTGCTGAAGTGCTAGCATAATACTTAGCTTCCTTAACAAAGTATCCCATGTATAGCTTTTTGTTCTTTTTATTTGTTTTACCATTGTAGCCTATACCATCTTTGTTCCCATGAAGCCTTTGTTGTCCAATCATCTTTTCAAAGTTTTCTTTTCCTTTGGTAAAGTTATAGATAATTTTTTCTTCATCATCTACTGCCTTTTTGAGTTCATTTACTTCCAAATCCTTTTTATTCAAATTATCTTTATGAGTTTTGCCTAACTCTTGAGTTGCTATAATTATTTTTTCTTCCAACTTCTTAATACAAGAATTTTTTTCTTCTTCAATAGCTTTGAATGATTCAAGTTGCTTCACTAGTTCTTTATTTTGATCTTTCAAAGTTATATTTCTCTTAGAAATTTTATGAATCTCTTATGCAAAGAAAACAACTCAGTTAACAATTCTTTATAGGAAGGTATGCTGTCACATGACTCATTACATGACTCATTTTGAGATTCTGTAGAGGAATCGTAGGAGTTTACCTCTTCATCATTCGCCATGAAACATATGTTTGCCATCTCTTGTCCGCTTGATTCATTTTCTGTCTTACTGGAACTGGAATCATCCCACGAAGCTTTCATAGCTTTCTTCTTTTTCTTCTTGTCTTTCTTGAACAATGGACAGTCTGGTTTGATATGCCTTGGTTTCTTGCACTGATAACATATTGGAGGTTCATTCTTACTTTTATTTTCCTTCCTACTTGTCTCTCCTTTTTCAGGTTTCTTTTTATTGAACTTCCTAGGAAATCTTTTATTTCTTCTATAAAATTTGCCTAGTCTCTTAGTGATGAATGCCAATTCATCTTGATCTAAGTCACTTGTCTCACTTTCCTCTTCGCTAGAGTTGTGGCTTAAGGCTTTTAGTGCAATGGATCTTTTATTTATGCTTTGGTTCAGGATTCCTTTCTTTTAAAGCCATTTCATAGATAAGAAGTGAACCTATTAGTTCATCTAAAGAGGTAGTCTTAAGGTTGCTACCTTCAGTGATAGTTGTAGCCTTTGGTTCCCATATTGAGGGAAGGCCTCTTAGGATTTTTCTAATCATTTCATAGGCAGTATAGGTTTTCCCTAAGGCTCTTAAAGAGTTTATTATGTGGGTAAATCTGGTGTACATACTTGATATTTTTTCATCAGAATTCATCTTGAATGCTTCATGTTCGCTTGTTAACATGTCTATCCTATTGTCTCTAACATCAATAGTTCCTTCATATGTCACTTCTAATTTGTCCCATATTTCCGTAGCTGTCTTACAAGCCATGACCCTATTAAATTCGTTAGCATCTAAGGCATAGTATAAAGCATTTATAGCGCTTGAATTGATTTGAAGCATTTTGTAGTCTGAATCGATCATATCCTTTTTTTCTTTTGGAATCTGTTTTCCATCAACTATTTTAGTGGGAATAAGGTCTCCATCCATAACTACTTCCCATGCTTTGCAATCCATGTGTTGGAGATAGATTTGCATTCTTTTTTTCCAAAACGTATAATTATGTCCACAAAAAATTGGTGGACAAGTTGAGGATTGACCTTCACCAAAGGGTGCCACTCATATTTGTCATTCAGTCTTTTTATAGTTTATTGTTAGGAATTACTATAACTAGGCTCTGATACCAATTAAAATTAGGAATAACATCCCAAGAAGGGGGGGGGGGTGGGTGGGTGAATTGGTTTTAAAAATTTTTCCTTTAGAATTAGTTCTTTTAAGTTACAAATCCTAGAAACAATCACAATCAATCACAACAAGATAAAACTCTCAATTTAAGTAACAATATATGTGAAAATTTACTGCATTCAATTTAAGCCCTATATCACAATTATTTTTCTCCCCAATGTTCAGTTTTTAAATAAACTTTCAGATTAATAGGTCAAGGATAATCAACCAACGTAGTCTCTTTCGGTTTCCACAATTAATGTTGATTTATCCAAAACGAATTACCTTCCGGTCTATTTAATTACTAGACATTCAGGATTGAAATTTAAAACAACCACGCAAACTATATACTTGAAAAATAAAAAGTAGAGTAGAGAAAGAATAACACAAGGATTTTTACAAGGTTTGGCTTCAACACAATCTAAGTCCTCGCCCTTGGCCAAACCGCCAAAGGATTCACTATAATCCTTCCTTTATTAGTCGGAAGAAAACCAATTACAAGCACTCCTTAGGTAAGACTAGAGCCCGCGTTCTCCAAACAATCTCCCTTTGTTTGGTCCAATGATTCAACTACTCAAGTCGTCAACAAGCTTTGTTACAAAGATAGAAAAACAATACATACAAGAACTTGCTCCTCAAAGAGCTGATTAGTACAAGTTTAAAACACTAATGCACTTTAGTAAATTCAAAATATGAATTTTAGAATGAAGCTCCTAGGAATTTATCACTGTGGGTATCTCTCAAAGAAAGAATCAGCAACTCAATGATCAAACACAGTGAGATTCAGCAAGAACTTCTTCATTTCAAGTAAGGATGAGAGCAATATGAGGTACTTTCAGAATTTCAGAGAGTATGACAGTAGATTGTGAGCTCTTAATAATCTTGATGATTAATTCAATGAGTCTTTAGGGGTATTTATAGATGTATAAAACCTCTTTGCTCGTTCCCCAAAGGATACTTAGACTTGTTTCCATAAAATAAACTTATTTGAGTTTCCAAATATTTGAATTTCAAAAATTATATCTGTTGGAAAACAGAAAATTGCCACGAGGTAAACGACTGTGAAATCCTGACATTCATCTGTCCATTTAATATAACGGTAAGAATCATAGGCAGAAAGGTGGCAGTCGTCTGTCCCTTGGGTGGCAATCGTCTGTCATCAGAATATAAGGTGACAGTCGTCTGTCCATATGATGACAGTCGTCTGTCCATGTGAAATTTTGAGCCTTTTAGTAACATATAAGGTGGACCGTCGTCGGGTAAAAGTTTCACAGATTTCTCACTTTCACTCAGAGTCATCTATGCAAACCTTGATAGTCATCTGTCAAGCTTCTGTGTTTTAATTTTAAACCTTTAATTTAGTCAGTCATCTGTCTATAACCACACAGTCGTCTGTCAACTAAATTTCAAAATGAAAACTTCATACTTATATAAACTTAAATTACTTATAGACACTTGTCCTAAGTTCTCAAAAATTCTCCTTTGTTATGAACTTTCTCTGATCTCATAGAATAATCTGAACTTTGAGCTCTCATGTTGATCTTCTTTAATCATCATGCTCTTATGGTCTTCAGACTTTGATCCATACTATCAGTTATTGATTCATGCTACATGAGTACCTTTAATATGAATTCCTGAGAAAACACAACACCAACTAAAACATGTTAAATCCTACTTGTTTGTTAGAATCAAAATGGAGTATCAAACCTAGTAAGGCCAACAAGAAAGTGACATTGTGTTTTACAAAGTTCGATGAGCCGTACTTATGTCCTTGCTTATGTAACCTACTTGAGGATTTCTCTATACCCTCATTCAATAAGTGGAGAAACCTCTCCCCTTCAGTGGGTGGAGATGTCTCTCTCCTTCAGTAGGCAGAGATGCCTCTCTCCTTCAATAGGTGGAGATACCTTTACAGACACCTAAGTGAAAATCCCCTTTCTCTTGTTCAACGATTCACCCTAGAATCGTCCAAATACAAAAAAAATAATCGAAGTAGAGTTGTATAGATGAAATAATCGAAGTAGGTACAGATAAAACTCTCTAGATAGAGCAAATTGAGTACACAAAATAAAGCACTAATACACTCTCAATTGAGTATTGAAATGAAGTTCAGAGAGTTAGCTAGGGTTTTTTTGGTTTTCAAAAGAAATACTCTTGAAACATGAACTCTAAAAAAACTTACAACAATAGGCGATGTTAATCACAATTACTCTCTTTAATCGTTGTATAAAACACATTTAGGGTTGGCTATTTATATTAACGTTTAAATTTTAGCCGTTGCATGTGTTTTTACGACTTAATATTTGAGAACCTTAGCGATTTTTTTGTCGTTGCGATAATTATCGCGCAAGCTTCGATTGACTAAACTTTGTGTTTGGTCACCCAAACTAATTAAATATAGAATTTCCAAATTGGCAGTACCCACTCCGTCGACTAAACGCTAAGGTTTGTTGCCTGAACCAAGCCATTTGGTCAACTAAACCCTGAGGTTTGGTTACCCGAACTAACTGAGTCTAGGAATTAGAAAGGTAGTAGTCATTCGGTCGATCGAACCCTAAGGTTTAGTCACCTGAACTTCCTAGAGCCAGACCAGTGTTCAAATAGTATATACCCGGTTGGCTGAGCACTTTGCCTCAAGCACCCAAACATCCTTAAATACAAAATTCTTTATATTTTTCATTTCAAAAATGATTTTAGCCTTTTGAAATAACTTTTGAACTTGTAAAAATATTTTCCAAGAATTTTAAAATATCTAGGGTCCAACTAAGTCACCTAAAAGTTTCATCACAAAACTTCAAATGAGGTGTACTTACATGAATCCTAATTTGCAATACACATAACAAACTATTCAAGTCTTCATGTCTCTAAGCTTGGTCTTCATACAAGTTTCATGTTAACAACCATCTATCATTGTCTTGTATGCTTCATGGCTTTCCATTTTGCATCTGTCATTGTGCTTTAAGACCTTAACACTTGTATACACACATAATGGTACAATTAGATGCCCTTTTTTGTCATTGTCAAATTGGGATTAAACCTTGTTCGACCAACAATCTCCCCCTCTTTGATGATGACTAATAAGGAGCAAAATAAGGTAGCATTTGCAAGGCTCCCCTTCATAATATGCAAAATTTAAAATTTAAACAATGTAAAGCATGCTAGAAATATTGAGATTAAGACCTTTACGACCTTTTCAAATTGTTTTAATAAGCTTAAGCCTAATTTTAACCATATTAGGTTCAAAAGGGATTTTTCTTATAACTCTCTCCCCCTTTTGACATATGCAAAAGGCTTAACAAAAATCTGCATAAAAGTGCAATTTGACATTCTGCTCTATATGTTCCCATTGAAAAACCATATATAATCAACCATTTCAATTTTCTTAAATAGGAATTTCTCATACCCAGTTAACATCAGTTTTCCAATAGACAACAATCAACATTATTTCACAACCATACATTAATTAGCCTACATAAGTTTGCCAACATTCATCAACCAGCAAGCATAAACATATATCAACCAGCATGCATTACCAATATGCAGCAATCAGAAAACATACATCAGTCAGCATTACCAACACTATGAAATCAATATACATCAACCAACATGCATAAGTTTGCTAACATTCAACAACCAACAGTATTAGAACAACCATTCTCATGATAATAACTTTTTCAAAAACAACCATATATATTAAGACCTGAAATCATACAATAATAATCAGAATGTTTTCAAAAACCAACATATAGACATAATAAGTACAATAAGATACAATAGGCTCTCCCCCTAAAAATTAGCACTCCCTCATCTAATCTTCATCAATTGCATTTCCACTAGATGAGCTACCATCCTCTTCGTCATCTTCCTCATCCTTATCACTTTGGCTTGCTTCCATAGGTGCTTTCCCTTTAGAAGAAGTAGCACCATCCAGTTACGTTTCAAGACTTTCAAGTCTTTGGTTGAAGGCATAGGAAGTTAGAATGGATGTCCTATTGAAGTGTGTTGAATCAGAAATCGATATGTTAACAAAGGTCTTGATACCATTTAGAAGGAGCATGTGTGGCACCCTCCGGAGCATTTGCCTCCACATGATGAGGATCATCCATATGGGCATATTCTCGTTCCTCCTCCATATGTGCATTAACATTTCCTTGCTGGGGTGAATGATACTTTGGGATCCAGCCATTAGGACCACCCAGTTGATAGCTCATTTATTTTAACATGGTAAATGAGAAGAAATCAATGGATTTATGTGCTACACATAGGGTAGAGGGGCGAGTGATAGCAAGATACTCAAAAAAAGATTGAGAGCTCCTCCATACAAGAGAATAACCTTTTTATGTTTCCTTCTTGGCTACCATCCATTTAATAATGAGGGAGGGAAGGTCAAGGCGCCTTCTGATGTAGAGACACCACATTACAAAGCAGTCTAAATAGAATAGGTGATCTCTAAACCCACTTATAGGAAGAATGTTGTAAGTAATAAGCAGATGAATGATTTTCGCTTCGAGGGATAGTTGTTTGTATAAGGAAGGATGACCAAAATAGTTTACCTCCTCTGCCAACACAAATGGAAGAAAGGCTTGGGGGGGGGGGGGGGGTAAAGTCCTGGTCCATGATCCAGGATGGTCTGACCTTTGGACAATCAAAATTTCCACAGTTAATGTTGAACTATTCAACAATGGTGCTGGCAATGAGTGAAAAAGTTTTGTTCATGATTTGAGTGGTGTAGTGTTCACCGACCTTAACTAGATTTGCATAGAATAGGCACACAAGATTTAGCTAAACACCTTGGGGTTGATGGAACAAAAATATACCCCAACCTAAATGTGAAGAATGATGTTTGAAAAATATTCTTCCATTAAAATAATGTCGAGTATCTTACCAAGGATGGGATTGAGAGACCGAAGATGCTCGTTATAAAGCTGCTTAGCCCTAGGCATCGTGAGCCAGTGATGGATACTCTCGGTGTCATCTTGACCCATGGTTGGTGTTTTTCTCAAAAAGCTTTTGGTTTGTGGCATGATGATGAAGTAGATTCAGTGAAGAAAAGTGGATCTAAGGAGATATGGGGGTTTGAGAGAATGAATGAGAGATTCGCAGGTTCGAACGAGGGAATATGAGTGTTCAGGTGAGTGAAAGGGTAAGACTTTAAGGTTTTACGTGAGGGTTAAGTTTTTCAAATACCCATGATTCGATCGATTGAGTTTATGGTTCAGTCGCCCGAGCCATTCGGTTGACTGAATTTTGGAATTTCAGTTGCCTGAATAATTTAATACTCCCAACAACCAAGTTAATGTAGATTCAGTAGCTTGAATCAGTCATTCGGTTGCCCAAATTGCTGAAGTTGATAATTTCTTAAATTTAACTTGGATTACTCAAATTAATAACCAAATTGACTTCAAAAAACTTCACTCACATGTAATAGACCTAATTCCCACCTTATTAAGATGAAACGATCTTCTTGAAGGGGTTTCATGAATATATCGGCCCATTGTTCATCAATACTCACAAACTCAAGACATATATCCCCCTTTTACAAAAAATATATTTTTTGTTTGTGAATGTGGTATAGGATCCTTAGAAATGTTTATAGCATAGGTGTAATCACATTTGATTGGGACACAATCATAAGCCAATTTGAAATTCTAGAGTTATTGTTTCAGATGCAAGACTTGTGCACATCAACTACCCACAACAACATAATCGACCTCGGTAGTAGATAAGGATACGAATATTTGCTCTTTGGAAAACCAATAGACAAAATATTGTCCTAAGAAATGACAAGTTCCGCTTGTGCTCTTACGATCATTTTGCCACTCGGCAAAATCCGCATCAAAATAACTGATTATTTCAAAGTTTATATCATTTGGATACCATAAGCCTAAGTCTATAGTGCTAATAAGATATTGTAGAATTCATTTAACTGCCTTTTGACGTGACTCCTTAGGTGAAGCTTGAAACTGAGCACATATACAAATGCTAAACATGATATTTGGTCTACTAGTCGTTAAGTAGAGTAGACTTCCAATCATATCGCTATAGTGCTTAATATCTATCGGTTTCCCTTGCTCGTCCTTGCTAAGTTCTTTGGAAGAGCTCATTGGTGCCCCAAATTCCTTCTTCTTGATTGAAACCGTGTGTAGCTAATCTAGCTTTGTTGTGGACAAAAATGTCATTCTCATCCTTTTTTATTTCTATATACCCATTTAGTTCTTATAGTGTGATCATTAGGCCTACAAACTAAGGTCTAAACTTTGATTCTTTCAAATTGATTCAACTTTTCTTGGATAGCTAAGACCCATGATTCATCATCAACTACATCACTAATATTTTTAGGTTCCTCTTCTGACATGAATGCAAGATGATTACACAAGTTTTTAACCAAAGAACGAGTTGATACTCCACATGCAGGTTCACCAACGATTTGCTCCTTAGGATGGTTCTTCACGAACTTCCATTCTTTTGGGAGTTTGTTGACTTTAACTTGATTTTGAGCATCAACATCATTAGGTGGTTCTTTGATTTTACTACTTTCCTAGTTATTATCATGAATTGACAGGTCTTCTAAACTATTGACGTTTTGAGTCCGATCCCTATTTTGATTATGACAAACCACAACATCTTACTTGTATACTTAGTGTATAAAAATGTTTATTGTTCTGAAAGCACAAGTGACGAGTGCAAAATGGAATTTGTAAAAGTATGTAAATGAACATACCTCAGTGTATTCCATGGAAATCATAGAGCAGAAGGCTGAAGTGTAACACCTAGACCATCCACATGGGGCCCGGAGTGCTACTTAAGTGACGTCTATGTTCCTGATACCATATTCAATATAAATGCAATGAAAATAAGTGATACATTCTCCAAACACATTACTAGAGTTCTAATTACTATTATACATAAATGTCTCCAAATATCCATATTACAACCCATAATACTGTACAAAAAGAAAACTCAGTCCATACACACTACATACATAGACTTATGACTAGCTCCACCCCTTTAGCCTTGGTAAACACGATCCCTGGTGCTTCCTGAAAATATAATTTGCCTATTTGGGTGAGACACTTCTTAGTAAGGAAGACTAAGTTAAAATTAGTGTGTGGTAAACATGAAATTTAGTGTATACAAAAAATAACAAGTTATCCATTTAACCAAAAATAGTATGTAAATATTTATTCATTATACAACGTTTAAAAAAAATGCCTTTTTTTCCTTCCACAATTGATTACGCGTCAAAACTGCATAATTGGGCACTTTAATCCAGTCTTTACGGCTTATATTTTTAATTAAATGTCAAAATTTGTCCAATATTTTAATAAAGTGCCAAAATTATCAATCTTGAGTTTTATTATGCAATTTATAAATTTTTGGTAATATTTTATCGCAAGAAAATTCTAGGAAACCAAAACCAACACCTGTTCGTATTTCATGTATAACTTTTCCATCCGAGTTTTGATTAAGACGATTCAAATTTCTAGAGAAAGAGGAAAGGATTATATACAACTTTTATGTTTTGGGTTTTGTGAGGAACAGGCTCCAAGAAGGATAAATTTGGTGGTGAACAGAGAGCAAAAAATGAAGAAAAAAAAAAAGAAAACAAATGTATTAGACCATTGATGTGACCTGGCTATGCAGGCCGGGTCAGGTTAAGTTGCTGGGCTGGACAATTCGGGTCTTAGGGCTGTGTTTCCCTCTTCCCTTTTTATTCTCTTTTTTTCCCTTTCTCTTCCCTATTGGGCGCTTCCCCAGCCGAGAACCCCCTTCTTCTTCTTCTTCTTCTTCTTCTTCTTCTTCTTCTTCTTCTTCTTCTTCTTCTTCTTCTTCTTCTTCTCCTTCTTCTTCTTCATCCTTCCCTTTGTCTTGCTCCTTCCCCTCTCTTTCCCTTTCTCTTTACCTTGCTTTATTCTCGTCCTTTCTTTCTCTATGTTGCTATTTTTCTTTCTCTTTCCCTAAGCCCAGCTCCTCTGATCAGAACACCACCAGCCCCTTTATCTGCTGCAACCCGAGGACACATCCAGCAACTCCACAACACAGCAGCAGTCGCGGCGTCCCTCCGCGCCAGCCAAGCACAGCCCCTGCCCAGCCCCTCTGTAACTCCGACCATCTACAGCAACTCTCCACGCACGACCTGCTCTCTCCAGATCCTGTTACACAGCTCCAATACCAGAACAGAGCAGCAACCATCTGAAACCGAGAACTCCCAGAACAGAGCAGAGCACAGTAGTAGTTCCTGAGCACTCCACTCCAGCCCAGCTCTCGGACATTCAGCAGTCTACCCGAGTTTCTGCCAACCGAGAATCATCACTCCCACAGCCATGGGTGTCCTCTATTCTCACACTCTCTCTCTCTGTCTCTCTGTCTCTCTCTCTTTCTCTCTCTCTCTCTCTCTCTCTCTCTCTCTCTCTCTCTCTCTCTCTCTCTCTCTCTCTCCTTCCTTTAAAAGTGTCATTGAATAGTTGTTTTCTCTATTTAATTAGTTATTACACTTAGTGAAGATTTATTTAAGTGAGTTTAATGTTTTCATTTAAGCATAAGTTTATTTATTTATTTTATTTTTGTTTTTATTTATTTACCTTGAAAGAATGTTCTTGTTTTGAGATTTTTTTTTAGATTTAATTTTTGTTGAAGCTTGGGTTGGTTTGATCAAAGTTCGTATTGTTCTTATCGTGTTCCGTTATTAGTTGAGCGTTAAATTTCTATTAAGTTCACATTGCGTTAAATTGAGATTTTGGTTTGTAATTTTTTATTTGTGTTAAATATTTGTTTTTATTACGCGTACGGTTTAGCTTCCATTGTGTGTTTTTAATTCCATGTTCTAGGTTTCCATTTTTAATTAACGCGTGTCCCAATGTTTCCTTAAGTAGGCTAGGGTTTCCATTGTTTGCTTCTTAGTTCCACATATGTTAGTTTTAGGGTTTTACTTTGCGTGTTATTTTAATTAGTTTGAATAAATCTCAACAACTTTGAAAATCTTGAATCTAAACTAAGTTTAGTACTTTTTTTTTTTGGATTGGAAAAACGTAAAATCTGAGATTAAAACGTATTCCCTGAGGAGACGATTTAGCCCTTGGGCTAAATATTACATGACGTAACTCCTATACTTGGGATAGCTTTCGAGCTGCTCATTTTTCGAGTGAGTCAACAATATAAACCAATTCAGTAAATATTTAACACCATTTACATAAATCAACATATATGCATAAACAACACTCCCTATAAGTAACATCATTTACTTCCCCCATGGTACAGGTTGTGCAGCACAAAGGATAGACTAAGCCTGGGTGATCAGCCCAAAACAAAGTCAAAATATCCCTTTGCAAGAACATTTTCAGGCATCCACAGCCAAGCTACAAGCTCAATGCCCTTACTTCATCCTTACAGGCTATCGGCTAAGACCACCCTACACTTTTGTCCAAAACATTGTGGGCGCTCATGGTCCAATAATCAATCACTAGCAACGGTACCGTGCTCACAAAACAACTGGTCCCCAGGGTTCCTAAAGTATATCATGCAATTTAAGTAATTGAAAAATGTAGTTTAAATCATTTTGTTTCAAACTACGATTAAATAAAAACCCGGCTCCTGACCGTCAAATAAACCCGGCTTACAGCCATCAAATAAAACCTAGTCCCCGGCCATCATATAAAACCTGGCTGACAACCATTATATCAAATCCATGTATTATTCACAAGCAATTCTAGTATGTTTCACCAATAGTTCCAGTATATTTTACAATCATTCCCAAATTCGGTTACACGATAAACCATATAAATTTACTCACCTGCCACACAATTTCCATATTTTAACATATCCCAATAAACAATTAAGAAACATAGTATTTTAAATCCATATTATAAAACAAGCTGTCCACTGTTCGTATTATTCAAAATATCGTACCATATATCCTATATTTGTAAAAATCCATTTTGAATGGTTGATTTTTGAAATAATCCTGGAAATCAAGTATACATGCATATAAAATAGTTTAATCGGTTCAACTTTAATAAAAACCTGACTTAACTTAATCCCCTTACTTGTTTATTGAGATATTTCCTATGAAGACCCTAAACCAAACCCCTGGTGCCATGGAGCTCAAAAACTCTGAAACCATATTTTCCCAGTTCCATCAGCTCAACCCGAAAATTATAATTTCCTTAATATTCCTAGGCTCACAAAATCCCCAATAACTATTTTAACATTTCCTAAGCCTATAAACTCCAAATAAATAATTAAATTTTCAAAAAACAGTAAATTTGCTTAATTCCCTAAATCTTACCTAGCCTTGGAGTAGTGCTTGAAAAGCCTAGTTCAAAAATTTACTCCACTAGACTTGTAAAGAAATGTTCCTGGATCATCGTGGAGGAAGATCATCAGTCTGGCTAAAGATTTAAGGAGACATTGAGGAGAGAGAGAGAGAGAGAGAGAGAGAGAGAGAGAGAGAGAGAGAGAGAGAGGGAGAGAGGTAGCCTTACCCCAAAAGTGGTGTCTACGTCGCTCCTACAACAAATCCACTCCGGTTAAAATGTCGGTGGCGGAGAATGGAACCCAGGGGTATCTTCCATATTTCGATCGGTGACTGTTTCTCCAAGGAAATCGAGGAGAGAGAGAGAGAGAGAGAGAGAGAGAGAGAGAGAGAGAGAGAGAGAGAGAGAGAAGGCTTGAGGAGAGAGAGAGTGTGAGAGACGGCTTGGGGGGGGGGGCAATTTCCTTTCTATTGAAGATTGAATCTATGTATATATATGTGTGTGTGTGTGTATATGTGTGTACATCTATCATATTATTTATTTAATAAAGTAAATTTAATAATACTTAATTAATTAATTAATTAATTTATAATAATAATTTTTGTTCAATCAGGTGTAGTCCCAAGAGGGGGGGGTGAATTGGGTATTTAAAAATTATTTGTCACTTATTTACCACTTAAAACCTTCTTATATATTTATCAATAAATTCTTGTTACTCAATTACATATGTGCAAGGCAATCCAACCTACACATGCAACATAAATAATTTAAATGCAATGTTGAAAGTAAAGAGTAAAGGGAAGAGAGAAGACAAACATAGTTTTTACGAGGTTCAGCCGACTTGGTCTACGTCCTCGCCTTGAGCAACCACTCAAGGATTTCACTAAATCCCTGCTCCCTAAATTGGGATGGAGCTTCCCTTATAATCTGCTGCTTACAAGAGGTACAGGTTCCTCCTCACCCACTGCTTACAAAAGATACAACTCTCTCCTCAAACCCCGGTTCACACATCGAACCATGTATACAATAGAATCTGAAAAACAACACTCAAAAATGCTTCTAACAAAAGCTTGTAAGTACAATTCAAATTCCTAACACATTAACATATGATTAAACTTGAAGCTCAGAATGTATGAAAATGATACAATCGTTTTATGTATGATATGCTTCAACACACAAAACCCTTTTTATCAAAAACTCCCAAGTAAAGAAATATTTGAAATGCTTTGGAGTATATTAGGGTTCTAATTCACTTTGTAAAGATGCAAAAATATGTCTAATGTAAACTTGTTAGAAGCTTTATCTTGAATTTTTTATCAATCTACATCAAAAAGCTTTTCATCAAATATTTAATCACAACCCCATTCTGTAATATGTAAATATATACGATATGTAATTCAAAGATCAAAATACTGAGTATAAGGTTTTCCAAACAAAAGATCCCTCAATAAAATAAATATTTATGAATACCAAGGATATATATTCAAGTGTTTTAATATATCAAAAATATGAAACCTTTAACAAAATACACACTTGAATCAAACCATTCAATCAATAACCAAACCTTAATCAAGTAATGATCTTGTTTAAACAAAGTATGTATATGTATATGCACATTCAAGATCAACCTTTTAATACTTAATCAAAAATAGATTTTTCAATCATATGCTCTATGAACAATATATATATATATATATATATATATAATTATATACTATTGAATCAAAAACAAATCAACCAATAGCTAAACAACTTTCTCAAGTAATGATCTTTTCAAAAATAATTGTTATATGTATGTGCACACTCAAGATCAAACTTTTCTAATGATAATCAAGAAAAAGTAATGAGATGAGAAGTTCTTGAAAATACTAACTTGAATGATCAAACCTCAATACTAGAATGAAATAAAGTTGAATGAATGAATGTCGTTTGATTTTCGGAGTAGATTTGCCCAAAGAAGATGAATGTAGAATGAAGTGCAGGCAATCAGCTCAAGTTTCTCTATGTTCTTGCAATAAGATGTGTTCTTCTCTTTCTTGTGTGTCTTAGCTTCGTTCTAGGGTTTAGATATTCAGTATATATAGTGTCTTACCCTTAGGATTGATCTCAACCATTGGATCAAAGAAATAGCTTGCGAGTTCATTTAATAAAAATCAAACTTTTAAGTTTCCCGCAGGTTCAGGCGCCTGAGGTTGAATGCCCAGGTGACCGAAGTTCCTTGACTCTTTGAAAAATTATATTGGAATGCAAGGTCAGGCGCCTAAAGAGAGGGTAATGCTAACCTGTAGGCAACTAGACCCACTCTTTCCAAGATCTCAAACGGTCCAATATACTTAGGGTTCAGCTTACCCTTTTTCCCAAACCTTATAACTCCTTTCATTGGTGCAACTTTTAAGAATATATGATCCCCCACACCAAAATCCAGCTCTCATCAGTGAGTGTCTGCATAACTTTTCTATCGACTTTGAGCTATTTTGATTCGGTCTCAGATGAGTTTGATCTTCTCTGAAGTCTGCTGAACCATCGTTAGCCCCAAAACCTGCCTTTCACCAATTTCATCCTAATATAATGGAGATTGGCACCTCCTACCATATAATGCTTCATATGGTGTCATCCCAATACTAGCTTGGTAGCTATTATTATAAGTAAATTCAACCAATGGTAAATACTAGATCCAACTACCTCCAAAATCCAGCACGCAGGCTCGCAACATATCCTCTAGTATTTGTATGGTCCTCTCTGTCTGTCCATCTTTTTGAGGATGAAAGACTGTACTGAATGTCAGTTGTGTACCCATGGCTCTATGCAAACTCTTCCAAAATTGAGATGTGAACCATAGGTCTCGGTCCGATACAATGGACACTGGCACGCCATGCAATCTAACTATCTCCTGTATGTACAACTCCATAAATCTACTCATGAAGTAGTTAACTCTGATTGGTAGAAAATGGGCAGTCTTCATCAATCGGTCAATGACTACCCAGATGGTGTCCTGTCTATGAAGGGCTGGCAGTAATCCTGTGACAAAATCCAAAAAAATGTGCTCCCACTTTCATTCGGGGAGGTGAAGTGGTTGCAATGTTTTCACTGGTCTTTGATGCTCAACTTTCACCTGCTGGCACTGGCCAGTGTAAAATGGTTTGATAAGCCTAGAAAGCAATTCAAAGTTAATTCATTGAAAATTTAGAGCCTTGGCTAAATTTTTGGGGTATAAATGATGAAAATTAAGAGCATAAACATTAATGATTTGGTGGCATATTCTTAAGGGGATCAGAAAATTTAAAAATTCATCCAATAAGCTCTTAATTGTATTATGCTTATGATTGGAAATATCTTATTGCTCTATTTATATTGGATGAATTGTGTGAGCTGAATGCAACTATCCATTGCTTGCTAAATATATATTATTTGATGGATAGTTTATATTTATATTGAGCAGCACTGAACTCTAAATATCCATTCTTTACTTAATGATTATATTATCTGATGGATGGATAATTTTTAGCATAAATTGTTTTTCTTAAGCTATACTGAACTGCATGCATGAATTGGAACGTCATCTGCATGGCTAACGCAGATTTATGAATTGCATGCTGGTAGTTGACTAGGGTCTTGCATGTTGAATTGAATGATTTATTTTAGACTCACATGCTAACTAGTTGACTGAAATAATAATTCCATAAGACTTATTTTTCAAATTCTAAATATTTGTACAAGTCTTATGTAGTGTCAAAATTGTGACCAAGTTGAACATAGTGTTTTACATCTTAACTAGTCACTTAGACTATTGCATGCACATGTTAACTATTGAATATTTGTAACTATTGCATGATAAAAAGATCATTTGCATGTTGTTTTAAATGGTTAATGTAAACGTTTTCATGCTAAATGATCATGATCTGAATTTTATTGCATGTTGGTTGAATTTTATAAATATTTTAGAAAATGCATGCTATTAATTGAATAAGTTAGTACATGTTGAATCCAAGATGCTATATAAATTTAAAACATGTACACATTTTATAATCTTAGGAAATGCTAAGTTCATGGACACCATTTGGTCAAATCTTTGGATTCTGAACTTCACTCAGATTAAATGGTAAAACATCATCCTTTTAATTAAACGTTTCATGGTTTGATGATGGTCCATAAACTAGGGTAATTGCATGACATAGGAGTAGTCTTCATTTCACACACTTATTGAGTTTTTGAGTTGTGTTATCTTCTTTTGATCCTCAGCTGCATAGTTATTTCATAATTATTGAGTATAGCCTTGATTGACTATCGAATTCTGAATAGGAATACAATATGCCATGCTTGTGTGCTAAATGTTTTATATTTGCTACATGATGAAATTATTTGATGGATGATCATATGATAAATGCTTTTAAATGACTTTTATCCTTGTTTAAACTTGCATTCATGTATGTATGAAAATATATAGGGGAGCATAAGCCTCATCCTTAAGAAAAGGATTGTAATCACCTGCCCTATGGACTCGTATGCATCATTTGCTTATTGTTTTTGTTTTAAGTCCGGATGGTATTTTGAATACCATGAACATCATAACCTGTTTTTAAAATCAAACTTTGATATGGATTGTTCTTTATGTGCATGAATACCTTGCATGACTCAATTTCAACTTTCTGGTGCATGTGGGTTCTAGAAATATTTTATTGGTTGAATTCAATTGATTTATTTGATTTAACATATATCAAGTAAAATTGTGTTTAAAAGACTCAAACTGCTGCTTGTACTATTTTAATGAATTTTTCACAATTAGTATCAGTATAAGCAGTTTATGGCATCTAAGCTAGCTTTTAAAATCAAAAGGGGAGATTTTGTAAAATTTCACTTCTTATGTTCTTCCTACTCTAGGCTTAGGTTAGAAGGTTACCGTGACTCGTATATTTTGTATAATAAATTTCTTTTTGCCCATAGTAAATCTTAAATTTATAGCATCTAAGCTCGTATTCAAATTCATAGGGGGAGTTGTTGAACTTAAATTTCTATCTTGTTGTACTCACCCATTCTTAGGCTTAGATCTATATTGAGCATTTTGTGGCTTGTGTATTCAAGAATAATGATTTTATTTAAAATCTTGAATTGAAATATATTGCTTAGCCACAATCATCTTCTTGTAGCCATATGATCTTGTAATTAAATTGCTAAAATTTTTAGGATCTATATGGTTGACTTTTCAGGTTATTTTTTACTTTTCAGGTTATTTTTTGTTTTATGCTTACATGTATACCAGAAAAACATAGCTTGTCTAAATCTTTGTGTGAAAGTTTCTTTTTCAGCAAGCATTATTCCCAATACTTACTGATAATATCTAGGGGGAAATTTTTTTAAAATAAATATTTTTGGCAAAACTGAACTTATTTAAGTTATATCTTATCTCTTGCTCGTGTGCTTCAAAGCATTCGTGACATGCACTATTTAATATCTAAAGTTCTTTTTGTGTCATGAAGTTCTAAAATTTAGAAGGCTCTGATTATTTAAATGATCTCTTTTTCTAAGGAGAAAAAGAAAAAAATTTTGGCCTTTTTGCTGATGACAAAAGGGGGAGAAGTTTTAAAGCAAAATTATTCTTTTTCCTCGCAAAATTATTCTTTTTCCTTTGGTATCCTCCTATCATTTTGTTATTTACAAAATGGAAAATGATAACTGGGCTTAACTGAATATATTTTTAGAGAAAGCTTCAATACATAAAATGCACATTAAATAGAAATGGACTAAAATACTAAACTTGAAAAATACTAAAGTCTTCATGTTTGCATATGCTTGCACTTCATTGAATAAATTTTTAAATTATGCGTATTCATGGGGGGAGTCTTTTCAGGCTAACCTAATTTTGCTCTTGTGTTTGTCATCACCAAAAAAGGGAAGATTGTTGACTTTTTGAGTTCGATCCTTGTTTGGATTATGCGAAACCACAACATTTCACTTGTGTACTTAGCGTATGAATAGGTTTATAGCTCTAAAAGCACAAGTGATGGATGCAAAACGGAAGCCGTAAAAGTATGTAAATGAACATACCTCGGCATATTCCATAGGAATTTAGAGAGTAGAAGACTAAAGACTTTTGTTTATTTCTTGTGTTGTAATAGTAATTATGGTTTAATTGTGCATGCATCTCATGATTTAATTTGAAGCTCAACACCGACCCTAGATTGACCTTAGGATCCCAAGTTTTTCACAAAAATATTTTATTCAAAAATTTAAACTTATACCAAAAGGTTTAAATTGGTTTTGAAATCAAAACAAGGGCAAAAATCATTTTTGGAATGAAAAACTCCACAATAAGTTTTTCAAAATCCCTCTCATGTTTCTTCCATCGAATTGATGAGCACTTTTCTTGATGAATCCGTTCTCATCTTAAATTATATTCAACATGAAAGTTGTGGGATTGTTTCTTAGCTTTCTTTTGATATCAAAAAAGTCTCATTTGTAGTTTTCTAGAAAACATAAGGCCCAAAATACTGATAAGGCGTTTGCAACAGAAAATTCCCTTTATGTTTCTGCCACCTCGATGATGAGAAATTTTCTTAATCAATCCCTTCAAATCCTAAAAAGTATTCAACATGAAAGTTTTGGGATTTTCTCTTAACTTTATATAGATACCAAGAACGTTCAATTTGGACTTGTACGGAAAATGTTATGTCTAAAACACTCAAAGGTATCCCTCAAAGAACCCAAGTCTAGTTGACCAAATCTTCACTCCAGTCGACCGGACCTTGCATATTTGAAACTATGGTCGATCGGCCCTCTCGAAAAAGTGCCCCAATGGCTGAAAAATGGCTAGTTTTCAAAATATAATAATATTTTAAACACCCCCCCCCCCAAACGGCCATATAATGGCTATATCTCCATTTGACCTATAAATACAAACCCTAAGCACTTGGAAAATGTTAGAGAATCATCACTTGGAGAGGTTTGGCTCTGCCCAGTTAAGGGAGCTAGGGGGCCCCACCCTCTAAGGAGTGCGTAATGGTTTGGCTTCGCCTAGTTAAGGGAGTTAGGGGGCTCCACCCTGTAAGAAGTGTGTAATGGCTTGGCTCTGCCCAATTAAGGGAGCGAGGGGGACTCCACCTTGTAAGGAGTGTAAATGGTTTCTACTCTACCTGGCTAAGTGAGCAGGGTTAGGGAAATCCTTGGGGTTTGCCCAAGGCAAGGACGTACGCAGGATTTGCCGAACCTCGTTAAAATTGTTGTGTTATCTTTCCCTTATCTCTATTTATTTATTTTTTTTGCGCTTTAATTTCTGCACGTGTATGCCTATCATTTATGGTTGTGATTATTTTGCATGCACACCTTTTATTTTAATCAGGATACGTTTCGGTGAATCGGCTTAATTTATACGCAAACGTTTTAAAACCCAATTCAGTCCCCTCTTGGGATCACACCATTCCCCTCATAATCCTTCTCTTTCTAAATCATTATCGACAATATTCTTAGAGGAAAAATGGTTTGCTTCATCAAAACTACGTGGATTGATTCAACAACCAAAATTGTTCATTTATTGTATACTCTAAACACTTTACTATTTAGAGCATACCCTAAAATGATTCCTTCATCTGATTTAGCAACAAATTTTCCAATATCACCTTTATCATTTAAAATGAAACATTTGCATGCAAACATATGGAAATATGCAATGTTAGGTTTCTTTCATTTCCGAAGCTCATATGGGGTTTAATTTAATTTGGGCCAAATTGAAACTTTATTCATGACATAATATGCGGTATTTACCAATTCAACCCAAAAGTATTTATGTAGGTTATGCTCATTTAACATAATCCTAGCCATTTCTAACAAAGATCGGTTCTTTCTCTCAACAACTCTATTTTTGTTGCGGTGTTCAAGGAGCTAAAAAATTGTGTAAAATACCATTTTCATCACAAAACTTTCAACCTCCTCATTCTTAAACTCTCCACTCGTATCGCTCCGGATGTGTAAAATGGTACAGCCCTTTTTGTTTTGGATTTTTCTACATAGATTGGAAAGCATTCTACACACTTCATCCTTAGAGGTTAAGTATAAAACCCAAGTGAATCTAGTGTATTCATCTATAGTTACAAAGGCATATTGTTTTCCTCCCAGACTCTGTGCTTTTGTTGGGCCAAAAAAATCTAGATGAATTAGTTCCAATGGCCTACTAGTGGATTTGAAGCTTGTCATCACAAATCTTGTTTTTAATGAATTTAGTTTTAGGTAAACCCTTAACTAAATCCTTCTTAAATAATTTAGATAGGAGATCCATGCTAGCATGTCCTAGTCTCCTATGTCATAACCAACTAGTTTCATTCAAGACCATAAAGCACTTTACATCTTGAGACACTAATTTTTCAAAGTCAATGCAATACACATTCTCACAACAATTTGCAAAAAAAAGTGTTTCATGTTTTTCTACATTTTCAACAATACACATGTCCTTTCTAAAGGTAATGTCATAGCCTTTACCTCATAGTTGACTAATACTTAACAAGTTATGCGTTAAACCTTCTACAAATAAAACTTTTTCAATAATTAAAGAACGTTCCTTACCAAATTTTCCAATGCCATTATCTCACTGATGTGCCCCTAAAATGCACTATTTTAGACCTCCATTTACCTATGTTTTATTCTCATATATCTTGTATTTACCCAATCTTATCATAGTTCGGAGTTATGCGTGGTTTGTTCATGTTTCAGCAAAATGAAGTTAAAATTGAGGAGTTAAGCAATGCAAGAAGCCAAAGGAGTTAAGCAATTGAAATAGAGATCTCGAGAGTTTCTACCAGGGCACGACCAGGAGATCTTGCAGGTGCGACTAGGTCGAGGAAGCCTATAGATTAAACCCTAAAATTCTCAAGAGTCTCGACCAGAGCGCGACCAGGGGAAAACTAGGGTGTGACCTGGATGACTATGTTCGAATCAAGAACCTGTTTCGCAAGATTTCTACCAAAACTTTCATGATTTGAATTCAAACGCTTGTAAATCCTTTTAGGTATAAAACCAAACTTCAAATATGTGATTATGGTTCCCCTTTGGCCCCTCTTTGGTTAGTGACAGACCTAGAGTGTCTTTGGGTGCCATTAAGATTAGATTTACAGCTTTCTTTTAATTCCATGTTTGGTTCATATTCTAATTCTTCAAAGGCCTGTGACAACCTTCAAGTTCTGAGTGCTGCCGTGTAGATTAGTAGGTTCTCGATCTTAATCCCCATTACTAGTGATAGGCCTTTGAGCTTCAATTAATGTCATTTTCAATACTTGTCTATTTACTCTGCTTTGATTTCAATTCTGCAATTTAAATATCATGTCTTTACTTTCTTGCATATTTAGTTCTCTAATTGTGATGAAATCTTAAGGGATAGAATAGCAGAACTAGGGATTCAGTCACTTATATGTGATAGGTTACGGTTCCTATTAAGGGTTCCATGTTCGTTGGATAGGGTATACCCTGGTTCTTGATCGTGCTCCGGATGATTGGTGCACCTTTGCTACCCTATGTCACTAGAGCAGTTCACTTGAGCATCGAACCTAGTACGGACGACCAGACATAGCTATCACGAACAAAAGCCTAAGTTGGATTCATAATTTGAGACTTGCTTTCTAGGAGTAGTTTTAATTACAATTTACTTTCATTCCATTTGATCTTTTCCTTTTATGCAAAGCATAGTAAATTAGGCTAAAATTGGAAAACAATTGCACTAATTCCTTGAAGATTGACTCCTGACTCACTCCTTGTTTTACTGAACTTGGGCTTAGTTAGGTTATAAATATTATTTTTGGTAGTCAAGGACTCAAGTCTTGGCAAGCCTACCAAATTTTGGCGATGTTGCCGAGGACTCAGTTACGGTAGTAAGCCAATTTCTAGTGTAGTGTACTACATGTTTTGTTTTTCTTTATTTTTTTTTTAATTTTTATTTGATATTTGAAGTATTGATTGTGTGCTAAACTTGTATATGTTGGGTTTGCCCTCTTTGAATCCTGAGTTAGTGTCTATAGACCCTGAGATTGAGAGATCCCATAGGTCAATTAGGAAATCTACCTCTAGTCCTGAGTTAGTCAAGTCCTCTAAACCTAAATTCATGGTCGAACCCCAACTAGTTCCCACTTACCAAAATCCGACACCTCTTACCCCCTATCAACCTACGGTGGAGGAGAAACCTCTTTGGCCCTTGAGGGACTATTTCACACCTAATGCATACACGTTGTCGTCATGTATCTAGTTCCCGAATGTCAAGGTGACATAGTTTGAAATCAAGACCTCCACCATCTTTTTGCTTCCCAATTTATTTTGGAATTCGATTGAAAATTTATATAAGCACGTAAATGAGTTTCTTAAAATTTGTTCCACAATCCATTTACCTCACTTTGGTGATGATGCCCTCCATTTAAGGTTATTTCCATTCTCTCTGAAGGACAAAGCCAAATATTGTCTGAGTTCCTTAGATCCGAACTCGGTGACCAACTAGGCCACACTGCAACACGAGTTCCTAAAAAAGTACTTTCCTATTGGGAAGACTAACCAATTGAGAAAGGCAATCACCAATTTCTCATAGATAGATTGGGAACAATTTTTCGAGACTTTGAAGTGCTTTAGGGACCTTTTGCGTAAATGCCCTCAACATCAATTCCCTAGGTGGCAGTTAGTCCAAACCTTTTATGAAGGGTTAGTTGAGCAAGATAGGTCCATGGTTGATGCATCTTGTGGATCTACTTTCCTCACGAAGCATGAAAATAAGGCTTGGACTCTCTTTGAGACCCTCTTTGAGAATTCTCATACTATTGCTGTATGTAGACCCTCCCAACCTTCTTCTTCCCATCCTAAAGGAGTCTATGAATTAGCAGTTGGCCATAACTTGGCACCTACACTGCACACCATTGGTGAAGAAACTAGATCAGGTATTGTCCTTAAGACAATCACCTCCATCGATGACGTATACTGAGGTGTGTGTCATATGTTCTGACCCCTCTCACACTTGCTATAATTGCTCTCATGCTTCTCCTTCACCTGTGTTTGTGCAGGAGGAAGTTAAAGTCACCCACAATTGATACGACATGTCATCCAATGATCCATTCTCTAATAAGTACAATCCTAGGTGCGGTAAACATCCTAACTTCGCATGGAGGCCACAAACTCCAGGTTTTCCAACTCAAAGACCTCAGCAAACACCTACTACTCCACCTCCTTGCCCATTCCAAAATCCTTAAAATCCTTCCGTGTCCGCCCCTTGACCTTCATCTTACCAACAACCATCTCCTCCTTTGCCTCAATATAATAGATATTTTTAGGAGACGATGTTGAAAGCTCTTAAAAACATTGAGGTTGATCTTCAAACTGATCCAAAATTACTCTACTCCCACTCCTAGTCTATTTCCAAGTCAAAAGCCACCATAGGCCAACTAGCTACATCATTGAGTAGGAGAAATGAGGGTAAGTTGCCAAGTTAACCTCTAGTGAACCCTAAGGGCCAATATGGGGTAGAATGTGAGCCGACTGCCAGTCCTTTGACATATCATGAGTAAGCCTAGGTTGTGACCATTCTTAGGAGCAGTTGGGAGGTAAATAATAAGGTTTGGGAGAAGTTAGACCAAGGAAAGGGTAGGGAGAAGATGAGGGAAGAGCCTAATGCTGAACCATGTAATCCTCCTTCCTCCAATCTGGTAATTCATACCGAGATACCTACCCCCTCCAATGATGGAGCACTTCCCCATTATGTCCTTACAATGCCATACCTAGTAACCCTTCATGCACCCTCAAAGCCTCAGAAGGAAACCAATACTGATCCTATTATGGACACATTCAGGCAATTCAATGTTAATATTCCTTTCTTAGATGCTATCAAGTAAGTTCCTGCGTATGTCAAGTTCCTCAAGGACTACCCAAAAGCGTAAGTCTAAGGTGCACATGAACAAAAAAGTCAATCTAATCGAGCATATGAGCTCAATTCTTTTAGGTCACATTCCTCCAAAACTTAAAGACCATGGTGCTGCCACCATCTCATGGGTAATCGGTGATTACACTATTGATAGGGCTCTTTTAGATTTGGGTGCAAATGTGAACTTACTTCCCTACTTGGTCTATAAGCAATTCGACTTATGAGAGCTTAAGCCCACCCCAATCACATTAAGTTTCACTAACAAATCCGTAAAAAGGCCCTGAGGTGTTGTTTAGGATGTCTTAGTGAAGGTCAGAGAGTTTTATTACCATGTCGACTTTATAGTCTTGGATATGGAACCTACTGACCTAACCAAAGATTCAATCCATGTCCTCTTAAGATGACCATTCTTAGCTATGGCTAATGTGTGCATTTAGTATAGGACTGGGATCACAGATGTATCCTTTGGCAATATACAGCTCTAACTAAATGTGTTTCATGCTTCCCAACATCCCCCCAATGACGTCCAATCTGTGGATGTTGACGTGATTGAATAATGTGTAAAGTAAGTGGCCCCCTTGATTCTTTGGAAGAATCCCCTTAAGGATATACTTCATCCTGATAACCTCTCCATATCTGGCTTGGAGGATCCGTATGAGCAGATCTTTGCCATTTATGACTTGGTCTCTAGCTTAGAGGGAAGTCTTTGGGAAAGTGATAAGTGGTTTAATGGGGGCATGGTGTAAGAAACTCCTATTTTCGAATATGGGTGAGTTCAAAATTAGCATTCATTGTGTCTGGCTGAAGATGGTAAACTTAGCGCTTCTTGGAAGCAACCCAATTGCATTTCTTATTTTTCATTTTTCTTTAAGTCCATAGGTTTCACATTGTAGAGTAGGTTGAGCCTATGGTCCGTATAATAGGTCCTAGGTTAGTTAAGGTGCGACTAGGGCACGACCAGCACTCACAAGTGTGACCTAGTAAAAGCCATTTAAGTCCGGTGGCCTTCCAAACTCCTAAGAAGCTTGACTAGCGCGCGACCAACACTACCTCTGGCACGACCTAGTTGAACCTCTTAATATGTGAGATTCCAAATTCCCAAGGAGTTCAACCAGGGTGCAACAATCACTCCACTCTAGCGCAACCTGGTCGAAAGCCTGTTTTCCTTATTCATTTAGGGGTGCGACCAGGGCGCAACCAACACTAATCTAGAGCGACCTAGTCAAAACTGTTAAAAATCATTTAAATTCCTTCCTTCCTGTGAAGCCCTAACTCCCCCATCTCTTTTCCTCGTCACACCCCTCATCGCACGCACCTTAGTCCTAGTTGCCCAAGCATCCTTCACCTTTCCAGAGCTCTAGCAACCCTCCAACGACTCTCCAGCAACTATCCCTAGCCTCTTTGCTCCATCCTCGCACCAAGAACACTTCCTTGTGTACCTAGGGTTCATCCCTTTGCCTCCCCTATGCACAAGGGCTTTTCTCCTCCCCTCATTGTGACCATATCCCTTCCTATTCTCCATTAGCCATCTTCCCCTTGGCTTATATACCTAGCCACCTTCCCGACCACCTACATACATTGTTCTTAGGCAATGTTGCATCGATTAGAGTACCGGGGAGCTGCCAAACAACCCCATTCATCACGATCCACCTCCAAATGAAAGAGGATCCAAGATCAGCTGAGGGATGATTCTTCATCTGGGTCCGATCACACTCTACTTGCACCAGCGATTACAAGGGGTCGAGCATCCCAGAGAGGGTTAGCATAGACTTTTAGGGGGATAAGGGCACCGAGGATGACCCTCGAGGATTACAATTTTTGTCCAATATATACGTTTTGGTTGGATGAGTCATGAGCTCACCCTCAAAGGAAATGTTGAGTAGAGGTCCTTGAGAGGAGGAAAATGAACCACTATATGACCCCACCCACCACCACCTATCATTTGGTCTTGGTTCGAGAGTTCTAACAGAACCTGCAGCACGATCCTTATAAAGGTATTTGGACTACTGCAATTTAGGGCATAGGGTTTGAGCTGACTCTGAAGTTGATCAAGCTATCATGGTCCCACGATGAGATTGATGACGTACCTTGGGCCACCCTCAATTCAGCCGATGTCCACCACATCATCTGCCATATGTTCCACGGTTTATACTACGATGGTGGTAATATACAAAGAGGTACATTAACAGCACAAAGTAGGCTACCTGATTACTTGCTTCTTCTCGACCTCATCCTACAATGCAATATTTGCACATTTGGACATCACTCAGAGAGGCGCGGCGCTCATTTGTAGGTCTTGTATGTTGTGCATCAGAATATGAAGGTTGATATTCCTTAGCTCATTAAGAATTAGATGCTCACGTTCTATGAGCGAAATGTGAAGCACCCAAGATTGAGGAGGCCTACGCCAAGGCCTATGCACAGTCAGCCCACTAAGGAGATGAAAAGGCCCCTCCTTTCATACGTCCAGCTTATTATGTTAATCCTGATGCGTAAGAAGATCAACCTAGGCAATTTGAATGCGTACATCCCTATTGAAGAGGTTACCACTGAGTGGACATGGTGTCAGAGCCTACACGTGGTGGCCAAGGCAAAAGTAAAGGTTCACCAGTGGGCACCATTGGAGGGTGAACCGAGGTCCGAGTTTTAGGTACAACTTTTCTACCATGACCTCAAGGAACCGGCACACCCGCCAGTGCCACGACCTCACGGAGCTTCGAAGAAGAAGAGGGGGATGACTAATGAGCCCTCCATCTCAATTGCAACACCTTCGGAGACAACTCTTCCATCGGCAGCACCTCCTCCACCATTATCCCCCACTGTGCCTCAAGCAAGGGATTACTTGAGTCGTCTACACCAAGATTTTAAGGCTTCTAGATCATAGGTGCAGCATGAGTTTGTGGAGACTAGGATGACAATTACACAGGGATTTGGGGTGATCGTAGAGGCACTCCGAGTCTGCTTCCCAAGTTTATTAGACTCATTCAATTTTTCAGGATTTGCAGCTCACTCATCCTAACCTACACCTGTTGCAGCTCCTATCAGTCCCCTGGAGCCTGTAGCATCTCCACAAGTTTCCTCTCGACTCGCTTAGCCTTCGCCAGCTCCACAGGCTCGTACTCCCCCATCTCCTCCACCACAGTCCAGCCATCAATCTCCGGCACCACAACTTACCACGCCGCCAAGCCTGACAGTGATGATCGAGATTGAGAAAAGTAGTAAGGATGAGCCAGCGCTTCCTACGGAGGAGGCCCCTGTACTAGTAGTAGGCTCACCAAGGCTTGGGTCTTTAACTACCAAAGATAAAATTTATACTACCTAACAATCCCAAGTTCAATAGAAAGTGGGGAAGTTGGGTGTTGATCCTCAGGGACTTGAAGTGCAGTTAGTAAGCTACTTCCAAATCAATTTATTATAACCTTGTATAAAAAAGAAGTAAAAATTGGTATTTTTCAATGAGTCAAATCTAACAATCTATTGGAAATCATATAAAAGAAAGCAAATAAATCTAAGTTAACTCTACTCCTACAAAGCAATGTTTAGACATAAGTATAGTTTAGGATGTTATTTTGCATAATCCAAGTTCAATGAGTTTACCATACTAAACGAACTGGAACCCAGCTAAACAATTCAAGGAGCCATTTGATGGCATAAAGTAGTAAGGGTGCACTAGCCGGGCACAGACAGGAATCAGAGTATACTCTATCACAAATGATCACGAGAACCTCTATAGGAGACTATAGCCTAATACGTGTACTTGACTGAAGCAATAAAGGTTCTAATCTTGTCACTAAACATTATCACAATCTAAACCATAAATGAAAACAATAAAGGAAAGTTGTAAATTAAAGCAAGTAAAACGAAAGCATGTAAAAAGATCATCCTTTTGCATTCATCACGTCTGTCACTAATGCTAGGAAGTACAAATGAAGATTGTGTAATATACACTGAGAGCAAATGAATGCCTTCGATTGTCACAGACCGTTGGACATTTCATACATGCACCAAACAGGAATTGAAAACCTACTCTAACTAATCTACAATGGCTCTCAATGACATCTTAAGTTTGTCACTAACCTAAGAGATGCCAAAAAGGAACCCAGAGCTCGTGTTTGTAGCGAATACTTATAGGCTCTATGGTTTATAAGGTTTGTTTTACAAGTTAGGAAAGTTTGTAGCAAATCTTGAGCAAAAGATCGTCGTTGTCAACCAAGCCGCCCTTATGTCATTCTTTTGCGCACCTTAGTCAAGACTCACAGCCAATCAGGAATTCGAATCTTCAACGTCTTTGACTGTGTTGTGCCTCAGGGTCTTGTTAGTCAAGATGATGGTCGAGACTTGTAGGATCTCGATCTTCAAGAAATCTCAGAAACTCGACATAGTCGCCCCTTAAGGTCTCTTGGTCGAACACTTTGTTGAGGCTCTCGATAATTCTGCTCTCAGTTCTGTCTTAGTATCCCAACAAGGTCACCCTGGAGATTCACTTGGTCAAACCTTGCAGCATTTTGATCTCATTCTGAACCCTAGAGTCTATGGTGGAAGACTAAGTTGCCCTTGTGTGTTGCCGGTCGCGCCATATGGTCGAGCATCATCTTCTTATCCCTTGATGATCTGGTGCTTTAAGAGTTTTTCTAAGCATATGATTTGAGTTTTGAGTCCTTTAAATCCTACTTGGCTTCTCGTAATGCCTAACTCCATGGTTTTAGCTTGTTTTTCCTAAAAATACAAACAAACCTTGCATAACTCTGAACAATGATAACAATGGGTAAATACATAGTGAAATGAGGATAAACAAAGATAAATAAAGGTCTAAAATCATGCATTTTAGGGACTTATCACAACCCCCAACTTACACTTTGCTAGTCCTTGAGCAAAGAAAAATCTAAGAAAACTACCAAATCCTACCTACATCCTCTTTCGCGGGAAATACGATTGCATTTACAGTATGCAACAAGGCTCTAAACCCCTAGGTTGATCCTAGTGGATGAGTTCTAGTCTCGTGAAGGTTTCTAGGGCGATACCCAAAAACACCAATTTAGTGAACAAAAGATGAGAACACACGCAACACAATCATACCATTTCACATACAGAGATATAACCTTATTACATACAGTTTCCTTTATACATGATTCTACTATACACACATTCTGCAACAATTCAATCATGCAAATTTCAATAATACACAGCCATCTCAAGACACAACTCATAGAGAATCAACCCATAATTATAATTCAGAGTTAATATTAGCATGCGAATTCAGGTATGAATAGGCCACTTCACAAGGCATGTGTAAAGTATATGATTTGTCTCCCTCAGAGTGCCCTGGGACACTTACAGAATGGTCATCTTGACTGAGCCTCACTAATTTATTCCCTCAAAATTAACTCAATAAAATGGGTTCACTCTTATATGTTAGGAAGAGTGTCATGATCAAATGTCCCACATATATGAAGAACTAATGCTAAAAATGTGGAGTGGTCTAGTCTTATAGGAAAGGAATTCAGCCTTTACTGAGGTGTTGGGTCCTTCACCCTAGCATCTTCTCACTTACTCACCACATTCAATCAAGACCACCTTATATGAACTTATTCCTGGACTAAGAGTGAATTTAACAAGTGCATTGGTCAACAGAAGATTCTTCATATGTGTAGAATTGTGGTGTCGTGCCCTTAGCTCGACCTCTTTATATTTGTTTGGAGCAAGTGTATATTTTCGTTTTCATTTCCTTTGCTCAAGTTTTTCTTCCTTTTTTTTTATTTTCTTTCTCTGTATGGTCAGCTAAGACAATCATTACACTTTTATATTGTCTTCATATTTCTAATGGGAATGTAGCTCGAACGGGAGTCCATGGAAAGAGTCTGTCTCTAGAGGTGGCTTAAACTTCATGTCTTCAGTAAACAACAAGACTTAGATTTATATCTCCCCACTTGATGTCACCTCTTGGCTAGAAAATGCAAAAACGAAGACTGGTTGGCAAAGGAAATCTAGCAAAAGAAGGAAGATTAAGTTTTATAAACTTAGAGTTTGACGTGCACAACTCGAGAAATGAACAAAAGGCTCAACAGTACCTCATAAGGTGTCAAAATCACCACAGGTGTTCTCTCAGTGCTCTTAAAGAACCCTAAGTGCTACAAATCACGTGTAAGTGTGTTTTTAGCCCCATGAAGTACCATGTAAATATAAGAGTTTACACAGCAGTAGTAACCCAAACAAACCACTAGTCAACCTATCTAGAGTTATACCAAGATATTGGTCATGCTATGTGAATTTTACACAACTAATTCACTACATTGTTAGTGAGCATAATGAAATCGTGTAACTGAGAAGCCTATGCATGTAACACTAGGTTATATAGGTGTATGTAGAGGGTATAAAATATATTTTAGCATGGTGTGAAGAGATAGAGTTCACTGGAAATTTTATCAAAAAATTTAAAAGATGTCATTTTTGTGCATGAAATGCGTCATGCAGTGTGCCAACCCCTACCCCCAACTTAGAACTTCAATGTCCTCACTGAAGTGTAGAAAGAAGGGCAGAACCTGGGCCTAGAAGAGGACAATGCATGGTGCCAGTAATAACAAACAGTTTTAGAATCCAAAAATAGCATGCATACAAAAATACACTACAGCACAAAAGACACGTAGTAGCCAACAGCATCATGTATATTCATTCATATTCAAGGCAATACACTACATAGAAAGAGTTACAAGTACTGAGACTGCCATAGAAACATGTTGAACAAAGACAAGAAAGAAAAGAAAAAAAAAAATAGTGCCACAGAGGCACAATACAAGACCCAATATTGAATGACACAACTATGTTGACTTTAGTTGGAGTCAGAATCAGAATCTGAATTAGAAGAAAACATCAATGGTTTGGCCAACACTACATCACAGGTTGGTGTCGTTTATCGTAAGTATTGAAGTCGGTGGGGAGAAAGTGGTGATCAAGACCGATGTGGTTGGAGAACCTGGAGTGGTATTGGTTAGTTAGGCATGGTACCTAGTTATAGAGATTGGTACGATTGAAATGGATAAGGGCAATGGTTGCACACCCGACATGGTCTCTTGGTGTCTTGTGGTGGGGTCATCAATGACTTCAAAAGGAGGAAAATACGGCATAGTGGGTTGGAATGTTTGGAATGGAAGTGGATAGGGAAGCCGGACCTCATAAAGTCCAGTGGAGAGGTATGGGGCCTGTTCCACAGATAAAAGTGTTGCAGAGTGTGGTGGACGCGTCTGCAAGTCTTCATTAGGTTCCCTTGGAATCCTCAGGGTTTGTACTAAACTTCTTGGTTGCGGAGCGAAACCCCATCATGGTATTTGTCATAACCATCTGCATGGTGCCCTCACCACGTATGTAGCTTCACCCTACACTCTAAAATCGATTGACCCATCGACAAGGAACCCTGTCATGGCAGAACTCGCAGCCGTCACTGCTTGGTAGCAATTTGAGATGATGCATGGGATGATTTCGGAGATGAATTATAAGGAGACGACATAGTTAAGGAAGTGTAATGAAGTAACGACTTGTTATGGTAGCGAAGGCAAAAAGGGGATGACTATACTCAAGCAGGTGGTAATAAGAAAGCAAGAGGTGAAGAGTTGGGGATGAAATAAGTTTTAAACAACCTTTTGGTGTTCTCGACCAGGTCACACATGGCTCGGTACTAGTTGCAAACATGGTCGACCCTCTCAGTATTTCTGAATTTCAACACAATTCAGCGACTGGACCTAGCCGCCCACATGTGTGATGGTCGCCACTTTTGTTGCACCCCGAACTTATCCTATGGTTTACTCTAAAGACTCAAAACTCTACTTAGTCTACCCTTAACAACCTATGAACTCAAAAATAAAATAAAAATTATTGGGTTGCCTCCCAAAAGTGCTAAGTTTACCGTCTTCAGCCAGACGCACTTAAGCTCATTTTGAACTCCTCCTAGTTCGAAGGTGACATTAGACCCTCAACTTGTTCTTAGGATGGAAGACCAAATCATGACTTTCAGAAGTGTGATCATCGAAGTCTCCTAGTTCAGACATGGAGGGGTGTTCAAGCTGAAGTGCATTATCCCAAGGATCCCTCTATAGAAGTGAGGGAGCCTCTTCCCTGACAATTGTATCAATCAGGTCTTCGTCCACGACTTGGACAACTTTAAATGCGTGCTGGGGGGCAGTAAATATGTTTAACCTAAGTTGCTAATGGCCCCCATGAAATTTCTATAATCCCCATTCTGTATTGAATGCAAACATTGGTTGTGGCTAGGAATGGTCGTCCTAGAAGGACAGCGATTGGAGTTGTTGAAGACTTCATATCTAAAATGATGAAATTGACAAGGTAATGGAATTCTCCCATCTTTACCACCACATCTTCTACCACACCTCGGGGTTACTTAAGAGATTAATCAACAAGACTCACTATTATTGTGGTGGGTTTCATCTTCCCAAGGCCAAGTTGTTGTTAGGCCGATATGAAAGGATGTTTATGCTTGCCCCTAAATCTAAAAGAACACTCTTAATGGTGTAACCGCCAATTACACATGAAATACTAGGTGAGCTGGGGTCTTTCACTTTAGGAACGAGGTACCTTAGTATTATGGAGTTCATGTGCTCGGCCTAGTTAGCTAACCTATCCATATGCACCCTTGACTCTTACTTCTACGTTGATAAGTCCTTAAGGAACTCTGTGAATGCAGGCGATTACTTAATGCCATCTAGGAGAGGCTTTTCAATTCTCACTTGTTTAAACATGTCCTAGATGGACTCAGTTGAGGCCTCTTTCCTAATATAGAAGGTGCAAGAGGGGTTGCAAGATGTGCCACTAAGGGGCTGTGAAAAGCCGTATGGGAGGCGAAGTGAGGTTTGGTCTTTCCAGTTGTAGGTGTGGGACTCAAGGGTTTGGGTACCCTACTAAAGGAAGATAGGGTGCATAAATTAGCATTGGGCACTACCCTTTTTTCATCTTTGTTCTCTCTCGTGCTCAGTTGCTCCTTGCCTTATTTATCTATCAGCCTACCACTTTAGAGGGTAGTCACCGCCTGAGCTTGCTCAGGGTATGATGAGGGACCAGCGTCCGATTCACATTCCACCTCATTTTGTCCCTTAGGATTCACTATGAGCTGACTTGGAAACTTGCCCTCGTCTCTTTGACTCAAGATAGTAGCTAGTTGCCCCAAGGTGGGTCCTAGCTTCGTGATGGATTGGGAATGAGAGTGAAGGAGTTGTCGATCCACTTGGCGATCAGCCTCAATGTTCTTAAGGGTTCTCAGTACCATCTCTTGAAATGTGTCATATTTAGATGGCTACTGAACGGTTAAAGATCTAGGGGCTGAATCAGGATGATTTTGGAAATTTTGGTATGGCCGTGGAGGCAAAGAATTAGAGGTTTGTGGAGGTCTTTGGGATTGAAAAACCGGAGCTTGCGGCCTCCAGAAGAAGTTGGGATGTTGTTTCCACCCAAGGTTGTAGGTATTCGAATAAGGGTTGTTGGACAGTTTATCATACCAATTGTGGGTGACCTTCACTTCCTCTTGCACAAGATCAGACTGGGAATGTGCATGGGGGCAATTATAACATATATGAGAAGGGTCAGAGCAAATTGCACAAACCTCTACACACGCCATTGTCTGCGATCCTAAGGATAGGCACTAGTCTAATTTTTTGGATATGGCATGCAGGGTAAGGACTAGGTCCTGGCTTGTGGCCAACTCGTAAACTCCCTTAGGTTGAGAGGTTGATGAACTGGGCAATCTACGAGCGGCAACCATGCGTTACTGAGAATTTTTAGCAAAGTTTTCAAAGAGAACCCAAGTCTCGTTCTCGTGGTTTGTGAGGAAAGTACCTCCACATGATGCATAAACCATGGACCTATCTCTCTTTGCTAATCCTTCGTAAAAATTTTGAACTAATTGCTACTTGAGAACTGATGATGTGGGAATTTACGAAGTAGGTCCCTGAAATGCTCCTAGGTCTCAAAGAAAGGTTCCCCATCTGTTTGTGTGAAACTTGTGATTGCCCTTCGCAGCTGGTTAATCTTCCAACTTGGAAACTACTTTTTCAAAAATTCAAGTTGCATGGTGGCCCAGTTGGTCGCCGAATTCGGCTCTAAGGACGTCAGCCTTATCCTTAAAAGAGAATGGAAAGAGCCTAAGACAAAGGGCATCATCACTAAAATTAGGTATGCAAATGGTGAAGCATATCTCCAAGAACTTATCTAGATGATGATAAAAATTTTCAATGGGGTTCCCATGAAAGTTGGGCAGCATCGAGATGATTAAAGTCTTAATCTTGAATTACGCCACCTTAACATCCAGGAACAGGATGCAGAACGGCGATGTGTAAGCATTAAACACAAAGTAGTCCCTAACCAGCCGAAGTGGCTACTCTCCCACCACCGGTAGGTGGGGAGCTTGGGGTTCTAGGAATTGATCTTAGAGAACCGGCAGGTTTCGTTCAACCATAACTTTTGGCTCAGACGACACAGTGATCTCTAGATTTGAGGCAAGTTTCCTAACGGACCTACGGGATCTTTAAATCTTGGGATCTATAGGAACTCTCTTGGGATTCTAAGAGCGCAAACCAAACATGCATAGTTAAAGCACCCAGAATCAAGACTTTAGAGAAAACAAACCAAAAAAATGAAAATAAATAAAGAAAGATTAAAATAAAAGGTGGGCAAATCAAAAACACAAGGCAACAATACTCTAAAGTGGAGGTTGGCTTATAACCGTAGCCAAGTCCCCGGCAACGGCGTCAAAATTTGGTAGGCTCGCCAAGGCTTGGGTCCTTAACTACTAAAGATAAAATTTATACAACCTAACAATCCCAAGTTCAGTAGAAAGTGGGAAAGTTGGGTGTCAATCCATAGGGACTTGAAACGTTGTTGGTAAGCCACTTCCAAATTAGTTTACTATAACCTTGTATAAAAGAGAAGTAAAAAGGTGGTATTTTTCAATGAGTGAAATCTAACAATCTACTGGAAAGCATATAAAAGAAAGCATATAAATCTAAGTTAACTCTACTCCTATAAAGCAGTGTTTAGACATGATTATAGTTTAGGATGTTGTTTTGCATAATCTAAGTTCAGTGAGTTTACCATACAAAACTAACTGGAACGCGGCTAAACAATCCAAGGAGTTGTTCGATGGCATAGAGTAACAAGTGTAACAACCCGAAGAATAATGTTATTTAAATAATAAAGAGAAAGACAAATGGGAACAGGAACAAAAGCAGGCAGCAGATTTCATCGACGAATACAGGGGATTCGTCGACGAGGGTACAAGTGGGACTCGTCAATGAGGGCATGTTTTGTCGACGAGAAGATACCAAGGGAATATTTTGGGTGACTCTGAATTTCATCGATTAAAGGGAGAGTTCGTCGACGAATTTCTTCTTAGAATCATCGATGAGATGACGTGGCTCGTCGGCGAAGGCCGCAGTATAAATAGCTCAAAACTCAGTTTAATCGTAGAAAATCGACGGAAAACCTTCTATCTCCCTCTCCTACGGTTCTTCTTCCAACTTTCTTCTATTTCAGCCCCATCAGTCACCGAATCGACGATCTGAGGCCACCATGACGCTCCTGGCGGAGTTCTCTTTAAGTCTGCTGGGGCGAATCGTTGGTGGGATCGAGTCGAATTTCTCCCCAGAATCAGAGTAAGGCCTTTTATTTAGTTTTTGGCCTTTTGGCAGTTGTAAGAAATGATGGAGATAAAGAAATAATGATATTTTGTTTTGGAAAAAGTTGTTTTCAAGGTGTTGAGTGAGAAGCTCTATGGGTGTTGGACCAGTATACCGTAGGGGCTTTCTAGTAGTCAAGTAAGGGAAATATGCTATGCTAGGAAACTCTTTTACGATTCCAGCATGAATTATATATTTTTTAAAAATTATTATTCAAATTATATACATATATATATATATATATATATTTACAGTTTCCAGAACATGATAATATTAATATGTATGTGTGGCTTGAGTTGATGACCGAACAGTACTATGCTTATAAAATATGTGAATATCATGTCTGTAGTTATTAACAGAAATACCATGTCATTTGCATGTTATAGAATGACAAATTTTTCAGTATACAATATACTCAGAAATATGTATTTTTCGTAATCTCATAATAACATGTTTATCAGTACCATAACGCCCCGATATACAGATATTCAGACAGCAGTTCAGTTATACTAAAAACAGATTTTCAATTAGTTTATTTAGAATTTCAGATAAATTCTATGGGGTTATGGTTATTTTAGAAACCATAATAAAAATAGTATATTACAGATATCAACTACTTATATAGTATCAGACCCTAATGGATCGGACAGCAGAGCATGGTACCATAGTTACAGATATTCAGTTTAGAGTGCAACCACTTTATTCAGATAGTAAGTGGTATGAGGTCGATCATGCCCATGTAGGGACAAGCTCTCCATCATATATGGATTGAGTGGGCCGATCAGACTGTCGAAGTTCAATTGACTTACCCTAGTTGGCCAGCTAGGATAGGTCCTGCCTTCGGGCCGCACAACCCTGTCATAAGGGGTTAAATCATTACATACATCCATCTAGGGAAATTTCTTAGATATTATGAGTACTATCAGACTTTTAGGAATAGTCGTATTAATATGAAAAGTAGTTTCATACAGATTGGCATGTTAAAGAATATAGTTAATGGTTTGATTATATGTTATGTAATATCAGCATTTTCATATTCAATTATTCATACTATTCCTAAATCTAATTATTTTTACCAAACTATAGCCCAGTGGCCACTAGGAATAGCATGTTTTGTCATGCTAAGCGTTGGCTCATCCCAGTGTTGAATTATTTTTTTTAGGTGAACCAGCTAGGCAAGCGGAGCAGGCTCGTTGGTAGAGGGACTGTTATACTGCCCTTTTTTAGAATGAGTTTTATTTTTGGGTAGCATGTTTTGCAAACCCTTGGAATTAGTAAGGGTAGTCTCGAGAGAACAGTGATGTTTGTATATTGTGGGTCGATTTGACACTCTGGTATTGTATTATGTGTGGTTTTATTTTATATGATTAGACTTCTGCTGTTTAGGTTAATGATTGAATTTAAAACTAAAGAAAAATATTTTATTTTATTAGCAGGTCGTTTCAGCAAGGGTGCACCAACCGTCCAGAGCGTGGTCAGGAACTGGAGTAACTTTATCACCAATGATCATGAGAACCTTTATGGGAGACTATAGCCTAATACGTGTACCTTACTAAAGCAATATATTTGCTAATTTTGTCACTAAACATCATCACAATATAAACCAAAAATGAAAACAATAAAGGAAAACTGTAAATGAAAGCAAGTAAAACGAAAGCATGTAAAAAGATCATCCCTTTGCATTCATCACATTTGTCACTAATGTTAGGAAGTACAAAAGAAGATCATGTAATATACACAGAGAGCATATGAATGCCGCCGGTTGTCACAGGTCGTGAGACACTTCATACATGCACCAAATAGGAATTGAAAACCTACTCTAACTAATCTAAAATGGCTCTCAATGACATCTTAAGTCTGTCACTAACCTAAGAGAGACCAAAGAGAAACTCAGAGCTCATGTTCATAGCGAATACTTATAGGTTCTAGGGTTTATAAGGTTTGTTTTACAAGTTAGGAAAGTTTGCAGCAAATCTTGCGCAGAAGATCATCGCTGTTGACCAAGTCGCCCCTATGTCATTCTTGTGTGCGCCTTAGTCGAGACTCGTGGGAAATCAAGAATTCAAATCTTCAATGTCTTTGACTGTGTCATGCCTCAGGGTCTTGCTGGTCGAGCTGATAGTTGAGACTTGCAAGATCTCGATCTTTAGGAAATCTTAGGAACTCGACATAGTCGCGCCTTAAGGTCTCTTGGTCGAACACTTCATCGAGGCTCTCAGTAATTCTACTCGGAGTTCTATCTCAGTTTCTCAATGAGGTCACCTTGGAGAGTCACTTGGTCGAGGACTTGGTCGAACCTTGCAGCATTTTTATCATAGTTGGAACCCTTGAGTCTGCAGTGGAAGACTAAGTTGTCCCTGAGTGTTGCTGGTAGCGCCATATGGTCAAGCATCGTCTTCTTGTCCCTTGATGATCTAAAGCTTCAGGAGCTTGGTGGAGCATCTGATTTGAGCTTTATGTCCTCCAAATCCTCCTTGGCTTCTTGTAATGCCTAACTCCATGGTTTTAGCCTTTTTTTCCTGAAAAGATGAACAAACCTTGCATAACTCTGATCAATGATGACAATGGGTAAATACATAGTAAAATGAGGATAAAAAAAGATAAATGAGGGTCTAAAATCATGTATTTTAGGGACTCATTAACTAGCATCTACTTTTGTGAGTAAGGCATAGTCCCCCACCTATTGATCAGTACCTATGGATGTGCCACCCACTACAGAGCCATCCACAGAGCTAGTCGATACTCCGGCATCTCCAGTTACAGCCACAATGACTCCAGAGGACACGCCTGCCCAGTCGAATCCTTCCTTGGCGATGGTCCTCATATTATTGATAGATATCTCAATGCCTCTTTCCAATGTCTCACCTCCTACTCCTAGCCCACGACGTGCGATGGCACATCTATCGAGAGCCATGGATGCTAGCATGGTAGTTGCATCATCTACTCCTGCCACTGGGACATGTTCCAATGCTCCAACTGCGGCTCCAGCCTCTCGCGCTCCACCTACAGCCCCAGTTTCGCACACATCACCTTCTGCACCCACTCCGCCACCACCTGCTCTAACTATTCACATGCCACCCCCCCCCCACTCCAGCATCACCCAAGTCATCAGTTGTGTTAGGCAGTTTTTTTTTTTTTTTTTTTACGATGACGCGACTACTTCGCACACACCATCTAATGTGGCTCACCAGTCTGATGTGAGCATCCCATCCGATGCTTTAGGCGATCTAGAGGGCGGTGATTCTATTTATGACATGGGTGGTTCTACTGATAAGGAGTAGTGCTGGTTGTATAGGATCTTTTGATATGAGCTCTCCTTTGTACTTGCATTGTGCTTGTGCTCACAACTGTTTCTTTTCTCCTTTTACTTGTATTTTCTATTTCTTTTGTATCACCATGACTTTTCTTTGGCTATTCTTTTGCTCATATTGTATCTATCTTCAGTTGTACTACCTAGGTTATTAATGAATACATGGTGACTTGTTTCTAACTATTTTTTGTGCTTAGTGTACCATTGCTTTTCTTCATATATCTTGGTTTTATGCTGGATGCTTACTTGTGCAGGTACACTTGTTTCCTTTATGGTCCCCCTGCAGTGATTCCTTCCCATGATTTCCAAGTGCTTTATGTCCTTACTTTAGTAGGGACACTAAAGTTTTAAGTTGCAGGTCGGGGGTTAGGAAAGCAGTACACGACGCATTTTGGGCACAAAAATGACATGATTTTTAAATTTTTAGTGAACACTGCTTGATGCATGCCATGTTAACACTTTTGATGCCATTTACATACTTTTATATAGCTTGTCTATTACGATCATAGGTTGTATCTTTTAGATGACTTTATTATGCTCACTAACAATGAAGTGAGTTGCTTGTGCATAGTTTTATGCGGTATAGTCAATTTACCTATTTTTCCACTCGATAAGGGTTGACTAGGAGTTCATTCGATTTAACGCTGATGTATAAGTCTGGTATTCACATGGTATATTACAAAGCTAGGATGCATTTTCACATGATTTGTTTCACTTAGGGTTCCTTGTGGGCACTGAGAGAACAATTGTGGCGACTATGAGACCTTGTGAGGTTTTATTGACTTTGTTGTTTTTTTGTGAGTCATTTACATATACTCTGAGTTCACAAAACTCAGTTTTTCTTCTTTGGGTATTTTTTTCATGCTAGTCTCCTTATTTGCATTTGCTAGCCTAAAGGTGATGTCTAGTGGGGAGATATAAACCTAGGTCTTGTAGCCTACTCAAGACGTGAGAATTAAGTAACCCCTAGAGATGAACATAATTCATGAACTCCCTTTTTGAGCTTAGTTCCTTATCGGTAGCATGAAGATAACATAAGTTGTGATGATTGTCCTAGCTAGCTATAGAAGAAAAATATATAAAGAAAAGAATGAGCAAAAGAGAGAGAAAGAGAAAAATGAGATGAAATACATAGAATACCTGCTCCAAGTACAAAATGGTCAAGCTAAGGACACAACACACCACATCTCCTCATGTATGAAGCTTCTTCGGTTGTTCTGATGCATATGTATGGTTTCACATATTGGTTTATGAATATTCAATCTAGGGTGGTCTTGGTAGGATGTGACGAGTAGGTGAGAAGGCGCTAGGGTGAAGTACCCAACACCTCGTTAATAGGCTGGATTCCATTCTTATGAGACTAGTCCACTCCACTTTCATCGTTGGTTCTAAGAAGTATTTAAGATGTTTGACCATGCATGTTTTTCCTCATAAACGAGAGTGACCCAATTTTCTTGAGTGTAATGACCTGAAAAATAATGGTATTTAAATAATAAAAATTGAGGGAAATGGAAACAGAAACAGAAGGAGGCAGCAAACTTTGTCAACGAACGCTTCACGTTTGTCGACGATGTTGCACTTTGGATGTAATAACTCGAAAGATTTACACAAGGCCTCATCAACGAGTTCATAAGGGGGCCTCATTGATGAAGCCATGTCTCGTTGAGGAAGCCATGCCTTGTCAATGAGAAAATACCGAGAGAGGATTTTGGGCAGTCTGAAATTTGTCGACGAGGAAGGAAGTTCATCGATGAAATTTCTTAAGGACTCGTCGGAAAGATGACGTGTCTTGTTGATGAATTTGAGACTATAAAAAGAAAAACCTAGATATTTTCATCAGAAAATCAGTGCAGAAACCCATCTCTCCCTCTAAAACGCACCCCTCCCCTTCTCTCTTCGATCCTGGCTCCATTTCTCACCGGATTGAAGATCTGAGGCCACCACGACGCTTGTGGCGAGGTTTTCTGCAAGTCTGCCGGAACTGATCGTGGGGAAAATGGGTTTGAAATTCATTCCAAATCCAGGGTAAGGTGTTTTATTCAGAATCTGCTTTCCCTACAGTTATAGGAAATGTAGTATGTAAGAAAATACTGATGTTTTGTTCTGGGGGATGTCGTTTTTACGGTGTTGAGTGGAGAACCCTGCAAGTGTAGGGTCAGAGTTTAGTGAGGATTTTTTTAGAAACTAGGTAAGGGAAATATGCTATGTTAGGAGATTTTACTTATATTATTAGAGATTTATATGCATGTATACCAGTTATTATGCAGTTTTTTAGAATAAAATTATTTAAGAATGTGTGGCCTGAGTAAATATTATTTGATACAGAATCTTATGCAGTTTTTCTTAGAATATCATGTTATATACTATATACGAGTATATGTACATTTACAGTTTTATTCATATCAGTATATATTCAGATATTTACACAGACAGATATATATATACATGTACACATATGTTTACTTAGATCAATATCTACAGTATTTACAGAATGTCATGTTTTCCTAGTGCCATAACACTCAGTTTATACAAACAGTTTATACAGATAGAATATATAGTTATAGCATCAAGATGCTACAGACATGTTGTTCAGATATTGCAGTATTTACAGTACATAATTATAATGTTAAGGTTATTTTGGAAACATGATAAAAACAACAAAGATAATTATAGTATATATATTTATATAGTATCAGATCCCTAATGAGACATTAAAGACAGATACAGTCTACAGAGCATGGTACCGTTGCTATATACAGAATAGATGCAACCACATATCTCAGATAATGTGTGGGTACCGTCAAACCATGCTCGGAGAGGATGGCGCTCCCCAGTTGGGTCGAAGGGGCTGGTTTGATGAGGTAGCAGTTCAAATTCTGTGCTTAGGAGTGGATGTAGTTTGGCCGGATTGAGGTAGTGTAGAGTATAGTGACTTACCTGGAGGGCCAACCAACATTAAGTCCCGTTTACGGGCCACACAACCCTGTCATGAGGGGTCAAATCATGACATACAGATTTCCAAGGAAAAGAATAGTTATATATATATATATATATATATGTGTGTATACAATTTTACAACATTTAATGTATATAGTATGATATTAGCAGTACAAAAGATAGAAAGTTTAGATGATACAGTTATATTTTAAGCTACAATTAACGCAAAATTTATTTATACTGATTTGCCAGCTTTACAGTTTCAAATGTATTATTATTTGATATGCAACTTGGTTGCCACACACTAGTAATAGCTTATTTCCACTTACTGAGCATTGACTCATCCCATTATTTTAACATTTTTCAGGTGAGCCAGCTAGGCGAGCAGATTAGGCTCGCGGATAGAGAGTCCCTTGGTTGCTCTGTGCTTAGGGTAAGTTGATATAGGGAGGTTTGAGTTTTGGGGAGGTGATACCAGTATATGTAAATATAATATGGAAAATTACTGGATTCTGGTATGGTATGTATATATGTGGTTATGTGATTTATGTTTTTCTACTGCATAGTTGTGCCCACTATCTACAGAAATACTTCAGCGCCTATGTGAGGCTTGAGAGTCTATAGTAGGGATATTTAAGATTTGTATATATACAAAAAAAAAATGAAAATGAAATAATGTTTGGGTTGTTAGATTGAGTCTTTTTTAGACTATACCAGTGAGGCTGAGTCAAGATAAATGTTCTGTAGGTGCCCGAAGGTGAACCGAGTGCGATAAATCATTCACTTTACACAAACTTTGTAATTATCTTTGTTTATGCTCGGATTTATACGATGATATTAACTATGAATTGTAATTTTTGGTTGATTCTCTATGGGTTATGATTTTCTTAATGGCTATACACTTTTGAGACATGTTTGAGTGATTTGCTCCAGAGTTGTCTTTATAATAGAGTCATCTATGGATGAGTCTAATTGTAATAATTTTATATTCTTGTATGTGAAATGGCATTATTGTGTTATTTGTTTATCCTACTTAATGTCCACTGAGATTGGTGTTTGTGGATATCACCTTGGAAACCCTCACAAAACTATAACTCGTCCATTAGGGTCACCTAAGGGTTTAAAGCCTTGTAGCATATGGTAAATGCAATCGTGTTTCCCATGAAAGAGGAGGTAGATAGGAATTTGGTTATCTTTTATAGTTTTTTAGTTTTTCTTTGCGTGAGGACAACCAAAGTGTAAGTTGGGGGTGGTGATGTCTCCCTAAAATGCACTATTTTAGGCCCTCACTTACCTATGTTTTGTTCTCATTTATCTTGTATTTACCATTTCTTATCATAATTCGAAGTTATGTGTGGTTTGTTCATGTTTCGAGAAAATGAAGTTAAAACCAAGGAGTTAAGCAATGCAAGAAACCAAGGGAGTTATTAGGAATCACAAGTCTTAACCAAGTGCTTAACCAAGTCCCCAAAGTCGTAGTTCATCAAAGCAAACAAGACCTTGCTCGACCATGTGGTGCGACCAGCAAACACAAGGGGCGAACAAGTCACAAAATGAAGACTCTAGAGTGCATACTGAAGCAGATATCCCGAGAGTTTCGACTAGGGCACGACCAAGAGATCCTAAAGGTGCGACCAAGTCGAGGAAGCCTGCAGATTGAACCCTAGAATTCCTAAGAGTCTCGACCAGGGCGCAACCAGGGGAAGGCTAGGTTGCGATTTGGTCGATTGTGTTTGAATCCAGAACCTGTTTCATTAGATTTCTGCCAAAACTTTCCTAATTTGAATTCAAACGCTTGTAAACCCTTTTGGATAAAAACCAAACTTTGAATATAAGATTAGGGTTTCTCTTTGGCCCCTCTTTGGTTAATGATAGACCTAGAGTTCTTTGGGTGCCATTTAGATTAGATTTGCAACTTTATTTCAATTCCATGTTTGGTTTATATTCAGACTCTTTTGAAGGCCTACGAAAACCTTTGAGTTCTTAGTGCTGCCACGTAGATTAGTTTCTTCTCAATTGTAATCCCGATTGCTAGTGATAGTCCTTGGAGCTTCAACTCAGGTCATTTTCAATATTTGTCTATTTACTTTGGTTTGATTTCAATTTTTCTATTTAAATATCATGTCTTTACTTTCTTGCATATTTAGTTCTCTGATTGTGATGAAATCTTAGGGGATAGGATAGCATGATTAGGGATTTAATCACTTATATGTAATAAGTTATAGCTCCTATATAGGGTTCTGTGTTCATTGGATAAGGTATACCCTAGTTCTCGATCATGCTCAGAATGATTGGTGCACCTTTGCTACCCTATGCCACTCGAGCAGTTCATTTGACCATCGAACCTAGTAAGGATAGCTAACTGTACATAGTTATCATGAACAACAGCCTAAGCTGGATTTATCATTTGAGACTTTCTTTCTAGGAGTAGCTTTAATTACAATTTACTTTCATTGCTTGTATAGTTTAGAAAACAACTCAAAAATCTTATCTTTTCCTTTTACGCAAAGCATAGTAAACTAGGCTAAAATTGGTAAATAACTACACTGAGTCCCTGAAGATCGACACCCAACTCACTCCTTGTTGTACTAAACTTGGGTTTAGTTAGGTTATAAATATTATTTTTTGTACTTAAGGATCCAATCCTTGGAGAGCCTACCACTTACCTTTGGCGTTGTCTCCAAAGGTGACATATGCTCCTTGCTTTAGTGTTAAATATGTGAATTTGGATTTGCCTCCCATCATATGCCTTGAGCATCCACTATACAAATACCTCTTCTCTTTTGAGGAGGTGGACCTAAAGCATACCCACAAAAAGTGTAATGCCCCGACCCGCCACGTGGGCCCGGGGTGCTACTTTAGTGACGTCTGTGTACATGATACCATATTTATCATAATAAATGCAGCGAAAGTAATAAAACATTCTCCAAACATACATTACTAGAGTTCTAAGTTCCTATTATACATAAAGGTTTCCAAACATCCATATTACAATCCAACCCAAAGAGGACTACTAGTTCGGCCCATACGACCATTATACAAGTCTAGAGTTTTACAACATAATTTACATACACCTGAGATCATACAGATCTTCCCAAAAAGAAACTATTCTAACTTTCACCCTCTGATCCTGCTAAGCATAATACTTGTTATTTCCTGAAAATATGATTTGTATATTGGAGTGAGACACTTCTCAGTAAGGATGATCAAGTTAATATCAATGTGGACAGCATGCATTTAGTGCTTACAGAAAATATTCATTCTTAATTTAACCAAAAATAGCTATTTTACATTGTACGTACTAATATAGTTGAAAATACTTGCTTCATATTTATGATATAACAGTTCATTAATTACATAACATCATTTACATAAATCTACAGGTATGCATAAAAGACAATCCTTGGGACTAAACGTTATGTATAAACCCCCATGGTCAGGGTTGTGCAACCCAAAGGCTGGACAAAGCCTAGGGTGTTCAACCCAGACAAATTCAAACATACATCTGTGTCTTATGCCGACTACGTAGGCATCTGCAAATTGCTTGCGTGGTTCCGATTGCCCTACCACGTCTTGAAAGTCCAGGCTTCCAGGGAAGGTACACCCTCTACTGAGGCTAATCGGCCGAAACAACCCACACCACTCTCGCAATACAGTGTGGGTGCACACGGCCACATAAAGAACCTCTAGCAATGGTACCATGCTCATAACATAAGGGTCCTCAGGGTTCCTAAAGCATGTCATGCAATTTAAGTAATATAAAACCATATTTCAACTCATTTCATATAAAACCTGTCATAGTATAAAACTCGGCCCTTGTGGCCATTATATATATGACTCAATCATCACGACCATCATATAAAGCTCAGCCCTTGCGACCATCATACATATAAAACTCCTTGCATTTTCACAAACATTTCTAGTATTTCACAAACATTCATTATTTCAGTTATAAAATAGTACATACATATCATTCACTTGCCACACAATTTCCCGTATTTTAAAACATAGCTCGTAGGCAACCAAGAAAAACATAGCATCATCGGTTTAGAAGATAAACCAAACTTCCTACCATTCATTTGTACTTAAAATAGAATAATATATATCCTAGGTTTAAAAATGGGTCTTTTGAACGGTCGGTTTTTGAAACATCAACTGAAAACATAAATATACTTGCACCAAAAACATTCCGTATGGTTCAAATTCATTAAAAAGCTAACTTAACTTAATCCCCTTACCTGTTTTTGAAACAGAAACCAAAATAGACCGAAAACATAAAACCTTAGCTTTTCAAACCAATGAAACTATGAGATCTAATGAGCCGAAAGAGAAAAAAATGATCCAGAAGCATAAGGGAGCACTTAGGAGCCTTTTGATGCATGAAGCCCAAAACCCTAGTAGAGCACAAAAGAGAGGATTTCGAATTTCTTAACAAAAATGAACTCACTTCCATTTATAGGTGAGCAACCCAAGAGAAAACTAGCGCTGATTTCCCCTATTCCCACAAAACCATCGCCAGTTTTGTGGTTGACTCACCCAGTTGACCCAAAACTGGCGCCAATTTTCTTTCATCTTGCAAACCATCGCCGGTTCGGGCTCTCACTTACCAAATTCCTTCTTTTTTCTTTTATTTTCCTTTATTCCTCTCTTTTATATTTATTGTCTTCTATTTTTGGGTTCAGGTTTCTACAATCTCCCCCCCTTATAAAAATTTCATCCTTGAAATTTTCTAACCGATGCTAATTACTTCCTAGACTCACGATTCGTCTCTACCAAATAGTCGGTAGCCACCAACATAGTGGCCCCATCCCAAGTTTATAAGATTCCCTCACTTATGACGGAGGAATATCGTGGTTACACATAATGTCTCAGGAGTTTACAATACCATACATAATTCTCCCAGAGACCATCCATACATAAACTCATAACAACTGACAAAATAAACATACTTACCTTACCTGACCTACATAAGACTAACCCTTACCTAATCAACTATATCGGTCTGTCTAATACCGATCTTGACTGAAAAGTTATGGGTACTTCTAGCTTATTTTTGTCTCAAGTTCCCAAGAAGTCTCCTTAACTGCATGGTTGCGCCACAGTAACTTCACTAATGGTATTTCCTTCGTACGCAACTCCTGTACTTTTCGATCCAGAATCTGAATTGGTACCTCCTCATAAGCCAAAACATCCCCGATCTCTAAGGGTTCATAGCTGATCACATGCGTAGGATCTAACACATACTTACTCAGCACTGATACGTGGAAGATGTTATGAACTCTAGACAATGCTAGAGGTAACGCCACTCGATAAGCAACTGGACCAATCATTTCAAGGATCTTAAATGGCCCAATGTAGCAAGGGCTCAGCTTGCCTTTCTTCCTGAACCTCATCACTCCCTTCATCGGAGCAATCCTCAAGAATACCATATCCCCAAATTGAACTCTAGTTCCCGTCGGCGAGTATCTGCATAACTCTTTTACCGACTTTGTGCTACTTTTATCTTTTCCCTAATAAGTTCGACCTTTGTAGAGGTCTGCTGAACTAATTTTGGACCCAAGACCTGTCGCTCGCCTACTTCATCCCAGTACAATGAAGATTGGCACCGACGACCATACAAAGCCTCATATGGTGCCATCTCAATACTAGCCTAATAACTATTATTATATGTGAACTTGACTAATGGCAGGTATCTGATCCAACTACCATAAAAATCTAGTACACATGCCCACAGCATATCTTCCAGAATCTGAATAGTCTTCTCAGATTGTCCATCCGTCTGCGGGTGAAAAGAGATACTAAAGGTGAGTTGAGATCCCAAGGCGTCCTGCAAACTCTTCCAAAAATGAGAGGTGAACCATGAATCTCGATTTGAAACTATAAAAACCGAGATGCCATGAAGTCGTACTATCTCTTGTACATAAGGCTCGGCTAGCTTATCCATGGAGTAACTGACTCTGATCAAAACGAAGTGCACAGTCTTCATCAGTTGATCCACAATAACCTAGATAGTGTTCTGCCCATGCACCGCTAAACGTAATCCCAACACAAAGTCCATCAAGATATGCTTCCACTTCCACTAGGGGATGTCAAGTGGTTGTAGTGGTCCTGCTGGCCTCTGGTGCTCAGCCTTCACCTGTTGCATGTTAGGCACTACTCTACAAAATGGGTGATCTCTCTTTTCATGTTAGACCACCAGGAAGAACCTCATAGATCCTTGTATATCTTTGTGCTTCCTGAATATACCGAATATAAGGAGCGATGTACCTCTTTGAGGATGGTTCATTTAATCTCGTCATCATTCAGTACGCAAATCCGGGTGTGAAATCTCAATACCCTATCATTAGAGACATTAAAATCTGCATTCGTCCCATCCTGTACTCCACTCACAATCTCTGCCAACTCTACATCTTTCATCTGAACTAATCTAATCCTCTCCTATAAGGTTGGTTGCACTACCAAGCCAGCAATGAATACCTAGTGATTTCCTTCTACTAATCTACCCCCAACCTTTCTAGGTCCATCCTAATCTCATGTTGAATCCCAATTGTTGAGACTGATGCAAGCATTAACTTCTGACTCAAAGCATTAGCTACCACATTAGCTTTCCTGGGGTGGTAACTAATAGTACAGTCGTAGTCTTTAATCAATTCAAGCCACCTGCGTTGCCTTATATTCAACTCCCTATGGGTGAAGAAGTATTTGAGACTCTTATGATCAGTACAGATCTTGCACTTTTCACTGTATAGGCAATGCCTCCAGATCTTTAGTACAAATACCACTACTGCCAGCTCTAAGTCATGCACAGGGTAGTTTTTTTTCGTACTCCTTGAGTTTGCGAGAAGCATATGCAATAGCTTTTCACTGTTGCATCAAAACACACTCGAACCCTTTCTCGGATGTGTCACTATAGATCACATAACCACCATCCCCTGATGGAATGGTCAACACTGACGCTATGACTAGACGTTGCTTCAACTCCTAGAAGCTCTACTCACACTCACTAGTCCAGTCAAACCTGATGTTCTTTCTTATATGTCATGTCAAAGGACCTGATAGCCTAGAAAAACCCTCGATGAATTGGTGATAGTACCCCGTTATACCCAAGAAACTTATGATCTCATGTATGTTCTTCGGTCTCACCTAGTTTACTACTGCCTCTACTTTTCCCGAGTCTACAGATATTCCTTTCCTAGACAATACATGTCCCAGAAATGCAACCTGATCTAGCCAGAACTTGCATTTCTTGAATTTAGCAAACAATATCTTCTCCCTGAGTATCTAAAGTACCAGCCTCAAATAAGCTTCATACTCTGTAGAACTCCTCGAATAAATCAAGATGTCATCAATGAATACCATCATGAACTGATATAAGTACACTTGGAACACCCTACTCAAAATGACCATACCAAGTTTGAAAGGCTGTCTTTGATACATCCTTTGACTTCACCTTCAACTGGTGATGCCCGGATCACAGATCGATCTTAGAGAAAACCTAAGCACCCTTCAACTGGTCAAAAGGTCGTCAATACGTGGTAATGGGTATTTATTCTTCATTGTCACCTTATTAATTTCTCTATAGTCAATGCACATCCTCATTGACCTATCCTTCTTTTTCACGAACCACAAGGCACTCCCCAGGGTGATACGCTCGATCTGATGAAACCACTATCCAAAAGTTCTTGTAGTTGTTCCTTTAACTCCTTTAATTTATTTGGAGCCATTTGGTACAGAGCCTTAAAGATTGGCTGTAATAACCCAAGAAAATAATCAGAGCCTCGTCGAAGAACATAGGAAATTTGTTGACGAGGGTACATGAGGATCTCGTCCATGAGGACACGTCTCGTCAACGAGAAGATGCCGAGAGAGGGTTTGTGGCAGTCTGAAATTCATCGATAAGGGGTGTAGGTTTGTCAAAGAACTTATTCAGGGACTCATCGAAGAGATGATGTGTCTCGTCGACGAACCTGGGGTTGTAAATAGCTAAAACTTGAATTTTTCAGTATAGAATTTGTGCAAAAAGATCCTCTCTCTCTCTCTCTCTCTCTCTCTCTCTCTCTCTCTCTCTCTCTCTTTCTCTCTCTCTCTCTCATAAACGTCATTCTACGCTTCTCTCTTCTATCTCGACTCCATTTCTCACCAGATTGACGATCTGAGGCCACCACGACACTCCTAGGAAAGTTTTTTGCAAATCTACCAGAGTAATCGTTGGTGAGAGTGATTCGAATTCTACTCCAACTTTAGGGTAAGGCATTTTATTCAGTTTTTTCCTTTCCCATAGTTATATAAAATGTTATACATGGAAAAATAATGATATTTTATTCTGGGAGATGTTGTTTTCAGGGTGTTAAGCAGAGAATCCTGTGCATGTAGGACCAAGCTCAGTGGGGGGCTTTTGCAGAAATCAAGTAAAGGAAATATGCTATACTAGAAGCTTTAACTATGTTATCAGAGATTCTATGTATATACATGTATACCAGTTTATTATTCAGTTTTTACAGAATAAGAGTTTTTAATGTATATGTGGCCTAAGTAGATATTTACCTAATATAGAATTTATACAGTTTTTCCAGTATATCATGTTATACAGTATATACAAGTATAGACAGATATTCACAGATATTATCAGACAGATATAAATAGATTTTAGACAGTTCAGTATATTACAGTATTTACAGAATGTCATGTTTCCTAATACCATAACACTCAGTTTATACAGACAAGTTATACAAACAGATATACAGTTATAGCATCCAGATGCTCCAGCTATATTATTTAGTTATACAGTATTTCCAATATAGAATTATAGTGTTATGGTTATTTTGAAAACATGATGAAAAAAGTAAAGATAATTATAGTATATATATTTATACAGTAATCAGATCCCTGAGAAAATAGTACAAAAAGATACAGTTTACAGAGCATGGTACTGTTGCTATTTACAAAATAGAGTGCAACCACATATCTTAGATAGTATGTGGGTACCGTCAACCATGCTCAGAGTGGATGCAGCTCCCTAGTTTCTGGGTTGAGGGGGCTAGTTTGATGAGGTTGTAGTCCAGTTCCGTGCCTACGAGAGGATGCAGCTTGGTCGAACTGAGGTAATGTTAAGTACAATGACTTACCTGGAGGGCCAACCAGCGTTAAGCCCTGCCTACGGACGACACAACCCTGTCATGAGGGGTCAAATCATGACACACAGACTTCCAAGAAAAGAGCACAGTTATGTATATGTATATAGTTTTACAACATTATATAAATATAGTATGATATTAGCAGTATGAGAAATAGAAAATTCAGATGATACAGTTATATTTTAAGCTACGATAAATGTAAGATATATCTTTACTGATTTGCCAGCTTATACAGTTTCAAATGTTATTATTATAGTTATGTAACTTGGTCACCACACACTAGTAATAACATATTTTCACTTACTGAGCGTCGACTCATCCCATTACTTTAACATTTTTCAGGTGAACCAGCTAAGTGAGCAGATCAAGCTCGCAGATAGAGTGACCCCTTGATTGCCCTGTGTATAAGTAAAGTGTGAACAAAGTGATTGACTTTAAAAGGAGATGGTACTGGTATATGTAATTATAGTATGGGAATACTAAATTTTGGTACTGTGTATATATATATATATATGGATGTATGATTTTATGTTTTCTACTGCATAGGTGTGTCTATATGTACAGGAATACCTCAGTGCCCATCTAAGACTTGGGATGTTATAGTAATGGTATCAGAGTAATTTTATTTATTTATTAAAAAAATGGAGAAATAATTGGGTTGTTACATTGGCGTCGTCCCTAAAGTGACCTCCTTGGGGTACCTGACTCCCTCTCCCATATGACTGCTCTTGAGGTGTGTAATTCACTATCGCGTGATAGTCTCGCACCTGATGCCTTGCTACACTGCACCAGTAGTAGACAACTGTTCCAGCCTTACACTCACCCCAATGCTTCTTATAGCATCTGGGACAAGTGGCACTTTAAGAACTCCCTGGAGGGGCTCATGATCCTGTCTCCAGTCACTGACGCGTAAAATTATCGAGTCACTTCCACGTACTCTGGTTGGAGCTAGACTGAAACCCCTGAGACAAGGGCCTCTTCCTCTGGTTTTCTGCTCTCTCCCCCTCCTGAATGCTAATCTTGACCGCCACAGATTTGTCCACTAGTTCGGTGAAACTCTGCGTCAGTAACGCTACCACCTGTGATCGAATACCCTACCTCAAGCCCCTCTTAAACATCCAAACCTTCTTCGGCTCATACGGGACTATATGTGGAGTAAAGCGAGACAACTCCACAAATCTGGCCACATACTATTGCACAAACATGGACCCCTATGTCAGATAAAGAAACTTCTCCGCCTTCGCCTCTATTGTGGTAATGGGGAAGTATTTGCTAAAGAAGACTTCCCTAAAACGACTCCAGGTAACAGATGCATACCCTGGACACTATTCTAGAGACCCAAAGAATTATAGTAACTAAATAATAAAAGAAAAAAGATGGAAAGAAAATATTAAAAAAAAAAAAAGGACTCACAAGGTCTCGTCGACAAACACAAGGCACTCGTTGATGAGCATCCTTCTTCGGCTCGTCGACGAGAATTTATTGAGAGGGCTAATTTCAGGACCTGAAACTCATCGACGAGGGTAGGTGTTCATCAACGAATTCCTCTCATGGAGTCGTCAACAAAGTGACATGTCTCGTCGACGAATTCGCAATCTATAAATAGGCCTAACTTTATTTTTCAACGAGAAATTCATTCAACTCCCTCTCTCTCTCTCTCTCTCTTTCTCTCTCTAGAATACATTTTCCTCCCCTTCTCTCTACGATTTTGGCTTCATTCCCCACCAGTTTGACGATCGGAAGCCACCACGCTACTCCTGGGAAGATTCTCTTCAAGTCTGCTAGAGTAGATTGTTGGTTTGGCCAAATTTGGCACCATTCCAAAACCAGAGTAAGTTGATTATTTAAGCATTTTCTGTATTACCAAGTTTATCTAAGTTTAGATTCTTTGTTGTATGGGAATATACTAGTATTTTGTGGAAAAAAATTAAAGTATTATATTTTTAGGGTTAGGGTGTTTTTGGGACCCTACAGGCATGGGTTGAGGACCCAAAGAATATTTCCAAGAGCCCAGGTAAATTTTAATTTAAAAAATTACGAGGATGTAGGTTTGGGGAAATATAGTTGATTTATTGGAAATATGTATATATGTATTATTTCAGGATTTTTAGGGATAGTACGCTGAGGGTGTGAGAGTGGAACTGGAGGCAAGCCTCCTAGTCAATTAGGTAAGGGAAATATGCTATGCTAGCAAATTCACAAATTTTAATTAGTATCAATTATAATATTTGAATATGAGTACAGGGTGTGATTTTGAATATGTCAGAAAATAGATTTACACAAATTTTAATACATGAGTTTTATTTGGTGTGTGGCATGAGTTCGTAATTATTCAGTACAGAATTTATACAGTTCTCAAAATATCATGAAATATATATATGTTCTATAGAATTATAAATTCCCAGTATACATATAGATAGACAATTTACAGAATATTCAAAAACATGATTTGTAACATTTTCAAGTTACTATGACTTCAAAACCATGATATTCAGATATTCAGTCAAATATTCATATATACAGATATTTAGATATTCAGATTATTCAGACCAGTTTTACAAGTATTATGATTATTCCAAAATCATGGTAAAAACAGTAAGATAATTATAAATACCAGTATTATATAGTATCAGACCTTGATGAATTATCCAGTCAGATTTAGTCAACAGAGCATGGTACCGTCGCTATTTCAGTTCAAAGTGCAACCACATAACTCGGATAGTATGCAGATTTTTCAGTAGTCAATTGTGCCTATGTTGTGGATAGGCTACCCATCAATTAGGTTTAAGGAGGTCGATCTGACTTTGGAATTCAGTTGACTTATCCTAGTCGGCCAACCAATGTTAAGTCTCGCCTACGGGCCGCACAACCCAGTCATGAGAGATTAAATCATGACGTATAGTTTTCTAGGGTATTATCATAGCTATTTGTATGTATATAGATTTACAGTAAACAACAGATATATTATAGTAGTAGCAATATAAATTGTTTTATCATTTAACTCAGTTTCATAATTTTATCGGTATAATATATATGTAACTCATCTTCCACACACTAGTAATAGCATATTTTGTCTTACTGAGAGTTATCTCATCCTAGTAATTTATCACTTTTCAAGTGACCCAGGTAGGCGTGCAAATCAAGCACAGAGGTAGAGGGGACCTTGTACTGCCCTGTCTGAAGGGCAAGTATTTTGGGAGTCACTTTTTGAGTGGTCCCTAGGTGATCAAGTGGGGGTATTTTGGGAATGGTTATGTATGTATATTTTGGAAAAATATTGACACTCTGGTATTGTATGTAAAATATGGTTATATGCATTTTGTTTTCTGCTGCATAGGTGGTTTATGGTTACACAGGTTCCACGGCTCCCACTTGGACCGTGATGATGATAAGGATTATATTATTGGGTATTATAGTAGTGTAATTTAACAATATATGTGGGAAAATATGGCATGAAAAATTAGGTCGTCACTGTTTGGTATCAAAGCCAAGTTGTTAGGTTCTATAGACTTTAGAGTGCAGTGGAAACAATGCCAGAGTATAGGAAAAAGGATTTGAGACTTTGTTCTGTTGTCTGGGTATAGGATTTCCGTAATAATTTCTTTGTCTTTCCTGGGGTGACGATTTTAGGAAATTCATAATAAACTATTGTCGGGTTGTGTGCCTAGGTTGCAGGATTGAATTTTGAGTTAAGATGAGGGAGGGTAGTTAATCGTGAACATGAGATTTCAATTAAATGAAATAAATTATATCAGTATGGGAGATAGGGTCCTTAAATTATGTTCCTTGTCTTTTCAAAATGGACCCAGGGAGCAGTGGTACAAATGCTAGAGGTGACGGAACAGGACCTTCCAGTATAAGGGGGGGTAAAGATTTTGATGCGGTATTGTGCAACGTCACCCAGAAGGTGATGACTGAGATGGCCAAAATCTCAGGGGAGCGTAACAACACTATCGAGCAGTTTATGCGGATGAGACCTCCATCATTTTCTGGAGAAGCAAACCCTTTAGCAGCTAAAAACTAGGTCCAGGACATTGAGGATATGTTGGCAGTGCTTCCATGTACAAACAAATATAAGGTAGTATTTGTGATGTTCAAACTTACTGGGGAGGCAAAACATTGGTGGAGATCGGCGAAGTTGATTGAGGAACAAAGGCCTGATCCAGTAGCGGTGACGTGGATCCATTTTTGGGAGTTGTTCTTCAACTGGTACTTCCCCGCCACCATTAGGAGAGCAAAGATGGCTGAATTCTTACACCTGACTCAGGAATAGTTGACAGTACAGCAATATGCAGCTTACTTCATAAAGTTGTCTCTATTTGCCCCACATTTGGCACTAGATAAGGAGAAGAAGGCAAGGAAGTTTGAGGAAGACCTAAGGAAGAATTTTTTTGAGCAGGTTATTAGCTTTCGAGCTCAGATATTCACGGAGGTTGTAAACGGATCTGCGATTATTGAGAGTGGCATGTAGAGAGGTACCGCAGCTCAAAGTTAGAGGAAGAGACTCATGTCTCAAGGTTTCCAGGCGGGTTCCAGATGGGGCTCATAGAGAGAAGACCATTATAGTGGAGGTCAGAGGCAAATGACAGGACCTCGTGAGAATCAAGGTGTGACCTACCCTATGTGTCAAACATGAGGGAAGAAACATCTAGGAGAGTGTTGAGCAGGGACAAACATCTGCTATCGTTGTGGGAGACCCAGCCATATGGCACGAGCATGTCTAGGACTGTCAACCCAAGCCCCAGCTCCCAAACCATTCCGGGGTGGTTATCAGGCATCTTGTTGAGGCTAGCAAAGAAATGTAGCCTCAACGAGGGTTTATGCTCTGATTCCAAGAGACATTGAGGCTGTCGGAGAGGTTATTATAAGTACACTTATTGATTTACTATACAAGCTGTTGTTTTGTTTGATTCAAGTGCTACCCACTTGTTTTTGTCTTTGGGATATGTTAGATTGTTTGGATTTGAGACACAGTTTTTAGGTATTGAGTTGTCTGTTGCTACACCGACTGGATCAGTGGTGAGATGTAGGAAGGTACTTAAAAATTATTCAGTGGGCATTCAGGAGAAAATTTTACTAGCCAACCTCGTGGTAATAGATATGTAGGGGTTGAATGTTATTTTGGGTATGGATTGGCTGACAGCTAATTATGCCAGCATTGATTGCCATTAGAAAGAGGTGATCTTCAAACCCATAGGAGAGCATGAATTTAGATTTATGGGGTTGCGTGTGCGCACCTCGCCACAGTTGGTGTTAGCAATTCAGGCGAGGAGGCTGCTTCTGGGTGGTTGTTAGGGATATGTTGCCAACATAAAGGAACTGCCAAAAAAGGAACTGAAACAGGCCAACCTTCTTGTGGTTAGAGAATTTTCATATGTCTTTCCAGAGGAGTTACCTGGCTTACCACCAAATCGGGAGGTAGAATTTCCAATCGATCTGCTTCCAGGGATGGCACCGATATCTAAAGCATCATACATAATGGCTCCACCTGAATTCAAAGAATTGAAAGACCAGCTACAGGAGTTATTAGATAAAGGTTTTATCAGGCCCAGCGTGTCACCTTGGGGGCGCCAGTCTTGTTTGTGAAAAAGAAAGATGGGACCATGAGGATGTGCATTGATTACAAAGAGATAAATAAAGTAACGATAAAGAATAAATATCCTCTTCCCATAATTGATGATCTATTTAATTAGCTCCAAGGGACTCAAGTCTACTCCAAGATCAACCTCAAGTCAGGTTATCATCAGGTGAAAGTTAAAGAGGAGGACGTTTCGAAGACGGCTTTCAGGACTAGATGTAGGCACTACGAGTTTCTCGTTATGCCATTTGGTCTGAGGAATGCACCAGTAGCGTTTATGGGCCTGATGAATTGGGTGTTCCATCGGTTTCTAGATCAGGTTGTTATGGTATTTATAGATGATATATTAGTCTACTCAAAGAGCTTTGAGAAACATGAGCATCATTTGAGACTGGTGTTACAGGTATTAAGGGGAAGAAAGCTATACGCGAAATTCAAGAATGTGAATTCTCGTTGAGACAGGTTACCTTTTTAGGACATGTGATCTTCAAGGATGGTATATCAGTTGACCCAGGCAAGATAAAGGTAGTGGTAGATTGGGTAAGGCCGAGAAATGTTCAGGAGGTCAAGAGCTTTCTAGGTTTGGTAGGGTACTACCGACGCTTTGTAGATGGTTTTTCCATACTATCAGGTCCCTTGACACGGCTCATGAGAAAGAACGCAAGGTTTGAATGGTTTGATGAATGTGAGCAGAGTTTCTAGAAGTTGAAGCAGCAGTTGGTTACCACCCCAGTGTTAGCTATTCCATCGAGAGAGGATGGATTCATTATATACAGTGATGCGTCCCAAAAGGGACTTGGGTGCATGTTGATGCAGCATGACAGAGTTATTGCATACGCTTCTAGACAGCTTAAAGAATATGAGAAGAACTACCCGGTGCATGATCTAGAGTTAGGTGCAGTGGTATATGCTTTAAAAATCTAGAGGCATTATCTTTATGGTGGGAAATGCGAAATCTTTACGGACCACAAAAGTTTGAAGTATTTTTTTACCCAGAGAGGGTTGAATATGAGGCAGAGGAGGTGGCTAGAGCTTATTAAAGATAATGACTGCACTATCAGCTACTAGCCTAGGAAAGCAAATGTGGTGGCTGATACAGTGAGTAGGAAAATAGCAAGAGCAGTGGTGTCAGTAGTGGAGATTCAACACCCTATCCAAATGGATTTAGAGAAATTAGGCATGGAGTTGATAAAGGTTGATCACCAGGCATTCATTGCCAACCTAATGATACAGCCTACATTGCAAGAAAGAATTAAAGCCGCTTAGAAGAATAACGCAGAATTAGCAGAGTTGATAAAGAAAGTGCAAGATGGACAGGAGGAGGATTTCAGCATTATCAGATGATGGAGTCCTGCAGTTTTGTACCAAACTATGTGTTCCTACGGATGCTGAGATTAGGAGGACTATTTTAGAAGATGCACACAGATCCCTATACACCATGCATCCAGGTAGTACTAAAATGTTTCAAGATCTACGGGAATCCCTATGGTGGAGTGGCGTGAAGAGGGATATTGCTGAATTTTTTAAGCAGTGTTTGACGTGCCAGCAGGTAAAGGTTGAGCACCAGAGACCCGCAGCGCAATTGCAGCCACTCTACATCCCTAAGTGGAAATGGGATCACATCTCCATGGATTTTGTGACAGGGCTACTGCCAGCGTGATAGGGACAAAATGCCATATGGGTGGTTGTAGATTGGTTGACAAAGACCGTTCATTTTATCCTTATCAAGATCAGGTATTCTATGGATAAACTAGCAGAATTATACATTCAAAAGATAGTGCACTCTTATGGTGTGCCAGTATCTATAGTTTCAAACCGAGACCCCCGATTTACTTCACGATTTTGGAGGAGCTTTCAAGAGGCTATGAGGTCACAGTTAGCGTTCAGCACCGCTTTTCATCCTCAAAGAGATGGGAAAATAGAGAGGATGATTCAAATGCTTAAGGATATGTTGTGAGCGTGCATGCTGGATTTCGGGGGCAGTTGGACCCAGTATTTGCCGCTGGTCGAGTTTGCGTACAATAATAGCTATCAGGCTAGCTTTGGGATGGCACCGTATGAGACTTTATAGGTAGGAGGTGTCGTTCTCCATTATACTGGGATAAAGTGGGAGAAAGGCAAGTATTGCGACCAGAGTTGGTGCAACAGACATACGATAAAGTCTAGCTTATTAAAGACAGAATCAATACAACTTAGAGAAGCAAAAAAGTTACGCAGATACTCACCGCTGAGAATTAGAGTTTGACATGGGTGATTGGGTATTTTTTAAGGTAGCTCCATTGAGAGGAGTTATGAGATTTGGAAAGAAGGGTAAGCTAAGCCCTAGGTACATTGGCCTAGTTGAGATACTTGAAAGAGTGGGGTCAATTGCCTACAAGCTAGCTTTATCACCAACCCTGTCTAGAATACATGACGTATTTCATGTTTCTATGTTGAGGAAATATGTTCCAGACCCTTCCCACGTGATAAGTTATGTAAAGATAGAGCTCAGAGATTCACTGTCATATGAGGAAGCACCAATATAGATCTTAAACATGAAGGAACAGGAACTACGTACCAAGAAAATTCAGTTAGTAAAAGTTCTATGAAGGAATCATGCTATAGAAGAAGCTTCATGGGAGCTTGAGGAAGAAATTAGACGGAAATACCCACACTTGTTTCGTGGGATACAGTAATAGTCAATATGGTTCAGATAATGACAGTTTTATTTTAATCAGTACAAAGTGATGAATGTATAGTTGTGTTTTAGATTATAGGGTAGGTAGTGCTTTGGTTTTGGGAGAATTTTCCCAGAACCCTGAATGTAACCACGGTATTCCTCCGCTATAAGTGAGGGTAATTAATAAAATAAGTAGCCCATTTTCCTTAATAAATGGTGCTCAATACAAATAGCAAATTTCGAGGACGAAATTTTATAAGGAGGGGAGAACGTATAGACCCGAATAATTATAGTAACTAAATAATAAAATAAAAATAGTAAAAGGAAATTTTTTTTTTTTTTTAAAAAGGACTCACAAGGTCTCGTCGACAAACGTAGGGCGCTCATCAACGAGCATCCTTCTTGGGCTTGTTGATGAGAATTTACCGAGAAGGCTATTTTCAAGGCTTGAAACTCGTCGACGAGAGTAGGTGTTCATCGACAAATTCCTCCCATGGAATCATCAACGAGGTGACGTGTCTCGTCGATGAATCCGCAGTTTATAAATAGGCCTAACTCGGTTTTCTAGTGAGAAATTCATGCAACTCCCTCTCTCTCTCTCTCTCTCTCTCTCTCTCTCTCTCTCTCTCTCTCTCTCTTCTCTCTCTCTCTCTCTCTCTAGAATACATTTTCCTCCCCTTCTCTCTATGATTCCAGCTTCGTTCCTCGCCAGTTTGATGATCGGAAGCCGCCATGCTACTCCTGGGAAGATTCTCTTCAAGTTTGTTGGAGTAGATTGCTGAATTGGCCAACTTGGGCACCATCCCAAAACTAGGGTAAGTTGATTATTTGGGCATTTTCAGCATTACCAAGTTTATCTGAGTTTAGATTATGTGTTGTATGGGAATATACTGGTGTTTTGTAGAATAAAATTAGAGTATTATATTTTCAGGGTTAGGGTGTTTTTGGGACCCTACAAGCATGGGTTGAGGACCCAGAGAATATTTTCAAGAGCCCAAGTAAATATAATTCAAAAAATTGCGAGGATGTAGGTTTGGGGAAATATATTTGATTTATTGGAAATATGTATATATGAATTATTTTAGTATTTTTTTTAGGATAGTACGCTAAGGGCGTAAGAGTGGAACTAGAGGCAAGCCTCCTAGTCCGTTAGGTAAGGGAATTATGCTATACTAGCAAATTTAGGAATTTTTATCAGTATCAATTATAATATTTGAATATGAGTACAAGGTGTGATTTTGAATATGTCAGAATATAGATTTATATAGATTTTAATACATGAGTTTTATTTGGTATGTGGCATGAGTTTGTAATTATTCAATACAAAATTTATACAGTTTGCAATATATTCTACAGAGTTATAAATTCCTAGTATACATATAGATAGACAATTTACAAAATGTTCAAAAACATGATTTATAACATTTTCAAGTTATTATGACTTCAAAACCATGATATTCAAATATTCAGTTAGATATTCAGATATTTAGATATTCAGTTAGTTATTCAGATATTCAGATTATTCAGACCAGTTTTACGAGTATTATGGTTATTCCAAAATCATGGTAAAAATAGTAAGATAATTATAAATCCCAGTATTATATAGTATCAGACCTTGATGAATTATCCAGTCAGATTCAGTCAGCAGAGCACGGTACCGTTGCTATTTCAGTTCAAAGTGCAACCACATAATTCAGATAGTATGTGGATTTTTCAGTAGTCAATCGTGCCTATGTTGTGGACAAGCTCCCCATCAATTAGGGTTGAGGAGGTCGATCTGACTTTTGGAATTCAATTGACCTATTCTAGGCGGCCAACCAGTGTTAAGTCCCGCCTACAGGCCGCACAACCCTATTATGAGGAGTTAAATCATGACAAACAGTTTTCCAGGGTACTATCACAGTTATTTGTATGTATATAGATTTATAGTAAACAACAAATATATTATAGTATTAACAGTACGAATAAATAGGAAAGTTCAGTTAGCACAGTTGTATCTTAAACTATATAGGTGTGTGTCGCAATATAAATTGTTTTACTAGTTAACTCAGTTTCAGAATTTTATCGATATAATATATATGTAACTCATCTGCCACACATTGGTAATAGCATATTTCGTCTTATTGAGAGTTATCTCATCCTAGTAATTTATCACTTTTCAGGCGATCCAAGTAGGCGTGCAGATTAGACACAAAGGTCGAGGGGACCTTATACTACCCTGTCTGACGGGTAAGTATTTTAGAGAGTCACTTTTTGAGTGGTCCCTAGGTGATCAGGTGGGGGTATTTTGGGAATGGTTATGTATGTATATTTTGGAAAAATATTGACACTCTGGTATTGTAGGTAAAATATGGTTATATGCATTTTTTTTTCCGCTGCATAGGTAGTTTATGGATACATAGGTTCCACGGTTCCCACTTGGACCGTGATGATGATATGGATTATATTACTGGGTACCAGAGTAGTGTAATTTAACAATATATGTGTAAAAAAATGGCATGAAAGATCAGGTCGTCATAGCTCTTCCTCCACCAGCTTAGCCGATCTCCACCATCTCTTTGCCTCTCCTACCAGTTTAAAGGTGGCAAACCTCACTTTCTGCTCCTTTATGCATTCCAGCACACCCAATAGTTCCTCCATCTCTTGAATCTAGTCTTCCGCCGCAATCGGGGTTGGTCCCCCTGAGAATGCCGACAGACTCATCCGAGAAAACTGCTGAAACGTGCAGCCTCTATCAGCCAATAGCTTACCCTGCTCTCAAGAATCCCTTCAAGCTTCTTTCTTATCCTACCGTGCTATAATACGCAACACGACCAAGGCCTCAATGTCATCTTCGTTGGAAGTATTCCCATGATTGTCCCCTCCAACCATGACCTCCTTTCCCTTGGGATCCATTCTAAATATAGGATAGAAATTGACTTAGAAATTCTATGAATTACGGTGTTATCCCAAGAGAGGGGTGAATTTGGTATTTCAAAATTATTTAAGCCTATTTTACTGCTTAATCCCTATTCCAATGTTTAACAAAATAATCATAGAGGTCTGAAATTAATTCAAATAATTTTCTTAATAACCTCAATTATACCCAATTAATTATCAAGTGCAAGTAATATTAATCAACATACAAACATGCAAAAACTGATAATGAAATGCAGACAGAAATTAAAAAGTTAAGGGAAGAGAGAAGGCAAACATGATTTTGCGAGGTTCAGTCAACCCAGCCTACGTCCTCGCCTTAAGCAACCCACTCAATGATTCCACTAAATCCTTGCTCCTTTAACCGGGACGGAGCTTCCCTTACAATCCGCTGCTTACAAGAGGTGCAGCTTCCTCCTACTCCGCTGCTTACAAGAGATACAGCTTTCTCCTCAAACCTGGTTCACAACCCGAATCGTGATTACAATATAGAAGTTACAATTCTGCAAAACTCAATATTGCTTCTAAGCAAGTTAGTGAGTACAATAGAAAATCCTAACACATATTCACATGATAAAACTTGAAACTTAGTATGAATGTAATGATGAAATGGTTATATGAATGATATGCTTCACAAATCTACCCTTAAATCAATATCTCCCAAAAATTATTTTATAAATAAATGCTTTGGAGAAACTCAGTGTTTATTTTCAAATAACTTTAAGCAAGATTCGACAACAAAATCCTTTGAAATAATGTTAAATAATGCTCAGATTTATATTCCTGCTATCAAACAATTTGTTAATATCGAATCTTTAAATAAATATGATTTTGAATATTTTGCAATGATTTAAATAATACTTTTAAAAATATTCCTCAAAATATGTTTCAAGAAGCTCTTAGAATTTCCAATCAAATACCCAAATAACAAATCTTTGAACAAAAAAATAGTTTTAAAATATCTCAAAGATTTAGTCATTTGAAAAATAACTTTCTCAACTATTTATTCAATCAATCAATATACAATACCAAAATATTGATTTATGCTCCCAAGAAGTATATTAAAATAATGAATGTGGGAAACAAAAGATCATATTTAAATACTCAAAATACTCAAACCTCAATACCACTGTTGATTTCAGAATACATGCGTGAATATCGTTATGATCAACGTAGCAAATAGCCAAAACTAGATGTGAATCAATTGGAGTGCAGGCAATAGTTAAACGGTATGTTCAAGTGTTAACTTTGGTGCAATCCCAAGAGGGGGGGTGAATTGGTATTTAAAAATTTTATCCCCTAGGTTAATCCACTAATCAATAGTATTACACAAGCCTAAGGTCAATCTAGTGCATGTAAAATAAATTAATGCAAATATATAATGGAATTTAAACTGCAATAGAAATTTAATCAAGCATGCACAAGTAAAGGAGACGACACCCTAAAATGTTATCGAGGTTCAGCCAAATTGCCTACGTCCCCGCTTTGACTAACAAGCACAAGGATTACCACTATAGGCTCACTTAACGGGTGGAGCCGCACCTAAACAACCAGGTCAATTAGCACAAGGCTGACCTCAACCTTTACAACCAGGTCAATTAGCATAAGGCTGACCTCAACCTTTACAACTCGGTCAATTAACACAAGGTTGACCTCAACCTACACAATCCTTACCAGGTTGGCTTATTGCCCCTTCAGGTCACGCCTGGAAATACAACAATATTCACTCAATCAAATGAATGATTGTGCTTTCATGTAAAGCAGACATGTACCCAATATGCGCCAGTAATAATCAATTCACACGAAACATGTAGGAACTGTAAGCTCAGTGGTGTATAAGTGCAATTTACACTCAATATAATGATTTTATCTAATCAAGCACGAGAGTATTCAAGTAAGCTAATCTTTGAAAGCAGAGTATATGAAATCTTAATATCAGTTTAGTGTTTCAAAGATGCTAACAATATTTATTCAAACGAACTCAAAAATATGTTCTCAAATTGTATTTAAAGCAAGAGTTGTTTGAAATCTTACTTTGTAAAATCTTTTGCACACACAAAGCAAATAAAGCTTTAAGGAATCTTGCAATGACAATGCTAAGATCCTCAAGCTAATGAGTTTTTCCTAGCACAAGATTTATCAAGTAAAATATGTGGGATAACTCTTGGCTTAACTCCCCAAAATCAATATCAAATAAACAAACAAGCAAATGGGAGTATGAGCAAACTATATAATCAATGACACAATATAACACTCTCACAAGGATAGGATGTATCAAAGTAATGAATGTTTGAGAGTATATGGAGGGGAATAGGCAAAAATAGGATTTTGAGATTAAGAGGATTTTTCACTAATTGTATTGCTAATCTCATGCTAATTATTGCAAATGAAACCCTATATATAGAGATAGGAAAAATTATAGTCGTTAGGACATGTAGGATATTATTATATTTGTTTTAAAACATTTTAACCCCATTAACCCTATTTAAAAAATTAAACCACGGTAAAAAATAATGTCCAACCTGGGAGCACCGGTCGACCGAGCCAAGTTCAGTTGACCGAAGTTCTTGAGGTTTGGTTGATCGGGCATGAAATAAACTATGAGTTCGGTCGACCAGACTTGTAAGTCGAAGGGCGATTTTTCCTTTTTGCGAGGTTCGGTCAATCGAGACCATCTTGAACTGCCTTGGTCGGTCGACCAGACAATTGACTTCCCACACGTGGGAACCCGATCGACTAGAGCGTTGCAATACAAATTACACTCAGTCGACCAGGAGGTCAATAAAGTTGACTCTTGGGGAATTTGGTCAATCGAGGTCAAATGAATTACATGAGTTCAGTCGATCGAGTTGTGGTTAACCAGTTGACCCAGTCCAAGTTTGGTCGACCGGCAGCATTTATTACTTAGGACTTCGATCGACCAATGTGCATATTTGGTGCATTTCGGTCCTATTTTAAGCATTCAATCACCCATTTCAAATGATCATTCATATACATGCATGAGTGAGTGTCTTATGGTCATTTCTAGGTCTTTTGAGTGCACCGAAAAAATCTGGTGTCAATCGACCGACCCTAAGGTCTTTCTATGGTCATTTTGATTTTCAGGAGATGTGTAGGGACCTAGAGTTGTTCTATGGTCTTTGAGATTTATAGTTCCTACATGCATGAAATGCATTAAATATTGCAGATCATATCCTATTTAATATTAAAGACCCAAAATGATAAATATAAATTACAACACAAAACAATCTTTAGGGTCTTTGTCTTCTTCAAGTCCATGTGCGTGCACATATGATACTTCCGATTGGTCCTGCACACAAACTCATTAACCATTAAATATAAGAGTATTTGTCATAATTAAAACAGGGTATGACCCATAAGGTTAACAATCTCCCCCTTTTTGATGATGACAAATACTTGTCTACTTCTCCCCCTTTGGGCAACAGCAAAAAAGGCCTAAATAAACTTTTAAGCATATAGGCTAATAATCATTTAAATATAGGAAATGTTTGGGAAAATATTATTAGAAAATTTGTCAACAAGCCGTTTGAAAATAGAACATTTCCCAAAAATCTCTCTATGCAAGTGACCTGATTGAGTTCAAATTTTCAATTATCACAACAATCAACTCAAATAGTCCAGTATGATCAAAAACAGTAAATAGGAGTATAACTATCAAAATGCAAGAGATATGATAGTCATGCGTTGCAAAACATAAACAAATTCTCAAGGCATGAAATATAGCAGTGAGGCACACAAACTGTATAACTGGTCATTAAAAGGTTCAAAAGACATAACAAACATGACTAGACCAAAAATATACCCAAGCCATTGCAATTGAAATATATCATAAGACTCGTGAAAGATTTAAGTTAAATGCACACGGCATATGATACCAAATAGAAGGTTTGAGCATAAAGGCAGTCTGACTAGTTCACATGCATTTTCATGTCAAGTTACCGACCCAATTATGCAATTTAAAAACATGTAGTGTATAATAATAATAATAATAATAATAATAATAATAATAATAATAATAATAATAATAATAAGGCAAATGATAAAGAGTTTGTTTTGAAATTTGATCTTACCAAAAGTACATGTAAATATATATATATATATATATATATATATATGTATATAATTATTATATACATCCCCTTTTTAATGTTTGCAAAATGGTGCTAGGGGTTGCTTGCAGAAAAAGAAGTTTTAATTTAAGACTTATGCAAGCAGAATTTTTGTGGTGAATATTCAAGCATAAAACATCTCACAACCAAAAAAATACAACCATATGAAATTTGAAGATATATTCGAAAAAAAAAAATCATATGGCAAAACAAATGATTGGGGCAAAAACAACATATTTCAAATTATGATTTTCAGTAAAAGCTTTACATTTTAGCACATGCCACAATGAATTCATTCAAGATCTATGCTAAACATATGGGTAAGCAAAACAAGGTAGTAATTTAATTCTAGATGCTCCCCCTATCAATTTGAATTATTGCTTAGATACTATAAATTACTTATACTTTCCACGGGATTGATTTCATTTAATTATGACAAAATATAAGTGAACACACAAATTATTCTTCAACAACTATACTGGATATTTATTAATAATATTTATCTCTAATCAGTATAGTCATCCTTATAGACAACAAGTGCATCAGAAATAGATATTAAGGCATTCTACCAATTCATGACCCAAGAACATTTCATATCAAATCATAGAATTTACGTGCAGGATATAATGTTCAAGGATATCAGAAGAGCCTCAATATATCAATAAACGATGGTGATGCATGTGAGTCCTATAAGTTCTTTCAATAGGGTAGGTGCTCAGCTCTCTAAGTGACTGATGATTATGCAAGGATGAAACTTAATATTCAAATAATTTTCACGCATCCTTTCAAAAATATTTTAATGTTAATTTTATCATAATCATCTTTATTACATGGTTTTATATGGGAAAATCTTGGAATTTCGGCAGCATTTCGTCTGTAAATTGAACATTTCCCATTTTACCATGTACCTAAAACCTGATAGATTCAAGCAAGCAATATATATAGTTTAATTTGAGCATGCAAGAACCTATAATCCACTATCAGCATGCAATTCACATCAACTGCATCCGCCATGCAAGAGGCATTCTAAACTAAGCATGCAATCAGGTAGTATAATCAACTGTCCATATAAAATGTAAATTATCCAACTAGATACCATGAACAATAAATAACCATGGATAGTTAGGAATTCAGTGCAGTACTCATACAGGCATTTAGGCATGAAATAAAAATATGAGAGCATTTTAATATATATAGATATGAAAGAATATATGCTCCCCCTAAGTTATGCGCTAATTCATTTTATGCCTTTTCTTACTTTTTCAGGTTCTTTAGCTAAGTGTTTTAAGATTTCTGATGATATATGCTTGGCTTTAGACGAATAGGCTTAGAGGACCAAAAAGTCACAATAGATATTTCTTTAAGTGTTCTAAGCATGTATTTGCCTCTTTTCTTATGATTTACAATACGTGAGAGGCCCCAAGTAGGAATGACTTTTTATTTAAATTGCATGTGCGTGCATAGGTCTACTTGAATTTTGTACAATCATCTAGACTTAGACCTAGGCAATTTATTATTCATTCAACTCATCTCTAAGTATATAAAGCTCTAATGGGTTTTACTTGGAGTTTGAAAGGTTTGTGTGAGAAGTAAAGAATGAATACTTTTAAAGAGTAAACATTTTATTTAAGTTCAATAAAGTATTCAAAAGAAGGATATTTTTCAAAAAGTATTCGTGCTAGTTGATATGTCCTAGAGTGATGACTTGATTATGATTTAGGCTTTTAAGTTCAATGATGGGTTTAGGATTAAATGATATATAGTGTGAGATGGATTCCCTAAACAACAAGCTTGTGCAATGGACAATGTATGTGTCGCGACGTCCCGGGAGCGCGTGTGCCCCGGGCGGCGAAATTAGAAATCATTTTAATATTTTCAGGAAAAATATGGTGTAGGAGTCGCCACTAACCTTTAGTGCGGTTAGAACACATGATTACTACCCCGTTAGGGGTAGAATCGGTCTACATTACCAGAGTTGGGGTCGGGAGTTCGGTTACGCGAGGGGAAGGTACGAGCACCCCCTACGCGCCCGTTCTTGCGAACGGTACCTAATTAATTTGAAATTATCCCTAAGTTAATCTAAAAATTCTTTAAATTACTCCTTTTTTATGAATTTATAAATACATGTGAAAAATAAATAAATAAATAAAATAATAAATAAATAAAGATGATATATACATATATATTCCCTCAGAGCTTAGGGTACGTGATGCCCGAAGGCTCGTACCCCCGCAATAAAATCATAGGGATATAATTAAGAAAATACACTCCCAAAATTTTGAAATTATATATAAAATTTTTATAGAAAAATACTAACATGGGAGGTTTTTAATATATGGTAATAGAATAATAAGCCTCACATACCTACTAACATATTATGAATGTCAAAATAAGTAACTAAATACTATATATATTAATATATTAAGGATACTTAATACTAAATATAGTAAGATTCTAATAATGATTATTACTAAACATATTTATATACTAAAAATACTAGGATACTAATAATTAATACTAACTATATTAATATACTAAAAAAATAAATAAATAATTGATGCTAAACATGTGATTAAAATGCTAATTTACTAAACATATAATATCCATTAAACCCTAAATCACTAAATATATAATATTAAAAAGAAAATACAAAAAAGGCTAAATATGTAATATTTACCAATATGCTAATATGTGATATACATATAACTAAAATTATTAATTTACATATAATGTCAATGAAACACCAAGCTATGAAATATGTAATACCACATTATCACAATAATAAATTTACAATATTATAAAAATGCTAATTAATATAATAAATATATGATATCAATAAAAATTCTACCACACTAACATTAATCGTTTAATATATATACAATAGATACCATAAAAATCTAACCCTACAATATGAACATTAACATCAATAACCAAATTCAAACTTTGAATGTTAAAACGACAAAAAATTCTACAATAATAATAATAATCGTTCAACCATAAACACAACAAAAATGTAAACATGAATATCAACATTTAAACAAATATTACAGCGTTATAAACCCTACACCATGAATATTAATTGATGTATAACAACAAGATAAACAAAGCATATATATTAAACATTAAAGCAAATATTACAATCCTAAAACCTTACAATAACAACCCTAGAGTATATGTACACATTATCATAAAAAAAACTTTGAAACTACTCCAATCAATTAATAATCTCAAACCCTAGATAAATATAAACAAGAAATAATGTGACTAGTTCAACACCGATAAAAAAAAGTTTAACTTAAATAATAAAAATAAACCAAGCATACCGAACATATAAATAATAAAACATAATTAAAAGACTCAAAATATAATCTTATGAATACTTGACCCTAAATAATACAATACCTATTAAATATATATATATATATATATATATATATATATATATATATATATATATATACATATACACACACATAATACAACAACAATAGTATGTTAGGATACACATACAAATAACAGAAAAAGAAAAGAAAAAAAAAAAACTAGAAACTTGAACTTTGAGAATTAAAACATATATATATATATGGTGTGTGTGTGTGTGCACTGTGTATATATGTACAGTGCATATGTGTGAGTGTGTGTGAGTGAGTGCGTGTGTGTGTGTTTGAGAGAGTCACCGAGGGGTTGCCGAAGATGATGGCTTGGCTCGGTGGTGGCTTCTCAGGTTTGCAGGGCTGGCAGCAAGGTGGTGGCTGCCTTCGACCAGGGTAGCTGGCAGCTGCTTCTGGCTGGGCGTCTCGGTGGTTGGCCGGAACTCCTCTTCTGCTGGTGCGGCTGTGGAGGATGGTCAGTGCAAGGGATCTGCTGCAAAGGGGGGCGTTTGGAGGAGTGGTCGTGGACTCAGGCATGAACTCCAGCGATGGCGGCGAGAAGTGGAGATCGCAGGTGGCTGTGAACGGCGACGGCGACGCTGTGCTGTGGTGGCCGAGAATGTCGCCGGAGGTTCGGGTTCAGTATGAAGCAGCGACGGACTGGAGGGCTGTTCGGGTAAGGGACTGAGAGTGAGGGTGAGGTAGAAACTGAGAGTGAGGGTGAGGCTATGTGGTGGTTGATGGTGGCTGTGCTGCGGCAAGAGAGAGCCGAGGGAGGCTGGAACGGTGGTGTGGGAGAGAAGTGGACGGATGGCCAGAGAAGAAGAAGAAGCAAAGGGAAAGAAACGGATCCCCTTCTTCACTGTGCGCTGGCCCCCTTTTTTGAAGAGAAGAAAAGGTTTTTTATGAGAGAAAATTAGAAACCCTAAATCTCCCCTTTCCTTTTTGGTTTATGGTATTTTTTTCTTTTGGAAATAATATATAGGAAAATAATTATTAATATGGTAATAATAATAATAATAATAATAATAATAATAATAATAATAATAATAATAATAATAATAAGGTAAAAATAATAATAATAGCAAAATAATAATAATAGTAATAACAAAAATAAATAAATAAATAATAATAATAAAAATAATAATAGTAAAATAATAATAATAATAATAATAATAATAATAATAATAATAACAGAAATAAATAATAATAATAATAATAGTAATAATAAAGATAAAAATACTAATAATAATAATAATAAAAATTAAAAATAATATTAATAATAATGAAAATAATAAATAATAATAATAATAATAATAATAATAATAATAATAATAATAATAATAATAATAATAATAAACAATATAAATAGAAGTAAAAATAAAAATAAAAGTAATAATAATAATACTAATGAAAAATAATAATAATAATAATCATAATAATAATAATAATAAATAAAATAATAATAATAATAATAATAATAATAATAAAATAACAATAATAATAATAATAGTAATACACATATTGGGCCTGGGTAAAAATGGGGTGTCTACAGTATGCTTAACTTAAGATATTCATATTTAAGCGCGAGTTAAGCAATTTGAGATTTAAATACAAGGCAGACATGTCATATCCATTTGGATGTGGATTTTTATTCAAACAGCCAATGCTTTCATATTTCAACCAATGAATATATGCATTAAGTTCAGATTGGCTATATACTTGGATTTGCATATTATCTTGATTTTTCAAAATACTTAGTATGTAAGATTTTAAATAGTGGACATATACTAAGATTTTATATTTTCAACCCGAACCACTTCCTAAGCCTTTAGTCAACACTACCCACTATGGCTAATCCTAAACGCTAAGGAAGAATTATGTGATCATGTAATTCCTGTTTGAGTAAATTCTTCCTTGAATTTCAAGGGGTTTGTTTTCTTAACCACCCATACCATTTTTCTATCTTTTATTCTCGATGGGTTAGGAGTCAGTGATTCTTTAATTTTCCATACTCGTTTGGGTTTCACACCTTTTATTTTAAATGGGCAATAAAATTTTGTGTGCCCCTTCTTTTTACATAAGATGCATGTGGTGTGAGTGTATGGATTGGAGGAGATACTAGCATAATGTTTCGATTCTTTTACAAAGTACCTTATGTATAGCTTCTTCCTTTTCCTATTTTCAATTCCATTAAAACCTATACCTTCTTTGTCTAATGTCATCTTTTGTGAGCCTAAGAGTTTATCAAAATTTTCTTTACGTCTAGTGAATGTATGGATGATCTTAGACTGGTCTCCAATTTTCTTTTCTAGATCTTGAATTTTTAAGTTCTCTAGACCTTTGCAAACATTCTAAAGTTTCATAAGTTCTTTAAACATATTGTTTGCTTTATTTTCAAGATCTGCAATCAAATGGTCCTTTTTATTATCATTAGAAACTTGAGATTTCAAAATAGTTAATTCCTTTTCTAATGATTCATTCTTGCTTTCCAGTCTTTTAATTTTCAAATTGTTTTCTCTTTCAGTAAAAATTTTTGAGTCACATTCTTTAATGCATGCATCATACTTGTTTTTCAGCATAGAATATTTCTTATTCAATTTAACAAGTAACTTATAAGTCCTAACATATTCATGTTGCAGTTCATCATAAGTTGGCATGCTTTCACTATCACTGCTATCATATGATTCACAATCAGACACATCATTCAAATTAGCACATGAATCATTTTCATAATTATTTACTAAAGCAGAAGGAACCGAGATAACCTCGTCATTAGTTAAAGCAACAAAACACTGGTTACTTCCCTCGAGATCAGCGGAGCCTAAGTCGCACAGAAAGATGACTTCCTTTAGTGTGGATGCACCATATCTCCTCTCCAGTTCATCCCAAATCTGCTTAACACTACTACAAGCCATAATCTCACATAAAGCATTAGAATCTAAAGCATGTAGTAAGGTATTCATGGCATCAAAATTTACCTGTACTAAGTCCCTATCATGATTATTCAGTTCACACTCAAATTTACAAACATCAGTACACCCAATAGATTTTATAGGCACACAATCACCCTGATCAATAACTTTTCAAAATTTCCAATTTAAGGCTTTCACATACACAGTCATTCTGAATTTCCATATAGCATAATTATCACCACAGAATACAGGTGGGTGTGTGACCAATCTTCCCTCACATGAAGGGGATGCACTAACACAAGCCATCATGATCTTTTACGAAGTGACGTTTAGGTCTAAGTTATGAGGCTCTGATACCAATAGTTAACTTTGGTGCAATCCCAAGAGGGGGGCTGAATTGGTATTTAAAAATTTTATCCCCTAAGTTAATCCACTAATCAACAGTATTACCCAAGCCTAAGGTCAATCTAGTGTATGTAAAATAAATCAATGCAAATATAAAATGGATTTAAACTGCAATAGAAATTTAATCAAGCATGCACAATAAAGCAGTAAAGGAGATGACACCCTGAAATGTTATCGAGGTTCGGCCAAATTGCTTACGTCCCCACCTTGGCTAACAAGCACAAGGATTACCACTATAGGCTCACTTGACGGGTGGAGCGGAACCTAAACAATCAGGTCAATTAGCACAGGGCTGACCTCAACCTTTACAACCAGGTCAATTAACACAGGGTTCACCTCAACCTACACAATCCTTACCGAGCTCGATTACCACCCCCTCATACCATGCTTGGAAATACAACAATATTCACTCAATCAAATGGTACAGTTATTGTGCTTTCATGTAAAGTAGATATGTACCCAATATGCGCAAGTAATAATCAATTCACACCAAACTTGTAGGAACTGTAAGCTCAGTGGTGTATGTGTGCAATCTACACTCAATATAATGATTTTATCTAATCAAGCACAAGATTGTTCAAGCAAGCTAATCTTTGAAAGCAAAGTATATGAAATCTCAATATCAGCTTAGTGTTTCAAAGATACTAGCAATATTTATTCAAACGAACTCAAAAATATTTAATCAAATTGTATTTAGTGCAAGAGTTGTTTGAAATCTAACTTTGTAAAATCTTTTGCACACACAAAGCAAATAAAGCTTTAAGGAATCTTGCACTAAGATCCTCAAGCTAATGAGTTTTTCCCAGCACAAGATTTATCAAGTAAAATCTATGGGATAACTCTTTGTTTAGCTCCCCAAAATCAATATCAAATAAACAAACAAGAAAATGGGAGTATGAGCAAACTACATTATCAATAACATAATATAACACTCTCACAAGGATAGGATGTATCAAAGGAATGAATGTTTGAGAGTATATTGAGTGGAATAGGAAAAAATAGGATTTTGAGATTGAGAGGATTTTTCACTAATTGTATTGCTAATCTCATGCTAATTATTGCAAACGAAACCCTATATATAGAGATAGGAAAAATTATAGTTGATTGGACATGTAGGGTATTATTATATTTGTTTTAAAACATTTTAACCCCATTAACCCTGTTTAAAAAAATAAACCATGGTAAAAAATAATGTCCAACCTGAAAGCACCGGTCGGCCGAGCCAAGTTCACTTGACCAAAGTTCTTAAGGTTTGGTCAGCCGGGCATGAAATGAATTGTGAGTTCGGTCCACCAGACTAGTAAGTAAAAAGATGATTTTCCCTTTTTGTGAGGTTCGATTGATCGAGACCATTTTGAACTACCTCGGTCAGTCGACCAGACAATTGAATTCCCACACGTGGGAACTCGATCGACCAGGGCATTGCAATACAAATTATACTCGGTCGACCAGGAGGTCAATAAAGTTGACTCCTGGGGAGTTTGGTCGATCGGGGTCCAAAAACTACGTTAGTTCGGTCGACCGGGCTGTTGTCAACCAATTGACTTGGTCCAAGTTCGGTCGACCAGGCGCATTTTGGGCTTAGGGGTTTGGTCGACCGAATGTGCACATTTGGTGCATTTTGGTCCTATTTTAAACATTCAATCACCCATTTCAAATGATCATTCATATACGTGCATGAGTGAGTGTCCTGGGGTCATTTCTAGGTTTTTTGAGTGCACTGAAAAAAATTCGATGTCGGTTGACCGACCCTAAGGTCTTTCAATGCTCATTTTGATTTTCAGGAGATGTGTAGGGACCTAGAGTCGTTCTATGGTCTTTGAGCTTTGTAGTTCCTACATGCATGAAATGCATTAAATATTACAAACCATATCCTATTTAAATATTACAAACCCAAAATGATATATATAAATTACAACACAAAACAATCTTTAGGGTCTTTGTCTTCTTCAAGTCCATGTGCGTGCACCATAAGATACTTCTGATTGGTCCTGCATACAAACTCATTAACCATTAAATATCATAGTATTTGTCATAATCAAAACATGGTATAACCCATAAGGTCAACATCAAGTATCTCAATCTTATGCAAAAAGTGAGGCACTAGGGTTTAGAAGTTGTTTTTATAGGTAATCTCGGCCTTAGGTTAAGTCATGACCGTTGGATCAATTAGATTAAGAAAATAATCTACGTGTTTTCTCGCTAAAGTTTAGAATTTTAAAATTTCCATAGTTTTAAAAGATTGAGCTCTCAGGTTCAGACATCGAATGTTCTTTAACACACTGAAAATTATAGTCTAGACATAGGGTCAGACGACTAAACTATAGGTTTAGTCTTCTGAAGTTCCAGTTCAGACGACTGAACTTGATGGTCCTAACGTCTAAAGGTGTTTTTCCTATTCTGTGTTTCAAAAATTAATTCTTCAGATGACTGAACTAATTTTTCAGTCTTCTAAGGAAATTCTTCAGACATCTGAAGTAAAACTTCAGTCATCTGAAGTTTCATCTTCAGACTTCTGAGGGTACACCTTAGTCGTCTAGGCATACCAACTTCATAATTTTAATTTTCAGTTTCAAAATCAATTTTACACTCATGCTTTGATCTCTTATAAAACATTTTTTGGGGTTCAAAGTAATGTCTTTAAGTCCATGTTTAACCCTAGAATATTTTCATAAGATGCAAGTGTAGGGCATATTTTGAGCTTCTAGCTATATCATATAAAATATGCAAATACAATCAATTCTAAATACCCATTCCCATGACGATCTTGAGCATTGACGCCTGCATCTTCATTCTTCTACTCTTTTAGTTTTATGGATTGTGTCAGGTTGTATATGCTTTAATCCTCGTGGTTTCCATGACTTCATCACCTTCCGTGCATGCTAAATAATGTTCCTGCTCATAGTCTCAATGCACAGATCAAATACCAAGTAATTTGTCATTATCAAAACAGGATTGGACTCATAGAATCAAAAAATTCCACATCTATCAAGGTTAATGCAAGTATGGAATGACTAATAGTTAAAACATACAAATTTGAAGTTAAAGGAATCACTTATACATTTATGCTACAAAATTGCCAACATATCAGTCCCTAATCATGACGCTGACACTACATACATACTTTTCCAACCTATCGTCTCCAACCTACATTTTCGAGCTCCAGTCCCTCAACCTAGAAATGAAACCATCGATGGATTTACCATGGTTTTCCTAAATCGTCATTCCAGGAAAAGCATAGAAGATCGTTGAAAGAAATCCACCTCCAAGCCTACAAACTAAAACCCACGTAACTTACCAACTCTTATCCTCATCTTATCTCAACCTATATTTTGCTAATCCTTAACCATTAAAGTCTATAGAACCTAGAAAACCTAGGCTCTAATGCCACCTATAATGCCTTGATGCACCACGTGGGTCTGGGGTGCTACTTTAGTGATATCTGTGTACCTGATACTATATTTATCATAATAAATGCAGCGGAAGTTATAAAACATTCTCCAAACATACATTACCAAAGTTCTAAGTTCCTTTCATACATAAAGGTTTTCAATAATCCATATTACGATTCGACCCAAAAAGGACAAATAGTTCGATCCATACGACCATTATACAAGTTTAGAGTCTTACAACATAATTTACATACACCTGAGATCATATAGATCTTCCCAAAAAGAAACTATTCTAACTTTCACCCCCTGATCCTGCTAAGCACGATACCTGTTATTTCCTGAAAAGGTGATTTGTATATTGGGGTGAGACACTTCTCAGTAAGGATGATCAAGTTAATATCAATGTGTGGGCAGCATGCATTTAGTGCTTACAGAAAACATCCATTCTTCATTTAACCGAAAATAGCTATTTTACATTGTACGTACTAATACAATTGAAAATACTTGCTTCATATTCCTGATATAACAGTTCATTAATTACATAACATCATTTACATAGATCTACATATATGCATAAACAACAATCCCTGGGACTAAATGCCATGTATAAATCCCCGTAGTCAAGGTTGTGTGGCCCAAAGGCTGGACAAAGTCTAGGGTGATCAACCCAGACAAAGTCAAACATACATCCACGTCTTACTCCGACTATGCAAGCATCCACAAATTGCTTGCGTGGTTCCGATTTCCCTACCACGTCCTGAAAGTCCGGGCTTCCAAGGAAAGTACACCTTCTACTGAGGCTATTCAGCTGAAACCACCCACACCACTTTCGTAGTACAGTGTGGGCACACACGGCCAAATAAAGAACCTCTAGTAACGGTACCGTGCTCATAACATAAGTATCCTCAAGGTTCCTAAAGCATATCAAGCAATTTAAGTAATATAAAACCATATTTCAACTCATTTCATATAAAACCTATCATAGTATAAAAATCAGCCCTTGCGGCAAGAAACCCAAAACCCTAGCAGAGCTCAAAAGAGAGGATTTTGAATTTCTTAAAAAAAAAAAATGAGCTCACTTCTATTTATAGGTGAGCAGCTCAGGAGAAAACTGGCGCCGGTTTTCCCTGTTCCCACAAAATTGTCGCTAGTTTTGTCGTTGACTTGCCCAGTTGACCCAAAACTAGTGTCGATTTTCTTCCAGCTTGCAAAATCGTCGCCTGTTTGGGCTCTGACTTACCAAATTCCTTCTTTTTCTTTTATTTTCCTTTATTCATTTCTTTTATATTTATTTTCTTCTATTTTTCGAGTTCGAGTTTCTACAAAAAGAATTTAAGTAACTTTCTTAGATACCCAAATTTTCTTGGGTCCTTTTAGGTTAGCATTGGGTGTTTCCCATAATTTTCCAAACCTTTTTAGTTTTCACATTTGTCCTTTTACATGGGCAATAAAATTTGATAAGACCCTTCTTTTTGCACAGAAAATAGGTGGTGTAAGTATAGGCATTATTTGAAGAAGTACTAGCATAAAATCTAGACTCTTTTACAAAATATCTCATTTAAAGTTTTTTCTTTTTCTTGTTCTCTTTACCATTAAAATCGATGCCTTCCTTATCCAAGGTCATCTTTAGAGAACCTACTAACTTATCAAAATTATCTTTTCCACTCGTAAATTTATAAATTATTTTTTGAGTAGTCTTCAACTTTAATTTCTAAGTTAGTGATTTTCAAATCCTTTTCATTTTCAAGAGAAGTATGAGATTTTAAGTCTTCTAATTGTTTTTTCAATTTTTCCATCTCATTTTCTAATCTAGTCATCTCCAAATCCTTATTCTTTTCAGCAATGTAATGAGACTCTAATTCTTTTGCTAAGGTTTCATTTTCATTTTTAGTGTAGTGTTTCGTTTAAGCATTCTAAGCAGACCCTTATGTAATTTAAACAGTTCATTTTGCAATTCAGTATAAGAAGGCATGCTTTCACAAGATTCATCACAGAAATCATCGCATGATTCAATAAATGAGTTCAAAGAAGAATTTTGTACCTCATCGTCGTTTAATGCCATAAGGCAGAAGTTCGCAACCTCTTAATCGCTCGATTCGCTTTCTGAGCTACTTGGGCTTGAATCATCCCAAGTAGTAACCTTCGTAGCCTTTTTCTTCTTTTTCTTGGAGTCCTTTTTGAGTAGCGGACACTCAGGTTTGATATGTCCAACCTTCTTTCAGTTTTAGCAAGTAGGTGTTCTACCTACTTGACTATCCTCTATCCATCTTAGAGCCCCGGAATTTTCTCGTGAATTTTTTATTCTTCTTGAAGAAATTTCCAAGTCATTTGGTAATAAGGGTCATGTCATCTTCATCCATCTCTTCATCATCCTCATCACTGAAGCTTTCCTTGGAAGATTTGAGGGCGATGGATTTCTTAGCTTTAAGGTGTTCATTTGCTCGTTCGTTAACGGCCATCTCATACGTGAGAAGTCACCCGATGAGCACATATATGGACATTGCCTTCAAATTCCTACCTTCATAAATATTTGTTGTAACGACCCAAAAATTATTCCATTTTTTTCTATATATATATTACTTAAATATCCCTACTATAGACTCTCAGGCCTCGGATAGGCATGAAGTATTTATGTAAGTAGTGGGTACACCTATGTAGCGGAAAAACATAAATAACATAACCACATATATACATACAATATCAGAATTCATAATCTTACCCACATCATAATTACTCATACCAATCCACTTTACCCAAAAGTCAACATCCAACAAAAACTACCCTACGTACAGGGCAAATAAAAGGGTCTCTTTCTATCTGCGAGCCTGTTCAGCGTGCCTAGCTAGTCACCTAAAAAAAATTAGAATAATGGGGTGAGTCGAGTCTTAGTAAGTGGAAATATGTTATTAATAGTGTGTGGCAACTAAGTCTTATGGTTATAATAGCAATATTTCAAATTGTAAAATCTGGCGAACAATAAAACACATTTATCTCATTTATAGTAGCTTAAAATATAACTATACCATCTGAATTTGCTATCATTCCTACTATATTCAACAAATGCTGTAAAACTGTATACATATACATAATTGTACTCTTTCCCTGGGACTTTGTATGTCATGATTTGACCCCTCAGGACAAGGTTGTGTGGCCCGTAGGTGGGACTCAACTCTGGTTGGCCCTCTAGGTAAGTCACTGTACTCTACAGTACCTCAGCTCAACCAAACTGCATCCACTCCTAGGCACGAGACTGGCTGCTACCTCATCAAACCGGCCCCTTCAACCCAAACAGGGGAGCTGCATCCTCTCTGAGCACGGTTTGACGGTACCCACACACTATCTGAGATATATGGTTGCACTCTATCTGTATATAGCAATGGTACTGTACTCTGTAAACTGTATCAATCTGTAATATTTCCACAGGAATCTGATACTATATAAGTACATATATATATCTTTGTTATTTTCATCATGTTTCCAAAATAACCATAACACTATAACTCTGTACTATAAATACTGTAATATCTGAATAATTGTAGCATCTTGATGCTATACTGTATAATTTGTATATATATTATGTCTGTATAGTCTGAGTTTTATGGCATTTAGGAAAACATAGCTTTCTATAAACACTGTATTTACTTATCTGAATAAACATCTGTATATAGTTATATATTTATCTATCTGTGTAGTTCTCTGAATAAAAACTGTATATATATACATCTGTCTGTATAATATTTGATTGTAGCTGTATATGCTGTATGACTTGAAATACTGTAAAAACTGTATAAAACTCTATATCAGGTAATATGTACTTAGGCCACACATACTTTAAAAATTCATATTTTGTAAAACTATATAATAACTGATACACACACACACACACACACACACACACACACACACATATATATATATATATATATATATATATATATATATGTAAAATTTCTGTTAAATAATCAAATCTCCTAGTATAGCATATTTCCCTTACTTTATCTCTGAAAAGTCCTTACTATACTCTGACCCTATATCCGCAGGGTTCTCCACTAAACACCCTAAAAATGACATTTCCCATAACAAAACATTAGTATTTTTCTGCATACAACATTTCTTATAATTGTAGGGAAAGCATATTTTGAATAAAATGTCTTACCCTGAGTTTAGGATGAATTTCAAATCACCTCCACCAACGATCCGCTTCGGTAGACTTGCAGAGAACTTCCCCAAAAGCGTCATGGTGGCTTCAGATCATCGATCTGGTGAGAAACGGGGCTAAGATCAAAGAAAGAATGAGTGGAAGATGTTTTAGAGAGAGAGAGAGAGAGAGTTTGTTATGCCAAATTCTGCAAATTAATCCAGGTTTTCACTATTTATAGCCTCGGATTCATCGATGAGACACGTCATCTCGTCGACGAGTCCTTCAGAAATTTAGTCGACGAACCTTCCTTCTTCATCGACGAATTTCAGACTGCCTAAAAACCCCTCTCGGTATCTTCTCATCAACGAAGCCCCCTTATGCACTCATCAATGAACTCCCTATGTTCGTCGATGAGACCCTGTGTAATTTTCCTAGGTTATCACATTACCCCCTCCTTATAAAATTTCGTCCTCGAAATTTACTATTCATGTTGAACATCATCCATATAATCTATCATACCAAGAGGTAAATGGTCTACTCATTTTATTATTCACCCTCACTTATGGCGGAAGAATACCGTGGTTACATTCTAAACTCTGGGAGATTACAAATATAAAATTAAAAACTACCTGCTAACTAAATCAATAAATGTACCTGCAAAAGAAACATTACCTAACTATTTACATTTTACCTAATTATTGCTAATATTCTTGGAACAAATGGGGGTATTTCTGTCTTATTTCATCCTCAAGTTCCCATGAAGCTTCTTCTGTAGCATGATTCTTCGACAAAACTTTCACTAGCTAAATTTCTTTCGTGCGCAGTTTTTGTGTCTTCCAATCTAAAATCTATATTGGTGCTTCCTCATAAGCTAGTGAATCTTTAAGTTCTATCTCTGCATAGCTAATTTGTTGGGATGGGTCTGGGACATATTTTCTTAACATAGCAACATGAAACACGTCATGAATTCTAGTTAGAGCTAGTGGCAAAGCTAGCCTATAGGAAACTAGCCTAACTCTCTCTAGTATCTCAAAAGGGCCAATATACCTAGGGCTCAACTTGCCCTTTTTCTCAAATCTCATAACTCCTTTCAAAGGAGCTATCTTCAAAAATACTCGATGTCCCACATCGAACTCTAACTCTCGGTGGCAAGTGTCTGCGTAGCTTTTCTGCCGACTCTGCGCTGTGTTGATTCTTTCTTTAATTAGTCGGACCTTATCATATGTCTGTTGTACAATCTCTGGACCCAACACTTGTCTTTCACCTACTTCATCCCAAAAGAGAGGAGAACGACATCTTCTACCATACAATGCCTCGTAGGGTGTCATGTTGATGCTAGCCTGATAGTTGTTATTGTAAGCAAACTCGACTAATGGCATAAACTGAGTCCAGCTACCTCCAAAGTCAAGCACACAAGCACGAAGCATATCTTCTAGCATCTGGATCATCCTCTCAGTATGACCATCTTTCTGAGGATGGAAAGCGGTGCTAAATGCTAACTGTGTACCCATAGCCTTTTGAAAACTTTTCCAAAACCGCGCAGCAAACCAAGGGTCTCGATCGGAGACTATGGATACTGGTACCCCATGGATACGAACTATCTCCTAAACATATATTTCTACCAATCTGTCCATGGAGTAACCAATTTTAATAGGGATGAAATGAGTGGTCTTCGTCAGACAATCAACAACCACCCAAATTGCATTCAACCCCTGTCGTACTGGTGGTAACCACGTAACGAAATCCATCGAAACATGATCCCATTTCCACTCTAGAATGAACAATGGCTGAAATTATCCTACCGGTCTCTGGTACTCAGCTTTAAGCTGCTGGCACGTCAAGCACTGTTGCACAAATTCAGCTATCTCCCTCTTCATTCCACTCCACCAGAAATACTCTCACAGATCCCTATACATTTTAGTACTTCCAGGATGAACCATGTATAGGGATCTGTGAGCCTCCTCCAATATAGTTCTCCTAATCTCAGTATCTATAGGAACACATAGCCTAGTGCGGAACCGTAGGGCTCCGACATCTGATACGTTGAACTCCTCTCCTTAATCATCTCGCACTCTAGCCATCACCTTTACCAATTCTACGTCATCACCCTGAACTATCTTAATTTTCTCATATAGTGTAGGTTGTACCACCAAACTGGCAATAAATGCCTGAGGACTATCCACTACTAATTCTATGTTGAGCCTTTGCAAATCCATCAAAATTGGGTGCTGAATCTCCATGACTGCCAGTGCCAATCCTATGAATTTCCTGCTCGGAGCATCAGCTACCACATTCGCTTTCCCTGGGTGGTAACTAATGGTGTAGTCATAATATTTAATGAGTTCTAGCCACCTTCTTTGTCTCATATTCAGTTTTTTCTAGGTAAAGAAATATTTCAGGATCTTGTGATCCGTGAAAATCTCGCACTTCCCACCATATAGGTAATGCCTCCAAATCTTAAGTGCGTACACCACAGCAGCTAACTCCAAATCATGTATGGGATAGTTCTTCTCATACTCTTTAAGCTGTCTATATGCATATGTAATAACTCTATCATACTGCATCAATATGCACCCAAGTCCCTTCAAAGACGCATCACTATATATCACAAAATCATCCTCCCCTGATGGGATAGCTAGTACCGGAGCTGAAACTAATCACCGCTTTAACTTTTGAAAACTCTGTTCACAAACAATGGTCCAATCAAACTTCATGTTTTTCCTCGTAAGTCATGTTAATGGACCCAATAATCTGGAGAAACCATCTACAAAACACCGGTAATAGCCTACTAATCCCAGAAAACTCCTGACCTCTTGAACACTGCCTAGTCTTTCCCAATTCACCACTGCCTCTATTTTACTCGAATCCACTAATATACCAGCCTCAGATATCACATAGTCGAGAAAAGTAACTTGCCTTAACCAGAACTCACATTTTTTTAATTTTGCATACAATTTCCTTTCTCTCAACATCTGCAACACCAGCCTTAAATGATACTCGTGCTCCTCAAAACTTCTTGAGTAGACCAGTATATAATCAATAAATACAACCAAAAACTGGTCCAAATATTGATGGAATACCCGATTCATTAGATCCATAAATACTGCTGGTGCATTAGTCAACCCAAATGGCATCACTAAGAACTCGTAATGCCCATATCTGGTTCAGACCACTGTCTTCAAAATATCTTCTACTCTAACTTTCACCTGATGGTAACCCGATCACAAGTCAATTTTAGGGTAAACCCGAGGTCCCCTGCAGCTGATCAAATAAATCATCGATCCTAGGGAGAGGATATTTATTCTTGACTATCAGTTTGTTTATCTCCCTATAATTGATACACAACCTCATGGTCCCATCTTTCTTTTTCACGAACAAAACTAGCGCACCCTAAGGCGACACACTAGGCCTGATGAAACCTTTATCTAGCAATTCCTGTAACTTTTCTTTCAATTTTTTCAACTCAACTAGAGCCATGCAGTATGTTGCTTTAGATACCGATGATGACTCAGGAAAAAAATCTACAATAAACTCGATCTCTCAGTCTAGTGGCAAGCCAAGCAATTCCTCTAGAAAGACATCTGGAAATTCTCTCACCACGGGTATGTTAACTTGTTTTAATTCTTCTTTTGGCAAATCATTTATGTATGTGACATACCCCTGGCAACCACCCTATAGCAGTCTCCTCACCTGAATAGCCAACACCAGCTGTGGCGAGGCACGTACATGTGATCCTACGAATCTGTATTCTTGCTCGCCTGGGGTCTGAAAATCACTTCTTTCTGATGGCAATCAATGATAGCGTGATGTATAGCTAACCAATCCATGCCTAGTATCACATCAAACCCCTGCATATCTAGAACCACTAGATTACCTAGTGGTACTCTCTATTGAATACTTACTGGAAAATTCCGAAGTACCCTCCTGCATCTTACCACAAATCCCATCGGCGTACCCAGAGACAGTTCTACATCTAATGGTTGTGTCTCTAGTCTAGTTATTTTCACATATCTCACCGATATAAAGGAATGTGTGGCACCTGTATCAAATAAAACAATAACTTTATATGGTAAAGCAATAAGAGTACCTGTGACTACGTCTCCACCCATCTAAGCGTCACCCGGCGTCAACCTAAATACCCTCATCGATGTAGTGTTCCTCTACTAACCTCCGCGGGGCGCCTGGTATCCACCCCGAAATGGTCTAGGAGCCGGCACATAACCTAGTGACATTTGACAGGATCGAGCCATATGATCGGGCCTCCCGCAACGATAGTAAACATTCTCCCCTAGTTGGTACTCACCAGGATGTCTCCGTCCATATCTGGTACAAATGGTGGGAGGCTGACCACCCTGAAATTCACCCTACTCTACCATCTGTCTCTGACCTCCACCAGATCTACAACCTCTCCAAGGGCCTCGGCTAGGACCCGCTTGAAAACCAGAGGATGCGGTCCTCTTCTTCTGACTCTGTGTCTCAGTCTCTTTCGACAGACTCTCCTCTACGATAATGGCCCTGTCAACCAACTCTGCAAAATCTTGGATCCTCAGTACCACCACCTGCCTGTAAATATATCACCTCAAATTCCTCTCGAACATTCTGGCCTTCTTTACTTCATCGGGGATGATATACGAGCACAAACGCGAGAGCTACATGAATTTTGTCATGTACTGCTGGATGGTCAATGATCCCTGGGATAAGCTCGGAAACTCCTGCACTCAAGCCTCTCTAACTGAGGCAAGATAGTATCTATCGAAGAATATATCCCTGAAATGGCCTAGGTCATCGGCACTGGAGTCGTTCTATGCTCCTCTAATAATTTAGTGGTTGTCCACCATCTCTCAACCTCCCTTGCCAGTCTATACGTAGTGTACATAACTCTCTGCTCATCCGTACAATGAAGTGCTATCAAGATCTTCTCCACTTCTTGCATCCAATTCTCTACAACTACAGGGTCAACTGCTCTAGAGCTCTACGTTATCTTAGCCATAACTTGCTGGGCCACACTGCGTAGCACAGCATCTGAATCCGCGCCTCCTACGTTAGAAGGCCCAACACCATCGTCCCCACTAGCGTGAGCGCTATTGCCTCTTGGGTCCATCCTGCAAATATATAGAATACCATTTTAGAGTCCTATTTCCCATACATACCTAACTTATTCTATTCAACTAAAACTTCAGATTCTTTATTAACAATCCTTTTTGTTTCTGACCCCAAATCAAATCCTGCAATCTAAACACATGACTCGTTGACAGTTTACTATGGTTTTCCTATGATCGTCATCTCAAGAAAAATACAGAAACTACCACGAAAGTCCTGTATTCGAATTACAGAATAAAACCTCAATTCCTTTCCTAAATTTTGGTATTGATTTCCGCAGTACTCTAGAGTCTACAGAACCTAACAACCTAGGCTCTGATACCAAAAATGTAACGACCCAAAAATTATTCCATTTTTTATCTATGTATATATTACTTAAATATCCCTGCTATAGACTCTCAAGCCTCAGATAGGCACTAAAGTATTTCTATAAGTAGTGGGCACACCTATGCAGTAGAAAAACATAAATCACATAACCACATATATACATACAATACCAGAATTCAATATCTTACCCATATCATAATTACTCATACAAGTCCCCTTTACCCAAAACTCAACATCCAACAAAAACTTACCCTATATACAAGGCAAATAAAAGGGTCTTTTTCTATCTGCGAGCCTATTCAGCTCTTCTAGTTGGTTCACCTGAAAAATATTAGAATAATGGGGTGAGTCGACGCTCAGTAAGTGGAAATTTGCTATTACTAGTGTGTGGCGACTAAGTTGTCTGGTTATAATAGCAATATTTCAAACTGTAAAATTTGGAAAATAGTAAAACACATTTATCTCATTTATAGGAACTTAAAATATAATTGTACCATCGGAACTTGCTATCATTAATACTATATTCAACAAACGCTGTAAAACTATATGTATATACATAATTGTACTCTTTCCCTGGGACTCTATATGTCTTAATTTGACCCCTCATGAAAGGGTTGTGCGGCCCGTAGGTGGGACTTAACTCTAGTTGGCCCTCTAGGTAAGTCACTCTACTCTACACTACCTTAGCCCGGCCAAACTGCATCCACTCTTAGGCGTGATACTGGCTGCTACCTCGTCAAACCGGCCCCCTCAACCCAAAAAGGGGAGCTGCATCCTCTCCGAGCACAGTTTGACGGGTTCCACACACTATCTGAGATATGTGGTTGTATTCTATCTGTATATGGCAAGGGTACCGTTCTCTGTAAATTGTATCTGTAAAGACTCGAAAATTTAAAATGATTGAAATAAAAAAATATAAAATATATAAAATAACAAATAAATAAATAAAAGGAATGGTGTGGGAAAAAGAAAAAAGAAAAAAATTAAAAAAATTAAATTAAATTAAGATAAATTAAATAATTAAATAATTAGTTGTTAAATTAAACATTATTGCATTGGATTTAAAAAAAAACTAATTAAAATAATATATATATATATATATAGGTAAGTTATTATATAATATATATATATATGTATATGTATAAGTTAATGTTTAATAAATATATATATATATATATATATATATATATATATAAAGTAAACTTCCTGAAGCAAAAGTTTCTGGAAGATTTTTGTTCTGCAGAGCAGAGAAGGTTCACGCCCCCCCCCCCTGCAAGTCATCTCCGTCTCCATCTCTCTCTTCTCAATTTCTCGAGGGATTTGTAGCGAATCGAGAAACGGAAGGTGCCGTTAGATTCCTAGTAATGCCACCGACATTTCTACTAGAGCAGATTTATTGTGGGAATGACTTAGGCACTGCTCCTGGGGAAAGGTAATTTTTTCCCATTTCCCCAATTTTGCTTTAAATCTACCGCTAAATCAACGATTGGGCACCACCACGTGGTCCTAGTCGCGATTGTCGTCATTTTCACGTAGGTAAACTTCCGATTGGGGTTTTCTAGGCCCTACTCCAAAGCGAGAGTAGGATTTGAAAATTTTGGCAAATTGAGTATATTTGCGGGTATTACTATTAATTTGGAAATTATGACCCTAAGAAATATTTAAATAGTATTTTATTTAGGAATAATTTAATGGAACTAGGAATTTTGAACTAGGGTCCGGGTGAGTGCTGCAGGTATTTTTCAGGATCCCTGTTGGCGTAGTTCAAGAAATCAGGTAAGGGGAAAAATATATATTAAACCAGAATTTTTATGAATTTAATGGAAAAATAAATTGTGTTATATATACATGTATATGTTTCGGTATGGGTAAAATGCCAACCATTTAAATTATGTTCTTTTTCGAGTTTAGGGTTGTTTATTAAATATGTATATGTGAAAATGAACTGATGAAAGTGGAAAAATATTTTCATGATAATTATGTAAGAAATGAAAGGTATTTTCAATAAATAAACGTTAAATATTGGTTGGCTTATTTTACAGGCAATGTATGAATTATATTGCTAAACTGTGTGGCATGATATTCTGTGCAAATATATGTTAAATGTATGAGATGCAGGTTAAGTAATGCATTATGAACAAAACATGATATGGACTATGCTGCTTGTGTGTGTTAATGCAACCATGTAAACAGTTGAAAAATGTTTTGTAAAATAATTGAAAGATGCTGGGTAAAACAGCTGAAAGATGTTGGGTAAATGTGTAACAGCTGAAAAATGCTGGGTAAAACAGCTAAAAGATGCTGGGTAAATGTATGATAGCTGAAAAATGTTGGGTAAAACAGTTGAAAGATACTGGGTATGAAATGAAATGAAATGAAAAGGAAAATGAATGGAATAGAAATGTAATGTGAAATGTGAACAATGTAAAATGGGAAAGAGTCACTTAAAGTGAAATGAAATGCAATGTTTAAGCTATGAACATGAACGGATGTGTACGACTGAATAATGACAGAAAAGAATAATGTATTATGATATTAGAAGTATTTATGTATGTAGAACATGTAACGTTTAGGCGGGGCGCACTCTTCGCCTGAGGGCTTGCTGAGTAAGGCGAGTGCACTAGTAGATTCAGATGTGGCAGTAGCTGCATAACATACTAGGGCAGAGGGAACCTACTTGTATGGGCAGATAGATTTCCCTATCCTTGGGGCCTTTTCTAGTAAGCTATTATTGAACGGTGTGAGTACAAGATCAATCTAATACTTGAGGGCTTACTGAGTAAGGTGAGTGCCCTAGTATGCTTTAGTTGTGATCTTAGGGTTGCTTAAGTATCAGAGCAGAGGGGTGCTACTTATATGGGCGGGTAATCACCCCTATCCTTGGATAATCTCGTGGGTTAAATCTTTTGCATGTGATTGATTAGGTCTAGAAAATGATTCCAGAAATTATGTTAAATATTTTCAAATGTTAAATATTATATTGATTATAAACTCATGTTGGTTACACACTGTTTTAATATATTGTTTCTTCCCTTACTGAGATGTGTCTCACCCGAATATAAATGTATCTTTTTTTTTCAATACCTCCTCGAGATTGAGCTTAGAGAGCTCGAGATTTTATAGTACTTTTGGAGGAAAAAGGGTATAATTTTAATAATATTTGGGATGTAGATATCTTATGTTTTATGTCTTTATATTTTAAGGTTGTTGAGTAAGGAATGATTATGAAAATATTGAAATATTTTGGGAGTTATGTAGATTTAAGGAAATGTAGGTGATGGATGATTTATTATGGATTTTAGTTAGAATTAGTAAACTCTAGTATTATGTTATATGGAAATTATATTTATGTTCTCCGCTGCGTATATCATGAATTATGGATTATTAGGATTTTATTAGGTATAACACGTCGGATCCAAACTTTAGATTCAAGGCGTTACATTATGGTATTAGAGCAATGTCCAGTCAGAAGTGTGATTAATTTCACATCGCCTGGATATGGAAATGTTAAAGTATTAGGTTAGAAATGATTTATACTAGAGTATAGGAAACAATTAGGGTAAGGATGCTAGATGGAAAGGTTGAGTTAGGTGTTGAGGAGTTGGTTTGGTGTAGGGAAGTATAGGATTTCGTCTTATAACTTGGAGGCAGAAATTCCTTGGCAAACTTCTATGATTTTCTGATTCAGTCGACGGTCTCAGGAAACCACGAAAAATCCATCGATGGTGATGTTTCTTAGCCGTGGGACTGGTCCTTATATGGAGAACTTTGATGTGTATTGGATTTAAAGTATATAATTGTGTTGTTGGGATTATGGTATAAGATATAGTAAATCATAAAATTATAGAAATGAAAGATTAGGAACGAATTTCGAGGATGAAATTTCTTAAGGAGGGGTGAATGTAAAGACCCGAAAAATTAAAATGATTGAAATAAAAAAAATATAAAATAGATAAAATAAAAAATAAATAAATAAAAGGAATGGGGTGGGAAAAAGAAAAAAAATTTAAAAAATTTAAAAAAATTTAAAAAATTAAATTAAATTAAAATTAATTAAATAATTCGTTGTTAAATTAAAAATTATTTAATTTGTTTTTTTAAAAAAAAATTAATTAATATGAGATATATATATATATATATATATATATATATATATATATAGATATAGTAAACTTCCTGAAGCAAAAGCTTCAGGAAGAATTATGTTCTATAGAACAAAGAAGGTTCACGGCCCCCCCCCTGCGAGCCATTTTCGTCTCCGTCTCTCTCTCCACAATTTCTCGAGGGATTTGCGGCGAATTGAAAAACGGAAGGTGTCATTGGATTCCTAGTAACGCCGTCGACATTTCTACTGGAGCAGATTTGTTGTGGGAACGACTTAGACACTGCTCTTGGGGAAAGGTAACTTTTCCCCATTTCCCTAATTTCGCTTTAAATCTTCCGCTAAATCGATGATCGGGCACCACCACGTGATCCTAGTCACGATTATCATCATTTTGACGTAGGTAAACTTCTTATTGGGATTTTCTAGGCCACAATCCAAAGCGAAAGTGGGATTTGAAAATTTTGGCAAATTGGGTATATTTGCGGGTATTACTATTAATTTTGAAATTATTACCCTAAGAAATATCTAAATAGTGTTTTGTTTATGAATAATTTAATGGAACTAGGGTTTTTGAACCAGGGTTCGAGTGAGCGCCACAGGTATTTTTTGGGGTCCCTATTGGCGTAGTTCAAGAAATCGGGTAAGGAAAAAAATATATATTAAATCATAATTTTTAAATTCAATGAAAAAATAAATTGTGTTATATATACGTGTATATGTTTCGGTATGGGTAAAATGTCAACCATTTAAATTATATTTTTTTTCGAGTTTAGAGTTGTTTATTAGATATGTATATGCGAAAATGAACTAATGAAAGTAGAAAAATATTTTCAGGATAAATTATGTAAGAAATGAAAGGTATTTTCAATAAATAAATGTTAAATGTTGGTTGGCTTATTTTGCAAGCAATGTATGAATTATATTGATAAACTGTGTGGCATGAGATTCTGTGCAAATATATGTTAAATGTATGAGATGCAGGTTAAGTAAGTAATGCATTGTGAATAAAACATAATATGGACTGTGCCACTTGTGTGTGTTAATACAATCATGTAAACAGCTGAAAAATATTAGGTAAACAGCTAAAAAATGTTACGTACAACAGCTGAAAGATGCTGGGTAAAACAGATAAAAGATGTTGGGTAAATGTGTAACAACTGAAAAATGATGGGTAAAACAGCTGAAAGATGTTGGGTAAATGTATGACAGCTGAAAAATGCTAGGTAAAACAGCTGAAAGATGCTGGGGATGAAATGAAAAGGGAAATGAATGGAATGGAAATGAAATATGAAATGTGAACAATGTAAAATGGGAAAGAGTCATTTAAAGTGAAATGAAATGCAATGTTTAAGCTATGAACATGAACGGATGTGTACGACTGAATAATGACAGAAAAGAATAATGTATTATGATATTAGAAGTATTTATGCATGTAGAACATGTTACGTTTGGGCGAGGCGCACTCTTCTCCTGAGGGCTTGCTGAGTAAGGCAAGTGCACTAGTAGATTCAGATGTGGCAGTAGCTGCATAACATACTAGGGCAGAGGGAACCTACTTGTATGGGCAGGTAGATTTCCCTATCCTTGGGGCCTTTTCTAGTAAGCTATTATTGAACGGTGTGAGTACAAGATCAATCTAATACTTGAGGGCTTACTAAGTAAGGTGAGTGCCCTAGTATGCTTTAGTTGTGATCTTAGGGTTGCTTAAGTATCAGAGCAGAGGGGTGCTACTTGTATGGGTGGGTAATCACCCCTATCCTTGGGTAATCTCGTGGGTTAAATCTTTTGCATGTGATTGATTAGGTCCAAAAAATGATTCCAGAAATTATGTTAAAGATTTTCAAATGTTAAATATTATATTGATTATAAACTCATGTTGGCTACACACTGTTTTAATATATTGTTTCTTCCCTTACTGAGATGTGTCTCACCCGAATATAAATGTATCTTTTTTTTTCAATACCTCCTCGAGATTGAGCTTAGAGAGCTCGAGATTTTATAGTACTTTTGGAGGAAAAAGGGTATACTTTTGATAATATTTGGGATGTAGATATCTTATGTTTTATGTCTTTATATTTTAAGGTTGTTAAGTAAGGAATGATTATGAAAATACTGAAATGTTTTGGGAGTTATGTAGATTTAAGGAAATGTAAGTGATGGATGATTTATTATGGATTTTAGTTAGAATTAGTAAACTATGGTATTATGTTATATGGAGTTTATATTTATGTTCTTCGCTGTGTATATCATGAATTATGGATTATCAGGATTTTATTAAGTATAACGCGTCGGACCCAGACTTTAGGTTCGGGGCGTTACAGTATCTGTCTATAAAATTTCCACAGGGATCTGATACTATATAAGTACATACATACATATATTTATATATATATATATATATATATATATATATATATATTTCATCATGTTTCCAAAATAACCATAACACTATAACTTTGTACTATGAATACTGTAATATCTGAATAATTATAGCATCTTGATGTTATACTGTATAATATGTATATATATTCTATTTGTATACTCTGAGTTTTATGGCATTTAAGAAAACATAACTTTCTATAAACACTATATTTATTTATCTGAATAAACATCTATATATAGTTATATATTTATCTATCTGTGTAATTCTCTGAATAAAAGCTGTATATATACATACATCTGTCTGTATAATATCTTACTATATCTGTATATGTTGTATGACTTGATATACTGTAAAAACTATATAAAACTCTATATCAGGTAATATGTACTCAGGCCACACATACTTTAAAAACTCATATTCTGTAAAACTACATAATAACTGATACACACACACACACACACACACATATATATATATATATATATATATGTAAAATTTCTGTTAAATAATCAAATCTCCTAACATAGCATATTTCTCTTACTTTATATTTGAAAAGTCTCTACTGTACTCTGGCCCTATATCCGTAGGATTCTCCACTCAACACCCTGAAAACGACATTCCTCATAACAAAACATCAATATTTTTCTACATACAACATTTCTTATAACTATAAGGAAAGCATATTTTGAAAAAAATGTCTTACCCTGAGTTTGGGATGAATTTCAAATCACCTCCACCAATGATCTGCTGCGACAAACTTGTAGAGAACTTCCCCAAAAGCGTTGTGGTGGCTTCAAATTGTCGATCCGGCGAGAGACGGGGTCGATATCGAAGAGAAAATGAGTGGAAGACGTTTTAGGGAGGGAGTTTGTTGGGCCAAATTCTGCAAATTAATCCGGATTTTCACTATTTATAACCTCGAATTCGTCGACGAGACACGTCATCTCATCGACAAGACACATCATCTCGTCAACGAGTCCTTATGAAATTTCGTCGACGAACCTTCCTTCCTCATCAACGAATTTCAGACTACCTAAAAACCCCTCTCAGTATCTTCTCATCGACGAGGCCCCCTTATGTGCTCATTGATGAACTCCCTGTGTTCGTCGATGAGACCCTGTGTAATTTTCCTGGGTTATCACAATTGTAGCCTTTGGTTCCCAAATGGATGGGAGTCTTCTAAGTATTTTTCTAATCATCTCATAAGTGGGGTAAGTCTTTCCAAGAGCGTTAAGGGAATTTATAATGTGTGTGAATCTAGTAAATATGCTGGAAATAAATTCATCAGGGTTCATTTTGAAAGCCTCATACTCACTAGTGAGCATGTCAATAAGACTATCCTTAACGTTTATGGTTCCTTCATACGTGATTTCTAGTTTTTCCCAAATCTCCTTTGTACTTTTACATGTCATTATCTTGTTAAATTCGTTTGTATCTAATACACAGTAAAGGGCATTCATAGCGCTAGAGTTAATTTGCATTAACTTCATATCAGTTTCGTTCATCTTATTTTCAACTTTAGGCACTTATTATCAATGATTTTTGTAGGCACACAATTGCCTTGGACAATCACTCTCCAAGCCCTCCAATCCATAGTTTGAATAAAAATCATCATTCTTTGTTTCCAAAAAGTGTAATTAAGACCGCAAAAGATTGGAGGCCTTGTGAAGGATTGACCTTCACCAAACGAGGATGCACCTAGGTTTTCCCTAAGATCTTTAAGCAACTACTTGTTAGGTTTATTGCAACCGTACTCTGATAGCAATTATAAGTTGAGGTGTGATCCCAAGAGGGGGGTGAATTGGTTATTTAAAAAAATTATACAAAAGCTTAATCAATTTTTTTGCAATGATTTTCACAAGTGATCTAACTACTCAATAATAACAATATTCTCAACAAATAAATATATCAATATAAATATGCATAACTATAAAAGAGTTTTTTCTAGGATCCCAACAAGTGATCATTCAACATAATGAAAATAATAGTATTCATAGCAGATAAATATCAATATGAATATGCTTAAAAATAAAAGAGTTGAGCAAGAGAGAGTGAAACCATGTTTTACATGGTTCGGCGATCTGTGCCTACATCCTTGCCTCAAGAAACCCGCTTGAGGATTTCATTATACCCTCCTTCAATATGTGGAGAAACCTCTCTCCTTCAATAGGAAGAGATGCCTCTCTCCTTCAGTAGATGGAGACATCTTTATAGACTCCTAAGCGAAAATCCCCTTTCGCTTGTTCAACGATTCATCCCAGAATCATCAAAACTGCAAATGAGGTGTACTTGCTCCTCGCTTCTTCTTAATCAAATTTTCTCATTGTTATTTCATAAGTCATAAGAGACCCAAGAAGCTGATATATTCCAAGAGTTGCAAGGTTTTTTGACTTTACAATGGCGGTGACTTTCAATTCCCACCTCTTTGGTAAAGACATTATGACTTTGTTTACCAAATCAGTGTTTGAGTACTCTCCACTAAGGGACTTCAAATTGTTAATAATGTTAGTAAAATTAGTAAACATTTGAGAAATATTTTCATCACTTTGCATTTTAAACATTTCATACTCATGTACAAGCGTGCGAATTTTAGTTTCCTTAACTTGGTTTGTGTCTTCATATATGACTTCTAATTTATCCCATATTTCTTTAACCAAGCTAAAAGTGGATATTCTATTAAACTCATTTGCATCTAAAGCACGATAAAGAATGTTCATTTCTCTAGCATTTACTTGGAGTAATTTGAGATCATTATCATCTGACTCATTTTCCAACTTGGGTACACTAGTATTTTCCACCTTTTTCATGGGAATATGTGGTCCCTTTTTTATGACATTCCACATATCATAACCATTTTCTTAAATGAAAATTCGTGTCCTAGTTTTTCAGAAGTTGTAATTCATGCCAATGAACAGTGGTGGTCTAGTGACAAATTGTCCCTCGGGCAAGGTCATGCTAATTAGAGTTTCCATGGATTTGTGATCTTTCCCTAGAGACTTGCTAAGGACAACATCTAGAGCTTAGCTCTAATACCAATTTTTGGTCCCTTAGAAAACCCAAGAGGGTGTGAATTGGGTCTTTTTTAAAATTTTTGTAACCTCTATTTCTTTTATCAAACTCTTGGTGAGTAATAGTCTAGCATGTATATTCTAGTGAATGCATTGCAAAATTTTAGATAAGAATAAGTTTATGTTCACTCGCAACTAACTCTATATGCTTCAATAACCCAAGATAATGAATGAAATGTGCACAAACACAATTGAGCAATTAATGCAATCAAATAATAAGTAATGTAAGAGAGGAGGGAGAGAAATGCTTAAACTCTTTTATAGTAGTTCAGTCTTCTTCATGAGCACGTACGTCCACTCTCACGATCGAATCCAATTCGAGGTTCAACTAGCAAACTTCTTGCCTTTCAAGTAGGGTAAGAGCACAATTACAATATCTGACCTTTCACCGGGGTTAGAACACAAAACAAGCCTTTCACTAGGGCTCAAACAACACTTACAATGATAAGAAATTACAAATGATATGTGACTTAATATCTCTAAGTAGATTGATACCACAACTCAACCTTACAACTCAAACTCTCTCAAATAAATTATGCTTGGAACTTGAAGTGAGTTAAAACTAATGAAAAGAATTTTTTAGAAGAAAGTGCTCTCTTAAATAAGAACAAAACACTTTATCACTTGGAAATATGGAGGAGAATGGGAGACCGCTTTGATACTGATTTCTCTTATACTTATTCTTTGAAATTGGACTTCTTTTATAGTCAAAATTGTCCACTAGACATTAGAGAGTTTTTGGCTCCATGTGATTAAGGTTGGAGTTAAACAATATATGATAATAAATATGATTTTTAGGCAAGATGGTATATTTTATAAAATCATAAGTAGTCGGTAAATACCAAATAAAATTCTATAAAAATTCATATTGACTTACCAATGAGTCTAGTTTCCAAAATCATGCCAATTGGAGTACCCATTAAAGAGATAAAATTTGAATACTATATGTTGAGCTACTTTTATGAGACAAGGTTAGAATCAGTTGGTTGATTTTGTAAAATTCATAACAAATTGAATATTTATTCAAATTAAGTGTGTCATATCATTATGGGATTCCCATAACGTCTACTTTCATATATATGAATAAATAAATATATATATATATATATATATTTTCAAAGATTCTATAGTAAGATATGTCTAATTTACTGCAACATACTTATTTTTCATTCTGACTTTATGGCAGTGCAGAATGACCATATTGTTTTAATCCTATATTATAGTTCCAAAACATCTACCTAAAATTTTTCTAAAGATAATGATGAATCTAATTCTATATAAAATAATATTATAATTTTTGGACTCACAGGGAATAAATATAGAATTAAATTCACAAATAGTATAGAATTATAATCTGACTTTTTCCTCGAGACATAGGGCACACTTTTATAAAAACGCCCATTTTATCTCCAAATATATAAAAGTCAAATTCAATGTTGTTGAAAAAATTATAAGTAAATTTTTAAATATTAAGGGTCTTGTTATATTTGGATCGTTGATAAAAATATATAGTCATTTTACTATATGATCAAGTTAGAAATTTACTTTCTAGTCAAGTATTAACATACTTAACCCTAAATACCAAAAATGATCTCCACATGTAAACATAAAAGGAAATAACTATCACATAATAATTCATGGAATACAAATCCATATAACTCATGCACTAACACTTATTTGTTTTGTCATCATCATCAAAATTAACATAAAACCTAGTGGGCTAACATCTCTCGCTGGACTTGTGCCCCCACACATAGCCACCTTGATAATGTGTGATCATAAGTACTTTCAATTGATATTCTATTGACTCAATTCTTTGGAAGAACCCTATTCTTGTTTTCTTCCTCTCCTCTATAAAAATTAAAAATAAAATAATATTTTTATAATTCTTTAAAATTTTTTAAATAAAATACAAAATTGTTTACTGAAGAAGCTCTTCTTTTAAAATAAATAAATAAATAAATAAATTAGGTCATTCATACTTTGAAACCACAGGAAATTGGTGTGCGCAACATCATAAACAGACCAAAAGCTATTAGGTAATCAATCACCACAGACAAGATTCAAAGCCCAACTTGCAAAATATCAAAGATAAACTCATCCGGTCACCATTCACCATTAGAATATACAACATAACCATCCTCCTCCACGCTAACACTAACACTCATGCTGCAGAAATACATACTCCATTTTTAGCATTTATAAAATTAATATATATATATATATATATATATATAAAAACTCATTATTTATTTATTAATATTAAAATACTTATTTTATAATATTATTCTCATCATCAAGTTTGAGAAACCTTGGCCACCCCCTTGCCCTCCTGATTCAACGCTCCACTCGGTCTCATCTCTGCGCTCATCGCCGCCATTGCCGGGTACGACGGCACTACGCCCCCTGGCGCCGTGTAGTACATCTGCCTCCCATCGTACGCCACTTGCGCGTATCCTCCGTCAGAAACCCCCACCTGCCGCATCATCCCAACGCCCTCCGAGTACCCCGCCATCTTCGCCTGCGGACCCGCCGGCATCGTTTGCGGGGCCGCCGGTTGCGTAACCATGTTGTACATCTGCTGTTCACGGTACACCTCGTTGCTCATCCTCTGCACTGGGTAATACTGTTGGCTCGCTTGGCCCGTCACCTGTCGACCAACCGGCGCCGGCGCGTGATACACACCCGCCGGTCCCTGGAACATGTACACCGCCTGGTCTCCACTCGCCGGAAAACCGCCGCCGTGCTTTTCCGGCCAGTAGGCCGAGGGAACTGGCATCGTCGCGGGTACTGTGACAGGTATGTTCGACGGCGGTGCTTTCTCCGGCAGTTTCTGAACGTAATAATCTCCGGCGTAAGCTCCGGTCATATTTTCTTCATTCTTCCTTCTGTACACGGCCTGATCTTGGATTTGTAATCTCTGCAAGTCCTGGATATGCCGCTGGATATCCGCGGGAGTCATATTCGGATCCTGCCCGATGACCCGATCCTCTCCCGGTCTCGGCCCGACTCGCATCTCAGGCTCTGGAACCACCGGTTCCGGGGCCGGATCCCGCAGTTTCACAGCCGTAGGTGGCGGAACTCCCTTATCCAAGCCGAACAAAAAGTCCACATTATTCGGAGGGCCGCCCGCAGGCAACGACGCCGGATCAATTTGCTGGGCCGGACCGGAATTCAAAGCATCCATGAACCGCTCACGGTCGGATTTTGCGTCGGGAAACTCAGTCCCCGGGACCGGCGGATTCACCGAGAACAGAAACAGCCGCAGCCTGGCGGGCTTGGCAGATGCCCTAAAGAGGCGATCGTACTCATGCATCATATGCTCGAGATCATCGTCGTTGGTGACGGAGATCAAGGCGTCGAGTTCTTCGCCGGGCAACTGGTACTTGAAAGAGACGTCAGTCTCGCAGAGGGCGGAGAGCTTAGCGATGATGGTAGAGAATTTCATGGAGCGATCGACGGCAAGGATCTTGGTCTCGCCGCCGATGTAGGAGAGCTGGTTGTCGTGGGGGCGAGGGTGGATTTTGCCGCCGTAGCTGCACATGAACTTGACCTTGTAGTTGGAGGGCGGTTGGTCCTCCCATGGGGGAGGGTTCTCGAAGTCGATCTCCCTCGATCGGGGGGAGGAATCGCCTGAGTCTGGGTAGGATGTGTACGAGTAGTTCTCCATTGACGGTGGAGAAAACCTGAGGAGAGGAGAGAGAGAGAGAGAGAGAGAGTGTGAGGAAGAATGGGGATGGGGGGTGTGGAGTTTTTATTTTGCTGGGGTCTGCACAGGACTGCTGGGTTTGGCTGCGGACACAGTCTAATAAACAGATTTTCCGTGCAATCAGTGAGCTTTTGGGCTTCGTGCTTTACATTTTTACAGTTGTTTTAACGTATTATTAATACTTCTTTTTCTTATTCATCTTTTTTTAAAAAAAAATATTAAATAATATCATATTCTGAAAAGTATTTTCTAAAATGATTCTGAGGTAATTTCGTTACTTGATTCAGCGAGATTTAAATAAATCGCTGGACCAAACAGTAAGATTTGCTTCATCCCTAATACTATCCTTTCTCCTTCACTTTTGTGTGTGAACAGAACAAACAAACCCTATACGCAGACGTTGTAGAGAGAAGGAGAGGCTTTGCAGGTGACCGTTGTTGAGGTAGAGGGCAGTAGAGACTTTGCAGGTGACTGTTACTCGTCGAGCGGGGGGCTGCTAACTCGAGGAGTACCTATATAGACAAAAGAGATGGTGTAAATGGATTTCCACTGTTTACTCTTGATAAAATTGAAATTTATATTTTTTATTAAAGAGTTTGTCAGTTGGATTGATACAAGTTTTAGTGTGAAGGCTTCATGGATAGGATCATGGTTGCCTACATAAGTCTCGTAAGAATACTCTAACGCACACCTAATTTTTTATCGTCTACATTACGATGTCAATGTGGTAACCACTTTTTTTCGTATGTTGTAGGCGGACGTACTATACCAAGTCTACCTACTCTCTTTAGAGCCTGTTGTCCAGAATTTAGAGATAGTAGGTTTGGACATTGTCCATGAGGACGAGCGACGAATCCCTACACCACGACGAGCCCCTACACCATGAGGAGCTCGAGCAGCTTTCTCCAAATGTTCGTCAAGTCCGGCCTTCTCGTCGCTCGTTGTACAGGTAGAGTACGTATTCTGCCTGTCCGCACCATATGCCCCATCGACAGCCACCGATATTGCGGGCTCGCCTAGTAGACAGGCGGACGCCCCATCTAACTCTACCGCCATCCCGTCGATGTCATACCTACTAGACCATCTCAATGTGGAGGAGGTGGATGCGCTCGCTTCGCCACCTCAGACTCGTCCAAAGACTTCATACGAGTTAGCTCCCTGTCCGCTTCACATCGATATAGATGATGCAGTACGTATTAGCGGAAATGACAAACATGTAGCACACCGACAAGCTCAGACACTAGACGCGGAGGAATAACTATGTAAGAACCCAATCCGTGAGATATGGAATAAATAATTAAGGAAAGGGTAAGACAGTAAATTGAGCAAGGTTCGTTGACGAAGCTAGAGTTCATCGACGAAGGCCCTTCTGTTGTTCGGAGACGAAATGCAGAGGCTTGTTGACGAGGAGAAGCCGAGAGGTTTTGGGAAATCAAGAAATCTCAACCTTGTGGACAAGGTTGGCCGAGTCAAAGGTGCTATAAATATCTTTTTGGGTTGCTTTGAAACTAAGTTATCAAAATGCTCCCTCTCTCTCTTTAGAACCTGTGGGAACACTCTTTCTCTAGATTTTTTTGCCGTTTGTTGTTAGAATCGACGATTCGATGTTACTATGAGGATTGGGGAAGGATTCTCTTCGTGATTTGTGGAACGGATCTCCGTTTCGAGGGTTTTCGGGTTTTGACCCAAAAATTGAGGTAAGGTTCGATTTTCATTTTTATTTCGGTAGACCTGAAAATAATGGATTGTAAGTTTGTTTTGTACTTTGATTTATAGGTTTTGGGAACTCAGTTCGCTGTTTAGGAGCCGTAGAGTTCGAGTTAGGATTTTTGGGAAAAGGTAAGGGGATTCTGTTTATATCAGTTATTTTCGAAATCGGATTCGGTAAAACTATGGTTCACGGTCCTGTGTGTGTTTTGACTACTCATTTGGGAAAATTTAACGGGTGAAAATTACGAGATTTTCGTGTTACAGTTTTAGGAAAAATGGGGCATTAGGTTGCATCTCTGATTTCATTGGAAAACCATGAATATATTGTGTTTTATATATATATATCTCTGTGTGTGTGTGTGTGTGTTATGGAAATGGTCGTGCCTTAACTTATTTAAACTATATTTTTGAAAAATCATGATTTTGAGATTACCAAATGAGAGTTGAATGAATTGTTATATGAACATGCATGAGTTGTGATTTGCTGAAATGAGATATAGGAACAGGGTTCCGAATTATTTCAGGTTGTGAAAGAGTGTCCAGCTCTATATCTGAGGGTGTGAAATATCACCTACTAGTGACAAGAGTGTCCGGCTCTATATCCGAGGGTGTGAAATATCGCCTATTACCGGCTGATTACCAAAGGGTGTGGATCCACCAGTTGTACCAGTACGATGCTATTGGAGCTTGGGGCTACGCTATGTGCTGGGGACTCCGTGTAATGCAGGCCGGCTTCGGGCCAAAGGGTGTGACAACCTCGGGTTACTTGATCATGTGTGTGTGGGTGTGATAAGAACTATACTGGAACTATTTTGTGAAAATACTAGAACTATAATGAACTATGTATGTTTTATGTCATGATAACACTCATATGTCGCACATCGATATAACTTGATTCTTCCTTACTGGAAGGTATCTCACCCTTATCATATGTACATGTTTTCAGGTCCTTCGAGTAACTGGAACTAGTGTCCTTGTGTTGGGAGCGTAGTGGTTGGTATACTGCGTGAAGTGCTTGTGTAAGTACTAGAACGGTACAAGGTTGCCATTTTGGGTATTTGTTGACACCCTAGGTTATGTTTTGTATTATGGATCTTAGACTCTATCTGTATAGACTCTAGTATGGTACAATGTATGTATGGAATGAACTTTTCCACTGCATATATGTCATGTATGAGAATGTGTATAGGGTGTACGGGAACCCCACGGTGTCGAACCCTCATTCATTATTGTATCATTTGTGTATTGTATGATACAGGGACAGGTTAGGTTGCTACATCACACCCTGGGTCACATTGTCAGGTTCAAGGCGTAATAGCTTGGTATCAAAGCTAACCAGGTTGCTAGATCTTGTAGACTTGGTTAGGCATAACTATGTGAACATACCAGAGTATAAGAGTTAGGAAATGGGTGGAGTAGGTCGAGGGTTGTTTTGTTGCTAGAAAGGGACTCGTTGGCGGTGTTTTGTGTTTTTCCTAGAATGACGATTTCAGTAAAATCATGGCAAACCATTGATGATTTTCGTGTCAGTGTGATAGGACAGACCTAGACCCATGAGATGGTAGTTAACATGATTAGTTGTAAATGATTGCATTAACTGTACGTGATGTATGAGTGCTAATAGATTCCTATTTTATTTTCAAAATGGAGCCCAAGGATAATAACTTGGAAAGTGGCTTTGAGAAGACTGCGAGCGATGAGTCTCCTTCGGTGCCTCGAGGGTTGACGAGGCATGTTATGCGGGATATCGAATGGAGTGTTAGGAGACGCAAACATTCTCCTACTGCTACAGGGTGTACCATCGAGAGGTTTACGCGTATGCACCCTCTGACGTTCTCAAGAGGACCCAATTCAATGATAGCAGAGGACTTGGTTAAGAAGACCGCGAGGATTCTGGAGGTCCTGCACTGCACAGATAAGCAGAGAGTCTTCTATGCTACTTTCCAGCTATCTAGGGAGGCGGGACGATGGTGGACTGCGGTGAGTCTACTGAAGAAGTAGAGAGTCGGTTCTACAAAGATGACATGGAGCCAATTTAATGAAGTGTTCTTTGAAAGATACTTCTCGGCATCCACACACGATGCTAAGGCAGATGAGTTTTCTACTCTGACACAGGGAGATATGATAGTGCAAGGGTATGCTGCTCGGTATATAGAGCTATATCATTTCGCATCGTACTTGATCTCGAACGAGTACGAGAAGACTCAAAGGTTCGATAAGGGACTGAGGAAGGACATTCGTAGATTAGTGGGTATGCTTCAAATCTGTGAGTTTTCGGTTTTGGTGGATAAGGCCACTGTGATCGAGATTGACATTTGGGAGGATGAGGTGGATCAGGAACCGAAGAAGAGGCCAGCACCATCAGGTTCTAGGCAGGGATCATGGAAGAAGAAGAACAAGGGCTCGGGTTACCGCCAGAATATCGAGCGACAGGGTTCTTAGGTGAATCAGTCTCGTGATCGTTGTATCAGGTGCCACAGATGGCATTACAGTGAATGCTAGCCGTTTGAGGGTAACTGCTACAACTGTGACCAGTCAGGTCACATGGCTCGGGATTGTCACGCACCAAAGAGGGGTACACCTGCTTCGAGTCAGAATCGAGGTAGTAATCAGGTATTCCGGGAAACTTATCAGGCGAACACAGCACCAGCGAGGGTATATTCTCTTACTCCAGTGGATGCTGATCGTGCAGGGAATGTAGTGATAAGTATTTTATTGTTGCTTTCAAATAGAGCTGTTATTTTATTTGATTTAGGGGCAACCCATTCCTTTGTATCTGTGAATTTCGTAAAACTATATGGGGTTGAGACCCGAGCCATGAATGAAGAATTGTCTGTAACTATACTATCTGGGAGTGTATCGTTCTGTAAGAGAATGTTAGAAAACTGCCCAGTGGTAATTCAAAGAAGACTGCTACTGGCGAATCTTGTGGTGTACGATATGTCTAGGTTCGATGTCATACTAGGGATGGATTGGTTATTCTCCCGTCATGCTGTGATCAACTGTCGTGGAAAGGTGGTAATATTCCGACCTCCTGGGGAGTAGGAGTACGAGTTTGTGGGATCATGTGTGCATTTGACGCCACAGGTTCTATCGGCATTACAAACGAGGAGGTTACTCTTAGATGGATGTCAGGGGTACCTAACTTATGTGAAGGAACCACCGTGGGATAAGTTGAAACTTGAGGATATTCGAGTGGTTAACGAGTTCGCGGATGTGTTTCCAAAAGACTTACCAAGTTTACCTCTGGATTGTGAGGTGGAGCTTGCGATAAAGTTGCTGCCTGACAAGGAACCAATCTCTAAAACTCCATACCGGATGGCTCCAACAGAACTTTAAGAGTTGAAGGAGCAGTTGTAGGAATTACTGGACTAGGGCTTTATCTGGCCTAGTGTTTCGCTCTGGGAAGCTCCAATTTTGTTCGTAAAGAAGAAGGACGGGTCGATGCGCATGTGCATTGATTATCGTGAGATCAATAAGGTGATTGTGAAGAATCGTTACCTGTTGCCTTATATCGATGATCTCTTTGACCAGCTATAGGGGACATAGGTCTTTTTGAAGATCAACCTACGGTCAGGGTATCATTAGGTGAGGATTAAATTTGAGGATATTGTGAAGACTGCCACTATGAGTTCTTAGTCATGCCTTTTGGGTTGATGAATGCTCCGACAATGTTCATGGATCTAATGAACAGGGTTTTCCATGAGTACTTGGATCAGTTTGTAGTGGTGTTTATCGATGACATTCTAGTATACTCGAGAAGTTTGTAAGAGCATAAAAACCATCTGAGGTTGGTGCTACAAATTCTGCAGGAGAGGAAGTTGTATGTCAAGCTAAAAAAGTGTGAGTTTTGGTTGAATCAGGTCGCATTTTTAAGCCTTGTGGTGTCTACGGGCGGTATCTCAATTGATCCTAACAAGATTGAAGTTGTGGTCGACTAGGTGAGACCAAAGAGTGTGCAAGAGGTTTGGAGATTTCTATCATTGACGGGTTATTATCGTCGGTTCGTGGATGGATTTCTAAGTTATCTGGGCCTCTAACACGATTGACCAAGAAGGGGGTGAAGTTTGATTGGACACGGGATTGTGAGCGGTGTTTCCAAGAGCTAAAACAATGATGGGTTACTACTCTAGTTTTGACCATTCCTTTTGTGGATGGCGATTTTTTGATTTATAACGACACATCTCTAAAGGGTTTGGGATGTTTGCTCATGCAATAGGGTAAGGTAATAGCTTATGCTTCTTAGGAACTCAAGGAATACGAGAAGAATTACCCTACGCATGATTTAGAATTGGCTTCTGTAGTTTATGCACTGAAGATCTGGCGACACTACCTATATGGTGTACAATGTGAGATTTTCACTGACCACAAAAGCCTCAAGTACTTTTCACGTAGAAGGAGTTGAACATGAGGTAGCGGAGGTGGCTTGAGCTAATCAAGGACTACAATTGCACCATTAGTTATCACCCGAGAAAAGCTAACGTGGTAGCCAATGCGTTAAGTCGGAAGTTAGAGCATGTAGTAGTATCTGCAGTTGTAGCTTAGCATTATATCAGACGGGATCTGGAAAGTCTTGGTATAAAGTTGGTGGTCAGAGATCATTAGGCTTTCATTGCTAGCTTGGTGATCCAGCCAACTTTGTTTGAGCGTATTAAAGCCACACTAGCTAGTGATGTGGAGTTAGTTGAGATTGTGGAGAAAGTGCAGCAGGGGTTCGCTGCGGATTTTAACATCTCTGAGGGAGATGTGTTGAGGTTTGGAAACAGGTTGTGTGTTCCAAACGACGACGATATTAGAAGAACGATTCTAGAGGAAGCGCATCATTCTTTGTATATAGTTCATCCAGGTAGCACGAAGATGTATAGGGATTTGCGCAAGACCTTCTTGTGAAGTGGTATGAAAAAGGATATTGCTCAGTTCGTGGAGCAGTGTCTAACATGTCAGCAGGTGAAAGCTGAACATCAAAGGCCGGTAGGGCCATTATAGCCCTTAGCTATTCCGGAGTGGAAATGGGAGCATATTTCCATGGATTTTTTGACCGGATTGCCCTCAATGCTTCATAAGCAGAATTCCATTTAAGTGATCATGGACAGGTTGATGAAATCTACTCACTTCATACTGATGAAGATTAGCTACTCCTTGAATAGGCTAGCAGACTTGTACGTGCATGAGATAGTTAGAATGCACGGGGTACTGGTGTCCATTGTGTCAGATCGAGACCCGAGATTTACCTCTCGTTTCTGGAAGAGCTTGCAGGAAGCACTGGGATGAAACTTACTTTCAAGACATCGTTTCTCCCCCAGACTGATGGATAGTCGGAGAGAACAATACAGATCTTAGAGGATATGTTACGGGCGTGCGTGTTAGACTTCGGTGGTGGTTGGATGCAATTTCTACCACTAGCAGAGTTTGCTTATAACAATAGCTTCCAGGCCAGTATTGGGATGGCACCATTCAAGGCTCTGTATGGTCGGAAGTGTTGGCCTCCTATGTATTAGGATGAGGTTGGTGAACGTTAGGTGTTAGGACCTAAACTCGTGCAATAGGCATCTAAGAAGGTGGGTTTGATCCTGGATAGGATCAAATCAGCTCAGAGTCGGTAGAAGAATTACTCGGATGTTTGCTTCCGTGAGTTGGAATTCGAGGTGGGGGGTAAGATATTCCTGAGAATCGCTCCGATGAAAGGGGTGATGAGATTCGGAAAGAAGAGCAAGTTGAGCCCAAGGTATATTGGACCATTTGAGGTTCTTGAGCGAGTGGGTTTGGTAGCCTACAGGATTGCACTACCCCCAGCGCTCTCAAGGATTCACGATGTGTTTCATGTATCCATGTTGAGGAGGTACGTGTCCGATCCGTCGCATGTTATTAGTTACAAGAACTTGGAAACAAGGGATACTTTATCATATGAGGAGGTACCAATTTAGATTCTGAACCATAAAGTTCAAAAGCTACGTACCAAGAATTTACCATTAGTGAAGGTATTGTGGAGGAATCACGAGGTTGAGGAAGCTTCTCGGGAATTGGAAGCAGAGATACGCCGGAAGTATCCACAGTTGTTCTGAGTTGTGATTTTGATAGTAGAATCAATGAGTATGGGTGTATTACTCTACTATTGTATTGCGATAGGTGGTTAGTCTTAGGGAGTGTGTACTATTGTGAACTCCCGAGACGATTTATGTATGTAACCACGGTATTTCTCCGCAATAAGTGAGGGTATGTATGTATTGTGATGGAGTTGCGTTGTAAGTGGTCGCCGGCTCTTCCAGGAGTCAGATATGTGTATTTTGTTGTGTGGATGAGCTCGTAAATGAGAGATTTCAAATTTTGAGGACAAATTTTTTGTAAGGAGGGGACGTTGTAAGAACCCGATTTGTGAGATATGGAATAAATAATTAAGGAAAGGGTAAGACGATAAATTGAGCAAGCTTCATCGACGAAGCTAGAGTTCATCGATGAAGGCCCTTCTGTTGTTCGACGACAAAATGCAGAGGCTCGTCGACGAGGAGAAGCCAAGAGGTTTTGGGAAATCCAGAAATCTCAGACTCATCAACGAGGCCACCGCTACATCGACGAACTCCCTTTGTTGACTCATCGACGAAGACGCTGCCTCGTCGACGAGGTTGGCCGAGTCAAAGGTGTTATAAATATCTTTTTGGGTTGCTTTGAAACTAAGTTATCAAAATGCTCCCCCTCTCTCTCTCTCTCTCACCAACCGGAACACTCTCTCTCTAGATTTATTCGCCATTCGTTGTTAGAATAGACGATTCGACATTACTACGAGGATCAGGGAAGGATTCTCTTTGTGATTTGTGGAACGAATCTCCGTTTCGAGGGTTTTCGAGTTTTGATCCAAAAATCGAGGTAAGGCTCAATTTTCATTTCTATTTCAGTAGACCTGTAGAGAATGGAATTGTAAGTATGTTTTGTACTGTGATTTATAGGTTTTGGAAACTTGGTTCATTGTTTAAGAGTCATAGAGTTTGGGTTTGGATTAAGGGGATTCTATTTATATTGGTTATTTTCAAAATCAAATTTGGTAGAACTGTGGTTCACGATCTTGTGTATGTTTTGACTACTCATTTGGGGAAATCTAATAGGTGGGAATTACGGAATTTTCATGTTATAGTTTTGGGAAAAAAAGGGCATTGGGTTGCATATTTGGTTTCGTTGGAAAACCGTGAATATATTGTGTTATATATATGTGTTATGGAGATGGATGTGCCTTGACTTGTTTAAACTGTATTTTTGGAAAATCATGATTTTGAGATTACCAAATGAGTGTGGAATGAATTGTTATATAAACATGCATGAGTTGTGATTTTTTGAAATGAGATATAGGAATGAGGTTTCGAATTGTTCCAATTTATGAAAGAGTGTCCGGCTCTATATCCGATGGCGTGAAATACCACCTGCCAGTGGTAAGAGTGCCCGGCTCTATATCCGAGGGCGTGAAATATCGCCTCTTACCGGCTGATCACTGAAGGGTATGGATCCACCAATTGCACCGGTACGATGTCATAGGAGCCTAGGGCTACGCCATGTACCAGGGATGTTGTGTAATGCAGGCTGGCTTTGGGCCGAAGGGTGTGACAACACCGAGTTACTTGATCATTGTGTGTGGGTGTGATGAGAATTATACTGAAACTATTTTGTGAAAATACTGGAACTGTATTGAACTGTGTATGTTTTATGTCATGATAACACTCATATGCCACACATTGATATAACCTGATTCTTCCTTACTGAGAGATGTCTCGCCCCTATCGTACGTACATGTTTTCGGGTCCTTCGAGTAACCAAAACTAGCGTCCTCGTGTTGGGAGCGTAGTGGTTGGTATACTGCGTGAAGTGCTTGTGTAAGTACTGGGACGGTATAGGGTTGTCGTTTTAGGTATTTGCTAACACCCTGGGTTATGTTTTATATTATGGAGCTTAAACTCTATCTGTATAGACTCTGGTATGGTACAATGTATGTACGGAATGAACTTTTCCGCTACATATATGTCGTGTATGAGAATGTGTATAAGGTGTACGAGAACCCCTCGAGGTCGAACCCTCATTCATTATTGTATCATTTGTGTATTGTATAATACAGGGACAGGTTAGGTTACTGCATCACACCCTGGGTCTCATTGTCGGGTTTGGGGCGTGACTATCTAGGAGAGGGTAAACGTAGACGATAGCCACCCCAAAACTGGAGACGACATCCCTGCGGCACAGAGTAGTAGGATAAATTTTTTTGTCCGACTTTGTATAGCATCTATTTGTTTATTATTTCATTTGTATAGATCATCGTTGTATTATTTCATTTGTACAACATCTATTTGTTCATTTTTTCATTTGTATAGATCATCATTGAATTATTTCTTTCGTACAACATCTATTTGTCCATTTTTTTCATTTGTATAGATCATCGTTCTATTATTTCATTTGTACAACATTATATTTTTTTATTTTTTCAATTGTATAGAGCATCGTTGTATTATTTATCTATAATTAGAAATATTTATTCATTTTTCATAGGATGTATATGTGAATGAAATTTGGTTATGACAGGTGAATGAATGTTTTGTATTATTTCCCACGAACGTATACATGAAAGTGGTGAATTTAACGTTGTGAACATACTAGTATCGATTGAGTAGGATAAATTTTTTATTTGAACAAGTGCATGGATGGATATGCTCAATTTTTAAAGGGGATTCTGTCGAAATTTTTATAGTAATTTGGTACGTTGGATTTGTATGAAAACTGTGAATGTAACATTGTGAACATACTGGTATCGATTATTTAGGATAAATGTTTTCTTTGAACAAGTGCATGGATGGGATATGCTCAATTTTTAAAGGGGACTCTACCGAAATTTTTACAGTAATTTGATACGTTGAATGTGTATGAAAGTTGTGAATGTAACGTTGTGAACGTACTGATATCGATTGTTTAGGATAAATATTTTCTTTGAACAAGTGCATGGATGAGATATGCTCAATTTTTAAAAGGGACTCTGCGGAAACTTATATAGTAATGATTCTTTATATAATTGGACGCCCGCACTACGCTAAATGTATATCAAATTTTGAGTTCCAATACTCAGATTACTATTATTCATATTACAGAATATTGGTTCAACAACAAATAAACAACTCAATATAACATTCATACGTTATAAAAATACACTAATAAGAAGATTATTTTGGTGTGATCTTACAATAATAAACCCTCAAATTATGTATGCTACTTATTTAGCACATAGAGACGCCGACAAGGTTAGCACCAAATTGTTCATTGTCATGCAAATTTTATCCTTACAAAATTTCTTATATCTAAGCTTTCTTTGTTTTACTTTTGCATTAACATACAAGTCCTTAGATTGTCTTGTAGGCAACCGAAGTGAGATTTTATGCTATCGTAAATATTGAATTAATAAGAATAGGTATAGTAATAACAAAAAACCCCATAAGCGCATTGTTAGTCGTGATAACACCAAGATGTGCTAAGCCTTTCAGTTCTGTGTTTGAGCTTGTTCCCAAAATGTAATTTATTCTATGTGAAAATTTAAATTAATAAATGATTCTTCCCTCCAATAATTTAATTAATCATTATTATAATAAATAAATAAATAAGGAGAACATAAAAAATTCCATATGCACTGCAAATCTCGCTACTTGGTGTGGCAAGATTTTAAAAAAAAAAATCTTGCTGCACCAGGTAGCGAGATTTAAACGGCAACCCAATCTGGTCTAGACGTGTGGCAAGCAAATCTTGTCGACGAAGAGATACCGAGAGATTCTGGAAAATTTTGAATCTCAGGTTCGTCGACGAAGCCACCGCGACGTCGACGAACTCCCTTCTTCGGCTCATTGATGAAGGCGTCGTTTCGTCAACGAGGTTGGCCAAGTCAAAGGGGCTATAAATATCCTCCTTCATTGCTTAGTTTCTAAGAAAGCTAAATTCTCCTCTCTCTCTCTCTCTCTCTCTCTCTAGAACTAGTGGAATCTCTCCTCCTCTCTTTGATTCTTCGTTGTGTGTCGCTTGATTCAACGATCCGATGTTACTGTGTGGATCGAGGGAGGAATCTCTATGAGATTAGTGGAATGGATCTTCATTTTAAGGATTTTCGGGTTTTGATCAAAAACCGAGGTAAGGGTCCAATTTCAATTTCGTTTAGGTAAATATGTAGTAGTAAGAATTATAGTGAAGTATGGTACTTTGATGTTTAGGGTTTGGGAACTTGGTTCGTAGTTTTGGAGCCGTAGAGTTCATGTTTTGGTATTCGAGTAAAGGTAAGGGAATTCTATTTATATCAGTTATTTTTGAAATCGGAATCGGTAAACATGTAGTTTACGATTGTATGTATGATTTGACTACTTATTTGAGAAAATCTATTAAGTGAAAATATGAGATTTTCGGGTTACTGTTTTGGGAAAATTTGGGGGTTTCGAGTATCATCTCAATTTTTTTTGGAAAATTATATGTTGTATAAAACTATAGTATTGAGATGACCGTACCTATATTTGTATTAAACTGTATTCTAGAAATGGAAACAATATGATTTGTTGTATACCAAATAAGTGTGGAATGAACTGTTGTATGTAAAATGTTCCAGGTTTGTAAAACAGCTATGACAACAAATTACCGTAAGCTAAGGGGTATAGGAACATGAGTTCCAAAATTGTTCTAGGTTTTGTGAAATTTGCCACATCTTGGCTAATTACCGTGGGCAAATGCAATGTCTCGAATAAATACCGTGGGCGAGAGTGTCTGACTCTATATCCGAGGGCTTGAAATATCGTCTGTTTGTTCCGGCTGGTCATCGATGGGTGTGAGTGAACACCGTATTAGCAACGATATCGCTGTGAGGTTTCGGTTATTACAGGATATCGGGTGCTCGAGTGTGACAACACTGACCGTATGTTTGGTATCGTATGTACTGGAACTGGATTGTGAAAATACTAGAACTGTATTGTGTTATGTTTTATGTCGAAATAACACACGTATGCCACACACTGATATAACCTCTTTTTTTCCTTACTAAGAGGTGTCTCACCCCGAAAATACAAATATTTTTCAAGTCTTTCGAGTAGCCGAAACTAGCATCCTAACTTTCGGGAGCACGGGTCTCAGTTAGCTACGTATAGTACTTAAGTAAGTACTGATTTTGTAACTGGGTTGTCATTGTTGGGTTTTGTAGACACCCAGGTATGTACTGTATTTTGGAGCATAGACTCTAGTCGTGTATAGACTTTGGTATGGTACGTTATATGTATTAGAAAGAATATTTCTGCTACGTATTTGAGGTATATGTATATGTATATGAGTGTGTATAGGGTTTATGTGTACCCCACGGGGTCGGACCCTCATTCAGTGTAGTATCATGTATATTTTAATTGATACAGAGACAGGTTAAGTTACTAAATTCACACCTGGGGCCCATCTGCGGGTTTAGGTCGTGACAAGATGATAGTGTTGTTATTAGTGATGTGACTTCTCAGCTTCTATGTTATTTATTTTCAGATAATTAACTTTGGTATGTATTAAAATCTCTACGACACACTATTATAATTTTTTCTTCCAAACTGAGAGGTGTCTCGCCCCATCGATTTATTATTCTTTTTACGTCTTTTAGGTGATCGAGCTTAGAAAGCTTCGGGGCGGGGTTTAGTTTTGTAAGTGTTTAAATAAACGGATATATGTTAAGTGATGTGTTTAATTTCTTTCCTGGTTATGTAATATAGAGGATTTGATTACACTACTTTTTGAGTTTGTATATATGTTTATAGTACTCTGGTATTTTATTTGACATTGTTCAAATAGTTCTGTTGCGTGAATGGTATCAGAGACATGTGATTGGTCTCATAACACCCTGGGCCGCACTTGGCGGGTGCGAGGTGTTACAATTAGGGTTAGCCTTAAATAGTTAGGTTTGAATTCTAACCATTTGCCCAAATTTTGGTAACAATATCTTTTGAAAACAGAAAGAAATCGCGTTGTTTGCAAAGAAAAGAGCGTACTTTGGTCGCCTGAACCAATTAAAAGCATGAATTTTGAAACAGAGAGTAGCCTTTCGGTCGCCCAAACTTTGGGTTCACTTGATTGAACCATGTGTCCAGTCGCTCGAACTCACTGATGCCAAATCAGGTTATTCAGTTTACTACATTCAGTCGACTAAGATTGAGCCTCGGTCGCCCAAACGTTCTAAAATTCATCTTTCCCTTTATTTTGATTCCAGAATTCATATGTATTCATTTAAAAAGATATTTGGACTTTGAAAAAGTATTTTCAAGTTGTTTAAAATAGGTCTCTAAGTCCAATCTATCTTATAAGTTTCATAAACAAACTTAAACTTAAGAAGTACTTACATGAGACTTCTAATACATTATACATGAAATAAACTCTAAGTCTTCATGTCTTGAAGCTTTCATCCAAGCTCTAGCCAATATTCATTTAGCTTATGTTCTTCATGGCTTTTAAACTTTAAGTATAAACCATTGTGCTTGTAAGATAGAATACATGTAAATTCACTTGAAAGCACAATTAGATTTCTTTGTTTGTCATTATCAAAACCGAGATCAAGCCTTTTTAGGCCAACAGGCATGACAACTTCTTCATGTTTAACCCCATAATCGTCCAATCCACCCACCCCATTTACCCCACCTTCTGTCTCTTCAAAATCCTCCTTTAAATAATTTTATTCCTTTAATTTATGGTCACATTCAATGTCTGGTTGCATTGGCTCGATGGTGTACACGCTCCCTCTCTTTCATTACAATCGATAGAACCATTTCAAAGTCTAGTATGGACATAGCTCCAGCTAGAATTTGGTCATGCCTACATTCAGTTAATGGTCCTGGTTCATCATGAAAATTGGGCCTCACATTGAATCTACGCAATTTGTCTCCTCACGTGCAAACTCTGACAAATTTCGACTGAAACAATGTACCTAGTGTAACAACCTGCTTAATTTCACACATTTTTTTTTTTCATTTCATAATAAAACTCATATAATATATCTAGCAGATCAGAATCCACCTGGACCCGTGGGTACCAGGGATACATCAGAAAATAGCATGGAAGCCTAAGCAGTAGGAAACATAAAATCATAAACATCTCATAATATCAAACACATAATACCATTCATCTCAATACCAGAGTTACTATATCCATTATAATTACATATGTAAATCACCCAAAGAGTTTTAGGGTCACTTCCCACAAAAATTCATCTAACCCTATCACAAAATACATACCCTTCAGAGAGGGTAGATTAGCCGTAACTATCTCAGCGGAGCTTTATCCGCTCTCCTATCTAGTGCTCCTGAAATGTTTATGAAATTTAGGGGTGTGACACCTCTCAGTAAGGGAAATAAACTAATACTAGTGTGTGACAACATGAGTTTGTCCGTGTTATACGTAAAGACATATATATAAGCATATCAAGTAAATATGTCTGTATCATTTTTGGAAAAAACATGTATAAATATAACATGGCAGAACATACTAGATTTTCATAAGCATAATTCATCTCATATCAGAATAATAATAATAAAACAATCCTGGAAGGTTAGTTGGTTGTTGTCATGTATTACCCCCACATGACTAGGTTGTGTGGCCCGAAGGCGAGACCAAACAATGGTTGGCCAACCACTGCCAAGTCAAAAGTACAGTCTGTAAGTTCGATGGGTCTGCCAAACCTGGTCCGTACACTAGGGGCGCTCACACTTCTTAAAACCACATCGACTATCCGTCCTCACGCTACTCTGTACAACAACGTTAACATAATATCGTGATGATCACGAACACTTAGCAGCAGTACCATGCAAGTGCTAGCCTAAACCAAGCCAACCAGGTTCTGATAACATATAACATATAATGAAACTGAGATACATGGGTATTTCATACTATTAATTACCAAATCAATATCATCATATCATTTTGCATATATACGTATATCATGAAAATCATCGGTCTGTACACTGGTATTTCATATTTTACCATAGCTCGGCCCATACGCCGCCAAATCATATCCATAGTTCGGCCCGTATGCCAAAAAACATATCCATAGCTCGGCTCGTACGCCAGTAAACATATCCATAGCTCGGCCCATACCTTGGCAAATATATCTATAGCTCGGCCCGTACGCCGAAAAATATATTCGTAACTCGGCTCATACACTGGTTTTCATTTTTCAAAAATAATTCCATATCATTATCATGTTCCCAGAAAAACAGTAATTCATCATATATTCTACTCATACCACACAAAATGGGTATTTTGCATAATCAAAACATATTATCATTTTCAGTAGTATTCCCAACATAATGCATATACATGTATATGTGTGTGTGTGTATATATATATATATATATATATATATATATATATATTCAGAAATCAAATGTTATAAAATTATACTTATAAAATTTCATAGAAATACCTAACTTAATTTATCCCCTTACCTGATTCCTAAAGAGCCCCTAACAAAACAGTCCTACACTCGCAGGGTTCCTCGTTCAACACCCTGAAAATGACATTTTCCAGAACTAAAGTTCAGTATTTCTATGCGTACTACGTTTTTTACAACTATCATGAAGTCAAATATTGAGTAAAAAGCTTTACCCTGAATTTGGGATGGATTCCAAACTAATCCCACCAATGATCCACTCCAGTAGATTTGCAGAAAACTTCCCCAAGAGTGTCGCGATGGCTTCAGATCGTCGAACCGGCTAAAGATCGGCCCGAAATCCTAGAGAGAAGTGAGGGGAACTGAATGAGGAGAGAGAGAGGACTTCTGCAGCAAAAATCAGCCAAGAAATGGCGTTAGGGCTACTTATACACTAGCCTTCGTCGACGAGCCACGTCACCTCGTTGACGAGGTCAAAAAGGTGATTCGTCGATGAACTCTCTCTTCGTCGACGAAATTCAGAATTACCCAAAATCTCTCTCGGTATTTTCTCGTTGACGAAACACACCTTCGTTGACAAACCCAATATGTAACGTCATCGACGAACACGAAGCGATTTGCCCCATTTTTAATTTCATTTTCTCCCTTCTTTTTATTATTTAAATATTATAAATTCTCTGGGTCACTACACCTAGCATGTCATTCAAATCCAAATTTTTCGTCACTTGTGAAAGGTGATCGCACAACCTATCTATCTTAACAGTTTCGAATTCATTATATGATTGATGACGAAAAAATGTCTCTATCAGCACAATTGATGCTCCACCCATACTCTTACTTCAAGGGATGCATTTAACAAAATTTTTGGCTATCTGTTGTGAAAAAGAAGCGTGGCCTCTCCCAATAATGCGCAACAGAATGAACATTGTATAAAGGATCACACACACATACTTGCAACAAACAAAATGGTGATAAATAGAAAACATTCCACAACCATAGCAATATAAAGAGAGTAATAATAAAGGTAATGACACCAAGAATTACATGGTTTGACAAAGCCTACATCCATGAGAGCAATCGACAAGAGATTCACTATGAAAATCAAAGTCTCACAATACAATGATCTTCTCTCTTTCTCTCACCCTCTCTTATTTGTTGAAATATGCTCAGAATGATTTTCTCTCTTTCTCTCATCCTCTCTTATTTGTTGGAAGTCTCACTAACAACCCCTTAGAGGTTTTCCTCCGAATACCCAACCACTCCAACGTTCAAGTTCAAAATTTAAATTCTTTCTCGTAGCCCAGCGACCACTCGTCGACGAGAACAGGGCACTTGTCGATGAACTAGAGAAGGCCACTCGTCGACGATTCTGTCCACTCGTGGACTAGTCTTTGAACTCTGAGATTTCCTGGCTCTCAGTATCTCCTCGTCGACAAGTCTTTGCTGCTGCCTTGCACCAAGACCACATCCTTATGTTTTTCCCTTTGTTTATAAACTCCTGAAGTATAAAAGTCACACCATAAACAACACTATCTACACATCATAACAAAAACTCTATGGGCTCAATGCAATTAGCACACTTGAATCATACCTTATCGGTACATCAACATACAATACACTTCCACTACCCTCTTATTGCAGATATCTTGAACACAATTCTAATATGTAATCATTCTAATTGATGCTTAATCCTTCATATATTTTTCATTTGAGACTTTCTAACTTCATCATCCTTCTAACTCGAATCACCTTCGTTGGCCCAGTATCGTACTCAATACCAATTGGCCTATGTATAATCTCATCATCGACATATAATAAAACCATAATATTGTTAGCTAACGAACTTGACGCCCTTCTAAATTTTCAATACCAAATCTCATTCACTTCTCAATTGTATGCAATAGATTTGTCTCTTTGAAATCGCAATTTGTTGTTTACTATCCTATTGATAAATATATTCTTACTTTAATAACTTTTGCTATAGATTTTCTCTTCTAAATCTCAGTCACTTTTCAATTTATAAGCACTAATTAACTACCTCTATAACTAAGTTCTAATGATTAATTACTAAGAGCCAAAATTAATACTTTTACTTCTAAAATATTCAAATCACCTAATATTTAAAAGTAAATATTGTTCACCGATACTATTATGAAATTCATACCTATTTCCAAAACACAATTACCATAACTAAGTCACGAAGTCACTATTCAATATAATACTGATAATACTATGTTTTACATAATTGAAATCAACAATTTTAACTCTGTAATTTTAACTAAAATCATCAATGAATAATTATTTTCAAGTTAATTAAAAATATTATTTTCACAATAATATATTATTAAAGTTGTAAAAAAAATAATTTCACGTGTAATAAGATATTACAAAACTAGATCACAATAATAAATATTATGATTAATTCACAATAATATCAAACAAATATTCACATACATAAACTCCAATATCACAAAAATATATTAATAAAAATATTTCAATATCACAATGAAACCAATGCAAGAAATCAAAGCACAAACTCCAACTGCTCAATTCTACTATAGTAGTAAGTACAAAAGTAGAGGAAATTTCAACTTCAAATGTATAGATGAGAGGATTTTTTTTAGGATTACTTGACTTGGAGATGGGTATTTATACTAGTGATCCCTCTTTCTCTCTATAAAAATGCTTACTGATCGCATGCTTAGTGACCGTTGAGAAGTAGTCATTGGAGGAGCAAAAGGGGGAGGGATGATGCAGCTTTGATACAGGGAGGCCAAAGGAGGAAAGAAGGAAGAAGGTAGAAAGAAGGAGGAAGGAGGAAGGAGGAACGTGAAAGAGGAAGGAAAAAGAGAATGGCTAAATTTGCATGAGAACCGATCTTTAAAAAGTGGATTTTGCCCTTAAAATGACCAAAGTTGATGGCCGGGGGCGCAAGAGGCACGCGAGGGAGAAGGGGTCTATACCACATAGGATACAGGCAGGGAGGGGCTGGGGGGAGGGGATAATCTTGACCGTTGATCTTTTTTTTCATTTTTTATTTGTGGGAAAAATTCAGTTCCCGCTTTGGTTTGACATGAAAATTGGGGCAGGGGGCATGTGGAGGAGTAGGGGTAGGGTGCCTAACATGTGACAGGTAGGCAGGGTGACCTTGGGGGAGGAAATTTAATCATTGACCATTTGAAATTTTTATTTATTTATATAAGAACCGATCTTTGGAAAGTCAGTTTTGATGTGGACAAGACCGCACTCTGCCTGGTGCATGGGGTTTTAATTTATATATATATAAACCGAATTTCTAATAATCAGTTGGGTTTATTTATGTAATTATTAGCCCACCTACCCTCCAATTGTGTTTATTCTATTTTGAATTAAGGATTTTTGTAAAAAAAAAAATCCACATTTTTTTTTTCTAATTTCTAATTTTTAATTTTAATTAAAAGATTCTTTTTAGTCTCTTACAAATAGAAGTCATTACTAATTAACAAATAGAAATCTAAAATTGTACACACACACACACAATGTTTGCATATATGATATGCAAGAAAGAAGTTAAATTTTATTTAATAAAATTAAAATAAGCACTTGACTTTTGCAATTTTGTACTCAATGTTTTATTTCATTTAGTTTACATCTCACAATGTAAGTTCTATTTTATAACAAGATATAGCGTTTTACCTTAGTGAATAATCAGGAATGTATCATTGGACGGGCGGCTTTCACTCGTCCGAGTTTGGTGCACCATAGTGTTCAAAGTTGCGCAATGGTAGTTGGAGTTCGTGGGTTATCAAAAAAACAAAAAACAAGATGTAACGTTTTAATACTTTACTTAAACATGTATCCATAAAATACTCACAACTTAGTATTTATAAATGAATTTAAATAATTTTATATCTCAATGGATCATGCAAATGAAATTTAAGTTCTATTTTATAACAAGAAATAACATTTTAATATTTTTCTTAAACATTTATCCATAAAATAACCACTGCATAGTATTTATAAATCAATTTTATTAAAATTGTGTCTCTGTAAATATATTTATAATATATTTTAGGACATAAATTTTAAATTTGAATTTATATAAATTTAAAATTTTAATTTGTATAATTTTAAATTCAAATACAACATAATTTTATGTCGCGGGTTAGTTAAATTTTTACAGTTTAGATTTAAAATTTAAATTATAAAATTCAAAATGTAAAGTTAAAATATTTATTAAAACTCAATAATATTACATGGATCCCAACAAAAGTAGAATCATGATAGCATCTGACTATAAAAATACTTGTGTTAATATTCAAACTCGAACTTTTTTTTTTCTTTTTTTGAAGTTGATGTATTAAAAGTTCTCTTCAGCCCCATCTTTGAATATTACTGTCAAATTAAGATTTTCAAAATCAGAATCTAATTTTTATTTATAAATTATTTTTGAAATATTTTAAATTGGAAAAGTAAGATTATTCTATTTTTAATTATTTAAAATAAAAAATAATACGGTAGAGATTATAAAAAAAAAATGAAATTCTAGACGCTGCATTTAAAAAAAAAAATCAATATCTTATTTTTATTTTTGTTTCTATTGCTTAAAACCAAGTAGTGTGCATTTTTTGTTAAATTATTAAATAAAAATGATTTTTATTATGAAATTTTATATAAAATGCTTATTTTAAAAGATGAAATAATGATTTTCCATTTTTAAAATTACCAAATTGAGATTTTGAATATTCCTAACTAAATTTTCTATTTTAAAATAATTATTTCAAACTTTAAATGAATATGCATATCAATTTTTTTAAAATAAATTAAAATTAAAAAATAATTTATTTTCTTTTTTTTAATTTAATAGCTAATTTTGTTTTATTTTATATTTACTTGAAAAATATAACTATACTATTCCTCATCAATGTAAAAAATTATTATTTTATTATTTGATGAGATAAAATATTTAAAAAAAATCATGAAAAACGACAGACAATTTATTTAATACTATTTAAGAATATATTTGCCATCCGAGGGAGTCATAGTTTCCGGACTTCCAACCCCACGTGAAAAGGATTAGGAGAGAAATGCAGGGTATGGTGTGGTCACACGACTACCGCTAGCTGGCTGGGCCTGCGCCTGGGCCTGGGCCTGGCCCACTCCAAGACGAGGAGGTTCCGCCGGCTACGACACGGCGTGGACTACTTGACTCAAATTGGACTCAGTGAGGGTAGAGAGGAAATTAGGAGTAATGTGGAGGGGCAAATGCGGAAACATGCATAGCTGTCACGCTTCGACAGTTTATGACGCGGGCGCTGCGTGGAAAAAAGCAAAAAAGTCTAATACGAAACCCAAGCGGGTCCATGCTTTTGATGATGACGTGTTAAACAATTTTTACTTGATAAGTGAAAAAAAAAATTAAAAATCATCAATATATTAAAAATTAAACCATAAAAATATTGTTCAATATATAAAAAATATTAGGGCAAAAGACACTAATCTCTCCTAAGATTTAGCAAAATGACAATGACCTTTTTTTAAGTTCCAAAATTCTAGAGGTAATAATTTCAAGAATATTTGATAAGGTATGATAAAAAAAATGCAAATTTATTTTTACATTTTATAAAAAAAAAAATATGAATTTTTTTTATAAAAAGTTTGTATCGTTTTGATATACCTTAGGGAAGTTTATGATATTTTTAAAATTTCAGAAAAAAATAAATATGTTGAGCATTTCTAAAATCTCGGGAAAAGTGTCTGTGTTTTTACCAAATCTCATAGAAGGTGAATGTCTTTTGCCCAAAATATAAAATATAAAATATCAAAAAATATATTTTTTTTTAAAGAAAATTCTAGTACTTATTAAGTGGTGGTTGTGTACCACTCACATGCAGACACATGTGTTTTATCCCTCCTATATACGAATTCTATAAAATAAAAAATAAAAAATTCTCCTCCACTTGTCCATATGTCTGTATTTTAAATATTAAATATGTGTCAAATTGATAATACATTCATTAATATCATACATATAAAAAGAAAAATCATTTCCAATATATTTAGAATTTGAGAACAAACATACAGACACATGGAGGGATAGATCTTCTGTCACATACCTACGGCTTGGCTAGGTGACCTAAACTAATAATTTCTGCTATATCTTTGACCAACAATAAAAATAAAGCAGAAAAAGGTCAATTAGTACATAAGCCCAAAATATTTAAGTAGAACAAGATCACACTAAACAAGATTTATGAGAAACTATAGAAATAGTTGAAATAGAGTAATGTGGAGGGGCAAATGCGGAAACATGCATAGCTGTCACGCTTGGACAGTTTATGACGCGGGCGCTGCGTGGAAAAAAGCAAAAAAGTCTAATACGAAACCCAAGCGGGTCCATGCCTTTGATGATGACGTGAAAAACGTGAAGACAATAATATTTTCTATAATTTAAACAATTTTTACTTGATAAGTGAAAAAAAAAAATTTTAAATCATCAATATATTAAAAATTAAACCATAAAAATATTGTTCAATATATAAAAAATATTATGGCAAAAGACGCTAATCTCCCCTAAGATTTAGTAAAATGACAATGACCTTTTTTTAAGTTCGAAAATTCTAGAGGCCTTGAGTTTCAATAATTTCAGAAATATTTCATAAGGTATGATAAAAAAAAATGCAAATTTATTTTTACATTTTATAAAATAAAATGAATTTTTTTTATAAAAAGTTTGTATCTTTTTGACATGCCTTGAGGAAAGTTTATGATATTTTTAAAATTTCAGAAAGAAAAATATATATGTAGAGCATTTTTGAAATCTCAGGAAAAGCGTTTGTGTTTTTACCAAATCTCATAGAAGGTGAATGTCTTTTGTCCAAAATATAAAATATAAAATATCAAAATATATATATTTTTTTTAAAGAAAATTCTAGTCAATAACTACCAACTTAACTTATTAAGTGGTGGTTATGTACCACTCACATGCAGACACATGTGTTTTATCCCTCCTATATACGAATTCTATAAAATAAAAAATAAAAAAATCTCCTCCACTTGTCCATATGTCTGTATTTTAAATATTAAATATGTGTCAAATTGATAATACATTCATTAATATCATACATATAGAAATAAAAATCATTTCCAATATATTTAGAATTTGAGAACAAACATACAGACACATGGAGGAATAGATCTTCTGTCACATACCTACGGCATGGCTAGGTCACCTAAACTAATAATTTCTGCTATATCTTTGACCAACAATAAAAATAAAGCAGAAAAAGGTCAATTAGTACATAAGCCCAAAATACAAGTGACGATATTTAAGTAGAACAAGATCACACTAAACAAGATTTATGAGAAACTATAGAAATAGTTGAAATAGAGTTGAAACTAAAGAATGCAATTATTCATGGTTGGAAATCTGTGATTTGGAAATTTGTGATTTCATTATTGTCTTCCCTTGGAAATATGTGATTTGGGAATCTTCAAACAAAATATACCAACCACCATTGCGCAATTCCTCATTCCCACCTTCGGCCTTTCATTTTTCGTCTTTGCCACTCGGCCTTCCGACCTTGCCGCGATAGCGGACAAGCCCTCACACAACTTGCAAGCCTTCTTCTTCTTCTTCAGCTTCGCCACTCGGTGCCTCGATCTTCTAACCTTGCCGTGACAGCCCATTGCAATGTGCAGACCATCTTCCTTGAGCCTTGCAGGTTATTTATTTTCTCCTTCAGTTGTTCTCATTGTTTGTATGTGCTCAGATTGTACAGTAACATAAATTTTAAAAGTCATTGCATTATATTTACATTATATAGGAACGAGTTCATTTTTCCTACCATTCCCCTTCTTTTCCTTCTTTTACTTTTACTTCTACTTCTAAGGTTTCTTTTCTTTCATTTTCTTTTATTTTGTTCTCCCTTTTGGGTTTGTTTTCTCACCTATCAAACAGATCCCCACTCTCAACTTCCTTTCTTTTCTCCAAATATCCAAACAAATCCAAGGATTCTTGCTCTTCAACCCTCAAATCATGATAAAAGAAATAACAATTTTATGCGTTGAGGAATCTTGTGTCTTTTTTTTCCCCCCCAATATTATTGCATTTGAATCTTGAATTTAGATTGGAGAATTCTTGCAATCCTTTTTGTTTAAATATTCTTTGATTGATTTTCATTAGAAGCATAAAATTTCTTGCGTCAAAGGGTACTTATTATTAGCAACACATCACAGCTCGGCACACTCAACAACCATGAGAGTGAATGGAGCAATAAGGAAGTGAGGAATTCTTTGAGAATAAAGTATTAGCAACACATCACAGCTCGACACACACAACAATCGTGAGAGTCAATGGAGCAATAAGGAAGTGCGGGATTCTTTGACGAAAAAGCTTGAAGACTTTCACAATCTAGCCAAAATCAGTTTGAGGGATACGGGAGCTCTAACGACAATAAATTCAAATCTAAGTGATGATTCAAAAAATCCTACAAATAGGGAAAATTCAAATCAACGTGAACATCCATCAATTTCGACTAATAAGGGATATCCTGATATGAAGCTGTCAACCCAAGAAGATTCGATGTCAATCACAAAATCTGATGAGCATATTTTAACAAAATAGTTTTTATGGGATTCATAATAAAATCTGAGGAGCATATGTTAAAAAAGCAGATTTTGTGAGATTCATATTTTTTTTTAATTATTAGTTGAAACTGATGGATATTCATGTTGATTTGAATTTTCCTTATTTGTAGGATTTGTTGAATCATCACTTTGGTTTGAATTTGTTGTCATTAGAACTTCAATGTTCCTCAACTTCTCTCCACTGATTTCGACTAGATTGTGAGAATCTTCAACCTTTTTTCTCCAAGAATCCTACACTTCCTTATTGCTCCATTAACTCTCACGCTTGTTGAGTGTGTCGATTTGTGATGTGTTGCTAATACTTATTATAGTATTTTTCAAGTGGTTGTCATTACTTTTTTTAATTTTCAGACTCCGGTTAGATCTTTTCTTCTCTTATTGTTTCTTTTCTTATTACAATTATTAATAAAATTTCCAATAGTTGGTTAGTAGTGGAGATTTTTGAGTTTATGATTTGTAGTCTTAGTATTTGTGTTTTTGTGTTTTTCTTTTGCAAGTTTTGGAATATAAAAAAATTTAAAATTTTTTTTTTTTTCAAGCATTGTATTTTGTGTGTGGTTTCTACTAGTTGTACAGTATGACTTAGAAAATTGTCGATGTGAAATAAGTTTGCTGAAAAAGAAATGCAAACGTGTACTTCACCTGTGTAATACAAATTCTTTATACACAGTCGGTCCGAAGCCCGAATAAAAGAGTAGGATTGTGTTAGGTAGCTTACAACCAATGTAAAACTTTGTCAAATTTTATTATCATGAATTCTTACCAAATTCATCTAGATCAAGTAATAGGCCAAGTCAATATAAAAGGGATAGGGTTAATAAGTTAGCACAAGAAACTAAAATAATATTAACAACTTGGAATATAGGGATTCTTATGGGGAAAAGTATGCAAATAGTAGAAATAATGCTTAGAAAGAAAGTTAACTTAATATTCCTTTAAAAGACAAAATGGGTGGGATAGAAAGCTAAAGAAATTGAAAAATCGAGATTTAAACATTGGTACAATGGTAAAGAGAGATAAAAAAAATGAGGTGGGTATTATTATAGATAGATACCTAAAAGATAATGTAGTAGATGTTAATAGAATAAGGGATAGGATCATTAAAATCAAGATAGCTTTAGGCCTGGAGATAGTGAACATCATTGTGCATATGCTCTTGAAATAGCCTTAGGAGAAAGTCTGAAAAGATAATTTTACGAAGATATGGATAGTATTTTACAAGGGATATCAATGTCTAAAAAGACATTCATAGTAGCTTATTTGAATGGTCATATTGGCAAGGATAATATAGGATATGAGAGGATACATGGAGGCCATGGATGTGGAAATAAAAATGAGGCTAGTGATACAATCTTAAATTTTGCCATGCCTTACGATTTGGTTATATTGAATACTTGCTTTATAAAAAGAGAAGAAATCATAATAACTTTCAAGAGTGGGTACAGTAAAAGCCAATTAGATTTCTTCTTAACTAATAACGGGGACTATCTATATTGTAAGGATTAAAAAATTACTTCAAGTGAAAGTTTGGCTACACAACATAGAGTTTTAGTATTAAATATACATATTAAAAAAAGATGGAAGAGAAAGAGTCGCATAAATCAACACAAGATGACTAGATGGTGGAACTTGAAAGGAGATAACATAGTAAAATTCAAAGATAAATGAACAAAAAGTGTGATTGGACAATAGAGGATAAGGCAGATACAAATACTGTTTAGAATAAAATGGCAAATTCTATTATAAGAATAGCAAAAATGGTTTTAAGTGATTCTAAAGGAAGATACTTCTGTAGTAAAGAATATTAGTGGTGATTAAGAAGTCCAAAAAGCCATTAAGACAAAAAGAAATTGGTATAAAATTTGGCTAAGTTGTAGAAATATAGAAAATCTTGAAAAATATATAGAAGCAATAAAAATGCAAAAAGAAAAAAGAAAAAGACTATAAATGAACCTAAACATAAAGCTTATGATACTTTATACACTAAACTATATACAAAAGGAGGAAAAGACATTTATAGACTTGCTAGGGCTAAAGAAAGAAAATCCAAAGATGGGTGATGTAAAATGTATAAAGGACAAGAATGACAGTGACTTAATTAGAGAAGAAGACATAAAAGAGAGGTGGAAGAGATACTTTGATAAGTTTTTTAATAAAAACTAAATTGAAATATTGAACTTGGAAGCGACAAATGAAAAGAAGATTAAAATTAGGAGATTTATTCACAAAATTAGAGTCCTTAAAAGTTAAGATGACATTGAAAAGATGAAAAGTGGGAAATCTATAGGACCAAATAAAATACCAATTGAAATTTGGAAATGTTTAGGAAATAAAGGAATTATTTGGTTAATTAATCTATTCAATAATACTATAAAACCAAGAAAATGGCAGAAGAATAGAGGAAAAGTGCTTTAACTCCTTTGCATAAAAACAAAGACAATATTCAAAACTGCAATAATTATCATGGAACTAAGATTATGTGATGAGATTATGTATTGTGCAAATCAATACACAATGGAAACAAACACTCATAATGGAGCACTTAATAGTGAAATATACAAAAAACACAATTGCGCAAATTATAATGAAAGTAATAAAATAATGACACAAAGAATTACGTGGTTCAGCAATGCCTACATCCATAGGAGCAAAATTTCACTATCTTGTGTCCAAAGACACTGAGTTACATCATATAACATGTATATATAACTTTTCTAGAGGTTTTCCCTCAAAAACCCAACCTATCCAACTTCCCAATTCAAAATTTGAAAACCAACAGTGAGTAACCAAGTCAAACCGTCGACAATTTCAAACATACCATCGACAGTTTGAAGCCGAGACTAAATAGTAGATGTAAAAGCACCAAAAACAACTGACTATTTCTCTATACCTGGCAAAACCGTCGACGATTTCCTCCTACATGTTAGCTTCAGTGTTTTCTACCATGTTTTCCTTTTATACATGTATTCCACTCCATATATGAGTCACGTATTACAACAATCTCCACCTTGACAAATATACGCTCCTTAGGATAAAACCGAAAACATAACCACTGCTCCACCTTAGGACAATAGGTCGGGACTGCCTCCCATCTAGTAACTGAAGACATTCAGCAAGTCCAAGTAGTTCTTGAACTTATTCGTGGTAACTGACTTTGTCAAGATATCTGCAGCATTCTCAGAAGTGTGAACTTTTTCAAGCACAAGTTCACCTGAAGAAACCAACTCCCGGATCTTGTGGAACTTCACATTTATATGTTTGGTTCTTGCATGATACACTTAATTCTTCTTCAAATAGATGGCACTCTAACTATCACAACACAGTTGAACTCCACATTGTTGTATACCCAACTCCTTAACTAAACCTGTAAGCCACAATGCTTTCTTGGCAGTTTCAGCGACTGCCATATACTCTGACTTAGTTGTTGATAATGCAACTAGAGATTGTACTATAGACCTCCAATAAATAGGCCCTCCCAAAAGGGTGAACACATACCATGTTGTAGACCTCCTGTCATCCAGATCCCCTATATAATCTGTATCAACATATCCCACAACTGACGGATCACTCTGTTTCCCGTCGAATATGATGCCATAGTGAGTAGTATCCCGTAAGTATCAGAAAAATTGACTTGATAGCATCCCAATGTTGTCTACCCGGATTTGAAAGAAACTTACTCACCACAGCGACAGCTTGTGCTAGGTCCAGTCTTGTACATACCAAAACATACATTAAACACTCTACTGCACTAGCATAGGGGACCTTTGACATGTTATAGATATCATCATCCGTCCTTAGGTCCTAAGTGGTAGACAATTTAAAATGATTCACTAACAGTGTATTTACCGGTTTAGCATTAGCTATGCTAGACCTCTCCAACACCTTCTCCATATAACCGCTCTGAGATAACCATAATCTCCCTACAATTCTATTCCTATGAATATCCATCCTAAGAATTTTCTTGGCTACACCCAAATCTTTCATGTCAAACTCTTTATTCAATAGAGTCTTCAACTGATTTACCTCAATCACATCCTTTGCAACAATTAGCATGTCATCAACATAAAGTAACAGAAAAATGAGAGAATCATCCTCAAGACTCTTCACACACAGACACAACAATCATACTCACACCTCCTGTAACCTATTCGGATCATATAGGAGTGAAAACATTTGTACCATTGCCTCAGAGACTATTTTATCCTGTAAAGTGACTTCTTCAATTTACAAACCAAATGCTCCTATCCGGGTTGACTAAACCCGTCTAGATGTACCATATAAATTTGCTCCTCAAAATCATTGTGGATAAATATTGTTTTTACGTCCATTTGCTCCAATTGCATATCGTAATGTGCCACCAATCCCAACATTACCCTGAAGGAAGTGTGCCTAACCACAAAGGAGAAGATTTCACCATAATCAACCCCTTTCTTTTGTGAGTATCCCTTTTCTACTAACCGTGTCTTGAACTTCTCTCCTTCTTTTTCTGATAATGCTTCATTCTTCCTATACACCTACTTGCAACCTATTGCCTTTTTCCCTTTAGGAAGCTCCACCAAATCTCACGTCTAGTTCTTATGCAATGACTCCATTTCCTCCACCATAGCACTCATCCATCTACTTCTCTCCTAGTTGTGCACCGCCTCTTAAAAATTAGTTAGATCCTTGAAATTGGTAATGAGATCATAAGACACCAGATCATCAAATCCATACATGGGCAGTGGCCTAATAGTGTGTCTGGGTCTGTGTATAGCAATACTATCATCCTACTGGTTTCCCAAGCTAGAACTCTCTATATTCTAAATAATGTCATCATTGCCCTGAGTCTTTAACTCCACATGCACCACATGCTCATCTCTACTCTAGTTTTATGGCACCTATTTCTATTCATCTTCCTTTTAAGTACGCTTCACCATGACTTTCTCCTCAAAAATCACGTCTCTACTGATCACCACCTTATTTGTCATTGGATTCCACAGCTTGAACCCTTTAACACCTTTTCGATATCCCAAAAAATGCAACATCTAGACTTTGCATCAAGCTTTGATCTCTCCTCACTAGAAATGTGCACATAGGTTGGACAACCAAATACTCTTAAACAACAATAGTCTATCGCAATACCTATCTATACCTCCTCTGTAACTTTCCCCTTTTGTGATGCCCTTGGCGATCGATTAATCAAGAAACATGTCATACTCACTACCTTAACCCAAAAATTCTTTGCTAGTCGTGCATTCAGTCTGAGACACAGAGCTCTCTTAGCTAGAGTTTGATTCATCCTTTCTATCACACCATTTTCTTGTGGTGTCTAGTGAACTGTGAAATGTCTTCTGATGCCATGCTACACAAAAAACTCCATGAACCTCGAATCAGGGTACTTGGTTCCATTATCTGACCTAAGGCATTTAATTCTCCTCTCGGTCTGATTTTCCACCTCAACTTTCCACAATTTAAAACCTAGCAAACATCTCTAATTTGTGTCATATGAAGTACACCCAGACCTGTCGTGAGTAATCATAGTCTCCTCTCGATCTAGTTTTCCACCTCATCTTTCCACAATTTAAAACATGGCAAATGTCTCTGACTTGTGTCGCATGAAGTACACCTAGACCTTCCATAAGTAATCATAGGTAAAACTCATGAAATACATATGTCCACCTCGTGATGCTATTCTCACCAGCCCCCAAACATCTGAATGAATGTAGTCAAGAATACCCTCCATCTTATGAGTGGTTGTTATGAAATTTTTTCATCCCATGCTCACCCATATGCCCTAACTGCATATGCCACAAAATAATATTATCTAACGCAGAACCTACGGCTACAGCTCCACCTACAATTGTAGTACCCAATAGTGCATAGATATTTCCTACTAACTTATGTCCCTTCATCACGATTAGAATGACTTTACACACCTTCATAACCCCACTTTTAGACTTGTAACTAAACCCGCTACAATCCAAAGTGCCTAATGAAATTATATTCTTCCTTGGATCCGGTATGTGCCTTACATCATGTAATGTTCTTACTACACCATCATGCATTTTTATTCTAATGTTTCCTATTCCAACTATTTTGCATGAAGCATAATTTCCCATTAGAACATAACCAGAATTAACTGACTTGTAGGTGCTGAACCATTCTTTATTTGGTGTCATGTGATAAGAACACGTCGAATCTAGGATCCAAGAATCTGTAAGGCAATCTAACCCCAATGAAACAGAAAGTATATCACCATCACTGCTCTATGAGTTTCCTTTTTCAACCACATTTGCCAATTTTGAAGAACTCTCTTGATTATCTTCATTCCCCTTCTTCCTTTCTGAATACTCTAATTTTATGTTCCCCTTTTTCTTGCACTTAAAACACCTTATGTCTTTCTTATTCTTGGACAAAAATTGAGACTTATTACCACTTTATCCTTTCTAGAACTTACTTCTCCCACGTTCCTTGTTACATTTTACCACAAGCCCTTCACTTTGCGAAATTTCATCACTGGCTTTCTTCCTCTAATGAAAACCTAACAGAGTGTTTGTTACTTCTTCCAAATTCAGGGTTTCTTTGCCCCATATCAAAGTAGTAACCATTTTTCATACATATGACACATTGGTATAGAATTCAATAGCATCAACGCTTTGCCTTCTTCCTCAAACTTCACATAAACTCACATCAAATCATTAATTATTTGATTGAATACATTGATGTGTTGGTTCAAATCCGAACCTTCCGCCATCTTAAGCCAATACAACTTCAACTTAAGATACAATTTGTTTGTTAAAGACTTAGACATATACCGACTTTCAAGTTTCTACCAAATAGTTGTAGGAGATTCGTCATCCATGACATTAAGGGTCACCCGGAACTGCCTTAGGGTAGTACTATACCTAGGTCTCCAATCGACTATCTGGCATTATACTTCCATCCCCGTGTGATTGCACTCACTGCCAACTCATAACTACGGTATCATGTTCAGAATATCACATTTCGTATCCACAAGGTTCTTAAATCATATATGGCAATTTACATAATAATAATACGAAAATTATAATTCATTTTTCATAACACTAAATAAAACATATGTTGTTCATAATTCTGTCATTTTCAGTCTTGGTATAAAATCGGCATATTAAATCTTGGCATCTAGCCATCATATCAAATCTCAGCATCTAGCTGTCATATCAAATCTCGGCTTATAACTGTCACATCACATATCAGCTTTTAGTCGTCATTTCTCACATCGGCTTATAACCATCACATCACAATATTTTACATAGTCTATTTATTTATGCCAACTAAACCATCCTCGTGCCACACAATTTTTCACCTAATAAATCATAAATAAAGTAAACTGTCTGAGAAAATATACAAGTAGCTGAAAACAGGGGTATGAGCATCTCCAGGGTTTTATTTAACTCAAGCTACATATTTTATTAAGAATAGGAGATGTTCAAACCATTCACATTAGTTTTCCCAAAAAACGTATAAAAGTAAAAACAACCATTTCCATATACCCGATTCTTTCATAAAATCATATATACTATTTCTGTAAACATAAATTGCAATTTAATCGGTCCATAATTCAAAAACAACTGACATAATATAATCTCCTTACCTGCTCCTAAAGAAAATGCCTAAAACCTTCAAAACAAAAAAAACCTATCCGCACGAATCCACCGAAGATCAATGGCCTACATACCGGGAAAAGGGAAAGAGAACCGGAGAACACTAGCAAAGAGTTCTCAATGCTAGAGAGAGAGAGAGAGAGAGAGAGAGAGAGAGAGAGAGAGAGTGAGAGTTCAGTTATGAAAATTTAAAACATAACTTAGCCCTTAAGTAAACAAGCTTGCAGAAAAATCGTCGAATTTAAAACATAACTTAGCTCTTAAGTAAACAAGCTTGCAGAAAAACCATCAACGGTTTTTCTTGGCCTGAAAAAACTGGCAATGGTTTGGCCTTTAAACAGCTCTCAGTTGTTTACCTGCAGGAAAATCGTCGATGGTTTTTCTGATCCCCACAAAATCGGCAACGGTTTGGTCCTAGCCAAACCCTTTTTCCTCTTTTTTCTTTCCTTTCTCTTTTCTTTTATTTATTTCTTTATTTTCTTGGTTCAGGTTACTACAATCTCCCCTCCTTAAAAAAATTTAATCCTCGAAATTTGCTAACTGATTTCCATCACATCCATAAAATAATTGCTGATCTGCTGATCCGACTTTAGGAAGAGCCAGCGGCCACCCACATAGCAGCCCCATCCCAAATCTATTAATTACCCTCACTTATGGTGGAGGAATACCGTGGTTACATATACTATCTCAGGAGATTACAATACTCATAGAAAACTCTCCCAAAGACCAACCATGAACCAAATAGTAAAGAACTGATAAAGCTTAAACAAACCTACTCTAAGCAACTTATATACAAAACCACACTTACCTACTACTATACCTACCTGATTAGCACTGAGCCTCTCTGAATAGTTGTGAATACTTCTAACATATCTCCATCATTAATTCCCATGATACTTCCTCCACTGCATAATTACGCCAAAGTACCTTTACAAGCAGAATCCTCTTAGTACATAGTTCCTGTTACTTACAATCTAAGATTTGTACTAGTATCTCTTTATATACTAAAGTTTCCCTAATCTCTAAAGACTCATAACTGATCACATACAAAGGATTTGGAATGTACTTCCTTAGCATGGACAAAGGATTTGGAATGTACTTCCTTAGCATGGACACGTGGAACACATTGTGAATCCTAGACAGTGTTTTGGGTAATGTTATTCTCTATGTCATCGGACCGACTCACTCCAATATCTCGAATGGCCCAATGTATCTAGGGCTTAGCTTCCTTTTTTTTTTTTTTTTCCAAATCTCATTACTCCTTTCATTGGAGCAATCCTTAAAAATATGGCATCACCTATCTCGAACTCCAATTCTCGCCGGTGTATATCCGCATAGCTTTTCTGTTGACTTTGTACTATCTTAATTCTTTCCTTGATAAGCTAGACCTTCTCAGAGGTCTGCTGAACAAGTTTCGGCCCCAAAATCTACTGCTCGCCAACCTCATCCCAGTACAATGGAGATCGACACCTTCGACCATACAGTGCCTCATACGGTGCTATCTCGATAGTGGCCTGATAACTGTTATTGTATGCGAACTCAACTAATAGTAGATATTTAATCCAACTACCCTCAAAATCTAGCACACACACTTGTAGCATATCCTCTAGGATCTGAATGGTTCTCTCTAACTGGCCATCGATTTTTGGGTGAAAAGCAGTACTGAAAGTGAGTTGAGATCCCAATGCTTCCTGTAGACTCTTCAGAAACAGGGAAGTAAATTGCAAGTCCCTATTTGAAACGATGGACACCGGCACCTCATGCAATATGACTATCTCCTACACATAAAGTTTTGCCAGCCTATTCATGGAATAACTGACTTTAACCGAAATGAAATGGGTAGTCTTCATCAGTTTGTCAACAACTACCCAGATAGCATTCGATCCATGAAGTGCCGATAGCAATCCCATGACAAAGTCCATAGAAATGTGCTCCCACTTCCACTTAGGAATGAGAAGTGGTTGCAATGGTCCTACTAGCCTCTGGTGCTTGGCCTTCACCTGCTGACACATCAGACACTACTCAACAAAATGGGCGATCTCTCTTTTCATGTTAGACCACCAGAAAGATTCCCTCAAATCCCTGTACATCTTTGTCGTCCCTGGATGCATTGTATATAGAGAGCGACGTGTCTCTTCCAGGATGGTTCATTTAATCTCAACATCATTCAGTATGCATATCCTAGTCTGAAATCTCAACACCCCGTTGTCTCAGACACTGAAATCTGCCTTCAACCTATCCTGTACTCCATTCACAATCTCTACCAGCTTTACATCTTTCGTCTGAGTTGTCTTGATCCTTTCCCATAAGGTTGGTTGCACTACCAGGCTAGCAATGAACGCCTAGTGATTTCCTTCCACTAACTCCACACCCAACCTTTTCAGGTCCATCTTGACCTGATGCTGAACTCCAACTATTGAGACTGACGCATTCACTGACTTCCGACTCAAAACATCAGCTACCACATTAGCCTTTCCTAGGTGGTAACTGATGGTACAGTCGTAGTCCTTTATTAACTCAAGCCATCTCCACTACCTCATATTTAACTCCTTTTGAGTGAAAAAGTACTTAAGACTCTTGTGATCAGTAAAGATCTCACACCTTTCACCGTACAAGTAGTGCATGTAATGGATAGTTCTTCTCGTACTCTTTGAGTTGGCGAGAAGCGTACGCAATAACATTTTCTTGCTGCATTAAGATACACCCGAGTCCCTTCTTAGATGCATCACTGTAGATCACAAATCCACCCTCTCCTAATGGAATGGTCAATACTAGAGTAGTAACTAGTCGCTGCTTCAGTTCTTGAAAACTCTGCTCGCACTCACTAGTCCACTCGAACCTCATGTTCTTCCTCATGAGCCATGTCAGTGGACCTGATAGTCTAGAAAATTCCACTAAGAATCAGCAGTAATATCTTGCCAGACCTAAGAAACTTCTAACCTCATGCACATTCTTCGATCTCGCCCAATCAACTACCGCTTCTATTTTTCTTGGGTCTACTAAAATACCTTCCCTAGACACTACATGTCCCATAAATGCCACTGTAGTGGCCATACCTCGTACAGAAAGGCGTCTTTGGTACATCTTCTAATTTAACACTCACCTAATGATACCCAGATCGCAGATCAATCTTGGAAAAGACCTGTGTGCCCTATAACTGGTCGAACAGATCGTAAATTCAGGGTAACAGGTACTTATTCTTTACTATCACTTTATTAATATATCTATAGTTGATGCACATCCTCATCGACCCATCCTTCTTCTTTACAAACAACACCGGTGCTCCCTAGAGGAATACGCTCGGTCTGATAAACCCTTTGTCAAGAAGTTCTTGCAGTTGCTCCTTTAACTCTTTTAGTTCAGCTGGAGCCATTCTGTATGAAGCCTTAGAAATAGCCGTTGTCACTGAAAGCAACTCAATGACAAATTCCACCTCGCGATCAAGAGGCAATCCTGGTAAATCCTCTAGGAAAACATCTGAGAACTCCCTTACCACGGGGATATCCTCCAATTTAAGTTCCTCCCTCAATGCTTATTTCACAAATGCTAGGTACCCTTGGCATCCCTCTATGAGTAACATCTTTGCCTGAATGGTTGAAAGAATATGTGGTGTAGAGCGCACACACGACCCGAAAAATATAAACTCCTACTCCCCTGAAGGTCGGAACACTATTTCCTTCATATGGCAGTCAATACTCGCACAGCTGGCTGCTAACCAATCCATCCCCATAATGACATCAAAATCATGCATGTAACACGCCAACCTGGGTCTGCTGGGGAGCATTGTGTCTCTCCTCTTCCACCTGGACCAGACAACAGGGAGTGTACCTTATTGGACTAATGACTGACCCCACAGAACAACACGTGTCCTTTTTAGTGTGTTTTATCCTCACTCACACACTTCTTGAGAAAACTTCCCAAAAGGTCACCCATCCCAAGATTACTCCAAGCCAAGCACACTTAACCATGGAGTTCTTATTGGTAGGCTCCCGAAAAGAAAGGTGCACCTTATTGATATGGGTAGTAACATCAAATCCTTTTTAAACCTTTCTTCCACGGGGTATCACAATGATTGTAAAAAATAATCAAGTTAGCAGGCATCATTCTTCCCTGAACGTCATCTGCGCAGTCTCTGATCACTTTACTACATACTACCACTGACCCTGTTGGTGTGGCTACCTCTAACTCGGCATCAAAAAATTGTGTTTCTACCTCGTACAATTTAACCAATCCCCGAGACATGAAAAAGTGTGTCGCACCTAAATCAAACAACACTACTGCGCTATTTAAAAAAATGGAAATAGGACATGTCACCACATTGTCGGCATTCTCCACATCTTTCGGCGTAAGCGAGTACACCTGCGCCTAGGCGGTGCCCCTCTGGTGACCACCTTGGGATGCCTGGTTACCACCATAATACTGATGCTGTGGACGTGCAAAATTCAACTTCGTGTGGTAATCTCACGCTATATGTCCCAACCTACCACACCAGAAACTGTAACCTGGTCTGCTCCTGCACTCTCCCAAATGCCTCTTACCACACGTAGGGCAAATAAGGTATGATGAGGTACCCTGAAATGCTCTACCACATGTATATCTTCGCTGGACCCCGCCTGTGACGCCCCGATTTTTGTACAATTTTTTTTTATAATAAATAAATATTCACTCATCATCAACAACATCCATAAATCGGTCACGTCAACAATCCTACTTCCATTTACACGACCCAACCCGTATTGGGTACCGGGTAAAAAGACATTCTATTTATATTGTAACGACCTGGTATTTAACTGGGGTTTTTTTTATACATACTATAACATTTATAATGCTCTGATACCACACTGGATTAAACCCAATCATCAACCTAAGCAGCGAGAAGCAGAAATCAATAAACATAACCATATATAATTATATACAATACCAGAGTGCTAAAATGTTTTCCAAAATATACATGTATGACTGTTCCTCAAAATACCCTCAACTGGGCTAGGGCTATATTTATATAAAAAATACTCCAAAAATATACTCACTGTCTACTGAGAGGGCAATACTGAAGCCCTTTATCTGTGAGCCTGGTCTACTCGCCTACCTGGAGCACCTGACAAATGTTAAATTAATGGGATGAGCCAACGCTCAGTAAGATAAAATATGCTATTGCTAGTGTGTGGCAAATGAGTTACAATATTATGAAAATCTGTTTCTATATAATCTTGCATAACTGGATCTGTGAATACAGTACAAGTAATAGAAACCATCACCATTTCCATGTTGCTTAACATATCTGTATTTTAGGTTGCTATTCAAAATACTTCTAATGTACATAGGTATATTCTCTATCTCTGTAAATCTGTATATACATAATAATAACTGAAAACTTCCCTTTGGATAACTGTGTGTCATGATTTAACCCCTCATGACAGGGTTGTGAGGCCCGTAGGTGAGATCTACCCTAACTAGCCGACCTGGGTAAATCACTATACTCCCTCAATCAGATCGTCCACTCCTCAACCCATATCTTATGGGGAGCCTGTCCACCGTTGGGCACGATCAACATACTACCACGTATAATCTAAATAGGTGGTTCCACTCTGAATTGAAATATCTATAGCTACGATACCGTGCTCTGTTGTCTGATCCATCAGGGTTTGATACTATATAATATGTTTCTATACACAATTAACTGTTTTACCATGATTCTGTAATAATTGTATAAACCATAACACTGTAATAATCTGTAACTATATCAACTGTATTTTTCTAAGATAAATGTAAATCTACCTATTATGGTGTAAAACTGCAAAATCATGGTATTCTGAAAAATACTGTAAACGCATTTCACTGTTTGTATATTCTGTAAAACATATTCCTGAAAACATTGTATAAACATGTTTCTATACTACTTTCATACTCTCATGCCACACAATAGTTTAAAACACTTTAATCTCAATAATAAATTGCATAAATTTCTGCTCTGAATAATAATCTGGTAAAAACATAAATTTCATACTGAAATTATACTAGGTTTTCCTAGCATATCATATTTCCCTTATCAAACTGTCGAAAAACCCTTATCGTATACTGGTCCTACATCCACAGGGCTCCCTATTCCACACCCTGAAAACCATATTTTCTAGAACACAATATCAATATTTATGGGCCTACATCATTTCCTACAACTTCCATAAGATCAAAAACTGAATAAAAGACCTTACCGTGATTCTAGGGAGAAATTCGACTCAATCCCACCGACGATCCGCCCCTACAAACTTGAAGAGAACTCTGTCAGGAGCATCGTGGTGGCCTCAGATTGTCGATCTGGTGACTAACGGAACCGAAATTGAAGAAAAAGGGAGGAAGAACCGTCCCAAGAGAGAGAGAGAGAGAAAGAGGAGAGATTTACGCCGAGAATAATGCTTAGAAACCAAGTTTAGGCTATTTATACTACGGCCTTCATCGACAAGCCACGTCACCTCATCAACGAAGTCAAGAGACAATTCGTCAATGAACCCTACCCTTTGTCAACGAAAATCAGAATCACCCAAACATCCTCTCGGTATTTGCTCGTCGATGAAGCTCGCCCTCGTCAACGGGGTCCTGCTATACCCTCGTCAATGAATCCCCTATATTCGTTGACGAGGACCAAGGAAAAATTTTCCGTTATTACCCCCAAAGTGCAATGTCATTGACGAACGTGTAGCATTCGTTGACGAAGTCTACTGTCTCCTTCTGTTTCTTTTTCCATTTCAATCCCTCTTTATTATTTAAATACAATTTTTCTTTGGGTCGTTCCATATATAACCTAACAGCAGAAGTTACTACATACTTATCAACTAGAATACAATACCCAAAGTATCAATATACATAAAAATATATACACTACCATCACAACCTCAAAAACAACTCAACTCTAGGGGCATTACACTTCCCCTACTCCAAAAACTCACCCTGTGTGTCAAGGTCCCAGCTCCCTATGATCACGGAGCTCTATGACTCGGTATATCCCTATTTCCTGAAAAATTTAGACAATTTGGGTGAGACACATCTCAGTAAGAAGGAATAAATTATTTACAATGTGTGGCGCCATATGAGTTCAGTTATAACATGCTATACTTTTTAAAACAACATTTCATTTGAGAAAAATACACAGATAAATATATTCTCATAATGATATAGGTATACAACACAAGTTTTTATAAACTTTAAAATTATTTCTCAAGTTCAATTATTTCCAACACATACTTACCCGCGAAGTTCCTAAGAATAGGGAAGATTACTCGCCCATACAAATAGCTTCCCTTTGCCCTAACACGTTATGCAGCCAAATATGGCCACATCTGATACCTATCAAGACACTCACCTTACTCAGTAAGCCGTCAGGCGGAGAGTTTCACTTTGCCTCAATTATTTATATTATAAAACACACACTCTTTCATTTCTCATAATCATTTCCCTTTCTAACTCATTACATATCTATGTATGCATAAATTCACATTTATGTACTTTACATAATACAATAGATCACATGATTCCAATTCTCAACACATTCACGATTTCCATACTGAGCATACCTCCCCAACGACATCAGTAGGAATCTCACAACACAATTTCCATACTGAGCATACCTCCCCAACAGCATCAATAGGAACTTCACCACACAATTTCCATACTGAGCATACCTCCCCAATGACATCAGTAAGAACTTCACAGACACAATCTCCCTACTGAGCATACCTCCCCAACGGCATCAGTAGGAACTTCACACACACAAAATCTCCATACTGAGCATACCTCCCCAACGACATCAATAGGAAAGAAATGCCACCTTGCAATTATTATGCGGTATTGGCATATCATCAATCATATATCAGTATATACGTTTCAAAATTCACATTCTCATTTTCACATTTCAATATATCTATATCAATATACATCATTAATCTCATATCAGTATATCTCAGTTCATTTCAACATAAATGTTCTCATTATTTCATGTGCATATTTCATCATCTCATAATAATATATATCGTGTTTCATGTATTTCAAAATTTTTCAAAATACTCATATCAGTAATTCACAAAATCTCATTTTCCAGGCAAAACATTTCTACTCACATATAAATACCATATTTCATTATTTTTCACTAATCACATCAATAATTCTCATTTCAATATTTTCTTAGAAAGTACTCATCGTTATATTTCAAATTTTTCAACATACATCGTATGCCACACAGTTTTCATCTATTATTCATAAAATATTAATTTCACACTCCAAAATATCACAATTTAAAATTACTCAAATGTCACACAATTTATCTGATATTTATATTATAATAACTTTCAGGCAAAATAACATATGCTCATTTTCACATATTAATTCACACAGTAATTATAAAAATACGGTTATAATTTATTCCCCTTACCTGACTTACTGAGAGTCTCGTTAGGACCCAAATCCTACGTTCTTGGGGCCCGAAACTCAAATCCTGCAATTCTCATTTTCCCCAGATTAATTAACCCATTCCCTAAAAATAATACCCATCTAACCTTTCCTAGGCTCCATATACCTCAAATTAACATTTAAACTAACATTTAACACCCCTACTTAATTTAATGAATTATGCCTGCGGGTCCCAAAATTACACCTGCGGCGCTCACCCGGGTCCTAAATTCTAAAAATTCTACTTCAACTCCAAATGCTCAATATTTTAGCATTTGTAAATTAATCCTAATTAATTAAAAATTAGCTCCTTAATAACCCCCGTACCCCAAATTTGGGGTTTTTCCCACAACGACCCCACGAGAATTTCGTCCCACTAGACTTGTAAAGAATCATCCCTAGATTCTCGTGGTGGTGTCCGTTCGTCAATTAGGCTTATAATTTGCAAGAAATTCAAGAAAAGAGGGAAATTGGCTTACCCCAAGAGATACGTCTACACCGCTCCTACCACCAATCCGCTCCAATAGAAATGACGGCAACGGAGAATCGAGTCTAGCGGTATCTTCTAATTTTCGATCGAGCGAAAATCCGTCATGAAACTGAGGAGAGAGGGAGAGATAATGAGAGGAAGAGAGAGAGAGAGAGAGAGAGAGAGAGAGAGAGAGAGAGAGAGAGAGAGAGAGAGAGAGAGAGAGAGTGTGTGTGTGTGTGTGTGTATGTGTGTATCTGCGCGAACAAGAGAAGAAAAGAAGAAGAAGAAGAAGAAGAAGAAGGATGAGAAGAAGAAAGAAAGAAAAAAAAAAACCTCCTGAAGCTTCAAGAAGCTTCAGGAGAGTAATAATAATAATAATAATAATAATAATAATAATAATATATTTAATTAATAAAAATAAAAATAAATTTTAATTATCATTTTTTTCTTTTTTTTTTTTTTTTTATAAATTCGATTAATTATTTTATTATTATTATTATTATTATTATTATTATTATTATTATTATTATTATTTTGGAAATCACCCCACTAATCTTGTGTATCCCTTTTTGGGGTTATTACATTCTCTCCTCCTTATAAAAATTTCGCCCTCGAAATTTTTTATTCACTAATTACCTTCACTTATGGAGGAGGAACACCGTGGTTACAAAGAGGATTCTAAGAGATTACAACTATTCAAAATTATCCCAAAACCATTTATGTCCCAAAACTAGAAACTCTATCTATCCTACGTTACACTATACAAATAAAAATACATAGTCTTATTTCCTTTACTCTGACTGGCTCAACTCTAAATTCCATTGAATAAGTGTGGATATCTCTGGCGCATCTGATCCTCTAGTTCCTAAGAAGGCTCCTCAACTGCATGATTGCGCCACAAAACTTTTTCCAGTGGAATCTTTTTCGTGCGTAGCTTCTGTTCCTTCCAGTCAAGAATCTGTTGACCTTATAGGTCACGCCTGGTTTTGATAATGATAAATACGATTGTGTTTAATGAATATCCAATTCATGTGCATGCCTATATTTGCAGACACATTGATGGCATGTGAAAGCTTAAAGCTAGAAAACCGGTTCGCATTTTTCAGTTGTAATATATATTTAGTGGTCAATTTGGTATGTAATAGTAATTAGAATATTTGGTTTGTAATAAGCACACACAACACATGCATGGTTTATTTTATAAGCTTAAACCAAAAAGTGACCGTAGAATGACCTTAGGGCTTTCCCTTCGATAGACCCACACTGAACTTTTTTGATGTCTTAATTTTGGACATAAATGACCCGAGGACACACACATTTGCACATATGTTTGTTAGACACTTGAATAGGGTTTGTATGTTTCAAAATGGGACCGAAATGCACACTTGGTGCACTTTCGGTCGACCAAACCAGGCAGTTCATTCTGCCCTAGTCGATCGAACCAGGTAGTTCAAAAAGCCCTAGTCGATTGAACCAGGTAGTTCAAAAAGCTCTGGTCGATCGAAACCCCCTGGGGTCAAAAGTTTGACCATCTGGTCGAACGAGACAAAAATGAACTCCAACTACCTGGTCGACCAAGGCTCCTCGGGAAAAATATCAGCAGTCTGGTCGACCGACCCAGCCAGTTCAAAATGGTCTGGTCGACCGAACCTCGAAGAAATGGAAAATCGCCTTTGGAAAAGGCCTTTCGGTCGACTGACCACTCAGTTCAAAATTCCCCTGGTCGACCGAACCATATGAGTCCTAGTCGACCGGACCTCTCAGGTTGCACCTAATTTTTTACCGCAGTTAAAATTTCTAAACAGGGTTAAAATGTTTTAAATATCATTAAACTTTTCTAACAATCCCTAATAAGTCCCCAACGGTCAAAAATTCTGGTATGTCTATATATACTCTTTTATTTGGGAGAATTAAGCATTGATTAGCAATTATATACAAAAATTCTCTCTCAAGCTAAATACATCCTACTTCTCATACTCTTGCTAAATCCACTCAAACTTACCTTCTTCATCTCTCTATATCATTTGTAAGTGTATTGAGTGTTATTATTTAGAGGTTTGCTCTCATTGTTTGAAGTGCTTTGAATCAATTTTTCTTACGAGAGCATAACCTAAGTTTTCTTAGGAGGCTTTTCTAATAAGCCTATCCTAAGAAGACTTGTTAAACTTCCGAGTGTTGCATTCTCATTGCAATATCTTAGAAAGTTTGTATTTGTTTTTGGCTTGCAAAAATATTTTCAAACGTACTCAAATATCTTGTGGTATTCATATTGATATATTTGTGAAAAGATATTTGTGTGTGTGTTATATTAATCTTTGTGGCAATATCCATTCAAGTCTATATCATTTGCTGAAATACAAAGATTACATATATCTTGCAAACCAAGCATATACATTATTCACGTGATTGACATATTCTTCTATTTGGGATATTTGAATCTTACATGATATTCTGTGTGAGCACGTTTGATTGAATATTGTGAAATACACAAATTGTTGTTGACACTCTAGCATACTCACTACATTGATAGAAAATACTTTGAGAGTTGAAATATCTAGACCACATTGAGCTTACATTTTAAATCATCTGTGGTGTTTGTGATTGTGAGCATTAAGGGTACAAATATGCTTTACGTGAAAGCACCCTTATATTGTACCTTTTGATTGTATATCTGAGAGATTCCAGGCGTGGCCTGAGGGGGCGATAATCCAAGCCAGTAAGGATTGGTGTAAAGGTTGAGGTCAGCCCTATGTTAATTTGACTTGATTTGTATAGGTGCCGCTCCACCCATTTAAGTGAGCAAGTTATTGTGATAATCCTTGTGCTGGTTAGCCGAGGCAGGGACGTAGGCAGTTGGCTAAACCTCGACAACATATATGTGTGTCACCCTTCTATTTACTGCTTTCTAGTACTTGTGTAATTGATTAAACTACTTTATTTAATTTCTGATATTACTTGCACTAGATTGACCATAGGATTGTGAATATACTGTTGTTAGGAGGAATACCTAAGGGATATATTTTAAAAATACCAATTCACCCCCCCCCCCTCTTGGGATCATGGTAAAGCTAACAATTGGTATCAGAGCACGTAATATAGACTGGTTGTTATTTTGCAAAAAAGATCACATATGGCTCATAGTTTCGTGACCCCTTTCCCTGAGGGACCATCTTCCGCACAACCTCCTGTTTTCAGTGTTGTTAATTACACCTTCTGGAAACAGAGGATACGCATCTACCTTCAGAATACTGATTGGAAGGTGTGGAGGATTGTCTTTAAGGGAAACTATGTCCCTATGAAAATTGAGGGTGCAGCTAAGGTTCCTAAGACTAAGGATGAATATGATGATGATGATATGAAAGCTGTTAGTCTTAATTCTACTGCCATGAATATTTTATACTGTAGTCTTGACGTAAATGAATTTAACAGGATTATGGCATGTTCTACTACAAAGGAAATATGGGATAAGTTAGAGGTCACATATGAGGGTACTAGAGATGTGAAAGACAATATGATAGATTTGTTGACCAGTGAGTATGAGGCCTTTAGGATGAATGTAGGTGAGTCCATTCAGAGCACGTACACTAGATTCACACACATCATAAACTCACTGCATGCATTAGAAAAGACTTATCCCATATATGAGATGATCAGGAAGATCCTTAAAGGCTTACCTCATGTTTGGGAAGCCAAGGCTACGGCCATTGCTAAAGGTAGAGACCTTAAGGCCATGAGCTTAGAAGAACTGATAAATTTCCTTGATCACTTATGAATTGTCCATAAATGAAAGACTTAATGAGCATAATAGGGCTAAGAAAGTGACTGCACTAAAAGCATGTAATAACACATCTAGTGAATATAGTGAATCTGACATTGATGATGAAATGGCCATGCTAACCAAAAAGTTTAGCAGATTTTTTAGGAAGAATAGGAAGCCATTTAGAAAATACAGAGACTCCACTAATGAGAAGGGTGAGTCCAGAAAAAGAAAGGAAAAATCAAATGCTCCTACGTGCTACAAATGCAACAAGGTGGGGCACATCAAACCTGACTGCCCACTACTGAAAAAGGAAGCTAAGAAAAAGAAGAAAGCCATGAAGGCTAGGACTTCATGGGACCAATTCAGTAGCAACGACTCAGATTTGGATCATAGTGACACGGAGGTCGCTAATCTATGCTTGATGGCACACGAGGATGAGGTATTGTCTTCTTGTTCATCATCTTCTTATTATTCATCTGATGATTGTGATTCTGACAGCATGCCTACATTTAGAGAATTACAATTTGAATATGTTCGTGTTTCAAAAGTGCTAGGAAAAATGACCAAAGAGAATTATGATTTGAAAAAGAAATGTGAAAATTGGTCAAAATTATTTAATATGGCAAAAACCTCTCATGTCTCTATTTAAAAAAAAAAAAGGATACTACTATTGTTGAGCTTGAGAGGAAATTGGGGGATAGCTCCAAAATTATTTTTAAATTCACCAAGGGCAAAGAAAATTTTGAAAAATTACTTGGTGCCCAAAGAAACTCCTTAAGTAAAGAAGGTATTGGTTTTAATGGTATTGAAAATGTTAGACGACCTAATCTTTACTTAGGACATTTTACACATGAGTCAAAATCTCATATTCCTCCTAAAGAACCTAAGTGTAGATTGAAATGTTTTAAATGTAAACAAATTGGTCACATTCAATTTGATTGTCCACTTAGAAATAAGCATGCTAGAATTAGGAAGGTATGGGTAGTTAAGGGAGATCCTGTTACTAACCCCCATGGACCCAACAAAATTTGGGGACCAGTATTAGTCACTTAGCTTATTTTGTAGGTATCCCTAAGATCGTCCTCCTCCAAGGACTGGTGGTACTTAGATAGTGGGTGCTCACGGCACATGACCGGCGACAAGGGCAAATTCACTTCAATTGTTCCCAAGGATGGAGGCTGTGTGACATTTTGGCTACAATGCCAAAGGACGCATCATCGGGGTAGGTAAGGTTGGTAGGGACTCCTCTCTTACTATTGAAAATGTTTTACTGGTTGATGGACTGAAGCATAATCTACTTAGCATAAGTCAGTTGTGTGACATAGGATATAAAGTATCTTTTGAAAATGACAAATGCATAGTAGAAAATAAAATAGATCACAAAGTGCTTTTTACTGCAAATAGACATGAAAATGTTTATACTACCTCTCTTGATAATCTAGCTTAACAACAAATGGCATGTTTTTCTGCTATAAATGAAGCTAGTTGGTTATGGCATAGATGCTTAGGACATGCTAGCATGGATTTATTGTCTAAACTTGTTAGAAAATAGATAGTTAAAGGCTTGCCTAAGATGTCTTTTGTAAAAGATAAAGTATGCGATGCATGTCAAATGAGTAAGCAAACAAAATCTACTTTTAAGAAAAAGAAATTCATATCTACTACTAGACCCTTGGAGTTGCTTCACCTAGACTTATTTGGACCTAATTCTGTGCAAAATCTTGGTGGTAAATCTTATGCTTTTGTAATTATTGATGAATTTTCTAGATTCACATTGGTGTTATTCCTTGCACATAAAAATGAATCATGTGAACAATTCACCAAACTTTGCAGGAGAATTCAGAATGAAAAAGGATACAAAATCACTCACATAAGAAGTGATAGAGGCACGAAATTCAAAAATGAAAGTACAGAAAAATATTGTGACTTAGAGGGCATATCACATAACTTCTCTGCACCTAGGAGACCTCAACAAAATGGTGTAGTAGAAAGAAAGAATAGGTCACTGCAAGAAATGGGTAGAACTATGTTGAATGAGCATAACTTACCTAAATATTTTTGGGCTGAGGCTATTAATACTGCATGCTATGTTATGAATAGGGTGTTGATTAGACCATCAATTAATAAAACCCCTTATGAATTATGGAACAACCATAAGCCTAATATTTCCTATTTTCATGTGTTTGGTTGTAAATGCTTTGTGTTTAGAGATAATAAACATCTAGGAAAGTTTGACTCCAAATATGATGAAGGTATCTTCCTAAGATATGCATTAAATAGCAAAGCATAGAGGGTTTTCAATAAAATAACTTTAACTGTCATTGAATATATTCATGTTGTGTTTGATGAGTCTAATCCATTTCCAATAAAGATGATGAAGATGATATTAATATTAGAAAATGCTTAGAGAAAATGTCAATTGAAAACAATGCAAGTGAAAATCAAGAAGCAAATGAAAAATCACTTAAAGATAATGAAAATGGAAATCAGGAGTTGCCTAGAGACTGGAAATACATTAGAAGTCATCCTATAGCTCAAATCATAGGTGAACCATCCCGTGGTGTAGCCACAAGATCCTCCTTGAGAAATATAGTGAATCGTTCTGCTTTCTTATCCCAAGAAGAACCTAAAAATATTAAAGAACCCATAGAAGATGAGTCTTGGGTGATGTCCATGCAAGAAGAACTTAATCAATTTGAAAGAAGCAAAATGTGGACCTTAGTTCCTAGGCCTAATAAGAACACCATCATTGGAACTAAATAAGTATATAGAAATAAGAAAGATGAGAATGAGGTAGTAACTAGGAATAAAGCTAAACTAGTTGCCCAAGGGTATAACCAACAGGAAAGGATTGACTTTGATGAAACATATGCTCCTATTGCTAGATTAGAAGCCATTCATATGTTACTCGCTTTTTCCACTTTTAAGATTTTTAAATTGTTTCAAATGGATGTTAAAAGCGCTTTTCTAAATGGCTACATAAATGAAGAGGTATACGTAGAACAACCACCCGGTTTTGAAAATCATAAATATCTTGATCATGTATACCGGTTATCTAAAGCCCTGTATGGATTGAAACAAGCTCCTAGAGCTTGGTATGAAAGGCTTAGTGGTTTTCTACTAGAAAATGGGTTTACCCGTGGCAAAATTGACACTACACTCTTTATCAAATCCAAAAATGATGATATGCTCCTTGTTCAAATTTATGTGGACGATATCATTTTTGGAGCAACTAATGATGAGTTGTGTAATGAGTTTGCCAAATGCATGCAAAGTGAATTTGAAATGAGCATGATGGATGAACTTAGTTTCTTCTTAGGGCTACAAATTAAGCAAACTAATCATGGAACTTTCATATGCCAATCTAAATACATTAGGGACTTGCTAAAGAAATTTAATATGGAAGATTGTAAAATTCTTGGAACACCTATGAACTATTCCATTAAGCTTGATAAAGATAAGCAAGGAATCCCTGTTGACATAAAATTATATCGTGGCATGATTGGAAGTCTCCTATATCTCACTGCTAGTAGGCCTGATATTATGTTTAGTGTATGTATGTGTGCTAGGTTTCAGGCTGCTCCTAAGGAATCTCATCTAAAAGCTGTTAAACGAATCCTTAGGTATCTAGTTGGGACTATTGAATTAGGATTGTGGTACCCTAAGCATACTACCTTTGAGATTGTTAGTTACACCGATGCTGACTTTTCCGGTAGTAAGGTTGATAGAAAAAGCACTAGTGGCACTTGTCATTACTTAGGACAATCTCTTGTTTCTTGGTTCTCCAAGAAACACAACTCAGTTGCCTTATCCACAGCCGAAGCTGAATACATTGCGACTAGAAGTTGTTGTGCCCAAACTCTTTACATGAAACAACAACTTGTGGATTTTGGATTGCACTATGAAACAATACCAATTAAATGTGATAATACTAATGCAATCAACATCTCTGAAAATTCTATCTCACATTCACGAACTAAACACATTGAGACTAGACATCATTTTCTTCATGATCATGTGCAAAAAGGAGATGTGGCTCTTGAGTTTGTATGCACTAATGAACAGTGGGCCGATATATTCACTAAACCACTACCCGAGGATAGATTCATCCAAATTAGATGTGAGTTAGGCTTAATGCATAGTAGAGAAGCTTCCTAAACTTAAATATCTAATATCTTGCATAAGTTTAGGGGGAGCTCTCTCTCATGGGAACTTTTCAAGCCTTAGCAACTAATTCTATTGTTAACTCATCTTCTTGCTTTAGACTTTATGAAAAGTTGATTGTATGCACAGTTCATATTTCTGTCACATGCTTATACTGTTTATCATCTGTGTTGCACTACTTGTCCAATTCATGTTCAGATTTAATATTTTACTTGCTGTAATTGTACCATACTGAACTTTTTGAGTAGTTGTGAATAAATTTCTAGGAAATTTAAACTCAAACAGGTTACGTTTACACAGGATGTCTTTTGGAAAGTCTAATTTACAAACGGCACTCTACCAAAATTTTTCAAAAAACTTTCCAAAATTCATCATGCATAAATGTAATAATCACCCATTGCCTAGAATTTTAATTCAAATGGCCTTTTTGTTGTTTCCAAAAGGGGGAGATGGAAAGGGGGCAAAAATAATGGGTTTGCTTAAAACTACATTGGATGCATATTATGAGGGGGAGTCTTCTTGGGCTTAACCCTATATTTTTGACAATCGTATTTGTCATCATCAAAAAGGGGGAGAATGTTGACCTTATAGGTCACACCCAATTTTGATAATGATAAATATGATTGTGTTTAATGAATATCCAAATCATGTGCAGACCTATATTTGCAGACACATTGATGGCACGTGAAAGCTTAAAGCTAGAAGAGCAGTTCGCTTTTTTCAATTGTAATATATATTTAGTGGTTAAATTGGTCTGTAATAGTAATTAGGATATTTGGTTTGTACACATGCATGGTTTATTTTATAAGCTCAAACCAAAAAGTGACCGTAGAATGACCTTAAGGTTTTCCCTTCGGTCGACCAACACCGGACTTTTTTGGTATCTTAATTTTTGACATAAATGACCCTAGGATACACACATTTGCACATATGTTTGTTAGACACTTGAATATGGTTTGTATGTTTCAAAATGGGACCGAAATGCACACATGGTGCACTTTCGGTCAACCAAACCACGCAGTTCATTCTGCCCTAGTCGACCGAACCAGGCCTGGGTCAATAGTTGACCAAGGCCCTGGTCGACCGAACCAGGTAGTTCAAAATGCCCTTGTCAATTGAAACCTCCTCGGGTCAAAAGTTTGACCATCTGGTCAACCGAGAAAAAAATGAACTCCAACTACCTGGTCGACCGAGGCTCCTCGGGAAAAATCCCAGCGGTCTGGTCGACCGACCCAACCATTTCAAAATGGCCTGGTCGACCGAACCTCGAAGAAATGGAAAATCGCCTTTGGAAAATGCCTTTTGGTTGATCGACCACTCAGTTCAAAATTCCCTTGGTCGACCGAACCATATGAGTCCTGGTCGACCGAACTTGTTCTGGTCGATCGGACCTCTCGGGTTGCACCTAATTTTTTACCGCAGTTAAAATTTCTAAACAGGGTTAAAATGTTTTAAATATCATTAAACTTTTCTAACAATCCCTAATAGGTCCCCAACGGTCAAAAATTCTGGTATGTCTATATATACTCTTTCAATTGGGAGAATTAAGCATTGATTAGAAAATATATACAAAAATTCTCTCTCAAGCTAAATACATCCTACTTCTCATACTCTTGCTAAATCCACTCAAACTTACCTTCTTCATCTCTCTATATCATTTGTAAGTGTATTGAGTGTTATTATTTAGAGGTTTGCTCTCATTGTTTGAAGTGCTTTGAATCAATTTTTCTTACGAGAGCATAACCTAAGTTTTCTTAGGAGGCTTTTCTAATAAGCCTATCCTAAGAAGACTTGTTAAACTTCCGAGTGTTGCATTCTCATTGCAATAGCTTAGGAAGTTTGTATTTGTTTTTGGCTTGCAAAAATATTTTCAAACGTACTCAAATATCTTGTGGTATTCATATTGATATATTTGTGAAAAGATATTTGTATGTGTTATATTAATCTTTGTGGCAATATCCATTCAAGTCTATATCATTTGCTAAAATACAAAGATTACATATATCTTGCAAACCAAGCATATACACTGTTCACGTGATTGACATATTCTGCTATTTGGGATATTTGAATCTTACATGATATTCTGTGTGAGCACGTTTGATTGAATATTGTGAAATACACAGATTGTTGTTGGCACTCTCACGTACTCACTACACTGATAGAAAATACTTTGAGAGTTGAAATATCTAGACCACATTGAGCTTACATTTTAAATCATCTGTGGTGTTTGTGATTGTGAGCATTAGGGGTACAAATATGCTTTACGTGAAAGCACCCTTATATTGTACCTTTTGATTGTATATCTGAGAGATTCTAGGCGTGGCCTGAGGGGGTGATAATCCAGGCCGGTAAGGATTGGTGCAAAGGTTGAGGTTAGCCCTGTGTTAATTTGACCTGGTTTGTATAGGTGCTGCTCCACCCGTTTAAGTGAGCAAGTTATTGTGATAATCCTTGTGCTGGTTAGCCGAGGCGGGGATGTAGGCAGTTGGCCGAACCTCGACAACATATCTGTGTGTCACCCTTCTCTTCACTGCTTTCTGGTGCTTGTGTAATTGATTAAATTGTTTTATTTAATTTTTAATATTACTTGCACTAGATTGACCATACGATTGTGAACATACTATTTTTAGGAGGAATACCTAGGGGATAGATTTTAAAAATACCAATTCACCCCCCCCCCTCTTAGGATCACAGTAAAGCTAACAGAATATGCATTGGCACTTCCTTATAAGTTAAAGTATCACTCAAGTCCAATGCCTCATAGCTGATCACATTGGAGGGGTCTGAGATGTATTTCCTCAGCATAGAAACGTGGAATACGTCATGGATCTTAGACAGGACCGGTGGTAATGCCAACCGATAGGCAACTAAACCCACTCTTTCAAGAATCTCTAATGGTCCAATATACCTAAGGTTCAGCTTACCCTTCCTCCTGAACCTCACAAAACCTTTCAGCGGTGCCACCTTTAGGAATACGTGACCTCTTACGTCAAACTTCAATACTCGTTGACGAGTATCTGCATAACTCTTCTACTGACTCTGTGCTGTTCTGATCCTGTCTTTGATGAGTCTGACTTTATCATGAGTATGCTGTATCAGCTCTAGCCCCAATATTTGTCTCTCCCCAATCTAATCCCAATACAATGGAGATCTGCACCTCCTGTCGTATAATGCCTCATACGGTGTCATCCCAATGTTGGTCTGGTAGCTGTTGTTATACGCAAACTCGACCAGTGGCATATACTGTATCCAACGACCTCCAAAGTCCAGCACACATGCTCGCAGCATATCCTATAGAATCTGTATCGTCCTCTCCATATGCCCATCTGTCTGAGGATGAAAGTTGTGCTGAACGACAACTAAGAACCCATGGCCCCTTGCAAACTCTTCCAAAAATGAGATGTGAACCGTGAGTCTCTATATGAAACTATGGACACTGGGACGCCGTGGAGTCTAACTATCTCATGGATATATAACTTAGCTAATATGTCCATGGAGTAGCTAACTCTGATCGGCACAAAGTGGGTAGTATTTGTCAATCGATCCGCCACTACCCAAATAGCGTCCTATCCATGCAATGCTGGTGGTAATCCTGTGACGAAATTCATCGCTATATGCTCCCACTTCCACTTAGGAATATGGAGTGATTGCAATGATCCCTCCGATCTCTGATGCTTAGCCTTCACTTGCTGGCATGTCAAACTTCTTCATGCTGCTCCACCAGAAGGACTCTCGAAGATTCCTGTTTAGTGCTACATGGATGTACAGTATATAAGGACCGATGTGCTTCTTCTAGAATGACCTTCTTGATCTCAGGATCGGCAGGAACGCATAACCTAGTACGGAATCACAAGGCTCCATCATCTGAGATGCTGAACTCTATTTCCTAACCATCATGTACCTTCTCCATAGGCTTTACCAATTCTGCATCATTCTTCTGAGCTACTTTAATTTTCTCCTATAGAGTGGGCTGCAAAACCAAGTCATCAATGAATGCCTAGTAATTGCCCTCTACCAGCTCCACACCAAGTCTCTCTAGATCCATCTGAATCGAATGCTGAATCTCCACTGTAGACACAAATGAACCCACTGATTTTCAGCTCAAAGTTTCAGCAACCACATTAGCCTTTCTTGGGTGGTAGTTGATAGTGCAGTCGTAATCCTTTATTAGCTCCAGCCATCTCCTCTGCCTCATATTCAATTCCTTCTGCGTGAAGAAATACTTTAAACTCTTATAGTCAGAAAATATTGCACACCTACCCCCATATAGATAGTGCCTCCAAATCTTCAGTGTGTAAACTACCACTGCCAACTCCATATCATGGGTAGGGTAGTTCTTCTCATATTCTTTCAACTGTCGTGAGGCATAGGATATCACTCTCCCTCACTGAATCAACATGCATCCGAGCCCTTTATAGGACCCATCACTGTAAATTATGAACCCTACTTCTCTTGAAGGAATCATCAAAACAGGCGCAATGATGAGTCGTTACTTCAATTCCTGGAAGCTCTGTTCACATTCATCAGACCATTCAAACTTCACTCCCTTCTTAGTCAATCTGGTAAGTGAGTCTGACAATCTAGAGAAGCCCTCAACAAACCTGCGGTAGTACCCAGCCAATCCGAGGAAACTCCTGATCTCGTGCACGTTCTTTAGTCGTACCCAATCTACTATCGCCTCAATCTTACTCGAATCAATAGAAATACCACCCCTGGATATAACGTGTCCAAGGAAGGTAACATGTTCCAGCCAGAATTCACACTTCTTAAGCTTTGCGTACAACTTATTTTCTCTCAGCACCTGAAGCACAATCCTCAAATGTTCCTCATGCTCCACTGGGCTCTTCGAATATACCAGTATATCATCAATAAATACTACTACAAACTGGTCCAAGTACTGGTGAAAAATCTTGTTCATCAAATCTATAAATATTGCAGGAGCATTCGTCAAACCAAACGGCATAACTAGAAATTCATAATGGTTATACTATGTTCTAAATGTTGTCTTCGGAATATCTTTTGCCCTGACTTTCACCTGATGATACCTGGACCGTAAATCTATCTTCGAAAAGATCTGTGTCCCCTGTAACTGGTCAAAAAAATCATTGATACGTGGGAGCGGGTGTTTATTCTTGATAGTTACTTTGTTTATTTCCCTGTAGTCGATGCATAACCTCATCGACCCATCCTTCTTCCTCACAAATAAAACCGGTGCTCCCCAGGGCGACACACTAGGTCGGATAAACCCCTTATCCAATAGTTCCTACAATTGTTCTTTCAATTCTTTCAGTTCTGCCAAAGTCATTCTATACGGTGCCTTTGAAATCGGCGCTATCCCCAGAACCAGATCAATAACAAACTCTACCTCACGATCAAGAGGTAGTCCCAAAAAATTCTCGGGAAATACATCAGGAAAATCCCTTACCACTGGGATCTCCTCCACCCTCGGCTCTCCATCTAATACTGCCTTTATATGGGCTAAATGTCCCTGATAGCCTTCTAATAGCAATCTACGTGCCTGAATCGCAGATAGTAACCGAGGTGGGGTGCACACACGTGATCCCACGAATCTGTACTCCTGTCTCTCTAGAGGTCTGAATACTACCTCTCTCTAATGGCAATCAATGCTAGCATAGTGGGCAGCTAGCCAGTCCATACCCAAGATTATCTTAAACTCATGCATGCCTAAAACTACTAGATTAGCTAACAAAGACTACCCCTGAATATCCATTGGACAGTCCCTGAGTATCTTTCTACATATCCCAACAGCCCCAGTCGGCGTAGCAACAGACAAACTAATATCTAATTGCTGAGGTTCAAATCCATATAACTTAACATATTCTCGGGCGATAAAACAATTAGTCACCCCAGAATCAAACAAGACAGTAGCTTTAAATGATAGTATTGAAACAGTATCTGTCACCACATCTCCCGCAGCCTCAGCATCTCTCGGCGTTAATGCATAAACTCGTGTCGGGGCAGTATTCCTTTGCTGTCCACCTCGAGGTGCCTGATAGCCTCCTCTGTATGGTTGAGGAGCAGTTGCTATAGCTAGTGGTGCCTGACAATTCCTCGCAAAATGCCCAGGCTGATGGCACTGATAGAAGACAACCTCCCTCACTCGACACTCTCCTAGGTGCCTCCTCAAACATCTAAGACAAGGAGGGAGCATCTGTCTGCCCTGTACTGCTCCCTCTCCTCCTCCCTGTCGTCATCCTCCTCTGCTATCATATCTCATCCACGGCCCTCGACTGGACCTTGCCTGGAAATCAGAAGGCGCGGACCTCTTCCTCTGGCTCTGGGCTGCTGCACTTCTCTGTATGCTACTCTCAATCACTTCAGCCCTGTCCACTATCTCTGAGAAGTTCTGAGCTTGAAAACCTACCACCTGCTCATACAAGTTCTGTCTCAGGCCCTTCTCAAACTTTCTCGCCTTCCTTTTCTCATCTGGCACCATATACGAGGCAAACCGAGATAGCTCAACAAACCTCGCTGTGTACTGCTGCACCGTCATAGACCCTTGTGTCAGATACAGAAAATCTGATGCCTTCACAATCCTAACCATAGCGAGAAAGTATCGCTTGAAGAAAATCTCCCTGAAGAGACTCCACGTCATTGCTACAGGGTCAAGCCTCTGCTCCTCAAGTAATCTCACTAACCTCCACCAGCACTTTGCTTTCCCAGTCAATTTAAATGTAACAAATAACACCCTCTGCTCGTATGTACATGAGAGGAATGTCAGTATATCCTCTATGTCCTGAACCCAGTTTTTTGCTACCAGTGGGTCCGCTCCTCCAGCAAAAGACGGGGGTTGCATACGCGTGAACTGCTCAATCATGCAGCTCCGCTCTCCTGAGCTCCTGGCCATATCAGCCATCACCTGCTAAGTAACGCTACGCAACACTGTGTCAGGGTCTACACCACCCATACTGGAAGGCCCTACTTTATCACCTCTCGCATTTGTGTTGCTGTTTCCCAGATCCATCTTGCAAAGGGAGCAACTAATATCAGCATACAATTACTATCACACAACCCATACACTGCAATAACTCATAAATTACTCTTCCATGACCATTTATCTCCACATCCTTAATCCCTATTTAAGATTCAATCCTACCACTCAGAAACAAGGCCCAGCAATAGTATCCATGGTTTTCCTAAAATCGTCACCCTAGGAAAAACACAGAAACAACCCTGGTACTCCAGTCTCTAGGCCATAAGATAGAATCCTAAATTCTCACCTTATCCTCAAACAACCACCAACTCACATTTCAGTCTACCCATCTCCTATTTCCCTCAAAATCCACTCCTATACTTTGGTATTGTATTCCGCTGTCTACTAAAGTCTACATAACCTAGCAACCTAGGCTCTGATACCAAACTGTGACGCCCTGATTTTTGTACAAATTTTTTTTATAATAAATAAATATTCACTCATTATCAACAACATCCATAAATCGGTCATGTCAACAATCCTACTTCCATTCACATGACTCGACCCGTATTGGGTACTGGGTAAAAAGTCATTCTATTTATATAACCTAACAGTGGAAGTTACTACCTACTTATCAATTAGAATATAATACCTAGAGTATCAACATTCATACAAATATATACACTACCATCACAACCTCAAAAACAACTCAACTCTAAGGGCATTACACTTCCCCTAATCCAAAAACTCACCCTGTGTGTCAGGGTCCCATCTCCCTATAATCACGGAGCTCTATCACTCGGTCTATCCTTGTTCCCTGAAAAATTTAGATAGTTTGGGTGAGACATATCTCAGTAAGAATGAATAAATTATTTACAGTGTGTGGCTATATGAGTTCAGTTATAACATGCTATACTTTTCAAAACAACATCTCATCTGAGAAAAATACATGGATAAATATATTCTCATAATCATATAGGTATACAACACAAGCTTTTATAAGCTTTAAAATCATTTCTCAAGTTCAATAATTTCCAACACATACTTACCCGCGAAGTTCCTGAGAATAGGGAAGATTACTCACCCATACAAATAGCTTCCCTTTGCCCTAACACGTTATGCAGCTAGATATGGCCACATCTAATACCTATCAGGGCACTCACCTTACTTAGTAAGCCTTCAGGAGGAGAGTTTTACTTCGCCTCAATTATTTATATTATAAAACACACACTCTTTCATTTCTCATAATCATTTCCCATTCTAACTCATAACATATCTATGTATACATAAATTCAAATTTATGTACTTTACATAATACAATAGATCACATGATTCCAATTCTCAACACATTCACGATTTCCATACTGAGCATACCTCCCCAACAGCATCAGTAGGAATCTCACAACACAATTTCCATACTAAGCATACCTCCCCAACGACATTAGTAGGAACTTTACACACACAATCTCCCTACTGAGCATACCTCCCCAACGGTATCAGTAGGAACTTCACATACACACAATCTCCCTACTGAGCATACCTCCCCAACGGCATCAGTAGGAACTTCACATACACACAATCTCCATACTAAGCATACCTCCCCAATTGCATAAGTAGGAAATAAATACCACCTACCCACAATTATTATATGGTATTGGCATATCATCAATCATAAATCAGTATATACGTTTTAGAACTCACATTCTCATTTTCACATTTCAATATTTCTATATCAATATACATCATTAATCTCATATCAGTATATCTCAATTCATTTCAACATAAATGTTCTCATCATTTCCTGTGCATATTTAATCATCTCATAATAATATATATCATGTTTCACATATTTCAACATTTCTCAAAATACTCATATCAATAATTCACAAAATCTCATTTTTCAGGCAAAACATTTCTACTCACATATAAATACCATATTTCATTATTTTTCACTAATCACATCAATAATTCTTATTTCAATATTTTCTTAGAAAGTACTCATCGTTATATTAACATTTTTTAACTTACATCGTATGCCACACAGTTTTCATCTATTATTCATAAAATATTAATTTCACACTCCAAAATATCACAATTTAAAATTACTCAAATGCCACACAATTTATCTAATATTTATATCACAATAACTTTCAGGCAAAATACCATATGCTCATTTTCACATATTAATTCATGCAGTAATTCTAAAAATACTGTTATAATTTATTCCCCTTACTTGACTTACTGAGAGTCTCGTTAGGACCCAAATCCTACGCTCTTGGGGCCCGAAACTCAAATCTTACAATTCTTATTTTCCCTATATTAATTAACTCATTCCCTAAAAATAATACCCATCTAACCTTTCTTAGGCTCCATATACCTCAAATTAACATTTAAACTAACATTTAACACCCCTACTTAATTTGTTGAATTATGCCTGCGAATCCCAAAATTACACCTGCGGCGCTCACCCGAGTCCTAAATTCTAAAAATTCTACTTCAACTCCAGATGTTCAACATTTTAACATTTCTAAATTAATCCTAATTAATTAAAAATAAGCCCCTTAATGACCCTTGTACCCCAAATTTGTGGTTTTGCTCACGACGACCCCACGAGAATTTCGTCCCACTAGACTTGTAAAGAATCATCCCTAGATTCTCGTGGTGGTGTTCGTTCGTCAATCAGGCTTATAATTTGCAAGAAATTAAAGAAAAAGGAGAAATTGACTTACCCCAAGAGATACGTCTACACCGCTCCTACCACTGATCCGCTCTAGTAAAAATGATGGCAACGGATAATGGAGTCCAGCGGTGTCTTCTGATTTTTGATCGGGAAAAAATCCATCACGAAACTAAGGAGAGAGGGAGAGGGAATGAGATAAGAGAGAGAGAGTGTGTATCTGCATGAACAGAAGAAGAAGAAGAAGAGGAAGAAAGAAAAAAAACCTCCTGAAGCTCCAAGAGGCTTTAGGAGAGTAATAATAATAATAATAATAATAATAATAATATATTTAATTAATATTAATAATAATATATTTAATTAATATTAATAATAATATATTTTATTAATAAAAAATAAAAATAATTTTTAATTATTATTTTTTTCTTTTCTTTTTTTTTATAAATTTGATTAATTAATTAATTATTATTTTTTTTTTTTGGGAATCGCCCCACTAATCTTGTATAGCCCTTTTTGGGGTTATTACATTGTCGTTACCATACCTCCTACAAGGACCCTACCTCACCCCCGTATGAGAACTAGAAGGCATCGACCTCTTCTTCAGGTTCTGAACCTCCACATCTCCATGTAGGGTCGCCTCTGCCACAACGGCCTTATCCACCAGTGTAGCGAACTCCTACACCTGTTACACAGCCACTTGCTTTATAGTCTCCTGCCTCAAACCCCTCTCGAACTTCCAAGCCCTCATGGACTCGTCAGGTACCATATAGGGAGCAAAACGTGACAACACCACAAATCAGGCAGCGTACTATTAAACAGTCAGCTATCCCTAAGTCAGGTTCAGGAACTCCTCTACCTTTGCTTTCTTTACAGAGGCTAGAAAATACCGATCAAAGAAAACCTCTCTAAAACGGCTTCATGTCATCACCACCGGTACCAGTCTCTGCTCCCCTAGCAGCTTTATAGCTTCCCACCATCTCTTGGCCTCTCCAGTCAGATTAAACGTGGCGTAGAGCGCCTTATGTTCATTTGTGCATTGCAATATAGCCAAGATTTTTTCAATTTCCTAAATCCAATTCTCCGCAAGAATCGGTTCGGCACTTCCTGCGAAGGTAGAAGGCTTCAGGCAAGTGAACTGGTCGATAGAACCTCCCAGCTCAATTGTGGGACGATCCTGCCCCCGAGAACTTCGCATAACCTCGGCCATAAACTACTGGGCAAAATCCCAAAGCGCCACTATAAAATCGCTGCCACCCTCGCGGGCAGCCCCCTCACTATTACTCCCTCCAGCGATAGCGTTAATGTCCTCGGAATCTATCCTGAAGATAGAACCAAAAAGAATTTAGAATTCTAATATCCTAACATGTCTAGCGCAATTAGAACACTAAAATACTCACTTTAATTAGATTCCAAATACCGACCTAAATCTTCTCCCCTAATTTACGACATACTCTGCCAATTCATATTCCCGTTCTAGTTTTCAAGTTCCTGCCCCTTCATTCGGAAACAAAACCATCAATGGATTGTCGTGGTTTTCTGAACCCATCGACTGATCCAAAAAAACACAGAAGTCCGTCAAGGAGTTTCTGCCTCCTAGCTTACTAAGCAAAACTCAAAATTTCTATTCAACCCATTCTTATCCTCGTCCTACTTGAACCTATACTCTAGTAAGGTCATCCGACATAATCTGTAGAACCTAACAACCTAAGTTCTAATACCACTTGTGACGACCCGAAAATTTAACCTACTAAAAGTATAAATATTCTCTTATACCACTTGCATATATATTGCAACCCTCCCTAACTAGGAAATCCTAGGTGCCCCTATCCTTACTGGAATTAAAAACCATACAGTGGAAAATGCTAAAACATCAAAAAACTTTATCAGAGTTCTAACTGTTCCCAAACACATACATAAAACTACCTGTCTATATAATACAACCAAAAAAATAACAAAATGTAACCCCTGGTGACTTATTGATTTTTCCTACAAAAGACACCTTACATGGTTGAAGCCTAAACCATCCTTATAAGCCCAAGATCTCCTCATGTGAGACTGTGATAGGTTCTTCTATCCGTTCTATGAGTTCTTTGTTAGAGTGTCTTACACCTCTATATAGGATCCACCCATATGATGGTACCCCCAAGGTGACTCTGATACCAAATATAATGGTCTTGAGCCTAACTCTAGTGAAGTATTTGTCCACTTTAGCCTACTGGTCTCATGAGTTTGTCTTATAAAAGATATCTCACATATTTGAATCTTAAACTATCCTTATAATCCCAAGATCTCTCTAGTACACATCCCATTGAATCATGACAGGCTCACACGTCCTATCTCTGATGTCCTCGTCAAAGTGGCTTACACTTCTATATAGGATCCATCTATATGATAGTTCTCCCAAGGTGGCTCTGATACCAAATGTAATGGTCTTGGGCCCAACTCTGATGAGGTATTGTCCTCTTTAACCCACTGGCCTCATAGGTTTGTCCTATAAAAGGCGCCTCACATAATTGGAACCCAATTCATCCTTATGAGCCCAAGATCTTCCTAGTAAATATCCGATATGGGACCATGACATTAGGAACTGATGGTTGCAAGTGTGTAGATCATGTTGGGTATTAACAACAAATTCTCGAAACATGTGAGAAACAAAATAGAAAAAGAATACACACCAAAGAAAAATCGATCACACTCACAAGACAATAATTACGTGATTCAGCAATTTTGCCTACGTCCACGGAGTTGCAGGGATTCCACTATTATCAAGAATAAAATACAAAGAGTGCGGTAGTACAATACTCTCTCTCTCTCTCTCTCTCTCTCTCTCTCTCTCTCTCTCTCTCTCTCTCTCTCTCTCTCTCTCTCTCTCTCTCTCTCGTGAAGTGTGACGGCTTAACCTAATCACCCAACAACAATTGTTTTATATGCTGCGCACAGGGTTCCAAATGGGCTACAAAACGTAAATATATGTATAACTACACACATAAAATTGTGGTAGTGAGTCCTCATGATTTTGGAGAGACTTGCTAAGATCAATGTTATAGCAAGATTACAAAATAATCCTTAATTATGTGTGTTGACACCCATTTTTATTTAAGCTAGTTTCAAACCTCAATTTTTGAATTGTAGCAAGTTGGCAAGCTTTTGTGATTTGAAGGTCAAATACAAGACTTATTCTCGGGTTAATGAAGAAAATAATAAGGAAAGGTGAATCAAAGCAATCAAATAGGGGTCTCGTATCTCTCCTTGGAATTTAGCAAGCACATTTCATGTTCGGGTTGGTTTCAAGCTTCAATTTCACATTTTTTAGCTTCTACACACTCCTTTTACTAGAATAGGAGAGTATTCTTAACCTAGATAGCCTTTTTTCTATTGATAGTGAAGGAAAAAGAGTACCCCCCCCCCCCTCCCCTCCCCCTAAATATCTGTTTTGGACACACACACACACAAAAATAAAGGAATTCCTTTCACCCTATAGGGTATTTTTGGGAGAGGGATCTAAGACTAAATCCTAGCCCCTTTGTCTATGAAAATAGTGCATGGAGACTCAAGAAAGAGGTGGGGGGATTTATATTCACAAGAGGATACACATTCAAGGGAGGATTGAGAGACATATAATACCTTAAAAGAACAAAAGGAGTTTATGTTGGATCAAAGGAAGAAGTCTTGAGAAGAGGAGACATCTTATACATTCAAATCAACAAGGGAGGAGGGCTTAAGTGGTTTCTTGGTATTCTTGCAGTATTTTTGGAGGGACATTAGAGAAGGAACTCAAAGGCACCTGGGGAATATAAACTTGATGATTTTTTTCTCTTCCTCCATGTAAGCATAGATTAAAAGCTTGCAAAGTATAATTACTTCTCAAGCCCCTACCTTCTTTTTCCTTGTTCTTTAACATTATTCATAGGTTTTTTCATCAGAATATATATGACTCCATCCTTTTCACCCTTCAAATTGATTCTTGTTTTCCAAAACTTAACATTTATATTGGCATAAAATATGAACAGTTCACTTTCTTAGGTCTATGTGTTTTCTTATTTGGATCTGTTAAATATATTGTTTTAGGATTATAGGTTGGTTTATTTTCTTGTTAAGGGATTTTAAAAGTTTGCATGCTAATGTGAAAAAAAGAATAGTGTTTTAGAGAGTATAATTCATGTTAGGGTTTTGAAAAGAGGGGAATTTCGATAGTCATTTTTTGACCAAAGTGATCTTAACTCAAATGAAGATATTAAAATTCAAATAAAAATAAAGAGAAAGCAAATTTTCCATTAGGTAGTCGATTGACCACTTTTGGGTGGCTGATCGCCTCTTTCCCTCTCTTTTCTTCGCTTGGCGCCACCAATAGGCGGTTGACTACTCTTGAAAATTTTAAAATTTTATTATTTTTTACTTGTGATTGGCTGGGAGATTTGGGCATGCCACATGTCCTAGGTTGCCATATGTCAAGCAACAACATTGGCACTTTATGGTTGTTAAATTGAACTTAATTTTTTTCAAAATTCAAATTCGAAGAACCTTTTCCCTCCAATATATTGAAGATCTAGAAATAGACATTTTGGGAGAAAGATGAGGGCACACTCAAGTGGGGGCAAAAATAGAAATTTTAAGTGCTTTCATGTACTTTCCTTGGGGGTTAAATAAAGAGTTTTGTTGGAAATTTAAACAAAGAAATTCATATCTCTCATTTATCATTGTTTAAACATTTCGGTGTATACATAAGGGATAGCATCCTCCACTTGATCTAGAGATGTTAGAACATGTTTTTACTTTAATTGCATAGAAAACCAAAAAAAAGCATGTTTAGTAGTAAACAAATAATTTAAAAAAAAATAAATTTCTATGCAAGCAGTTGACCACCTTGTAGAAGTGATTGACACTCCTTGATGATTTGAAAAAGTAGTCGTTGGCTACCAAGCAGTCGACTACCTCTCTACAGCCAACTGATCGGCCTAGCCAAAAATTTAAATTTTCATGACTTTCTTGCTTTCTTTTGATTTGTTGGAATGTTGCGATGTTTATATGATATGTGACGATATTGATCAAATCTCCTACTAATGAATGGCGTCAGTTTTTATGGATTCTCTTGAAAAATTAAAAAAAAAAATTATTTTCAAAGTTTTATGGTTTTCTTCTTCAAAAAGGCGAAATTGTTGTTTTAAAATTTGAAAATTTAATATCCATGATCTAATTTTTGAATGAATTAAAAAGCCTCATTTCTAAATTTTTTTAAAAAAAATCAGAGTTTTCAAGTTAGATTTTATCATTACCTTCCAAAAAAAGTGAATCATTGTTGGCCTTACAAGGCTTAACATCTTGTTTTGATGCTAACAAACAAGTAGAACTTAACATGCTTTGTTTAAGTGATGTATTTTCAGGACTCGATGATGAATACAAGGTTAAAGAATTCATGAAAGCTTGTACTTCAAAGAAGGATGATCATATAAAAGCTTGAAGCATGGATTCAAAAATGGATTTAAAGTTTAAAGCCTGAAAGATCATGAGAGCATTGATATTAAAGAAAAAGCTTCAAGAATAAAAGTCCAAGTGGTCAACATGGAAAGCTCAAAGAAAGATGAAGCAAGCATAAAGACCTCAAGAAATTCAAGGATTGAAAATTTGAAAGAGTCTAGGAAATTTCATATAAGTACTTCAAATAATTTCAATATGGATACATGAAACTATTAGGTTAATTTCTTGGACCTAGATACCTTTTAACATACTTGGAAAATATTTTTATAAGGTCAAAAATAATTTCAAAAAGGTTAGAATCATTTTTGGAATGAAAAACATCAAAAAGAGGATTTTCAAAATGTTGTCAATTTTTCTACATCTACAATGAGGTGTATTTTTCTCTATTAAAAACTATTTATTTTAAAAAGTGTTCAACATGAAAGTTGTAGGATTTTCTCTTAGCTTTCATTTTACACTAAAATCATCAAATTTTGAGTTATATAGAAAATTTTATTACTGAAAAAAAGAAGGGTACTTGAAGCTGACAGCAGCATGTGTGCAACCAGTAGACTGCCTGAGCATGCTAGGCGCCTGGGTGGCTATGCCAGGCAACTGGTTTAGTTTTGGCAGGCGACTGCCACGCGGCTGTTTTGATTTTTCTCATAACGGTCAAATTTTTAAATGAGGTTGTTTGTGGCTCAAAATTTATGGAAACTTGGGAGATATTTCAACACACTTGGGGACCAAGTTACTTACCTTTTAGAGTCTATAAATAAGCCTCAAATATTATTGAATCACACACCAAGAATTAAAATTCGGCAAAAATTCAGCATCTCTCTCAAATTGCTCTCAAACTCTCAAGTCTCTCTCTTGCTCTCAACTTGCACGAAGCTTACTGAGTTCTTTTTTATTTTACTCACCAATTTTATGCTACAATTCTGAAATCTTTCATCCATTGAAAGAATTAAATTGGTGATACACTTCCTTGAGCTTCAAGTTAATTTCCATATTGTTCTTTACTTTGAAGTATATTAGTTGTGCTGTAATTGTTGTTCTAATAAGCTCTTTGTGTGAGCAAGTTCTTGTATACAAATATTTAATTTGTATCTTATAGATTGACGATTCCAAGGGTTGTTTGGATCGTTGGCTAAGTAAGGAGATATTGTTTAGAGAGGCGGGCTCTAGCCTATGTAAGGAGTGACTGGACGAAGGGATATCGTGTGGAGAAGGCGGGCTCTAGCCTTAACCAAGGAGTGTTGTAAAGGTTTGTTCCACCCATCAACGGAACAGGTTTAGTGAATCCTTTGGTGGTTTGCCAAAGGCGAGGATGTAGGCTGTGTTGAAGCCGAACCTCGAAAAAATCTCTGTCTCACTCTCTTTCCCTATTCTTTATTTTCAGTGCATATTTAAATTGCATGGATGGTTTAAATTTGAAAATCAAATAAATTACGTATATTTGGAAATCAAACAAACTTAAGGTTTAATTTTGATTTGGGTTGCGGAAACCGAAAGGGAGTACATTGGTTACACCATATCTTGTGGAAACCATACGGGAGTACGTTACTTGGTTAACATCCCAAAGATAAATTTACCAAGAGTTTATTTGAGTTCTAAATATTTGGAAAGAGTGATTGGATTCATCTATACAGGGCTTTACATCAGCAAGCATAAATTTTCTTTCATTACAGGGCTTGGTTCTAATTTGGCTAATGTAAACAAACAACCATCTTGAGTTTTTATATTACATAAGTGTTGTGTATTGGTTTGGTTGTTTGCTTTCTAATTATAGTTGATTGGTTTGGTTAATGATTGGATGTTTGTATGGTTAAGAATTAAATAAAGAAACTAAGTTCTTGAGTACTTAACAAATTAAACAAATTAGTTTAAAGAATTCTACAAAGGAATTAAAAGAAATTTTTTAAAGCCAATTCACCCCCCCCCCCCCCTCTTGGGAAGTTATTCCTAATTTTAATCATCATTTCTAGAAAATTTAACTTTTTAATGAACCATTCATGGTGTGGTTGTTGGATAGACTAAAAAACCTCTTTTGTAAATTATAAAATCAAAGTTTTCAAATTGGGTTTAATGGTCTTCCTCCCAAAGAACCAAATCATTCAAAAATTCGAGAGTTTTTATAAAGTAGCCCAAAAAATGTTTTTGAAATTGAAATAAAAATGTTTTATTGAGAACTATAGGTGGCCTTATTCCTCTTTAGAGTTTTCAAGTTAGGTTTTATGGCCTTCCTCCCAAAGAAACCAAATCATTCAAAAATTTTCAAGAGTTTTTATAAAACAACCTAAAAAATATTTTTAAAATTGAAATTAAAAATATTTCTTTTTGGGGAATTATAGGTGGCTTGATTCCTCTTTAGAGGATATGTAGGCAATCTACTTTGTAGATCCAACCATACCAACCAAAAAATAATAAAGTCTCTCTCTTTCTTCTTTTCTTTATTTTCAAGTTTATGTGATTGTATGTTCGTGTCGAAAGGGCATTAAGTAGTAGGACTTTCATAAGGTTAAGTCCTCTATACTACAAAAGCCTTTTTAGAAGGGGTTAAGGGCTTGAAGATTTCTAAAAAGGATAAGAAAAGGAGAAGAAATTTTGTAGTAGGTGGTCAATCAACCCTTGATGGTGGTCAATTGCATGATCCTGCAAGTTAATTTTTCATCTTTTAAACCATTTTTTAGGAAATTGCTTTCAAAAAAAAAGGGAGATACACACAAATGCAAGATAAATACAGTAACCATTTATATAATGGGTGATATAAGAAGCTAATTTTTTAATACCAACAAAACGGAATTTAAGGAATTTAGCTTTCCTATTTACAATGGTACTCCCGAATCTATTTTTTTTTTTTCGAATAGGTTTTCCTTTATTTTAACTTCTCAAAACTAAAAAAAGAAAGTGGTGACTCTATTTTCTAAGCAAGTTAGGGAACCAACAGTTTGGTTGTCAATACTTTTTTGATTTGCAAATGGTCACCAAAATGTTGGTAACCAAAATGGGTCATTTGAACCTGATGTTGGCAGCTATGGTGACTCCACTAGGGACTTGAGAGAGTTGGGCTACCTCTTGTGTGTTGTGTGTGTTGTCTTTTTGTTGTTAAGTGTGCTTACATATGCCTTATTGTATCTGTTATGTTTGTATGATGGTGTGATAAGATATGTCATGTTATGAATGCCTTGCCATGTTTATGCATCCTTTGCATATTCATAAATGATCTAATTCATATACTTTCACTACACCGCACAAGTCCTATACGTGGATTCCTACCCTTATAAGTTATAGGAGAAGGAAGAAGTAGTGAGGTCCTTCATGGGGCTTCGTCTTGTGCATATGTCTTATAAAAATACCTTCTTTAAGTTTTGTTCTCTTTGGAGACAATATGATAGACTTTAGAGTTTGGGATATGTAGAGCCTAACCATATGCTAAAAAACTTTATCTTAGACCTTAAGACAGAGCTTTTCCTGATATTCAGAGATGAACAAAATGCTAAAACACATAGAGCTATAAACATTATCCTTAAGGGCATATTAATCAATCATTGTTTACTTTTGTCTACCTTCTATAATTTAATTTCATAAAGAGTATACTATGTTAATTAGATTGACTAAAGGGACTTCTGAGCCAAACCAATATCAAGACCATTCGATATGTTGCACTAGTTTTGCATGTTGAATTCTATATTCTTTGTTACTTATGCATTTGCTTTTTGGAATATTTGTTTTTTCTTTATACAAATCTTAATTCGTACAATCTTTAAAGGATTATTAAAATTCCACGAAGAAGAAAAATTTATCCAATTACTCGTGACCCAATCATTACTAGAGCTCGGTCACAAAGCAAAGAGTTACCAGAATCGAATAAGGAGAATATAGTCAGTATGATATCTCCATTTGAAAAAAGAATTGAGGCGTTAGAAAAATTTATAGCAAATCTAGTCCAATTCATAAAAAGGAAGCCACCTATAATTGATGATGCTCAACAATCAGTTTACTACCAATTGCACAAGAATCCACTTTCATTAACATAATGGGACAAGGGGCAAGTACTAAACCAGCTACGTCAGAATCAGTAATGTCATCCAAATCCAAGGAGGAAGAAAGTCAGTCTGCTAGTGATAAAGGTTGTATGATTTAGATAGAAGAATAACCAAGGTCAATTCAAGCATACAAGGTGGAGGTGTTGGAGATTTTGAAGATTTGTCTTCTTACTGATGTGGACTTACCAAATAAGTTTAAAGTACCTAAATTTGATAAATATAGTGGAATCGGGTGCCTTAAGATTCATCTTCAAATATATGCTCATAAGATGGCTCCTTATGCTAAGAACCAAAAGTTGTTGATACACATATTCCATAAAGGATTAACTAATCCAACTGTAAAATGGTATGCTTCATTTAACAAGAACTAAGTTAAAATGGTGGGACTTGGCCAATTTGTTCAATATCAATTCAATGCAAACATTTCTATAGACAAAATGAGTCTTTAGAACATAGAGAGAAAAGTTCAACAACTTTTAAAGGCTATGCTCAGAGATGGTGGATGATTGATAACTATAGTGGAATCGGGTGCCCTAAGATTCATCTTCAAATATATGCTCATAAGATGGCTCCTTATGCTAAGAACCAAAAGTTGTTGATACACATATTCCATAAAAAATTAACTAATCCAACTATAAAATGGTATGCTTCATTTAACAAGAACTGAGTTAAAATGGTGGGACTTGGCCAATTTGTTCAATATCAGTTCAATGCAAACATTTCTATAGAAAAAATGAGTCTTTAGAACATAGAGAGAAAAATTCAGCAACTTTTAAAGGCTATGCTCAGAGATGGTGGATGATTGCTACTCAAGTAAATCCACCACTATTAGACACTAAAATGATTAAAAATTTTGTGGATACACTGAATTGTGTGTACTATGACAAGTTAATCCCATAAACTCTATCCAACTTTGCAACAGTTGTGGCTATTAGGGAAGGAATTAAAAGTAGACTAAAATCTAGAAAATTGACTGACTACACTACCTTTGAAATCAGCTCAACAACTTGCTGGAAAGAAGATCTTTGTAAGGAAAACAGAGAAGTGGAGGAAAGGTTAATGAATTTTCTAGAGACAAGGCACAAAACCAAATTCTAACTCAAGTTTTTTGTACCTATAGCACCCAACCTATCATCAACTTGCAATCCAATATGCCTAACTCTTTGAATCAAGCCAATTCTAACCCACGACGAAAGAAAGAATTCACTACTCTTCTAATTCCTTTAGTTGAATTATACCATCAGTCATTAGCTCAAAGGAATATGGTGCTAGTACCTATGAAATTGGAGAAAAATATGAGGTTTTATGTGTCAACATCGGGTTTAGGAGGCTCATTTTGGTTTCCAACATTTTGGTGACAAGTTTACAAATCTAACAAGTGTAGACAACCAAACTATTGGTATTCTAACTTATTTATTTATTTTAGAAGATGTAGTCACCACTTCATTTTAGTTTTTGATATGCCCATAATTAATCACGCTAATAGGGGCAGGTCAACGCCCGTCTCATACTTTCTCCAAGTCTGACTTTCTGACGAAAGATTAGCTCCGACCTAATAAAGAGAAGGAGAGATTCACGCCGACGCCCTTATTAACCGAGTAATAGGCGCACGCACTTATGGCCGAAGAGCGATTCGCGCCCCCACGCAATAAATCCGAGCCAACCAGCGGTCAACTCAAGCCCCTATAAGTAGGGACTGGGAATACAAGCAAAGGTGAGTCACATAGCACTATTCTACTATTGCATTTAGCCTTCCTAAAAGCCTTCCTCTTACTTAGGCATCGGAGTGATCCCCTGGAGTACACCCCGGGTCCTCCAAGCCTTTGTTCTTTCCTTCTTTCAGGTCAAGGAGAGTCGAAGGAGCATCCCAACTATTTTTTTTTTATCCCGCAACAGTTGGTGCCGTCTGTGGGAAGCTACTTTTAGGAGGCGATATTATCTTGCTCTTGACTTTCCAACATTCAAGCAATGCCAACCTCACGCAATTCCACCTCCTTCCCTGATAACAAAGAACCATCCCAATCCATCCAATGGACCTCCGATTCATCTGGTGTCAATAGGGAGGAGTTCCTTGCCTTCCAGAAGGAAATAAAGGACATGCTCAACCAACTCTTACAACAGAAGAGTCAGGAGGGGCACGTCCTTCCCCAACCGCAAAAGAAACCCAGCACAGATAAACAAGCTGACGAACTAAGGGAGAAAGAAGAGAAAACTCAACCCAGCAAGAAGGTAGAAGATGCAAATAGCGTGGACGTCAACCAACAAAGATCCACCGAACTCGAGGAAAGAATAAAGAAAATAGATTACATAGAGAAGATGATGAAAGAGGGCAGAACCAGGCCCTACCATGGGGAAACATCCCTAAAGTGCGCAGAATCTCCGTTCAGCAAAGAGATCATGGAAGCTCCATTGCCCAGCAGATTCAAGATGCCCACCTTTGAGAGATACGAAGGTTTGTCTGACCCCATTGATCACCTGGAAAATTTCAAAATGTTAATGCAGCTGCAAGGGGCTCCGGACGCCATTATGTGCCGAGCGTTTGCTACTACCCTTAAGGGTACCGCCAAAGACTGGTATCGAACTCTTCAACCAGGATCTGTTGGCTCCTTCCAAGGGATGGAGCAAATATTCATTGGCCACTTCCTCAGTAGCCGGAGAGTTGCCAAAACAACAGGCCATCTAATGAGTATGGTGCAAGGGGACCGGGAGACTTTAAAGAACTTCATGCACCATTTCAACACAGCGACCCTAGAAATCCGCAACTTGGATATGGGGGTGGCTTTGGCCGCCCTGACAATGGCACTCCAACCCGGAAGTTTCTTATACTCCCTTGGAAAAAAACCTCCAGTGGACATGGGGGAGTTAATGATTCGAGCAGAGAAATACATAAACCTGGAGGAGATGATGGACACGAGAGGAAATCGTCTAGAACGGAAAAGGAGAAACAACGGCAGAGAATCCGGAGACGTGTATAGACCTACAAAAAGGCACGAAACTAGTGCGCTGCAAACAAGTCAAAAGAGTAGAGGACAGCACAACAAGTTCTCTACCTACACACCTCTAAATGTACCGCGCTCAGAGCTGTTGATGCAGATCAAAAAGAAGGACTACGTCTCATGGCCCGAGCCTATGCGAACGCCTCTACATAAGCGGAACATGTCCAAGTTCTACGCATTCCATAGGGATCACGGCCACAACACAGAAGAATGCATTCAGCTAAAGAAAGAAATCGAAGTCCTAATAAGAGGGGGACATCTGTCCAGATTTGTCAAGAAAGAAAATTCACAAAGGGAATCCACTGAGCAGAGGAGGCACGACGCAAAAGAGAAGGAAGAGCAAGCTATTGGGGAAATTGCGGTGATCTTTGGAGGATCCGCCAGTGGAGGAGATAGTGGAAATGCACGTAAAAGATATGCTAAACAGGTGCTGACGATAGAAAAGGGGGAAACCAGTAGCAAGCGAAACAAGAAAGGTGACGCCACAACCATTGACAGCGGAGATGAAGAGGGAGTGCAGCAGCCGCACGATGACGCGCTAGTGCTCTCCCTACTTGTAGCCAATTACATGGTTAGGCGTATACTAGTAGACAATGGGAGCTCGGCCAACATCATGTTTTGGTCGGTCTTGGTAGGGATGAAGATCGGCAAGGAACGATTGAAGCCCGTCTCGACCCCTTTGGTAGGATTTGGGGGAGACACTGTTCACCCCTTAGGAACCATCACGTTACCAGTGACAATAGGGGCGACCCCGCAGCAGGTAACAACGTTGACAGAGTTCCTGGTGGTTAACCAACCTTCGGTGTACAATGTCATCTTGGGTCGTCCATTCCTTAACGCAGTTCGAGCGGTAACATCAACATACCACCTCAAAGTTAAGTTCCCTACACCACAAGGAATAGGATATGCCAAAGGAGATCAGGCCCCTGCCCGGAGTTGCTATGTAATGGCCTTGAAAGGGAAGATGGAGGCCAAAGAAGCTCTAACGGTGGAAGACCTGGAGGTCAGAGGAGAGTATCCCCAGATCAGTACATTACACGAAGATATCAAACACGTACCACTACAAGGCCACCAGGAGAGAAGTGTACAAATTGGGAATCACTTGCCCGATACTTTGAAAGCGGAGTTGACTGAACTCTTGGACGAATTCTCTGATTTGTTCGCGTGGTCGGCTGCAGACATGCCTGGCATCGACCTTGCTGTGATAGAGCACAGGTTGCAGGTCAACCCCAACCACCGACCTGTAAAATAGAAAAAAAGGAGCTTCGCGATGGAACAGATTAAAATAATTGACGAAGAGGTGACGAAACTGTTGCAGGCCAACTTCATCCGAGAAGTGGACTACCCCGAGTGGCTGAGCAATGTGGTCCTGGTCCGAAGACCCAATGGAAAATGGCGCACCTGCATAGACTTCACGAACTTGAATAAAGCGTGCCCAAAGGACAGCTTTCCTCTCCCTCGAATTGATCAGCTAGTGGATTCGACCTCGGGACACGAGCTCCTCAGCTTCATGGACGCTTACTCAGGGTACAACCAAATCCCTATGAGTCCCGCGGATGAGGGAAAAACTTCTTTCGTCACCGAAAGGGGTTTATATTGTTACCGGGTGATGCCCTTCGGCTTAAAAAATGCGGGGGCCACATATCAAAGGCTAGTGAACAAGATTTTTAAAGAACAGCTCGGAAAGACAATGGAAGCTTACGTGGACGATATGTTGGTGAAAAGCATGGAAGCAGGGCAACATAGTAAGGACCTGAGGGAAACGTTCGAGCTCCTCCGTCGGTACCACATGAGGTTGAATCCCTCGAAGTGCGTGTTCGGCGTTTCTGCAGGTAAATTCCTGGGCTTTATGGTGACTCACAGAGGGATAGAAGCAAATCTGGATAAAATAAGAGCGCTGCTGGAGATGGAAGCTCCAAGGACTAAAAAGGAGATACAAGTTCTGACCGGAAGGATAGCCTCCCTCAGTAGATTTATCTCCTGTTCAAGGGATAAAGGCTTACCTTTCTTTAGAGCACTGCGAAAGAAGGGAGGATTTGAATGGGGGGAAGATCAGGAGGTAGCCTTTGAGCAGCTTAAGCAATACCTCGGATCCCCTCCTCTCTTGACAAAAGCAAAGAATGGGGAAGACCTCTACCTATACATCGCTTCCACAGAGAATGCCGTCAGCTCGGTCCTGGTCCGGGAAGAAGGTAGAAAGCACCAACCTATATATTACACAAGTAAGGTGTTAAGTGGCGCCGAGAAGAACTATTGTACGGTGGAGAAAGCCGCCTTCTCTATCATCTGTGTAGCGCGCAAATTAAGACCCTACTTTCAAGCCCATAGGGTTGTCGTGTTAACAAACCTGCCCATGAGACAAATTCTACAGCGACCAGAGAGTTCGGGGAGAATGACGAGGTGGTCGGTAGAATTAAGTGAATTCGACATACAGTATCAACCGAGGCCCGCGGTCAAGGCTCAGGTACTCGCGGATTTTACCGCAGAAAGGCTACCCGAGTCGTCCACCAAGTTGGACGAGTGGACACTGCATGTTGATGGGTCCTCTAATGCTGCTGGAGGGGGAGCCGGGTTCATCCTTTCTGACCTGAAGGGCAATGAAACTCTCTTCGCCCTAAAACTGGAGTTCACAGCAACCAACAACGAAGCAGAGTACGAAGCCCTATTAGCCGGCCTACAACTGGCGGAAGCATTAGGGGTGGCACAGATCAAAGTACTGAGTGATTCCCAACTGGTGATAGAGCAACTCAAAGGAGAATTCGAAGCTAGAGATCCAAGAATGAAGAAATATCTCTCCAAGGAAAGAGAATACATAGAGGCATTCGACCAGTTCGACATAGAACACGTACTGAGAGCAGAAAATAAAAAGGCAAACGCACTAGCGAAATTAGCCTCGGCAACCAGTTCGGAATGGAAAGACACTATCTATCTTGAACGCATAGGAAAACCCTCATACGAGGAGAACAGAATTAACTCATTGGCGTCCGAATTCAGCAAGGACGACTGGAGAACGTCCTTATTCCTGTACCTCCAGGACGGATCCTTACTAAGAGATAATAAGGAGGCTCAAAAGGTGAGGAGGAAAGCGGCAAGATATACGTTGATGGGCCAGGAGCTCTACAGGCGATCCCTTACACTGCCCTACCTCCGATGTTTAAGCAAAGACGAAGGGCAATACATACTATGAGAAATCCACGAAGGAGTATGTGGAAACCACCTTGCCAGTAGGGCTCTAGCTCACAAAGCTATGCGACGGGGATTTTACTGGCCCACAATGAGGAAGGACGCGGTTGAGCTCGTAAAAAAATGTGACAGATGTCAAAAATGCGCAATTGTACCACGCGCCCCCTCAAGTCTACTCTTTCCTCTAACCAGTCCCTGCCCTTTTGCTCAGTGGGGGATAGATATCCTTGGACCTCTTCCACAGACGACTGGTCAAAAAAAAATTTTGTTGGTAGCAATAGATTATTTCACTAAGTGGGTAGAGGTCGAACCCCTAGCCACCATAACAGAGCGGAATATTACACGCTTCGTATGGACCTCATTAGTTTGTCGCTATGGCATTCCCTTAGCGATAGTTACAGACCACGGGAGGCAGTTTGACAACGAGCGCTTCAAAAAGTTCTGTTCGGACCTATCTATTAAGCTTCTCTTCGCATCAGTGGCGCACCCCCAGAGCAATGGACAAGTAGAGAACATGAATCGGACGATTCTGCACGGACTGAGGACCCGACTCGAATCTATGCAAGGTAGATGGACAGAGGAGCTCCCTTCCCTCATATGGGCCTACCACACCACCAAAAGAGTAGCAACAGCGGAAACCCCGTTCATGCTTGTTTTCGGCACAGAAGCAGTCATCCCAGCAGAGGTGGGCATACCCTCTTGGCGAAGGAAATACTTTAACGAGCAGACCAACAGTGAGGAGCTCAGGTTAGAAATAGACCTACTGGAAGAGAGACAGGATCAGGCGAGTTTAAAAGTTGCAGCGTACCAGCAGAGGGTAGCAAAGTATTACAACAACCGCGTCAAAATAAGAAATTTCCATTTAGGAGACTTAGTCCTGAGGAAGAGGCGAAACAACCCGTCCGAGCAGGGGTCGCACAAGTTAAAGCCTAACTGGGAGGGCCCATACAAGGTCACAACAGAAATAAAACCCGGAACATACAAGTTGGAAGATGTAGGGGGGAAAGAAGTCAAAAACACATGGAACTCTGAAATATTAAAGAAATACTATTCTTAAAAAACTGCTTCTTGCAGCGCTGTAATAAAAGTGTCACTTAAAAAAGTTGCACTACATCAATAAAGGATGAAAAATTCAAAATACATATTCTGTCCCTATGAACTAATTTGCTTTGCTCCCTTCTCCAGCTTCCTCCTCCTCCCCTTCTTCATTCTCTTCCAGATCCTCCGCAGACTCGAGGCTCTCCTCGCCATAGCCATGAGAGCTTACACCATCAAGAGGGATCTCGGGATGTTTAGTCCTTACTTGATCACGACACCTCCTGAATCCAACTCGGTAAGCTTTAGAGGTGTCGATAACAAATTGGTTGGAGTCCTTGTATTTCTTCACTGCAGTTCGGGAAGCAGAAGCAGCAGCAGTAGCTTCTCGGGCAGGAAGTTCCTCCCTACGAAGGCGATCGATCTCTGCCTTCAAAGCTTGCTCGTGGAGCTCGGCCTCGTGTAGCTCGTTCTGAGCGAGGACATATTTTTCCCGTGCATCCAATGTCTGGCGATACATCTCTGCAACTTTCTCCTCCTGGGCCAGAGCCATCGTCGCCAGCTGGGGAAAAATGCAAGGTATGGAACAGTTAGAAAGAGCTCGCTTAAGTCAAAAAAAAAATAATAATAATAATTTATAAAGCAAGTAAAGTAGATACCTGGTACGAAGTATGGCGGATCTTCGCCGAGAGAGCGTTAGGAAGGGTACACTGGGCCTGCACAAAGTCCTCAACATGCACAGCCCGACGAAGAGCAGATGCAGAACGGGTCGGCTCGTGAAAAATGGCTTCCACTTGAGCCTGCGGGTGCGCAGGAGGAGCAGCAGGGACCTCGTCAGTAAGGGCGCCGGAATCACCTACTGCAGGGGCTTCCCTTTGAGAGGATTCTCCTTCGACCTCTCTTCTCTTCTTCCTACTCCTACTCACCCTTTGCTTTCTAGCTTCTCCCATGAGCGATTCATACCTGGTGAAGTCCATATCTGCGAGTATAAAAGAAAAATGGAGTAAGAACACCCACAGTAAAGATAACACCTGAAAATACTCATACACGAAATCAGGGGAGAGAATGACTTGAGGAAACGGGGCTGATTCCCCATTGCACAAGGACACGCTCCTAGAGCAGCTCCTCATGAGGGATAATACCCCGTTCACCGAGTGTACGAAGTTCTTTCAGGGTGGCCTGCTCTTCGGGGGAAAGTCTGGGGAAGAGATGGCGCACCCGAACTACAAGGGAAAAAGGGGTGAAAGGAGAAAAAATGGGTTAGACGGATAACCTACTTGTAAGCCCTGAAAAAGAGGGTGGGGAAAGATAACAACGTTACCGTCAAGAGGAGAAGACCAGACAAAGGATCCGTTGTAATTCAACTCTCCCGAAACAAAGAAGTAACGGGTCTTCCAATTATGGATGGAAGAACTGCCTGGTGAGAAGAGTTTATAACCTGGTAGAGTGTTGAAATAATACAGCTCCTTCTCGGCAGAATGAGACCGCATTTGGAAGCAACTTCTAAAAAGCGGAACGGTAGGCTGATGGCCCAAGCGGAGCAGGAGCACAGCAAAACAGGTGAGTGAAAGATAAGAGTTCAGAATGAGTTGTGATGGTGCTATGCGGTAAAAACGTAGTACGCTAGAAACAAAAGGGGAAAAAGGGAGCCTAAGACCCAAGTCTAGATAATCGGTATAGAGGCAGAGCTCCTCGGATTTTTGGTCAAGAGCTGACTCAGTAGCAGAGGGTAACCTAACAGTGATATTCGATGGTACGGCAAAGAAATAACGGGCGTTCTGCAGGTCAGACGAGGAGAGCTCACAACGAGCGCTCCGAACTGTTGTAGGTACCCTAAAGGGTTGTGAGGACGTCTCCATAGAAAAAAAAAAAACAAGCCTGAAGGAAACAATACCTAGACCTAAGGGTCAAGCAGAGCAAGCAACAGCAAAGATCAAGAAGAAAGGAGGCCTACACAGATCAAGACAGTAAAATTTCACACAAACAACAAGGCAATCTTACAAGACAAGATCAAACATACAAAGCTAGCGCAAGAACAATGAAGAACATGAAGAACAACAAGACAAAAATACTATAGAAAGGAAAGCATACCTAGCACCGAATAAGGGACTTGTGGAATGGAGAGGAGTAGAGAAGGAAGCAATCCTCTTGGAATGAAGACGAGTGCGGAATGAAGGAGTCCATTGCCCTTTATAAAGAGAGGAGGGCACGAATCCCTGTGGCGGGAATCTCAAGAATTTTCATTTACGAGAAGGACTGCGTCTCAAGGAAGGCATAGGAAACAGAAAATCTCTGACAAATGCACAGACGAGACTTCCCGAGGACAAACGCCACTTCGGAAACACCAAGTTGCCTCGGACACAGCGACAGACGGATGGCCATCAATAATGCCTTCCTCCAACCCACTTTCCAAGGTAGGACGCATTTAATACCTGCTTTTTTATATCTCTCGCAGGACAGAAACGTGCAAGTGCCTCGGGAAAGCGCGAAGGACCAACCAACAGATGAGCACGACTCATCAGGAGGATGGCCCAAACTGACGAGCATGACTCGTGAGGCCAGAACAACCCAACAGATGAGCACGACTCATCAAGAGGATGGCCCAAACTGACGAGCACGACTCGTGAGGCCAGAACAACCCAACAGATGAGCACGACTCATCAGGAGGATGGCCTAAACTGACGAGCATGACTCGTGAGGCCAGAACAACCCAAAAAATGAGCACGACTCATTACGCGGAAAGCCCAAACTGGCGAGCTCGACTCGTGAGGCCAGAACAGCTCGGCAGAAACAGCTCGGCACAAGTCCTGCTTCAAAGAGCTCGGACAAAAGAGCTCGGCACGAGTCCTGCTTCAAAGAGCTCGACATGAATGCTTCCTCGAAGAGCTCGGCCCGAACAGCTCGGCAGAAAATAGCTCAGCACGAGTCCTGCTTCAAAGAGCTCGGATAAAAGAGCTCGGCACGAATCCTTCCCCGAACAGCTCGACAGAAAACGGCTCGGCACGAGTCCTGCGTCAAAGAGCTCGGACAAAAGAGCTCGGCACGAGTCCTGCTTCAAAGAGCTCGACACGAATGCTTCCTCGAAGAGCTCGGCCCGAACAGCTCGGCACGAGTCCTGCTTCAAAGAGCTCGGACAAAAGAGCTCGGTACGAATGCTTCCCCGAACAGCTCGGTAGAAAACAGCTCGGCACGAGTCCTGCTTCAAAGAGCTCGGACTAAAGAGCTCGGCACGAGTCCTGCTTCAAAGAGCTCGGACAAAAAAACTCGACACGAATGCTTCCTCGAAGAGCTCGGCCCGAACAGCTCGGCCGAAACAGCTCGGCACCAGTCCTGCTTCGTAGAGCTCGGTCAAAAGAGCTCGGCCCAAACAGCTTGGAAGAAACAGCTCTGCACAAAACAGCTTGGCGCAAACAGTCGGCATGAGCTACTCAAGTATTCTACCAAAAAAAAAAGAAGAGATGCAAACACAATTAATGATTCAAAATTCTATCCAGAAATTTGAAACTGAGGGGGGGACAACTGATATGCCCATAATTAATCACGCTAATAGGGGCAGGTCAACGCCCGTCTCATACTTTCTCCAAGTCTGACTTTCTGACGAAAGATTAGCTCCGACCTAATAAAGAGAAGGAGAGATTCACGCCGACGCCCTTATTAACCGAGTAATAGGCGCACGCACTTATGGCCGAAGAGCGATTCGCGCCCCCACGCAATAAATCCGAGCCAACCAGCGGTCAACTCAAGCCCCTATAAGTAGGGACTGGGAATACAAGCAAAGGTGAGTCACATAGCACTATTCTACTGTTGCATTTAGCCTTCCTAAAAGCCTTCCTCTTACTTAGGCATCGGAGTGATCCCCCGGAGTACACCTCGGGTCCTCCAAGCCTTTGTTCTTTCCTTCTTTCAGGTCAAGGAGAGTCGAAGGAGCATCCCAACTATTTTTTTTTTTATCCCGCAACAGTTTTGAAAAGGAAAAATAAATGAAAATCTTTTTGAAAAAGAGATTAGATTTGAGAGTACCTTTGTTAATAAGGAAGGTAATTCCTTCAATTCCTTTTTATTGGAATTTAAAAAATTAGCACCCTAAAACACTCATTCTATGAATGGGTACCACGTTTTATCTAGTGTGTGTATATGTGTTGTGTCCCCCTTTTTGAAAAAAAAAATTTCTAAAAGAAAGTGCTTGAAAATATGAAAACATTTTAAAGAACATGTTGTAGCATTAGGCAGTCGACCGCCTACAAAGGTCGATCAACCGCCCTTCTACAACTTATCCTCTTTTGTTCATTATTTTTTAAAAATTTCTAACCTTTAACCCCTTTGAAAAGGATTTCTTAGGATCCATACAGAGCACTTAACGTTATGAAAATCCTACTACTCATTATCAATTCAAAACATACAATCATGCACAAAAAAAAAAAAAAAAGGGAAAGAATAAAGAGAAAAGAGAGACTTTTTTGTTTTTGTTTGGTATGACTGGATCCTTAAAAGATGAATCAAACAATTTGTAATTCCAAAAAAAAACATTTTTAATTTCATATTTAAAATCCATTTTTGGGTTGTTTTTGTATTATTTTTTTTATAAAAAAAAACCTTGACATTTGAATGTTTTGGTTTCTTTAGGAGGAAAATCATAAAACTCAACTTGAAAACTCTTAATTTATTTTTCACAAAAGAGGCTTTTTAAAACATTCAATAGCTACATCATGAAATGGTTCATTAAAAAGTTAATCTAAAAATATATTTTGGTTTGAAAGGAAAACCATAAAACCTATTTTTGAAAAGTGTGGATTTTTTAATGGAGAACCGCAAACCCACCTTGAAATTGTTGAAAAAGGTTGGAGAATATCCAAATGCTACATCATGGATGCATGACCACAAAATATTTTAAAACCTTTGTAAAATCATGGGAGCTTTTATGAAAAAAAACACATAAATTCATCTTCTTGATGAAAGGGATGGTTCACCTTGAAACACTTTAATGAAATGACATTCAACATCAGCCAAATATGCTTTGCTGGGTGTAGAGACCCAAAAATACTTGAAATTTGGGAGAAAATTAAGAAAAAATGCAAAAACTAACACTTTTAGCAGTCAGCCACCTAATAGCCAACATCTACGTTTTCAAGACAAAAGCGGGGCTGATCAACCACCTACATGCATATTTCCACAAAAATGCCAAATTTTGATATTTAAACATGTTTTTTTTTTTTTTCTATGAAATCAAGACAAAAGCATGTCCTACTACTTCTAACATGCATTTTGACATAGATTAATGGAAAAATCATGAAGTATTGGTCATACTATTAAAAAAATCATCAATATGCATCAATATACCTTAATTTTTATGAAACAAGTGAAAATGAACAACGTAGAGGGTTAGATAATAATCTTATTGACGAATAAGCCTCTTATATCAAGTAGAAGCATCTTCACTTCAAATCACACCCCAAATACCCCTTTAAAAGGAAGAGGTGTGTGTGTGTGTGTGTGTGTGTGTGTTTTTTTTTTTTTTAATCTTTCTATTCCTTTAATAAAAGTCCCTTTTTGATTGCATAAAAGACCTTGAAACGTCACCTTGTCCCTACTTGGATGTGCCCATTTCTCTCCCCCTAAGAGGTCCTTTTATAGACCTCCAATTGAAGGGAGGTAAAACCTTTTTGAATTTGAATTTTGAAAATTCAAATTCAAAAATAATTACCAATTACCACAAACCATCAATTGCCAATGTCGTTGCTTGACATGTGGCATAAAAGGGACACATGGCATGCCTAAAATCCCTAGCCAATCAGAAGAAGACATTTCAAAATTTTGAATTTCGCCGAAGCTAGTCGACTGCCTGAAGAAACCAATCGACTGCCTGTGAACGGTGCCATCAGTCAACCACCCAAAGTTCTAGTCGACCTCCTAGTGAAGAATTTTTACTTTCACTTTATCTTCCTTGGTTTTTTATGTCTTCAATTAGGTTAAAATTTGTTTGGTGAAAAAATAACTATCAATAGTTGTCCCTCTTTTGCTAACATTTTTAGATTAAGATGTTAAGAAAAGATAGAGATGTCAATTTTTTACCAAACTCCATCGGGAAACTTCTTAATGAAGATCTCTATTTTCACAAAGATTGGTTTCTTTGCTCTTTTTATTTATTTTTTTTCAACAGTCTTAAAAGTTGATGCAATTTCTTTCTTCATTTGTTGATGATAACTAGGAAATGTGATATAACAATTTTTGTCTACTTTTTTTAAAAAAAATTAAATCATTTTTTAATTTCTAAATAGACTCGACTCTGATAACAAATTTACATATATGTTCAGTGTCCTTCTTTTCCGTTCATCACTTTTCATTATTTTATTGAAAATGGGGCTTGAATCATATATAAATTATATTCATTCGAGGTTGATTTATTATTTGATGGTAAATTTTTCTTGTTATGATAAGCAAATTACATTTTCTGTTTATCAATTTACATGATTATAGTCCCAAGGTAAAATTATTTATTTTCATGGTGAAGTATTAGCACAAGATGGGTAGGAGGGAAGGTTTTAAATATCTTACGCTGCATTTGGAATTTAGACAAATTTCTACACAATTTTTTGATAAGATACAAATTCAAACTAAAAATTTTTTCCAAATATATAACAAGAGAGAATTGCAAATAGAATTTAAATAATCAAATCACTTCACTGACATGGACGAAGGCAATTTTGATTAGAGACTTGACATCTGATTGCCAGAATATATAATTTAAGCATAGTCAACTTCACACTTGTTTTTCTCTATAACTATATATTCACTTCTCCTAAGTTCTAAATATTTTAAATGACTCAAACGTGAGTAAATGCAAATAAATGATAATTAACTGTTTATTTATTTTTGAATGATTTCAAAAAATGGGGCAAGTTCTGTTAGAAATAAAGTAGGTTTTGTTTGTAAATAGTTAAAAAGTGAGGGATATAATTGGAATGTATTCTATTCATTAAATGTAATAGTATAAATAGTGATGTACAGTACATTCATTTTACTTTTTTTTCGATCATTCTTGAATATCGAAGAGATTTTCTCATTTGGTCTTTGTCTCTTCTATGTCTTTTGCCTTGTTTCTAGATTACTTTCTTCAATTTCTTTGTTTGTTTATATGGTATTAGAGAATTTATATATTCTCTTTTCCTGTTGCTATGCTTCTCATCAATGGAGTCATTTTCATCATCTTCTTTGTTCAACACCTCCGAGGATCCTACCAGTCCTTACTTCTTGCATCACGGTGACAATCCCGGTACGATTCTCGTCTCTCAACTTCTCTATGGAGAAAACTATAACACTTGGATTCGTTCTATGTTAATGGCACTCGGTACAAAGAATAAGACTACATTTGTTGATGAAACTCTTTTGAAACCTAATTCCTCATATCCACTTTATTCTTTGTGGATTCGTTGTAATAACCTAGTTCTCTCTTGGCTGCTTAATTCTCTTTCAAAAGAAATTGCCACAAGTATCATCTTTATTGATATTGTTAAAGAGGTTTGGAGTGATCTGAAGGAACATTTCTCTCAAGGAAACGGACCTCGAATTTTTCAATTGCAAAAATCTATAGCTTCCTTAGCTCAAGATCAGATGTCTGTATGCCATTATGTTACTCATCTCAAAGGTTTATGGAGTGAACTAACCAATTACCGACCCCTACCAAGTTGTTCTTGTGGTGCCTTAAGGACTTTAGTCGATTATCAGCAGCAGAAATATGTGATGAAGTTTTTAATGGGCCTTAATGAGTCTTATTTACCTATCCGTGGCCAAATCTTATTAATGGATCCTCTACCTCCCATTAATAAGGTTTCTTCTTTGATTCTTCAAGAAGAGCATCAACGAGGTATTTCCACCTTTGTTTGTATCCCTAAAGCTACTGCATTAGCCAGTCACTCTACTAATGTTAAACAATCTAGTAAGCCCAGAGAGAAACCAATCTGTAGCTATTGTAAAAAGATTGGTCATACAAAAGATAAATCCTATCACTTTCATGGATTTCCACCTGGATTCAAGCTCACAAAGCTTAAGCCATATTTTGCATCTGTTAATCAAGCTATTGCTATTTCTTCATAGGAGGAACTCAATGAAGTTCCTAAGATACCTATAACACAATAGCAGTATCAACAACAGGTTTCTTTACTAAATTCCAATTCTTCAAAAGGCAAACTCGACAACACTTGTCACGCCCCGATCCCGAAATGGAACCAGGGGCGAAAATATAATCTAACAAGTCCCTGTATCCAACAAAACATCCAAAGATACAGTACATAGGATGAGGGTCCGACCCCGTGGGGTTCCTAGGCACCCTATACACATCCAAACACAACAGAATATACGCAGCAAAAAAAGGTCATTCTATACAAACATGGTACCATACCAGAGTCTATACAAGAGCATAAATAAGGCTCCACCATACAACATACAACTAGGTGCCCAACATATCTCAAAATGACAACCCACAAAACACAAGTCCTAGCACTTACCCAAGCGCTACTCGCAGTACACCGGCCACTACGTTCCCGACACAAGGACGCTAGTTCTGGTTACTCGAAGGACCTGAAAAATATGTACGTACAGCAGGGGTAAGACATCTCTCAATAAGGAAGAATGCATGTTATATCGGTGTGTGGCATTTGAGTGTTATCATGACGCAATACATATACAGTTAAATGCAGTTCTAGTACTAATTTCACAATAGTGTATACACGCACATACAAATGATCAGCAATCCCAGTGTCGTCGCACCTTTCGGCCCAAAGCCGGCCTGTGACATATGGTGTTGGCCTGTAGTCAACCCGCGAAACATGGCGCCACCGGCACATGGCTAGTCCTAAACTCCCATGGCATCGTACCGGCGCTAAACTGGTGGATCCACACCCTTCAGTGATCAGCCAGAATAGGCTCACGCCCTTGAATATAGAGCCGAACACTCTACCAACCTATGGCTAGCGATTTCATATGCCTTCGGATATAAAGTCGGACACTCTCACTACATGGAACAAATTCGAAACCGCATTCCTACTCGCATTTCAACCAAACACAATATAAACATGCATGCTCATATAACCAAACAAACCACACCCATTTGGTAATCTAAAATCATGGTTTTCCAAACACATACAGTTTAAAACAAGTCAAGGCACGACCATCCCTATAACACAGTATAAATCAACATATACATTCGATTTTCAACAAAACCAGGGATGCAGCCTGTCGCCCCCTTTTCCCAAAATTGTAATCATGAAAAACCCATAGTTTCCCTATTAAATCCCCCCAAATAAGTATCCAAAACACACACAGGACCGTGAACCACAGTTCTACCGAGTTCGATTTTGAAAATAACCGATATAAATAGATTACCTTTCCCCCAAATGACAATTCCCGAACTCTAAGGCCCCTAAACCGCGAACCAAGATCCAAAACCTACAAATCCAAGTATAGAAGATACTCACAAGACTATTCTCTACAAAACTACCATATCAGAATTGAAAATTGAGTTTTACCTTGATTTTACACCAAAACCCGAAAAGAGCTGAATCGAAAATCCGATCCATAGAACTTGTAGAGAATCCTTCCACGATCCTCGTGGTAACTTCAGATCATCAAATTAGACAATGAAAGGTGAAGAAATCTAGAGAGATGGAGAGTAGGAGGAGTTTCTAGAGATATATGGAGAGAAAAATTGCGTCCTCGTCAGCGAGGTCCTATTGTCTTCTCGTCGACAAGACCATGACCTCGTCAATGAGCTTGGGATTTTCGATTTTCTGAAACTTCTCGGCTTCTCCTCATCGACAAGCCCTGAAATTCGTCACACTTCACAATACCTCTTAGCTTCTCCTCGTCGACAAACACCTGCTCCTTATCGATGAGAAATGTGAGGCCTTTGTCGACGAACTTTGGCTTCGTCGACGAAGCCTATTTAATTACCTTTTTACCCCTTTCTTCTTTAATTAATCCCTTATTTCACGATTCGGGTTCTTACAACACTACTTCTCACATTGCTGCCAACAAGACAGGTGATCTTTCTCATTCAATTTTATCACCTCATCATTCATTTTTTATTTTTTCATTCTTGACAAGTTTATATCATTCATCTTCAAATCATGTTTCCTGGATTGTAGATACAAGTGCAACTGACCATATGGTCAATTCCACTTCATATTTTACTTATTTCATTCCAGTATCAAATACACATGTTAATCTTCCCAATGGTTTCAAGGTTAATGTCACTCATATTGGCACCATAGCTCTAACTGATTCATTAATCCTCACCAATGTTCTTTGTATTCCATCATTTGCTTTTAATCTCATTTCAATCAATAAACTAACTTCCTCACTCAATTTTTGTGTTCTTTTCTTAGCTTAACACCGTTTTGTTCAAGTCCTGCAAACTTGGAAGACGATTGGATGGGGTAAACTATAGAATGCCTATATTACATGGCATCCAAGTCATCATGTACTGCTTCCCCTTCTCTTGCTTCCTTTGTTTCATCTACTACAAATTGTTCTTCTTTTGATGTATGGCATTATCATTTAGGACATGTACCAGCTTCCAAGCAGCTTGTTTTACATAATTCTTGTCCTTCCATTTCTATTTCATCACATATTCATTGTGATATCTGTCATTTTGCTAAACAGCAACGTTTACCTTTTTCACTAAGTGAGTCTTTTAGTTCCTCTATTTTTGAGATAGTTCATTGTGATATTTGGGGACCCTTCTCTATTGCTACTATAGAAGGTTTTAGAAATTTTTCTTACCATTGTAGATGATTTCAGTCATTGTACTTGGGTTTATCTCATGAAAAATAAAGCTAATACACGTTTCTTTCTGAAAAAAAAATTTTCTCTTGTTCATACTCAATTCAATGCCAATATAAAAATCTTACGATCTGATAATGGTCAAGAATTTAACATGTCTGATTTTTACTGTTCTCATGGTGTCATTCATTAATGTAGTTGCACTTATACAACAAAACAAAATGGCATTGTTGAGCGTAAACACAAGCACTTGTTACAAGTTGCTAGAACCCTTCATTTTCAGGCACATTTACCATGAACATTTTGGGGGGATTGTGTTCTAACAGCCACATATTTAATAAATAGAACCCCCACTCCCCTTCTTTCTAATATAAGTCCATATCAACTTTTGTTTTCCAAATTACCTTCTTACACTCATTTGCATGTCTTTGGTTGTCTTTGTTATGTTGCCATCACTACCCCAAAACACAAGTTTGACTCAAGAGCTTGTAAGTGTCTTTTTCTTGGTTATCCCTATGGATTCAAAGGTTATAAGCTACTTGATCTTCAATCTCATGCTTTTTTTATTTCTCATGATGTTATTTTTTATGAGTCATTTTTTCCATATAAAGCTACTTCCCCTTCTTCTTCTTCTCCTCCAACCAATGATAATAATCTAGTTCTCCCTCTTTCTTTTTCAAATTCTCTTTCCACTTCTCTTCCCCCTTCTCCTTCTTCATCTCCTATAATTCCTACCTCTTCATCTCACATTTCTCCTTCTTTTCCATCCCCTTCTACTGCACCTATTTCTCCTATTGTTCGAACATCAACTCGGGTTAGACATCCTCCATCTTATCTACAACAGTATCATTGTGACTTACGACTTAATTCTCATCCCCATTATGTCTCTTTCATGTCTACAAACTCTACACATTCAGGTACGCCTTTCTCTTTATCTCATGTTCTTTCATATGATCATTTATCTCTACCTCATTGTGCATTTACTATTTCTCTTTCCTCATCTTTTGAACCCAAATTTTGCCACCAAGTTGTCCAATATCCTCATTGGAGGGAAGCCATGTCTGTTGAATTATCCGCTCTTGAGGCAAATAACACTTGGGTTCTCTCTGATTTACCTCCTAACAAACACCCTATTGGCTGCAAATGGGTGTTTAGAATTAAATATAAGGCAGATGGCACGATTGAAAGGTACAAAGCCCGACTTGTGGCTAAAGGCTACACTCAAATTGAAGGTTTAGACTATTTTGATACCTTTTCTTCTGTTGCTAAACTCACTACCGAATGATGTCTTCTTGCCCTTGCCTCTATTCATCATTGGAACTTACATCAACTTGATGTAAATAATGCTTTTTTACATGGAGATCTTTTTTAGGAGGTTTACATGGTGCTGCCTCCTGGTTATGGCAGCAAGGGGGAGACACGTGTTTGCAAATTACAAAAATCCATTTATGGCTTGAAGCAAGCTTCAAGACAATGGTTCAATAAACTGACCAGTTTTCTTCTTGAAAGTGGCTTTGTTCAGTCCAAGAATAATTATTCTCTCTTCACTAAAAAAACTGGTGGTACTTTCCTAGCACTATTAGTGTATGTTGATGATGTAATAGTGGCTAGCAATAATCCTCAGCAAGTGACAAAAATAAAAGAGTTGTTGCACAATAAATTCAGAATTAAAGACCTTGGTTTATTGAAATATTTTCTAGATTTTGAAGTGGCTAGATCAGCCAAGGGAATTTCTATTTGCCAAAGACATTATGCTTTAGATATTCTAAATGATATTGGTTATCTTGGTGCAAAACCATTCAAACTTCCAATGATTTCCAATCTAAAGCTTAGACAATCGGATTTAGCTTTTCTTGATGATTCAACAAGCTACAAAAGATTGATAGGGAGGTTGTTGTATCTTACTATGACAAGACTAGATTTATCCTACTCAATTCAAGTCTTGAGTCAGTTTATGGACAAACCGATACAAAGCCATATGGATGCAACTTATCAGGTTCTAAAATACATCAAAAGGACACCAAGTCAAGGGATCTTCTTTCCTTCTTCTTCATCATTACATTTGAAGACATATAGTGATTCAGATTGGGCATCTTGCCCTGACACAAGACATTCAGTCACTGGATATTATGTTTTCCTTGGTGATTATTTGATTTCATGGAAATCAAAGAAACAAACAACTATTTTCAGGTCATCAGCGGAGGCCGAGTATAGGGGCACTTGCATCTACAAGTTGTGAACTTGTATGGTTGATATCCTTGTTGAAAGATTTTGGTGTTGATCATAAACAAGCAGCTTTATTATTCTGTGATAGTCAGGCAACCTTCCATATAACAGCAAATCCAATATTTCATAAGAGAACGAAACATATGGAAATTGATTCTCACTTGGTGATAGAAAAAATTCAGTTAAGGATCCTTAGAACACTACATGTCTCATTCAAGCATCAAGTGGCAGACATTTTGACAAAGGCTCTTGAAATTGATCAATTTACTTTTCTTTCCAAGATAGGAGTGCATAATATACACTCTTCAACTTGAGGGGGTGTTAAAAATAATGTGGATTTTGTTTGTAAATAGTTAGAAAGTGAGGGATATAATAAGAATGTAATTTATTCATTAAATGTAATAGTATAAATAGTGTACAGTACATTCACTTTACTGTTTTTTTTTGGATCATTCTGGAATGTAGAAGAGATTGTACAGTACATTCACTATACCTTTTTTTTCGATAATACTGGAATATAGAAGAGATTTTCTCATTTGGTCTTCGTCTCTTCTACATCTTTTCCCTTGTTTCCAGATTACTTCCTTCAATTTCTTTGTTTGTTTACAAGTTCTTCAATGCTGTAGTGGCCCTTTGCTTCAGGGTTCTAGAGTGGTGTGGCTCAGTGTCACCAACAATACATTCAATACATTAACTGCCATTACTATTTGCAAACTGAATTTGTTTTAAATTATTGAACTTTTTACGATTTTGTTCGGGTTGATATCGGAACGTACAAAGCACGCACACTGGTTTATTAACGTAAATGCAAACGAGCTTGCAGTCTTAGACATACCAGGATCCAAACAAGTGAAAAATATACCAGCAGCCAACCTAGGAAGGTAAACATGGCTTGGCTTTGCACATGTAAATACATCAACATCATATGCATCAATCATATGGCAAGTTCAGGATTAAGAACTCATTGTTCAGAATCATCAGTATAATATGCCTCAGTGTACATAATAAAGCGTTTGGATGAAGTCTAAAATGCTTGCATTGATTTCTTCAGGCTTCTCTTGTTTAGAAAAGTGAGCAACTTCTTCCACTGGTGCTACGGAAAGCAAAAAATGGCGTGCTTCTTGAAGCCTCCTCTTTCTAATCCTTCAGACCTATGGCATATATTTATATGTCAGGTTCCATTTAGGTCCCCAGCAATGAATTCAGCCGACGCTTTTACTACTTTGTGCTCGGGTCCGCGCAGCAGTAAGCTCTCAGTTTCCACAACAGCTAAACACAAGTCCCGGTCTGATGACTTTTGCAATCAGGGTTAATGATGAGAAAGAACAAATCTCATCTTCATGTAACTCGTGCTAAAAAATGCAACAAACATTGGTACATACAAATATAGAGGTATGGGATGCCAATTCTTTTTTTATTATAAACAATGGTCCATCATCTAAATCAAGAACCATCAGATGAGTAACAAATTCTTAGGAAAGCAGAGACGGTCTTTCTCCTGCAAACATTGATCCGTCATTTAATTAAATCAAAGTTAATGTTCTGAAAACTAATTCATCTTAGTATTCACATGCAAATGGAAAGTTTCCCTGCTGCGCTATATACACTAGCCATGCATGTTCCTCGTATCAGCATATTACAAATTCAACAAAGGTTGGAGAAGACACAGCCGAAGATCGATAGTAATTCACTCCAGTGAAGTCCTTATGACTGATTTCTCAATTCTACTCGTATCTTTTTGCAAGCAAAGTTGTTTCTGCTTCAATAGGATTCTGCAGCACAATTGACAATATTACTGTGCATATCAATTTTAGAAGGAAAAGGATGTGTTTCACAAAGTTTGCAGACATGGTAATAGGTGTGAATCCTACCATCCACTCCGCATCAAATATGTGCATGGGAAGCACAACCCAGCATATAACATCCAATCGTGTGATATCCATCAGGTGATCCAGGCTTGAATCACGCCATTCCAATTGGAATGTACTCGTCTAATTCCATGAACGGGAAAATACACACAATGATGTTATTATATGGTCCTAAGTTGTTAATACACTATGCAAATTCTCCAATTGAAGTATTAGTTTAATACTAAAACCCGTGCACACGCAACACGCAAGGAAGAGCATTTAGTTTCTTTGGTATGGATTAACACTAAATCCATAGGAAGGATTAAAGGTATTTAAAACATCAAGACAATCATTGGGCAAACATTTGACAAATCAAACAGTTGACACACTCAAATTCTCTGTTAAAATAACATGGAATTTATCTCTTTTTTTCTTGGCTAGGTACATATCATTAGGTTCCAAAGACCTAATTTTGACTTGGGGGGAAAAAATGCAAAAACTGTCTATACTGCAAACAAAACACTAACCCTGCATTTGAGAGCATGGTATTTGGACTTTGGATTTGAATTTGTGTGGATTTGAATAAAACATAAGACAAAATTGTATTGACTTGCTTGCATTTCATACAAAGACAAATCCAAGCTCCAAATTCCATGATCCCAAACACTACCTAAGATCCATCCATTGAAGTCAACAACAGATAAAGGAACCCAACATTTTAACGACAGCAGTAAGCGTAGTTTCCCCCATGATCCACATCCAATGGTTCCAATGGCCCCTATAGTGAACACAATAAAAGTATAATTATGCATAATGAAAGTCTCGTGCCCTTAACAAACTATAAATATGCCACATACATTGCTCTTTTGTGACTGGGGCTGGGGGGTTAGTGGCAAACAGGGTATTTATGTTAAGAGCTCACGTAGAAAGGGAATAACTGAACTCTGAACAGCTTATGGGAATTGAATCAGCTCGCCAAGTATCATGGATGGATGTCTTACTTCCATTTGGATGCATTTTTAATGTGCCAAATTGCTTCTATCACAACACTATTCTAAGTATAGAATTCAAAAGGTTCTTATAAAGAAACATAATATCAACTTCATTTTGGTGATTATGTCTACTTAACCTGCAATACCAACCCACATCTACATCCCAAGTCAAGCAAGAAGAATTTAAGAATGAAAGTCCAAAAAGGACATGACATTTACATCTAACATTGTTTCACAAAGGCACAGGGTTCTCATTTGTTAACATCAGCACTGAAAAATAAATTCACGGTTATATAGTTGCCAAAAATTATTTTTTCAATAAAATACACAAAAATCAATATCACAAAATTCTGTGCTTGAAGAATAGGCAAGAATCTTGATCAAATTCTATGAGCAGGGAATGTGGCTAGGTCACTTGCAGGTAACAAAGCTTGTCTTCCAATTAATTATAATAAAGAAATTTCATCATAAGAAAAGCGATTCTAATTTTCTTAATTTTTCCCAAGAGAGTTTAAATGTAAGTCATTAGTTGGTTAATGCCCTAATCACCTCACCAGTGTAATCCCAAAGAAGCAAAGACCTTACCTCAATATATATTAAACATAGTGAAGGAAGCATCTATTATGTGAACAAAGCAAGACAAGAAAATTGAACAGATCAATGTTACCTAGAACATGGAACGTTCTGGTTTGTGGAACAGGAATGGGATTGCAGTACCATACATGCTCTAAAATGTGAAACATTAGGGGTATACTTAAATAGATATATTGATGATAAAAGTGTGATAGCACTTGTATATTTTGGAGAGGATGTTGACGCATGTTTCTAAATCTAGAAGAAATTTTCTGTTGTGAAATAGATTAATGGCAGAATATAGAATTAAAATGTGATGACTCCCCACTTTTTACTAATAAAAAATATGTTATCTGAAAAATACTGAATTAAAAATTTGGATTGTCAAATTTAGCGATCTGGAATGAAAATGTACCACATTTCAAAATATTTGTACCAATACATGCTTTGCTTGGGTGTTAAGAGTTTTCTGATAACGATGGAGAAAATATATGAATTAGTTAAATTACTACTAGGAAATTTCAGTGATATGTCAGAATCTCCTCCCCCTCCTACCCCCAAAAAAAAAGGAAACAACATATCAAAGGCCTAAATTGCATCTAAAAAATAGAAGCAGAAAATTGCAACAGATCAAGGCCCTCTTCTCGATCATTTCAAAGAGAGAGAGAGAGAGAGAGAGAAAGACTCACCATAGTAGCAGCTCTCAGGTTATGACTCACCATAGTACCAGCTCTCAGGTTGCTGTCAGTCGGAGAGGTCAAGAAGATGCAACCGTAGTTAGGGCTTGGAATTTAAGAGAGAGAGAGAGAGGGAGAGGCAAGATTAGTTAATTGTGCTGGTCCTGGTTTATGATCTTGCGAGATTTGAACAATAAAGGTGAGAGATGGTCAACAGTGGTTGGGAAAGGTCGAAAAAAAGAAATATGATTTGCAATTTTCAATTACTTAAGGTGAGCAACTTGTGAATGATACAAGCAACAAATCATCCATGTCAAATCTCTACTCACGAACACACCCAGCTCAAAGGCACTCGTTAGCCATGTCAAACCTTAATCATGTAGTTTTTTTTTTTCATCATCATCCGAGATCAACTTACGTGCATGTTTCCTTCTCTTACTCAGATGTCTTCCTCCGTCTCTGTCCCCATCCCTGTCCCTCTCCCTGTCCGATGAATCATCAATAAAATCAATATAATGTCTTTTATTCTTCCTTTTATCATGATTGTTGAGTTTATTCTGGTTTTTTGAGCTGTCCCTTTTGTGACCACGGTGTCCTTCCCCATCCCTGTCCCTATCTGACCAATATGCATCAGAATTAGTATCATAAGCTCTATTCCTACCATCACAAGGATCATCTGGAAATTTGCTTTGATGTCTTGAGGTTTTTCTTGCATGGCCTCTGTGCCTATTTTTCTGTCTGTGTCTATCATTGCCTTTTTCTCTGTCTCTGCCTCTGTCTGACCAAAAAGAATCGCTTTCATGAGTGCTGCTCTTGCTGTCTCCATGATCATTCGATACTTCCAATGTTATATGTCTAGAACTTTTCCTTCTGCGACCACTTTGTCTGTCCCTGTCCCCATCCAAGCAGTCTCCATATGAATCAGTTTCATGAGTTGCCATGTTGCAGTCCCAAAGAACATCTGAGGATTCCAATACGGTTTTCCTATGTCTTGAACTTTGACTTAAGTGACCGGGAAGTTTGTCTCCACCCTTGTCCTTGTCCAACCAATCTATGTCAGAATCTGTTTCGAGAGCTCTGTTCCGGCTGTCTCCATGGTCATCCAGTAGTGCCAAACCGGCATTCTGCTGTTTTGAGCTTCTTCTTATATAATTATTGTGTCCATCTGTGTCCCCATCCCTATCTGACCAATCCCCATCGGAGTCGGTTTCATGAGTCCTGCTCCTTCTGCACTGACTATCTTCAAATATCATTCTCTCTTCACATTTTCGCTTTCTACCGTCACTTCTTCTCCTCTCTTTGCTTTTCTGTACATCATTCTCATCACGAAGGCTTCTATCAGTACCCCTATTCAAGTGATCCATATCCTTGGATCTAGATCTTCTTACACGGTACCTACTGTTCAAAAACAAAACAAGGAGTAAACAATAATCCTAACCATGAGCACAATGAGAAGAACGCAAATTAATGTGGGAATATAATCCTAAACAAGAAGAAAGAAAATAAAAAACAATAATATAAGCAAGCAGTGAGAGGGGGGAAGGTGAGAAATAATGAAATCATCTTTTCCAACATAGGGGTGATAAATTGATACAGCATGCATGTAATGAAAAAATTTAAACCAGGACAAATTTTTTATGCTACATGCCCAAGGATATTCCACACACATGCAGAAAATCGAAATAAAAATAAAAGAAATGAGAACATAGCAATTTACATGGTTCAACTGTGTGCACATGACGAGCCTCTACAAAATATCCACTATATCGTCAATGAACACAGCCTTAGGGTTTCAACCCTCGGCTACAAGTGCATGTGTGTGTAGACCCCAACAAGAAAACACCAAAAGACCCTCATACAACAATATAATGACACTATCACTTGTGTCTCAAAAGACGAGATTGTACCGCAAGGAGACGAAGTGGATAAGCCCTCTGAAAAGGAGGCACAACTCAACAGAATTCCATGGGAATAGACTGAGCTAGGTTAGCCCAGGGCCAAGAATGAATTAACAAAGTTGCAGCTAACACAAGCTCAGAGTAGTCCAAAGTTAGGCCTTCACAGATATACCAAGCCCTGGCTCTGAATGAGTCGTAATCCAGAGCCAAGCTCACGTGCTCCAAACTTGGGCTTAAACCGATATGTCCAGGCCTGACTCCAAGAACACATTATAGTCCACGGTTAAGTCTGCCCTGCTGTATATCCATTGAAGGAAAGAAAATTTCCAAGAAAAGAGAACAGAACTTTCAATTTCAACTCTCAGCATTTTTTAGCTGCTTTTGTCTTTTTCTTTTCTTTTTTTTTCAGATTTCCATTTATATTGCTACATTATAAGCATATAATAAAGGAGACGAATGTCCACAGCAGGATTTTGTCAGGCAGTCATGAGAGAAGACTTTTAATGTTGAGTTATTGGGTGATACAAAACTACTGGTAAGCATCAGTGAGTTGGCTGGACAGAAATCCTCATTTTTGTTGTTGAACAATAAAGCTTTTACATGGATTACAGGTCTATTGGAAGTATTTTGGTCTGGAAAATAGAATCACCCTTGTGTGAAAAACAATAGGGTTTCAGGATACTAAAGAGGTTCTTGATGAATCCTATGGGTTTATTCAAAATCCTTCATACTGAGGGACCCAACTGTTAGGAACCCAGACGGTGAGGACACAATAGGATGGCAGAGGCCTTATATGACAATAGTAAGCACTAATATATGGAGATTCTTAATGCTACATGAGATAGACTAACAATGGGCCAGCCAATTTACGGTGCCCGACTTGGGCAGAATGTGATTCAAAGAATTTAGTGGAGGGGCAGGATAAAGGAGAAGTGCCAGCTGCTGGTAACCAGTAGTTTTTTTCAGTGTGTGAGATCACAAATCAGAGGCTAAAATTTGCTCATCTACTGATGAATGGAGCCGGTTCCTGAAAATCCAGTAAGCAGCTGTGAACTGTTTGAAGGAGCTTTCTGGGTAACGGTTGGTTGGAGGGGCTCTATTCACAATCCTCTAGTGATTGTGAATTGAGCAATATTCTGTTGTCTAACATACAGTCTATTTGGTTTGAGCAAGTGTATAGCTACTAGGATCAACAGATTCTCGTATTCTTGTCTACTGCAGAGTGGAAGCTACTTTTCCCATAGAGTAATCTGAGGGTGCCACTGAGGGCACTATTGCCATTGAGTTCAGTCCTGGTAAATGAGGAACACCACTCCATTAAGGTTTGAGAATATGCTATCTCCTCAGCTTGATTTGTGGAGTTTGTTGGAGTATGTGGCTCATATTGAGTGGAACACATGCACAGGGAAAGCATGCTGAGGAAAAACAAGGAAGCCGGGCCGTAGGAAAAAACAGTCGACGGTTACATTGATGGTTTAATCTCGGGAAGAAACCGTCGACGATTTGCTGAAACCATCGACGGTTTTGTTCGGCGCTGTTTTTGAATTTTGAATTGGGAAGATCAGTAGGTTGGGGATTCAGAGGCAAAACCCGAAGGGATTGATACAAGGGTATTTGGGGAACTTCCTAATCCCTTTGTACGCCGTAGGGTTAGCATATATACAATGTTGTAACCCTGGTTTTGTGATGATAGTGAAAATCAGCCACCGCTTGCTCCCATGGACGTAGGCACATTGCCAAACCACATTAATTCTTGTGTCATTGTTTTTTTGCTTTCCTTATTACCTGCGTGATTGTATTTCTGTATTGTTCATCGTTGGTTGCTGCATTACACGATCCGGGTTTGTTTCCACTACGCATTAATTTGCACAACAATAGAAATAACTAAAAAATATTTATTTGATAATAAAAGCGAAATGTATATATTTGTCATACATACTGACGGATCACTGCCTCCACTTCTCAGTTAAAAAATATATTATCTGGTCCCTTTTCTGCCCACAGCAGTTTTTGCGCACACAGTATCATATATCTCGTAGCTTCAGGAAGTGCATGCAGTGAACTAAGTGAAACGTACGTGATCGCGTTGCAAGGAAACAGAAGACCAGCTGTAGCAAAGCTCTTGACATATTCTCCTTGATCAAACCCCCCGGTGTCCCATAAAACTCCATTTTCCGCGCATGCAACCATGCAGGCTGTTAGCTCCACCAGCTAGCTGCTTTATTAATACATTTCCACCATCTCCACGAAGAAGAAGATGGAGACTACCAAGACAACCTTCTCTCTCTCTCTCTCTCTCTCTCAATGTATATTCTATCTTCATTGGTTTTTAATTGTGTAAATGCATGCATGGAAATGTAATGATCAACGACGATGATTGGGAGTAGAAGAGGGGGTGGTGGAAGTGGAAGGAAGGATGTGCAAGTCACAGAGCCATAAATTCAAGGAAGTACACCTGAGGGACCACAACTGTGCAGTAGTGTGCAGGGCGCTAGAGGGTTTCAGCAGTGGTCACCGCCAGGGGTTTTTTCGTCGGTGTTTCTGCACCAGAGGTTGTTGATCAATGCATGCTCCTCTCGATCCATTGTTACCAAAGAGACGATATGCATGCACCCGCCCTACCCTATTAATAAAATAAGTAAATCCACATCTATCATATCCATGTGTACTACGTGTTAATTTCTTCTTCATGCATGTACTCTCTGCAGCTGATTAACCAGCTAGATAGCTGCTGCATCTTCTTCTCTTTTCGTGGGTAAAGATCAGGGCTGTTGATCATGCCAGTGTCAATTAATAATGTTGGCTTTAGTTAATTACTCTATTGCGTGTGTGTGCATAGGCCTTGGGGCACTACTAGGCTGATGGTGTGGTGGCTAATCAATTTCTTGTTCTTGTTAATTTTCTGTTTCCTTTTGCTCAGGGCAGCGACGTTAAGGCTGCAATAGAGCCCAGTGGAGCTAGCCTAGCTAGGGTCTTTTATATCGAGTACGCATTATATAATCATCGAAATTTTGGTCATATAAAGATTGTCGGCATTTAAAAAAATAAGTATTAATGCATGCATTATAGTTTTTTTGAAATAGGTAATATCATTAAATAGTAAAGAATTCAAGCAAGATGCTTGGATTATTTATCAAGTCTTGGAGGGGGGGGGGGGGGGTGCGCAGTTTGTTGTTAAGAGAAGGGAGGGTTACTGTTTTCTCAAGAAGTATACTAGGGAAAAATTGGAAGTTAGGAACTTGGAAGTTTTTGGTGATGTGAGATCTAAAAACAATGGATATGTTTGGTACGGAATTGGCAGGGTAAAAAGGTTGGAAGAGTAGGGTTTTTCTATACGAGGATTTGTTTAGTGGAAGACCCGAGCTCTAAATTAGTTTGATAATATTATTTGAGGCTAACAGCTGCAGGCAAAAACTAGACCGAAGTGAGTTATGGAAAAATATTGTATAGCAAGGCTCTTTCATAGGGTGGCTGGTGGAAGAAAGAGGGAGAGTTTTATAGAAGAACTGGAAATTTGGTGTGAAGTGAGATCGTTTAAGGATCATAATGTTATTATAGATGAGATCGATGATTTTTGTAGGTTTATTTAGACGATGATGTTGGTAACCCTATAAATGAAGGGTGAATTATGAGGTCATGTTTTGTGATTAGAACTTAGAAAGGCCTTTGCAGAAGCAAGGAGGGCCATGTTTGATATAGGGGGAAAGAAGGCTCCAGAACAAGATGGTTTGACCATGATTTTCTTTTAAGATTGTTAGGAAATTGTAAAGTGTAATCTTATGAGAGTGTATGATGAATTCTACGCTAACGGTGTGATGGGGAGGAGCATTAACACCATCTTCATTATCCTTATTCTGAAGAAAGATAAATATATCAAGATTAAGGATTCTAAGCCTATTAGCTTGGTTCCCCATGTCCAAAAGATTTTGACCAAAGTTCTTTCAATAGATTGTATTGTGTTGGCCAGAACAATTTCTTGAACCCGGAGTTTTGTTTGTGGGCCCCAGATTTTAGATGTTACATTGGTAACCAATGAGATAGTGGATGGTGATAGAAGGAGAGGCAGGCCAAGTGTGATTCTAAAGCTAAATTTTGGGAAGGCATGTGATTGTGTATATTTGAAGGTTCTAGGTAGAACATTTGATAGAGGGGATTCTGAGGAGTAGGCAAAAAAAGAAGATTAGTACTTCTCATTTTGTCTCTCTCAATAGCAGCTTTCTTAGGATACCATTTCTTTTCCCTATCTGAGGGTATGAATGGCTTCTCTAAGATGTTGGATATATCACATAATTAAAAGAAGATTTCAAGGTCGAGGATTAATTTATCAGAACAGTGAGGCTGTCGGAATTGATGCTGAATCCAGTGTCCTTGCCTGCAATATATCGATGGCAGGGTGTGGTATTCTGTTCTTGCCTCTTGTGTGTTTAGGTGTTTCCCTATGTGGTGTTCCATTTCAGACCTGGTAGCTGAGACTTGAGAAGGTCTTTAGGAGTAGGGGCGAGCATAATTCGGCCAAAACAAAATTAACTAAGTAAATACGGTCAATTTGGTACAATTAAAAAATTATTCGGTTCAGTTCAGCTTTTACTTTCACTGAATTGCAGTTTTTGTTTTCTGGTTCAGTTCTAGGATTTAATGTATTATGTTAACCGAATTAACCGATAGTATATACTAATAATTAATAATTTTATATATTTTATATATATATTACATATATTATATATTTTATAATTATATATATTAAAATTTTATACATATTACATAAATTATATATATTAAAAAATTAATTTAGTTAAAATCGGTTAACCAATTTAACCAAAAATCAGTTTGGACGGTTTTAGGTTCGGTTAATGTGAAATTTTGGTTCAGTTCAGTTTGGTTAACAAGATTCTTTAACCAAAATTTTTGGTTAATTCAGTTAATTAACCAAATTAACCGTATTGACCGAACACTCACCCCTATTTAGGAGGTTGGATGGGTGGATGGATGTTTACTTCACATTAGTTAGTCGTTCAGCTTGTTCTTTCATTCAGACCCGCCTTTCATCTATATTTTGCACTATTTGTCTTGGTTTAGGGTTCTATTGTCTATTGCTCATAAGTTAGAAACACTGATGAGTACTTTTTGTGGTCTGGGATTGGAGAAAGTAAAGAGGGATATTAAAGGATGCTTGTGAAGGGAGTCAAAGTGGGAGACAAAAAAATCTACATATCTTTCATTAACTGTCTACTAATAATACCATTTTCTCCCTATCAGCATGAATAGTTTCACTAATGTGTTGACGATCTTGCAAATCTCTATGATGTTTTCCAGGAAGGGAACTGATTTGTCCAAGAGTGAGACTCTAGGAATAAATGTTTTAACCTAGTGTCCTTTATTGTAACATATAAGTGGCAGGATGTGGAATCTACTTCTTGCCCCTTATGTATTTAGGTGTTCGGTGTTTCATGGGCGACAGTAAGACCACTTTATTAGTTGGAAGTTGGAACTCGGAAGATTATCTATAAGCCTAAGAGTAACAGGTCTTTGAGTCTGGATAAGTGGGGAAGTGATGTAGCAAATACGGGCTTGGCAAAATGGTGGGCTGCTAGAGCTGGTGCTAATGTTAGCCACGCAAGGCCTATAGGAGGGAAGATCCTCGTTGTATGATGGGCACCTTGACTGGAGGTTGCCAGACCTCCATTTCAGTTTTAGTTGTGTTCCAATCAAGATCATTTTTATCTCTGATGCACCTAGCCAACACGTTTGGACTCCCCCCCGCCCTTTTATTTTCCATCTTTTTTTTTTTTATAGAGAAAACAGATATATTACTAAAAAAGGAAGAATATACAAGAAAGAGGACAATGGGTCCTCCCAAAGAAAAGAGAGTATAACGCTGGCCAATCTCTTTGTAAATCTGAGCATGCCCCTGTTAAAAGAACTAGCTGCAGAGAACCAAAGCAAAGCCAAATAACAAATTGTATCCTAAAACAAGCATGTCACCATCTCCCCTGTAAACACACGAGCATCCATCCAGTTTGAACCAAATACCCAACAACACCATAAAAATTCCACTCTTCTTAAGGTAGATCCATCTCTACTTCTACCAAAACCTGAAAAATAAATAGCAAACAAATCCTCTACTGATTCTGGGGAAGCCAAATTCTCTTCAAGCAAACCAAACAAGGTATTCCAAACCCTCCAAGAGAAAGAACAATGCAAAAGACATAGAGAGAGATTCTGAACTATCAGAACATAACAAGACACACATAGATAAAACCTTCAAAGCCTCTCTCATTGCAGCAAATTGTTGGTGTTCACTCTATTACCAAACACCTTGATCTTAGAGACAGATTTTGCCTTCCAAATTATATTATGAACTGGAAAGGACATGTTAGCATGAATCAAATGCCCAAAAAACATTTTTCAAGGATAATTCCCTGAAAAATCTAAAACCTAGGACCGAAAATTGCTCCTACTGGAAGGACTACAGCCCTCCAACAACAACAAAGAGAACTCCTCCACCTCCCTATCATTAAGAGAGATACAAAAATGGAAATTTAACAAGAAACTTTACCCATGCAAGATTAGGAGAAATTATACAGGGGTCCTGCCCCTCCATATGTCCATGTGCCTGTTTTTTGGATGTGAAACATGTGGCGATGGTTTCAACATTTAATAGCATTGAATATGTAAGGAGTGGGACCCATTTGCTACATGTTTCACATCCAAAAAAAGAGGCACATGGACAATAGGGAGGGCAGCCCCCTGCATAGTTTCTCCAAGATTAGTAAAGAAGAGCTGACACTATTATGCACCAAATAAAGATAATACAATCAAGGACATCAAATTCCAAAATTAGCATCCACCCATATATATTCTTTGATAAACAAAGAAATTTATGTGTGTGTGAGAGAGAGAGAGAGGAAAGAGAGTTACAAGAAGAAAAAGAAGGAAAAAAAGGTGAGGAAAAGATATCCGCCAGAAACAACAGAAAAAATAACTAGAAGGCTAGAAACAAAAGATTACAAATCAGCTCTGCTCAAGCAAAGCAATCCACTCCCACAGTAAATCTGCCACAGATAAATGCCAAAAGAAACCTCTCATCAATACCCACAACAAGGCGAGAAACAACACTCTATTCCAAAGAAAATTAAGAGCCAGTATCCAAGTTCTTAAAGATTCTGGCATTTCTCTCCATCCAAATACACCAAAAGATAGCCAAAATTGAGCACTGCCACAAACCCACCCTCTCCATACCTGCATCCACCCATTTATCTACGAGGCATGCATGGTTTTAATAGCTTTAAGCCAAAGGGAATCTACCTCTAAGGGGAACAGCCAACACCTTTTACCCATTAAAGACGTGTTTTTAGACACAAACCTACCAAGAACCAGAACCCTTCCATCTTAGACCTACAAACAACCTCCCAACTAACCAAATGATCTCTCCCATTCCAAACCCAACCCCATACCAAAGGAAATCTGTCAAGATCCTCTCCATCTTATTGGTTACCCCTGCTGGAGTACTAAAAATAGTCAAAAAAATAATGCAGGATACTAAAAAGAGAAGCCTGAATAAAAGTGATACGCCCACCAAATGTTCTCTTTATTTTCCATTTTCTACTTTCATTTTCTTCACTTAGCTTCATATATCAGCACTGGTTGCAGTAAACACTTATCAGAATGGGTTAGCATGACTATTATGATATGTACATGGTTTTGGTATAATTCCATGAGCAGCTGGATGTGAGCATTGAATTTGTTAGGGATAGCTTCAGCCAAAAAGAAGTCATTTGGTTATGGATTTATAATCAACATGCTAGGGTTTCTATCTATTTAAAACCACACATCGATAAGGTAGTTAGAGATTGGAATCAATGGAGGCAGAACTAGAAACCAAATTTTTTTGTCTCATAACAACCTTCAAATGGGTCCTCGAATAACTCTGCTAAGCTGCTCAACTCATTCAGCGAGTGGATAATAAAGTTGCTTTTATAGGTATGCTTTCTATGTTATAAACCTGCTCTGCTAAATCAATCATGTATGAATTTTGAATAAAATTATTTGAAAACTTCCATTTGAGATTTCAGTGAATCTTTTATATTTTTGAATGCTGAACTTGGTTTCAAATTTATGTATTTATAAAATAACACTAGTTACATGCCTACCACCAAAAAAAAAAAGTAATTTCTGCAAGTACAAAATGTTTGAAGAACCAGCATATTACACTTTCGCTTCTGCCAAAACTCCAAAAGTTCACCAGCAAAAAGTCATCCACTGCTTAGGAAACTGCCAAATCCTCTACCATTAAAATAATAACAACAACAATAACAAAACCAAGCCTTAAAGTCCCACTAGGTGGGGTCGGCTACATGAATCCTTTTTAGCCAATTTATGCAATCATGGACAATTTCTTTCAACAAATTCAAGACTCTTAAATCCTTACTATCTCATTCCAAGTTATTTTAGGTCAATCCCTAACCCTTCTACTGCCTCTCATAGTAACTAACTCTCTCTTCCTCACTAGCACACCATGTAGCCTACAGTGCAAGTGCCCAAACCATCCGAGTCGTCCCTCCCTTAGCTTATCTTCTACAGAAGCTATGCCTAACCTACCGTGAATATGTTCATTTCTTAACCTACTGTGAATATGTTCATTTCTTAATTTATCTTTCAATGTTAAACCACTCATCCATCTAAGAATTCGCATCTCAAAAACTTTTACTTTTTGGATATGCTGTTTCTTACTTGTCCAACATTCTGATCCATATAGCATAGCTGATCTTATAACTGTTCTATAAAACTTCCCTTTTAATTTTAAGAGTATTCTATGATCACAAAATACATTTGAAGCACTTCTCCATTCTACCCAACCTATTTTAACTCTGCATTACATCCTCTTCAATTTCTCCTTCAAGTTGCATAATACATACAAGGTATCAAATCTACTAGTGCTATTTATTTCTTCATCATTTTGTTTAACTTTGTCTCCAAAATTCCTCCTACTATTATTGAAATTAAATTTCATAAATTGTATCTTATTTCTAATTATCCTAAAGTCACTAAATTCTAAAGCTTCTCTCCATAATTCTAACTTAGTCTCTACTCCACCCCTAGTTTCATCAATCAATACAATACCTTCTACAAATAAAATAAACCATGGAACCTTATTTTGGATACTCCTAGTCAGTTGATCTATCACTAAAGCAAAAAGAAAAGGGCTCACTTAGATGTACACCTATTGTGATTGGAAATTCTCCAGTCTCTCCACCTATAATCCTTACACTAGACATTACTCCATCATACATACCCTCAATAACATCAGCATACCTACTACATACACCCTTTTTTTTTTTTTTTTTCTAAAATCCATCATAGAACTTCTCTAGGTATCCGATCATATGTTTTCTCTAAGTCAATAAATACCATATGCAAATCCCTCTTCTTTTCCCTAAACTTTCCATTAATCTTCTTAAAAGATATATCGCTTTTGTAGTAGATCGCTCAAGCATAAAACCAAATTTATTTTCTAAGACCTTCGTTTCTAGCCTTAATTTTTATTCAAGTACCCTTTCCCACAGTTTCATTGTATGACTCATAAGTTTAATTCCATGATACTTATTACAATTTTGAATATCTCCCTTATTTTTGTATATAGGTATTAAAAGTGTTTTTCCTCCATTGATCTAGCATTTTCATAGTTTTTATAATTGTGTTAAAGAAATTAGTTAACCATATAATTTCATTATCACCTAAGCATTTCCAAACTTCAAGTGGGACGTTATCCGGTCCTATAGTTTTTCCATTTTTCATCTTTTTTAGTGCAAATTTAGCTTCGTTAACTCTGATCTTGCAAGTAAATCTCATATTTTTAGTCTTTTCCTCATTTGTCAATTCTAAGTTTAAGACTTCTATTTGATTTCCATTAAATAGCTTACTAAAGTAACTTCATCATTTTCTTTTATGTCTTTTCCTTAACCAAGAGAATATCATCCGCACTTTTTATACATTTTACATTACCTAAGTCCTTACTTTTTCTTTCTCCAGCTCTAGCAAGTTTAAATATATTTCTTTCCCCTTCTTTTGTATCTAAACTATCATACAAATTATTAATCTATGTTTAGCTCAACTAACGGTCTTTTTTGCATTTGTTCTCACCTCTTATACTTTTCAAAATTATCCATATTTCTACATTTTTGTCATGTTTTATACCAAATATTTTTGTCTTTACAGCCTTTTGGACATTTTGATCTCACCACCAAATTTCTTTGCTATTTGACAATCTTCCTCTTGATTCACCTAAAATCTCTTTTGTTGTCTTTTTAATAAAGCTAGCTATCCTTCTCCAAAGAGTGTTTGTATCTACACCATCCCCTATGGTCCAATCACCATCCTTCTCCAAAGAGTGTTTGTATCCTTCTCTTATGCTAGTTTATTTTATCATTTCTCTTCCATTTTTTAAGGCATATATCTAACACTAAAACTCTATGTTGCATGGTTAAGCTTTTACTTGAGATAACTTTACAATCCTTGCATGATAAACGATCTACCATCCTAGTTAAGAAAAACTCTATTTGACTTTTATTTTGTCCACTTTTAAAGGTATTCAGTGTTCTTTTCTCTTCTCAAAACAAGTATTCATTGTTATAAAATTATATGACATAGCGAAGTCAAAGATCATCTCACCAAGCTCATTTTTGTCTCCATATCCATATCCTCCATGTATCCTCTCATAACCTTTATTATCCCTACCAACATGTCCATTCAAATCTGCTCCTATGAATATTTTCTCAGTCCCTGATATGTCTTATATAATACTATCCATGTCTTCCCAAAATTGTCTCTTAATATTTTTGCTAAGCCTACTTGAGGAACAAATATTAAATAATAATAACGATAACAACAAGAAGCAGCAAATAAATAATAAAAATTGGCTTACTCCAAAGCTGCCTAGCCACTTGACAATGGAAGGAAGTATGCTCAGCCTTGTTAGAAGCCAGGGAAATCATAAAATTATGCAGATGGATAGCTTTATTAAGCCTTATCACGAACAGAAAATTTTTAATACTGATCCTATTAAGAGCCAAACTCTAGGTAAAAGTTCCAATCTAAGAAATCCTAACCCTCAAAATTATTTTCTCTAGGGTGAAGGGAGAATGGGTTAAGGACTTCAATAAATGCAGGAGAAGATATTTTAGAATAAAATGTTCCTAAACTATAGCCAAGAAATACTATGGCATCACTCCTCAAATGGGTAGGAAAACAATCCAGAACTGCCATCAAATTAATAAGCTCATATACTTTTCTTTCAATATGATTCCAAAAAAAATGGAAACCTAAAGAAAGAGAGCCACAAGGAATAAAAGAGGCAACTGGAGCATTCTGCAAAAAAATAAAATAAAATAAAATAAAAATGAAGAAAGAAAGAAAGAAAGAAAGAAGTCCAAATAGGCAAGAAGCCAAAGGATAAAGACGCACCTCCAATCCAAGGAACCTCCCCAAAATAAAGTGTTACCACTACCAACCATGTAACATGAAAGAACAAACAAGATATCTATGAGAGAAATTTCTAAGGATTTGCATGAATTGCACAAATATTGAAGTTCCAAGGATTCACATTTTAAAAAAAAAAATGATGGAGACAATAGTTACTCATAACCTTGTGCAAAAGAGAGCCATTTCGGAAGGGGAATGTGCACAACTATTTTCCTGCTAGAGATGTCTGCAGATACCCAATTCCTAAGCCCCATCCTCTGGTTTTGAACCTTGGACCCAAATCCCAACCACTCAGTAATCTCTTTTCCATCACTCATGTCCAACCAAAGAAAATCCCGAACAATCCTGCCTAGTTGATCCACTCTAAGAGGAAACCCAAAAAGTGAGGGGAAAAAAAATGGGAATACTAAAGAGGCAAGCATTAGTAAGCATGATACAACCCCATAAAATTGTAAGCCCTCTTTCAACCCTGTACTCTCCTACCCACTCTTTCAAACACTGGATCTTAAAAGGAACCCAACTAATAGAAGACTCAATCAAGACATAAGCCAAGAGAAAGAAGTGCAACTGGCATTAGAAGTAAAATCCTCCACCTCACCCTGGACCATTTTGGCCCCTGCCACATCACTCCTAGCCATACTAATCTTTCAACCTGAAATGTCTTAGGAAAATTTTAAACCCATTTTTTTGGATAGAAAAAGAAGATTTTGTTAAAAGGTCAGCAATGTACAAAGAAGGGAGTAAGACATCCTCCTAGAAAAAGCCTAGAAATAACCCCAAAAAAATTTAAAAAAAAAAACAGAAACACAAATTAAGCCAGCAAATAAAGCCAATCCCATTGAACATACAAGAATCTCACTCCTGATTCCTTTAAAGCACCCGTATCCAACACAAGCCAGGTAATGAACTTAGCTGCTTCCCTGAAAAAATATGCAAGTTATGTTCCAACCACAAACCTCACCTCACTGCAAAATAGGCACATCTCGAGAGTTCTGCTAGACCTTTTCTCCTCCAAAATCCAAAAAGAAAAATTTCCAAAAATTCCCCCACTGCTTTCAGCTCTCCCAATAAACTAAATAGCTTACTCCACTTTTTCTGGACAAAATCACAGTGCAGAAATAAATGGGATGCTGTTTCCGAACTGTTATGGCATAGAACGCAAACATCTAGAAAAAGTTCACTTAATGGTCTCCTACTCTGCAGCATGTTATTGGTATTGACTCTTAACACAACCAAATAAAAGCCTTAACTTTTTTGGGAACTTTGGCCCTTCCAAATTTTTATAGAGTGCAAAAGAAAAGTTAAAACATGTCAAAAAACTGCAAAAGGATTTGCAAAAAGAAACCCCCAAAGGATCCAAAGACCAAGAACAACTATCCGCTCCCCAATAAATCCAGAAATTATTCAACATCATCAACAAAGAAGAAAACTCAACCATCTCCCTATCATTGAGAGACCTCCGGAAATGAGAATCCCAAGAAGGCAAAGGACCATCTGAATCAACAATAAAAGAGGAGATAATGCAATTCTGCCCTGAGCTCCAGATGTAGGAGTACCCTCACCCAACACGTACTTAGTATGGGAAATGAATAGGAGATAAATATGAAAATGGATCCCCACACTCAAATTTGGAAGCCACGCGTTCACATTCAATTCAAACTTACTTTTAATGACTCTATGCAAAACAGTGAATCCTCTAATAGGGTGAATATTTTCCAGAAGTTATCAAGACTATCCTCAAGAAAGAAAATGCTGCCATCAACGAACTAAAGATGAGACACCTCCCCCACTTCTCTACCCACCACAGGGCTACTAATCACCCCGCAGCCCCGAAGATGGTTTGGGGTAGAGGTTATTCCTGTGCAATCTTTTGGGTTTGGGTTATCATGTCCTCACTGTAGTCTCCGCATCCTAAGTAGATGGGGCCTATTGGGATGGGTGTGACAATCTCTAACATTACCATCTCAATATTCATATTTATCTCTTTTTTTTTTTTCTTTCTTTACCCTTTCTCACTTAACCAAACTTGTCCCAAAAAGACTGCAATCACCAAGTATGCTTCTTGGTATTCATAAACGATATTGGGAAGTAACAAGTCAATCAACTGACAGAATTGCCACAATGACCTAAAATATCCAAGTCCTTTCTAAAGTTTGAATTAATTCCTACATACCCCCCATTAGGTTTGCATAATCAAGTCTAGAATGGAATCACATTCCTACGTTTGGTTTAGAGAATCAAGGGCGGAATCATATTCTGTCCGAACTACGATTCCTGAGAGGAATCATGATTCCAATCCAAATGGGCTGGAATTGATTTTCATTCCATGGAATTAGACTCATTTTATAATTTAAAATATTCTTAAAACAACAATAAATACTAATAATACTAATTATTATTATAAAAATAATAATAACAAATAACAATTGCAATAAAATAATATTTATTATTATAAAAACAATAATAATAAAGAAAAATATTAATAACAAAAGGGCAAAATAATAATATTTTAAGGATAAGACATTATAAAAATAAGGAAAAATAATAACTAATAATAATTACAATAAAAATAATATTTATTATTGTAAAATAATAATAACAAGAAGAAAAATGGTAATGAAAAAGGCAAAAATTATAATAATTATTATTTTAAGGATAATATTTATTATAAATAATAAAAAATAGTAATAACAATAGTAAAAAAATATTAACTACACTAATAATAATCACTATTATGACTAAATTAAAAAAATAATAAGCAAACAAAAAAAACAACAAATAATAATAATATTAATTGTTATTATTATTGTAAAAACAATAACAACTAATTATAATTACAATAACAATAATAACAAAAATAATAATTTTTAAACTATTAAAATAATAATAACAACAAGAACAATAATAATAAAAATGAAAAAATAATAATCACTATTATGAAAATAACAAATAATAATAATTAAAAAATAACAACAAATAATAATACTAATTGTTATTACTGTTAGAAAAACAATAACAAATAATAAAAAATTACAATAAAAATAATAACAACAAATAATAATATTTATTTCTATTAAAACAATAATAACAAGAACAATAATAATAATAAATGAAAAAATAATTATTATTATTTTAAGGACAATAATTATTCTAAAAATAGTAAAAAAAAAATAATAGTAACAACTAATAATTACAATGGCAATAATATTTATTACTATAAAAATAATAACAATTAAAAGAACAGCAATAATAAAAAATAAAATTATTATTATTAGGATAATAATTAGTATAAAGATCAAAAAATAATAATAACAACAATAAAAAAAAAATATTCACTAATAAAAATCATTATTATAAATAAAAATTATAATACAAAATTAAATAATTATGCATTAGGTTTTTTTATAAAAAATGGCTTATTTTTCATACCATTATAGAAGCCATTGAAGAATACCAAATGTCGGAAAGAAATTGAAACTAGATCCCTATAGTCATTCCATATTACTAACCAAACACAGTAATTGCATTCCTCATTTGATTCCATTCCTTCCTCGACTCCTTTCCTGCTTCAATTTCATTTTGCAAACTAAACAGGGGGCAAGTGTAAGCTACTAGGAGTTGTTGCTTAGTAATCAAACATGGTTCTTTCTTATTCCTAATTGCATTGAATGTAATACATGAAGGAGATTGAGGACAAACTTGTAACTGGGAGAATGACTATTTATGTTGATAGGATAGATTCCACTTTAATCTACACATTTTTCTCCCATACACCAAACACCCACCCCTTCTTCTCTCTTTTTTCCTGATATGATATTTTGCACCACTAAGAATTTTCAATTTCCAACTGCAACACGTTTGTCTACAGAGTTTCTAGAAATATTTAATGGGTTGACAGCTTGTTATTAATCCCACATCAGGTTCAGCCTAGCATTTAACCTTGAAAGCAGCAGACATTTTTTATTATTTGAGCAGGAAATGAAAGAAGACCATGAGAAAAATAGATGCATGATTATCAATTGAAAGTAATCAATTAACTATGGTACACTTGGCATGCGAAGTTTATAATTGAACCATTAGGAGTGCAAAGAAATTGGACTGCAATGCATAAACTAATAACCATACACCAAAGATAATAGAAATATAAACTCCAGAAATTTCTATAAGTACAGCTAGACCTGTCTTCTGCATCTGCTGTTACTCTTCTGCAAGAACTCCTCGGCCGCCCCAAACTTTCTTGTTCCATCTGTTTGTCATAGCCAGTATCATCAGAAAAACCAAATAAAGCAGCAATCTTTTTCACCCAATATTTTGGGGGAGGTTTATCCCAATCAGCCCATTCATAGTCCCCACCAGGGTTACGAAAACAATGGATAAAATTGCATGCCGTTCCATGCGAGCATGTCTGTCCAGAAATATGTAACAGGAATGGAGGTCAGTTATCAAGACTAGCACCAATATCAGATTAAAACCATGTCATATTACCAAAAAAGATTTTGCAATATCTCAATTCAATACCAAAAGCACAATGAAAACCAATAAAGCCAACTGTAAACAATATGGTTTGCAAGACTCGCTATCCCCCCCCCCCCCCCTCTCCTTCCCTCTCACTAAGTTTGTCTGTACAGGTATCTTCCTTTTACCCCATTGTCTTTATAAAACTGGAGATGGAGACAGTTCAATTTTGGTAGGACCATTGGACTGCAGATGCTGTGATTTGAGCTTTCCTCCCTCGGGAGAAAGGTCAGTAAGTGGTTTTGGCATGTCTTACTCAATTATCAGCCCATTCTTTGGTATGTATATGCTCCGGCTTCACATTCTAGTCAAGCCACCAGTGCTTTTATAGCCTTTGTGAGAATTTTCAATTCATTCTAACATAGGCAATTGAGTCATCATTGAATTTCCATTTTCTGAGGAATCTAAATGAGAGGGAAACAAATAATTAAATCCTTTTCTCGAATGTGTTGGGATCTTTTCCTTGCTCTTTGGGAAGGGATAAAATGAGTAGTGCTTTGGATGCTTACGAACTAATTTTGTAAGTTTTTTTTCCACTCATTTTCCTAATAATATTCTTTTAACCACAACAACAACAACAACCAAGCCTTCAGTTAGCTATACGAATTCTCTTTTGCCATTCACAGGATCTAGGGAATTATCCACAGAAAGTCATAAAAAATCCTCATTATCTCCAAGTTATTCTAGGGGCATCCCTCCCCCTCTTAATGCCACTAACAAGAGGTAACTCACCCATCCTCTCTGATGCATTACTTGCATTGCAAGTGCCCAAACCATCTTAACTGCCCTTCCCTCCACCACATCTTATCTTCCTTTACTCCAGCACTCTGTTTGAAAAACTAAGATTCCCCAAGTTAAAAAAAAAAAAAAGTCATTTACTTGGTCAGCAATACTAAATAGGACTAAAACTAATGCTGTGATTCAGAGGAAAAGATCAAATAAAGCAGAATCTCACAATGTGTGTAGGTTTTTCATTGGAGTGGGAGACTTGTTCAAATTTATTTTATTTTATTTTGTATTGTTCCTTCTGCTGGGTACTAAGAATAATTTGTTTTTGGTACTCCTGTTGAGCACTGAGTTTGCCTATTTTGTTCTGAGAAGGGAAGGAAGGCTTTTGGGAGGCTCATTGCTTTTACAATTACTCGGTTCATTCAGATGGAGCATAATCTTATAATCTTTAAGGATACTGCTGCTCCTGCTCCTTTGGTTTGGAGTAGGGTGATTTCTCAAGTCCACATGTCTTAGAGGGCTTTCTTGACAGATTTCAAAGATATTGGAGCACTTTGCTTCATTAACCATGCAATGTTTTCATTACTTTTAGTTCTTTTTGATGACTTGTTTGCTTGCATTATGCCATGTCTTCTCCTTCTTATATTCTTTCTTCTCTTGATAAATTTCTTTGGTTTTAAAACATGCACACACTCATTTATGTGCATGTCTGTAGGTACACACACACACATCAAAAAATAAGGATGAGGATTTCTTGCACCTTCAGCCTTGACTTCATATACTCCCCACATATGGCAACTTTCCATCTTGTCACACTAACAAACTCACATTTTACCTGTTAAGAACCAGCAAAAACATTACATCAGCAGCAAATGAAATAAAGAAAAGGGTCAGATAATTATAGAAATAACTGAATGTTGTTGGCAAAAGAATAAACTGATGAGGCCATCGGCAGAACAAAAAAGTTCAAGTCTGTCTACAGGAACTCTGTGCTTTTTTGCATCACAGAACACTAGAATGTCATAGCATTTATTGAGGAACTGCATGATATTACAGGACAGAGAGTTCACATTTTGCAGAATCAAAGACATTCAATATTTACATAACTAAGCATCACCAATAGCAATACGATTGTAGCCAAGGTAGGCATATTACAAGTACTCCTACAAAAGCAACTAAACCTCATGGTTTTAAATAACAACCACGACCATTACGTAATTCCATTACGCAACGGTTTTTTGGGCTCCTAGTACCGTTACACACCACGGAATCGGTGGGAAGAATAATCACAGCCGTAGTGGCTGTTATGGACTGCAACCATTACGTAAAGGCCACTATGGCCGTTACGTAACTGCTACAGGACTGTTACGCCAAAAACATTTTATTTATTTTTGACTTTTTTTTCTCCCTTTTGTTTTTCCCACCTTTCATAAATCATTCTCAATCTACTATGTGGCGAGAGGAGAAAAAAATTATGATGAGAATGATAATGATACAAAATTTGCTACTTTTTAAATACTCATAACAATTTGAAAATACAAACTTGTTAGGAAAATATTTTATTTCGATAATATTAGCAATTTGATGTTATGTTCTATATTTTTCAACTTCAACCTTCTCATCTTTTCTAGTTATTGTATATTTGTATCATTCATATGTCTTATGTTCCTAATAGATTAATGAATTGTATGATGTATTTTGTTTTATCAATTAATTTAGCATACATAAGAATCTATCATGCATAAGAACAATGAAAAAGTATAAATACGCATGTAAATTTTTTATCAATGGCAGTTTAAAACAAATGTGAACTTCTTGCCCTTACCAAACAACTTAGTTGAACTAAATGTTCCAAAATACGCTAAAATTCTTTCTAAGAAAGGTTAAAAGCTTAAAAAAGCATGCAAATAGACTAATATGCACAAGGTTGTGCGTGATTGGAAAAAATTCACGACCATTACACCTGCTCCCTGTTATGTAACATCTGCTATTCCCACTTTCCGTTAAACCCATTACCGTTACATTACCCTACCCTCTACTGTGATTTAAAACCATGCTAAACCTTCATCCTAGCAATTCAAGGTCAACCATATGGATCATTTTTTAACCATTATTATGTGTATTAACCATTTCTAAAGTTTCATAAAAGAATTCCAAGCTTTACTGCTAATGCCCACTTTTTTCAAATCAAATCGAAATTGACATCAAAATTGAAATTTAGAAATTTCTGCACTCTTGAAGCTTCAAACTTTTAGTTCAAACCGAAATTTAACACCATGTCTACGACACTGTCCGCACTAAACCAAAAAAGGAAGTAATTAAGATTTAAGACACATTCATCCACAATACTGTCCCCACTATACCAAAAAAGGAAGTATTTAAGCCACCTCTCTGTAATTTTGACCATGTGTGATTTAATACCATAAAATGCCCCCTCCTGTTTCTCTTCCTCCAGACAATTAAAAAATGGTGAGAGGGCTTACACTAAGAATTTCATTCTATCTTTTCAAAGTCTTCACCTGTCCACGCCCAAAACTAAAGTAATTGAATCTGAAATCACACATTGCAAATCCGGCCATGCTTAGAGCCACATCCCAAACAAATCTAGTCCACCAACAGACAAATGTACGAGACATCCTCATCTTGTGAAGCTTAATTTAAAAGACCATTTTTTGTACCAAATAATTTTTTGAAGTCAAAGAAAGTGAAATAAAAGAAGAGTGAATGACATGCATAAGTTTAACTACATGCAAGAGTATCCACATTGATAGCCAAGGGTAAAGTTCTTCAACAATACAGAAGTTATTTTGGACCAAGGTGAAGTGTTCTTAGTTATTAAATTACTAGTCCAATAAATTATTAGTTTTGTGCCTAAGGACCATAGTTTTGATCTAAGGGTATTATATGATCAAGTTAGAGTCAAAGTTTTAAATTGAGTCTTCAGAGTCGCAATTTCAGAATCTGATAGGTGAAGAGAGTGGCTGAGGTATGGAATTTAAGAACAAAAGGAAATAAGAGTATGAATCATAGAAAAAACATGAATTTCTATGGTTACACTAGAGACATAAATGGGGCAGATATGGAGTGAGAGAGGCAAAGACTGAATCCGGCCTGCCTATCACCCCAAGTCTGCTCTAGAGCATTATTTGCATCCCCATCCTCGCAGGGATGCCCCACCCATCAAGGATCCAAATCTGCCCAGCCAACTACAAAAACAACATACAAAAATTTTGAAAAAAAAATATATATCATCATGCCCTTATATTATTAAATTTTTAAAAAAAAAATGTATCTTATTTTAATATAATTATAGATAACATAACCTTCCCAATAGAAAGGTTAAAAAGCTATCAAATAAAAACAATATGTTTAGAAGCTATGAAAAATACCATATACACACACACACACACACACATACATACAGACCGACACATACACCCATATACAAACACACACATATTTGTGTACATATATTTATTTGTTTCTTTATACATATTTGGGGCCGGCTTTATTTAAGCACAGTGTCATGGATGCAGAGATCTTAAACGCCAAAAAAAGAAATCACCCTTGCCCAAATTTTCCCAAAGTGTCATGGAGACACACCCGTGTGGCGGCAAGACTACACCAAGTCCAGCTCAGCCATACTCATCCTCATCTAAGGAAAAACTCAAGTGTCAAACCCAAGGGTTAAGTCTCACAGCTTGAGGGCCCTTGAACCAATTAAGGTCATCAGTGAGGATCCCAAACTCAAACAGTAAGGAAGATCAACTCACATACCACCAATACCGAGGGTAATTCTCATCCCCACAGCACAACTAGGGTCTAGGATGACACAGCCCACTATATAGTAGATGACCAAGAAGGGCGAATACCCAAACCTCTGGGCTAAGAATACCATGTAATCTCATTCTCAAATGGATCATCCATAGGCCTCCCATTCCACAAAAAAGCCCAAGACACCCCTCGAGGATATCAAGAGCCTTCCCGTAAAGTGCTCACTTAGTATCCAATAGGATACCAGGGGAGATAAGCCACTCACTTGGTATTCCCCCAAAAGTCATATCTGCAAAGTATTCTCATCATGGTTTCAATTAATGGTCGTTGCGTAACGGAAATTGGGGTCCCTGAAACCGATACGGGCCAATATTGCGGAGCGGAAGAAATTCATAGTTGTAATGGCCGTTTTACCCAACATTACAATTCGTAATGGTCTGTTACACTGGCCGATAGCTTGCCAATCGAAGGACGATTCCCTAAATCTATGCTTTCCACTGCTTTCCCCCTCTCCCAACCACTCATCCTTGGTAGATCTGCCATTCAATCTAACATTCAAAAGATTGAAAGAAGAAAATGAAAATCATACCTTGGAACTATGATTTGTTGTTGGACAAAGCTAAATAAGAAGGCTTCACTTCAAAGCCTCAGATCAGATCTACTCATCTACCCCCTCAAGCAGTCGCACTCGCAGCCTTGTAGGAGTTGTAGCAGCTTCGCGAGTCCCTGACGACAGCCCTGCAGCAGCTCTGCCGCCTCTGTGAGTCACCAATAGCCCTTCAACAGCTCCCTTTGCTAGTCGTCGCCACTCGCCAACGGCCAGCCCTTCGATTTCGACTTTGGAGTCATCGGCCATTTGTGCTTCGACTCCTTCGAGGCTCCTCTCTTAGCTCAGCACTCCACTCTCGACGACTCCACTCTCCAGCGCGCACAGCGTATGAGATTAAGTCCAAGACCCACTGCCACTTAAATTTTTCATTATATTCTTCTTTTAAAAATAAATTATATTTTGTTGTAATTGTAACTTGTTACTTGTATCGTGTATGTTAAATTGAATAAAAAAAAGTAATTTAATATAGTAAAAAATTAGAAATCAACAATAATCATATGTAAAACAAATTTTTCTTATGAAAATTTTATTTGTCTTATTTTTTTTAAATGTAATTATGAAAGGCTAGTTCCATCACATTTTTTTTTTTCTTAATATTTTTTAAGTTTTAAAACATCATTTTGACCTTAAATTTGAAATTAGGCAAAAAGAATCTTTACATTATCTATTTTTCGTTTTTAGTTATCAAATAAAGTAAAAAATGATAAATTAATGAACAAAACTTTAACTTAATACATTAATATATCTGATTTTTACTACTAGAATTTCTAAAAAAATTTATTTTATCCCTATACTAAGAAAATGCTTAAAAAGTTAAATAGTCAATTTGTATTATATGGATCTCTATTAGTGATGTATATGAAAGAAGAGCAAAAGTCCTTTTCACCTTTAAAATTGCAATGTTAATTTCTTATAGTTATAAATGAAAATAAAATCAAGTTATAAAAAATAATGAAAATATCTTTTTAAAGATGAAGGAATATATTTTTTTGTAATTATTTACAAACTTTAAAGATATGTATTTATTGAAATCCTTTCAACAAGAGAACACATCCCTTAAATATATGCATAAACACTCTTACTTTACTAATAAATAAAATATATAATATTTAATAATTTTATTTATTTAAAGATTTTAAATAAACATTACTTATTATTCTTAATCAAATATTATATTTTATTTTTATGTAATAAGTATTTAAAATTAGGACTATTTAGTACTTACCATTTAGTATTTACTAATTATATTATACCTTTCGTTTTTTTATAAGGCTTTAACTTTGTATTTTCTGTGTGTTTTGTGTAGAGATCATCAAATCAAGTCTATCAACATGCCACATGAGAAAGGAAATGAGAACTTACCTAGTGAGGACATTGGTTGGCATTTTGGTACTCCGGTAAACGGTAACAAACATGTTATTATGTGTAAGTTGTGTGGGAGGATAATTAAAGGAGGCATTACACGCTTGAAACAACACTTGGCACATAAAAAGGGTCAAGTAGTTGGATGCTCAAATGTGACCACACAAGTAAGAGAACAAATGATAAAACATCTACAACAGTATGCTGAGAAGAAAAGAGATAAACAAAAAAGGCAAAATGAAGCAGAAGTCCAAATTAGAGGAGATTTTGAGAATTTGAGGGATGAAGAAGACTTGGAAGAAGAAATAATGAGATTTGCTCAACAAGAAAGCATACGATCACAGCAACAATAGGAAGAGAGAAAGATTTTGAGCAAGAACAATTGGAAGGGCTAATATTTACGAAGAGGGAGGTGGCTCTGGCAGTGGTGCACTAGTGGTTTCAGTAGAGTAGGAACTCGATCTTATAGTGGTCGAGAAGCCAGAGGTAGTGAGCGACAATGGATCAATCCTGATACCCCTGAAGTTAAACTAAAGGCAATAGATCCTATTTTATAAAGAAGCAAAGGTGCAAAACAATCAAAAATCAACACTAAGTTACTGAAAGGTTTAAGAAGTAAATTAGGAAAAGCAATTAGAAAATTCCTAATTTATAATCGGATTCCAGAAAAATGTAGCTGACTCTCCATTTATGCAACCTATGCATGATGTTGCTACAGAGGTTAGAAAGGAGGTAAAAGATTCCATCACCCTATAAGGTATCTAAAATTTATTTGAGGCAAGAGTATTGAGAAATGAAAGATTATATATTTTCTTTTGCTGGAATTTGGAAGGCAAGAGGTGTAACCCTTATATGTGATGGTTGGTCAGGATCAACTAGAAAACACATAATAAACTTTTTAGTTTACTGCAATAGAGGTATCATGTTTCATAAGTCAGTTAATGCCTCTGATGTGGCAAGCAAAACAATTGAATATTATTTCAGGTAATTTTCTAATTTTAATTGTATATGCAAATAGTATTATGAACTTGTATGTTTTTAATTAAGTAGTAGTAATTATTGAATCTATAATTTCATTTCAAATTAATGGACGAGGTGGTTGAAGAAATTGGAGGGGAGAATGCTATCCAAGTAGTGACTGATAATGAAGCTGAAATGAAGGCAGGAGGGGAATTATTAATGCAAAAGAGACTCAATCTCTATTGGACAGCATGTGCAACTCATTGCATAAATCTTATCCTTGAAGATATTGGTAAGAAAAGTAACGTGAAGGTCTTAGAAGATACAAGAACGATAACTTCCTTTATTTACAACCACACATGGATAGTGAATTTCATGAAAAAATTCACAAATAATAGAGAGTTACTTCGTCCTGTCATCACTCGATTTGCCACCAACTTCATTGCCTTGGAGACTATTATTAGGCATAAACAAGCATTAAGGAAAATGTTCACATCTGATGCTTGAAAAAAATCAAGGTTTGGGATGGCAAAATTAGGTACAGCATATGATTCAAAGAAGATTATCTTAGGCAAAGAGTTTTGACAAAAGGCCTCCGATATAATTAAAGTACAGGAACCCTTAGTGAAAGTTCTTAAATTGGTTGATGGTGATGAAAAACCAACTATTGGTTTCATATATGAGACAATTGATAAGGCGAAGTTGGTCATTCAAAAAGATTTCCGGTTCTACGAAGTCTATTTGAAAATTATTGACAACTGGTGGAGTTTTCAATTGCACTAAGATTTGCACGCTACTGGTAAGTGTAAATCAAATAAAATTTTTTATTATTTTAACTTTTAAATTATACATAGTTGCATTAAAAAACTATTGATTAATATGTTTCTAAATTTAATTTTAGGATATTTTTTGAACCCACAATTTCTTTATGGTGCCCCACTCTCTCCTGAAGTTTCTACAGAAGTCATGGATGGGGTTAAAAAAATGATAACCAAGTTGGTACCCGATATAAATACTCAAATTCGAGTTATTAATCAAGTAAGTATTCGTTCCATTAAATTGAATAAATGAATTATTTTAGTATTCTGTAATACTTTCTACAATAATTATAAATACATCTAATTAATTAATTATATTTCACAATCATCCTTTTTTAGTTGTTGCTATGCCAAGATAGGCAAGAGACATTTGGAACCTCGTTGGCTCAAAGGGCCTCGTTGGCTCAAAGGGTAGTGAAACAAACAAATTCTGGTAAATATAGCTAAATAATGCATGAATGACTATATTTTCTCTCTTTATGTTCAAATTTGACTTTTGAAAAATACGCTATACTGACATAAAACTCTCTTTAATTATTCATGCAGCCGAATAGTGGATTCATTATGGCTTGTGTGCTTCTGAGCTCCAAAGAATAGAAATCAGAATTCTTACCCAGACCACATCAGCTTCGAACTGTGAGCATAATTGGAGCACCTTTAGCCTCATCCATACGAAAACAAGAAATAGATTAAAGAACATGAGACTACAAAAACTTGTTTTCGTACATTACAACATGAGGTTAAAGTTAAGACATACAATGAGATGAAGCCAACAGGAAATTGAAGATGGTTTCAATCCTATCAATTTGAACTACATTTTCGAAGAAGGTGATCTTTTGAGTCCATGGTTGGAAGAGAGAGAGACACCACTACTCGACGGTCAGGACAATTCAAATTGTTTAAATGGAGAAGTTGGTGGTACTGCAAAAGAGGTGATCAACCACCAATAAACGTGCATGATGATTCAAGTTCAAGCCCTGAACATACACAAAGTAATGACAATCTTGGTTTGAGCCCACCAAGTGATGATGATGGTGGTTGTGGTGCTGGAGCTGGCATTGGGGGAGGGTGGTAGTGGTGGTGGTGGTGGCGGCAGTGTAGAATATGATTATGGATATGACACAGGGACATCATTTGTAAGGGATATATATCCTTCTAGTCGTTATGGACTACATGATATAGCTGAAAATTATAACTTGGGTATTCCTCCAGGAAAACAATCTTCAAAACCCAAGAGGAGTGCTCATCCCAATCATATGGATCTCATCTAGCATATCCACATTATGCATCTCGTGACTCACGTTTTTATCCTAGTGGATCAGGAATCTCAGGATCTAGTGAATCTTCTTCTACACACTACCTAGAGTCAGCCCCAACCCTAACTTATGGATATTATTCAGGATATGGTCAAGGAGGAGATCATGCACCTCCTATATCAGTTGGATCTTCTTCACCACTAGTACATTTTCAGGAGCAACAACAAAATAACGTTAACATGGGTTTATTCAGCTGTGTATTTCCACAAGGATGGAGAGATAATTCTCAATCCCAATCTCAAGATAGAAATGCAAATTATGAAGACCCTCCATGTCATTCATTTTGGTAGTGACATGTGCTATGTTATAAATTTGTAAAATTGTATTCATGTATTCAACTATTGATATTTGACACAAATCATTTTTCAAATTCATGTATGTGTATATTAAGTATTGACTCATTTTTACTAACTTTTATGTCTTTAATTAATTAATTATTCATTTTAATTACATTTCTACATCTTTTTGCCCATTAAAGTAATGCAAACTATAAAAAAAACATGCCTTTTTCTTGTAAACAGTGCACTAAAATTAATATAAAAATCATATTACCTATTAAAAAGCATTTATAGGTTGAATAAAAGCCATCAAAATTCAATAAAAATCATGCATTAATGGATTTCATGCTTATTTTTCAATTTTGGCATGGTTGTGCATGCATGAAAAAAAATCACAACCATTACGCCCACTTCCTGTTATGTAACACCCGCGACTCCCGTGTCCCGCAACACCCACGATCGTTACGCGACGTTACTCGCGACCGCGATTTCAAACCATGATTCTCATTCACATAAGAGTAACTACTAGGGATCTAATAATCATGCATCTTAAGTTCGAAAACACCATCATCAGTACTATCCGGACCAACCACAACATCACAATGACATATTGGAACCATCCCCCATGACATCCGCATGGTCGAATCCAGGTTAACCGCCCTTCCCTCCCAATTAGAATCATAAACCAAAACCATGTGTAAGAGTGGCAAAACCCTTAAGACCCTGACACATATTAGTGATTGGGGAGGGGCAGATTCGCGGCAAAAAAAATAAAATTTTCCTCTTTTTTCTCAACCCCAAAAAGAAAAAGAGGGAAAGAAATGCAGCATGGCAAGCTGAAGTTATCAATAATTCATCCAATAAAACTGCTGAATACAATTTGGAACAACCGTTTTAAAAGATTCTAGGGCTACCCTGGCAAAGAAACCATCACCACCCCTTCAACTCTAAGGTTACGTTTGGTTTGTGAAATTCCTTGGAATAGATTAGTTTTAGTAGGTTAGTTACAATTAGTAATACAAGAAATTATGCTGCTATTATAAACAAATAACAATGTGAAATATTTTATGAGTCCATAATAAGGAATAGACAAGGAATAACTATTCCCAAATTTCATCATGGGGATGTTTATTCCTTTATTATTACATGTTGAATGAAACAATTAGGAATATATAAAAAATAACTATTCCTTGATTCCCAAAGTTTAAACTATATTCCATCTTATTCCAATGACTAGTTATTCTACTAAATCAAACGGACTGTAAGAGTTGAAAATTAGCTTTGCATCAATCTCTCCAGAAAATGCCTCAAGTTGAAACCATCTCCTACAGTCTTCTAGAATACCAAACAATGCACTTTCCAACACTTCTCACTTTTATGTCCTAACCTCCCATGCAAAATAACAGTGGCTCCCTTTCCCACATGTATTTGTAAAAAATTCTTGCATTTGCATGTAACTGGTGATTTTTCATGTTGATTACTCTAATCTGACTACTCAAGCAATCTATTTTGAAGAAAAATTCACACAGCCATTTATAAACTTTGTATTGCCACTAAAAATTGGGTTAGACTATCTTTTCTTCCTCTTTTTGCACCAATTTGTGAACTGAAAAATCTTACCAAGTCTCTTCATATATCACTTCCAAATAAAGCATGCCATCCAATTCCACATTAGCGAACAGTTTTCCTCAAAATTCTCAACGTCTAAAGAGAGAAAACTAACGCAATTCCAAGCAAAACAAATAGGCTCATCACTGTCAATTTCGTGGGAAATTTCACAAATAACTTGATGAATGCACTCTTTCTAAAGGACTATTTGATTTTGAATAAAGAATTCACCTCCATGAGCTCACCTTCCTCAAAGTAGGCACAATAACTTGAGGGAGAAATATGCTTCATCAATAAAATCACAAAAAAAACTTATGAATTTCCACCTCAATTCCACCATCCCACCACCTATCTTCCATGGGAGAACTAGTAATTATACTACATGCATTCACATAAAAAGACCTTTCAAGTTCCTCTCCATGTTGAGACTCAACCTACCCATTCATCATCATCTTGAGAAGGGGCATCTCTTTGCACACTCAATGATTAAAGCTATGACTTCTTCAATCCTCAATCATGGAGATGACTTGTTGATCGAGTATTGCGTTTTGATTATTTTAAACAAGGTACTTTTTTATGGCATCATGTAAAACCTCATGGAGAATTCTCTGAATTCTTCACTTAATTCCACTTACTAGAACTTGCTTTGAAACCTATTAGATTACCTCTTTACCTACAAGCTTAAGTAGTTAGGTTGTGAGCCAACAATATATATCAAGCTTTAACACTTCCCCACATGCGCAGCCCAATTGCTCCTGGAGATAGAAATGAATGATAAATAACTCCAATTATAGGGAATGAGATAATTTTTAACCATCACACAATAAATTTTGGATGATTCCTTGAAAGTTCAATAGAAATTTTAGAGGAAATAGTAAACTTTCAACAGAAAGTTCAATGGAAATTGAAATGACAGTCCATAAATTTTGGATGATTCATTGAAATTTTAACAGAAATTTTTTAAGATAGAAAATTGACTGTCATTTCGATTTTGAGGGTGGTGGAAAGCAGAAATTTTGACAATTTCTTGGAAATTTAAGACCATGCCTAAAAGCTTAAGCTGTTAGGTTGTGGGCGAACAATGTATATCAAGATTTAATAATACCAACTGATACAACTCTTCAGCGAATCAAGAAAATGAGAAAATATCGATAGCTAGAATACAACATTGAGGTCTCAAGCCTTGAGAGAAAGGGAAGAAGCGTACTGTACAAGGTAAAAGTCTTGTGATTCATCTGCTGAATAGAACTGGAAACAATCTTTTAAATGATCCTAGGGCCGCCCTAAAGAAAGATCAACTTAGCCTTTTTTTTTTATAAACAAAGAAATTTAATTGAGAGAACAGTACAGCAAGAACAAAGAAAAAAAAAACACAGGCGGAGACGTAAATTACAAAACAAAAATCTCAAAAACAAATAATTAATACACTTAGCCTTTCTCTCCTTCCCCTTCCCAAAGCCATCTGACCTACAACTCTTCCCAATTGAGTCAACCCTAATTTTCTTGCTCTTCTGCCTCCCTTGGTATAAACCTTCAAAGCCTCTGCCTTATCAGCAACCTGAGCCTCCTTTACCTCATCCATCCTTGCCTTGTCATTACTAAATCTTGCAACATCTTTATTCCCGTTTTGGACATTCAAAGCATAATCCTCCATAAGAACCTCCTTACACCCATCCTCCAAAGGAATACCACTGGTAAACTCACCCATCTTCAATAAATCCCTTCCCCCATCTGTCTGCCTACCGATTAACTTCTCATGTTGCTCATCCAGTACCTCCCCCTGTTGTAGAATATGCACCACGATGTTGTTTCTCCTCCACCTCCTCACTCTGCCCAAAACCAAGTTTGCAGTGCCCATCTGTGTTGTCACCCATCTCCGAAGCCACCCCTGCTGAACTTTCGGGGTTCTCATAAGGTGATTTACCTAAAACCAAGGACTGCAGTCACTGCACAATGGAATTCTCCAATGGGCTCTGGGCCTGATACCTAACGAAAGGACCTTGCAAAGCCTGAGATGTCTTGGACCTGCTCAGGAGAAATAGTTGGAGTAGGCTGCTCTTTAAATAGATTTGGGTCAAGCCCAATAGCAGCCAACAGCTAACCCAAATGCAAAGTAATGCGTATAAACCCTGGCCCACCCAACTCTAAGCCCACTCCATGTTTCTATAAATAACTATGTATTACAATTTTAAAATTTTTAAATATAGTATGAGTCACACACTTCTCCAATGCTCCTTAATATAGTCCATGGGCACACTGATGCTTCTTTAACTTGCTTTATATGTAATAACAACATATTGCAGTAAGACTTTTTTTTCATTTTATTCATGAAAATGCATGATTATGGAAGAGCAGGAGAACAACTATATTTTTGGTAAAAACAATAAACATGGTGAGATTTGCAATGGAAGAAAATAGAGGCCTTCTATGAAAAAAAGTGGGAAAAAAAGGAAGAAGCGTATGTATTGATAATGGATTTTTTGAAAAAAATAAAATAAAATAACCTAACATTTGTCATTAGTAATGCATTTATATATGACATTACATTATTTGTTTAATGATTTTTCCTTGCCATATATGCCCTATATTTTAAAACATTTCTCACATTTTCATGTTTGTGCCATGTCATATCCACGCCTTCACAGCCCAAAGGCCCCAAACCCCTTCCTTTACCTCTTAGCATTTATATCCACCAAGAAAACAATTATAGTGAACCCTAGCTTAAGCTTTCTAAGGCGGTATAGGAGCAGGGTATTTGATAACGAAAGTAATATCACAAAGATAATACATAGATAAATTAAGGCCTCTACTGTGTGAATATAAACCACACACTCCCCCCCCCCCCACCCTGCACCCCACCCCCTGGCGCACGAGCTCGCCCTTTTTCCTTCCAAAGACCAAGCATGAAAAAAATTAACAAGTGAAGAACAGTTCCTTTCCCGTTAAACACAGGATTGAAGAGTAAAAACAACCATATTCCTGCAGAGAGATGAAACAGTTGAATGGAAAACAACAATACATGATACCCACCATTATAAAGGTGAGTCCAAAATTGGGTAGACCTTCTTACATGTCAATCAAGTTACAAACAAATATTCACAGAAAGGCTTCAGATGACTCTACACTCACGTTTCCAACATATTAAAAGCCAAGCATGCCTGAATCAAAAATCATATCCCTAACCCCAACTACTCAAGTTCAATTTATCATCAGAACAAGATGCAACTCTAGCAGAGGACAGGCAAAAGAAGCCAAAGATACCATTGGCAGAATATCATGATTCTAGAGCCAAAAAGAAGAGAAAATGAACATAAAAATGCAAGAAATGTGTTGCATATTTCCTAAAAAATAGTGAAATGCACAGATCTAATAAAAAGTTGATGTCCACAGTCAACAAAAGCAGTAATTTAAATGAGAAAGAAATGGTACCTGTTTTCCTGCAAAATAGCGGCCGTTTATGGAATGACACGCCAGCACTGCATCATCCAAAGACTTGTAATGCACATATACATTTCCCCGCAAATGGAATGAACCATTTTTGCACACCTGGGCATGGACATGACATTCATTAAATGTTAAGACAAAAAAAATGCGAAAGAAATTTATCTAACTTTTTCTTTCCAAATAAATTTTTATTATATCTTTACCACTATTACAATCAGATAACTTGAAAAACAAAACAATTTTTGGCATTCATTACAAAATCTTGTTTGAACTTATTATATCTATTGAAAGAAGAAAAGATAATAGTTTATGAATACAATTATAAATATATACAGGCACAATTTGAACACGACAACATACAAGACACGAAGTAGAGAATTAAATATCCTCCCTGCACTAGTCACACTCGTAATATATCAATATTTTCTTCAACCAGTATTGGGAGTTGAGAGGCACACAGAGGAAAGTTTCCATTAAGAAAAATAATAATAACATAAAATTGTCATCATACGTATATTTCATGTTGCATAAAGAAACCTCGTTAACTATAGATTGAAAAAAAAAAACAAATTTGAAGAAAAAAATAGTTATTGAAAAAACAAAGTAATAAGAACCTATAAAAAAATTGGTGCAACAGCTATAATGTTAACAAAAGAAACTGCACAAAAAATGTTATCAAAAAATAAGAACTGTCAGCACCAAGACATGGATAGAAGTTGGCCACCTTAAAATTCACAATTTCCCCAAACTTCAAGAATTCTGTATGCACATCCTCATAAAACTCTTCATAACAGTGTTCAACTTCTTCATCAGTATACTGAAAAGAATAAAAAAATATGTAAGTATTGTCAAAATATTTTCAAATATACAAGCATGTGCAAATCAGATAAGAGAGTTTTAGTGCAACAGTATGCCTAATGCCTAATACAAACAAACAAAACTATTAAAAAAAGAAAACATTTCTTTTAATTCTATAGAGGGAAAAAAATATCAAAGTACACGGGAGGAAAGGTATCCATAATTCCATCCAAAAATACCAGCCCCAGAAAACAAAATCTGGGGAAAAGGAAGAGAAACATCAACCAAGAAAAAATTAAAATAAAGTGGATAAAGATGTCATTAAGAAAGTTCAACAGATTTTGCCCTCTCATACAAAAAAGCTGCCTTAACAATACCAGATCTATGAATGCAATTCAAAAAATCACACAGAGATCTAGCTGTATCGAAGACCAGGTAAATAACTGATAGTGGAAACTCATATCCAGAGACCTCATTTCTTCTTCTCCCTTTTCAGGGCAGAACTTATTCTCTCTAATACAACTAACAATTACAGAAGACCGCCTACCACCTTAATGAATAAAGCCACGCTCAACCACCTCTAGAAGGCCACTAAGAAACAGAGGCTTGCTAGAAATACCATTTTTTTTATAGAGAGAGAAAAATTATTATTCAAGGTAGAGAAGAAAATAGAAATAAAGGAGAACAAGGAAACACACCATTCCAACCAAGATTCCCAAAAAGAACATTGCAATGATGATGTATAGCACATCGCCTAAGCCCTAATTACTCAGGATATTATCATGCTAACATACAGGATGCTAGCAAAGTTAACCCAAACAAGTCCATACATACACATGCATACCATAGAATCAACCTTAGACACACCCATCAGTCATTTTATGTTTGATAAACAACAAACCCTCCTTGCTATCCAAGAGCAACACACATTCTCAACCATGCAAATCCTAGGACATTTTTTATTTTTTTATTTATTTTTCCACAGTAAAAACTAAAAAGCAAATGTAACAAAAGGCACCATGAGGGTGCCAACCCAGTATAAAAGAAATTGTAAGACAAAAAATTCATGAAATCTATTACAGACTGCATGTACATCTGATGCCACCCCAAAATCATAGAAGTATTAACCTTCTATTTTTAAGATCCAAGGGAGATAACTCTCCCTCAAAAGCTCCCACATAGCTTCCTTTCACACCAACCATAAAACTGCAAGATGGATCAACCCCACGCCCAGAACCCATCTGTACCAGACTTGCGAACACAACAAATTTCTGGCCCAAGAACAATGCAATAAAAGATGCTTCACTAGTTCAGCTGCATTTTCTTTAAAAAAATAATAATAATAACACCTATTCATCATAATATTTACCTTTTTCTAAAGATTATCAATAGAAAACCCATTTTTAATATTGCTTTCCTGGCCTCACACACACACACATATAAAAAGGAAGTCACCTTTGAATGTGCATGAGTCTTCCATATTGCCTCCCACATAAAATTAACCATCTCCTTCATTATATTTGACAGTAGCCTAGTAATATGATTTAACATCAGAGGCCCTCTCCTGGAACGGCCCCGTCCGAAACCATATCATAAAATAAATCAGAAAACATTTCAGGTGATCACATTTTCCTAAATTTGAGCATGACACACAATGGCACATCCCAGATCACCTAACACATTTAAAGAAGTCCACAAGTTAGCTTACGCATACACCTTTAAAGAAGTGCACAAGTTAGCTCAGGCATCACTATCCCTTGTTATTATGAGAAAGATCTGTGGATCAAATATCAGATGAAGAAACACAACAGCACTTATATTGCCTGAGGTAAATATTTTCCCCGTCCCACACTCCCACCAGTTGCCATAAATTGGCCATGCCAGAAAAAAAATATCCTTTCCTCGCCTGATCCACTTCAACAGCCCACAGATCATGTGCTTCCTTCCCTGTTTTGGAAGCCAAAATTTTCTGGATCAAACCACATTTGGCAACAATTATGCTCCATCAAAGGTGGCTATATTTCGACCAAAAACTCCAAAACCACTTACTAAAAGGTAGTTATTAAGATGAACTAAAAATTTTATGAGCAAACACCAGGTAAACAGGTTGTTTAATACTTTAACCACACTGACTTCACTAAGTTGTACTCAAACTCCTCGTAAACATGTTTACAAAATCAATGACAGGCTAGAAAGGCCACTGTCGATCAAAGTGCCTCCAGGATTTAGAAAGAATAAAAGAGTACCACTTCCATATTAATATGCAGTCATAGCCAAGGTTTTGAAAATCGACCAGACCCAGACACCTATCCGGTCCGGTTGAGGCATGTGAGCCGGAAATGTTTCGACTCGGGCTGAAACCTGGCTGAGCCAGTACACCAGCATAAACCAGCCCAAACTGGGTTCAATGCCGAGTCAGCCTGGCCTCTTAAAAAAATCGAAATGTAATGTGCAGCATTTAAGGCCACTGCTCCTCATCCTCCCTATAAATTCTAGGACCTGCAGCAGTTCCCTCCTCCCATAGCATTTTCAGATCTGCCTATTTTCGCATGGTAGGGTCTTAGAAATTAGAACAAAGAAGAGAAGGGGAGGGGAGAGAGAGATAGAGAGAAAATAAGGAGGGAAATAGGGGGAGCTTTCTGTGCTTGGAAGAATGGAGAAGAGTTCTTGGGAAGACTTCACCTACTCCCACAATCAATATTTAATGTAATGTAATATTTTTTAAACTTCGTTATTATTAAGTTGACTTTTAAAGGGAACAAATCCTTTTTTTAAGGCAATGATTTGAGCTGTGAGAGTTATCTTTTTAAGGAACAAAATGAGCTTCTTTTTAAAAAAATTAAAAATTAAAAATTTTGAATGCAACATAAATAAATTTATATTTTTAATTTATTATTCATAATTGTCATAATTGCAAAATTTCTAGATTAATTTTATACTTTTATATTTTCACGATTAAAATAAAGTATATATAATTAGTTTTACTTATATATTTATAATATATAATATATATAATTACAATTATACGTATATATATAACAGAATGCTGACATTGCCGGTTCGATCACCGTGTTGACCCACCAGTCTGACTAACTAGTCCGACCAACCCTAGTAGCTTTACCAGGCTGGTTTTCAAAACCATGGTCATAGCAATGCTAACGCAAACAACATTATAAATATATAATTCATGTTTACATACACTGTTCCTTCACATCCTCTTTCATAGGATAAAGCCATACAGATGTATTGAATGGGCCCTTCAAGAGAAAAGAATGGTCCCCAATTCCAAAAGAATACCCAAAGCCATATAAATACAACCTCGTTATTAGATTAATAGCAAACAAACTGGCATTCGGTTGATTAAAATATTGAATTGAAACACGGTGTATTCCTTTTCAGATAAGTAGAAAGCAACGAACTAAGGCAAAAAATTTAGGTTACGTTTGGTTTGCAGAATGTTTATTCCTAGTAATAGATTAACTTTAGTAGGTTAGTTACAATTAGTTATACAAAAAATTATGTTGTTAATATAAAGCAAAGAACAATTTAAAATATTTTATGAATACCTAATAAGGAAAAGACAAAGAATAACTATTCCCAAATTTCATCATGGGGATGTCTATTCCTTTTTTATTACATGTTGAATGAAATAATTAGGAATATATAAGGAATAACTATTCCCTTGATTCCTAAAATTTAAACTATATTCCATCTTATGCCAATGAATAACTATTCCACTGAACCAAACGAGCCATTAGAGAAGCAGGAATCTGTGGACACTGCACACACTACGTGGCAACATTTTTTGCAGAAATTATTACTTAGACTAGTTTTTTTTGCAATTATAAATATCAAATTAATTATATGGATGATTTTCCATGAAGGGCAGGTACTTCTGAAGGGTAGACAACTAGACACATCCACGTCATATTCGTTTATATACCAATACTCCTCAGACACTTCTTATATATATATATATATATATATATATATATATATGTATTATTTAACCTGGTTTCGCCCAAGGGCAAAAATCAATTACAACAAAGCCCCTTTCCAATCCCCTTTTTCCAATAACAGCATTCCTTGAAATAAACCCAAAGAACGAGCCCAAAAAGACACCTAGAAAATAATTCTATCCCAAAAAAAAAATATATATATATATATATATATATATATGCATAGAGTTTATATTGCCATTGAAAATCCTTGCATTCCTTTCAATCCACAAAGTTCAAAAATGCCAAAAACTGCACATCTACTTAAAATTTTCCCCGACTTATTCCTCTTAAACACTTTGCACCATACCATTAGGTAAACATCAACAATCTAAAGAATCATCAGCGCTTCCTCAAAGACCAAAGAAAGGAAAGCCCAAAGCTTGCTAGCCAGCCTACAATACAGACACAAGTGACCACTTGTCTTACAGACTTCTGAACACGTGACACAAATATTTGGACTTATGGCTTCACAAGGTCTCCTCAATTGCAGCAAATCATTAAGTATTAAACCTATTAAGGGTCAGGGTCCACATAAAAACCCTGATCTTACAAGGAGCCATCGCCTTCCAAATAAAATGGTTCAAAGGAAAAAAAAAAAAAAAAAGGATTTGTCCTTTTCAACAATTGGGCAAGAAAAGATTTTGTGGAAAATGAACCAGTAGAATCCCCAAGCCAAATCCTCGAATCATGCCCCATTCGAGGGACAAAAGAAACCAGCACATGCAACAACAAAGTCATATCCTCAGCCTCTCTCTCGTTAAAATTTCTACAGAAATGAAAATCCCAATAAAGAGAACCCCCCCCCCCCCAACCAAAAAAAAAAAAAGAATAGGAAGTGTTAATCAATGTATTATACAAGTGGGGCAATCTAGAGACAAGGGAACAAAGACTTTGAAGATACCTCAACCACCCTAACATCTTCCCAAAAGCAAATATGATTCCCAACTCCTGCACAATAGCGAGTAAGAGGAAAAAAGAACTGAACTACCTAAGAAATGAATTTCCAAGGGCTAACACAAGAAATAATACCACTACCCCTGGTATCCGCGCCCCCCCCCCCCCCCCCCCACCCCCCCCCAAAAAAAAAATCCTATGCAACCCATACTTACTTTTAATAACCATGTACCATAAAAGTCAACCTCAAGGGAAAACTTCCAAAGCCATTTACCCACTAAGGAGATGTTTTTAGACACTTAAGTTCCCAAGGCCCAAACCCTCATCACACTTAGGTCTTTTCACCTTCTCCCAACAAACTAGATGATCTCTCTTCTCATCCCCAACACCTAACCATAAGAAATCTCTCATAATTCTTGGATGCTCCTTACATACATGTCAAGTACTTCAACACCATATCCAAGTGTGCCCATACTTGCACAGTAGCATATGAATATTAGACTTTGAAAATGTTTCAAGTATTTTTATCATGCACCTATAGCAAACTACACATATCAGCATGTCATCCTTTTGTATCGAAAAGAAATATTATTTGCTAATCAACAAAAGAAAACATGAAGTTGCTAATCAACAAAAGAAAACATGAAGTTGCTAATCAACAAAAGAAAACATGAAGGGGCATGAAACAAAAACACAATATTCTTTAAAGTTGAAATGCATACACTTATCCTAATTGTAAGGTATATCCCTGGCATATTGCATCATAATTTTTCAATAATTTACTCATTTGTGTGTCCCCAAGCCTGTGTCCTGTATTCCCATATCCATCTTTCATATATGATTTTTTGGATCTCCAAATATTTATATTTTTGTAAGTACATATACACACATATATGGATATTTACTTATTTGTATATTCCATCTATACACACATCTATGAGGATATTTATTTTCTACTGAACAGACCCTCAAAAAAAATTAAAATCATAGTAACATAGAATATTTTGGAACACCAATCCCTACAGGAAAAGCAAAAAAGAAAAGATTCTCCTATTCTAGCAACCCCAAAATGACAAATGGTATCATATTGTGTTTGAAAACAGATGCTTACCTCAACACCTATACAACCTATCTCTGAGATACAGCTTGGGTCTCAAAAACTTTTGTTGCCAAAAGAAATGAATAATTAATATTTTATTTTGATTTTGGACTGTCATAGTTATTTTGTTTGGGATTGTTATAGTTTATTTTGTTTTCCAAAATATGCAAATAATACCCCAGAAAATAATTTATATTTAAAAATTGAATACTACTGTTTGACAGAGGAAACCCTCCACCTTACAGTGGATGAATCCAAGGAAGCTAGCTCACATACATCATCAAAAAATTGTCTGCCAATTATCATCTCTAATAGTGGGTTAATCTTCTCAACTATCTGACCCTGTGTTTTTTTAAGCCTCAAAAAATAAGTTGAACTAAGATGATATTCAGCTTATAATTTTTTGTCTTAAGAGTGTATTTTGTCTTATCCGTTTGAGTAAGAAATATTTATGTAAAGTTGTAGTGGCAAAACGAAGAAAAATAAATGTAGTAACAAGAAAAGTTGAAAGGCTAAAAATAAATGAGTGTTGTGTATAAGCAAACATAAGTCGTTTGATGATTGCTTTTGTAAATATTGTTCTATATACACATGAATTTTTTACATTAAATGATAACAAATTTTAAAGGATAAAAGTAGGAACAGCAGTATATGCATGCAGGAGTAAGATGGACAATAAAAAAATTCCAAGATAAAAGCAGACGATTTTATGTGAAAGTGGGACTTAGATGGAATAAATAACAAACTTTTAAGAATAAAAATAAAACAATTATATGAATTTTAGGAACTAAATGGAATTAGAAAAAAAATTTGAAGTTGGGAAAAAAATTTTGGAACTCGCTTCCTCCAACTTCCATATTTATATATATAGAGTACGGAAACAATAATATGGTTCATGGGAAGAATAGAAGTTAAGCTTCATAAACCACCATTTTCTTTTAGTAGAATATCATTCAACAATCATGCAATGAGAACTGCGTAAAAAGAAATCAAATACTTCCATCTTCCTTATCCCTATTCATGAAAACACAGTGTGTCCACTCACGTATTTAAAAAGAATATTTAAAATCATGACTTACTGTTGATCAGATTGTGACAAACACACACAGCTTAACAATGAAAACTTATAAATGAAGTGCTAATTGAAAAAAAAGCTAGTAAGAATAAAAGAAGAGTTATGGAGACCAAAAGGTGCAAATTCAAGCAAGAGGGAACATAAGTAAAAAAACTTATCATCAGTCTCTACCCCTAAGTCATACAAAACATCATGAATTTTAACTACAATTATTCAAACCACATGTACATGCCCAATATGGGGACTGGTTTAACTCCTGCAAGCAATGTGGGACGACTCCCCATCCCAAGAACCTCAGTTCTAAGCTGCCTCCTACCTCCACAAGGCATAGGATAGTGGGTACCACCCACCCTACCAGGACATGCCGTCCCTGGCATCAAATCAATGGTAAATTCAATCTCTCACTTTGGAGCCAGTCTTGGTAAATCATCTGGAAAATATATGAAAATTCATCAACTATGGGTAAGGAAGTTTGGGTTTCATTAACTTGTGTACTTTCTGTCATCGTTGCTACAAACCCTAGACATTTGCCAAAATTCCATCCTTTCACAAGCAATCCAAATATCAAACATCAGAGCTACCCACTATCCGCCTTGTGGGAGCAGGAGGCAGCCCAGAACTAAGGTTCTTGGGTTTAGGAGTCCCACATTGCTCAGAGAGGTGAAGGGCTTTGGCTTACTTGGGGATAGGATCTCTATCCTGTGTAGGGCCTTCTAAGGACAGATAAAACTGTGAGGCGGTTCGCCCCAAAGCAAACAATACCTACACAGTGGGAGTGGGCTATCACATACGGTATAAGAGCTGGATCCTAACCAAAAATGTGGTGATAACACATGTTAGGGACAGCATGTCCCAGTATGGTGCGTGGTACCACTATCTTGTGCCTTGTAGAGGCAGAAGACAGCCCAATACTAAGGATCTTGGGGTGGGGAGGAGTCTCACATCGCTCGGGGAGGTGAAGGGACCTCCCTTTATCAAGGGATTGGATCTCTCTCCTATGTAGGTGCTTTTTGAGGAAGGACAAACAGTGAGAGGGTTTGCCCCAAAGCAGACAGTACCTACACAATGGGAGTGGGTTGTCATAAATGAGACTAGGAATTGATTTTTTTCTACAGTATATGGCAAGCAATGTTAAATTCACAACAATGCGTACAAAGGAGCTCAATACAAAACATTAATGCTTTGCATGATATTGAATGTGACTCTGCCAAAAGGATATCTAATGACACCTAATGAATTTTTCTCTCTTTGTAATGACACCAACTAAAGATACTAAAGGAAATATGAGTTTGCTTCAAAAGGTAGAATTAGCATGTCACTATCATTGGCAAGTTTAAAATGGGAAAATAACATAGAGGGTCGATCGGCCTATAAGATCACAAGCAGAGACCTTTTGCTACACCAAGATGCCTTCCATGAGTCCAAGTTATGGTATCACAGAATGCATGCCAATTTGTCATGATCTACTGCCACTACTTTCAAAAAATCAAGATGCTTTAACACGAAGCAAGTTGATTCTTCTAGTGTAATCAATCGCCACTATATGTATGCCAATGGATTAAGCATATAGAATTGACTTAAGATTATTATAAATGCACTTTTATTGGGTATAACAAAGGGTTAAAAGGTCGAGTTGATTCCTCTAGTGTAATCAACCCCCACTATATCTATGCCAATGGATTAAGCATATAGAATTGACTTAAGATTATTATAAATGCATTTTTATTGGCTATAACAAAGGGTTAAAAGGTTATATTCCTTGAATCAAAGTTCTCAAACTTCGCACTAATATTACAAACCATGAGAGCACATAATGTCTAAAGACCAATACGTAACTGAAATTCCTTCAAAAACTAGGGATTGTCACGATTGGAGGATGCCTCGAGCCAGTTGGGCTGAAGCATATCAAACCTCATGGATACCTTACAAAGACACAGCAAAGGTAATCGAGAAGGAGGTAACGGCAAAAGTGTCCAATACAGATGCAGGAACATTTATAGTTCCATTACTCACCACACAAGAAGTTCAGAGAGCAATGGATAAAATGGCAAGATATGTCCACTATGGAATTATCCAGGTTGGGATAGATCCATTAGTAAGAAAATGGCAAGATCTTCCTATCCTTATTGCAGTTATGGACGGAAGTATCGATAATTTTGGTAGGTCCTTACTAGGGGAGCAAGGGCTAACTTACATTCAGGAGCACAATTTCTCACGAATCCCTATTGGACTCAAAACTGAGACAAGAATAACAAAGGGGAAAGGAAAATTAATTAATAAAAGTTTATTACCTTATCTTGGTCCTTCTCTTTCAACCCTGCACGAAGTTGTATCAGGTAATCTTTCGTATCCCACTATTATGCTTGGTGTCTAAATGGAACCTCTACAAACGCTCCTTCCTACGAGCTTCTGTGGACTTCCTTAGAGCTTCAACCTTCACACAATAATGTTTGGAATAGAAAGAAAGACTCAAAGAGAGAGAGGTTTAGAACTGAATAGACTTCTATTAATGTATCTTAATGTTCCCTCCCCGAACACAAGGGTTGGAGCTCCCTTATATAGGCCAGCAACTACTAATGGATAAGCACAATCTTGCTTTCTCAAAAGTAGATGTCAAACCAATGTCGACATAAAGAAAAAGTAAAAGCTACTTTAAATAAAAGCAAAAGGACAGCACATCAAATCCTACTGACTCTTTTGACAAAACAACAAAATACCGACAACTTTTTAAAAAGCAATTTTTGACTAAGGCATAAGAATACAAATACAAAAGCAATTGATATGACCCGACGAATTGTCCTTTCGGCTAGGCGTGGGAAATGACATGGTTCTAGACAAATGTCTGATATGACCCTTCTGAGTAGTCCACTCAATCTGGCCTGGGATATGATGACACCTGGACTATCATCTGAACCGTACATCTGGCAAAGATCTCATCCTTCTTCAGAGATCTTTCAAAGCTCCAATGATTTCTTCATAGTGCTCTTTTCTTGCTAATTCTGCAAGTACAATCTGTAAATCACTCTTCATGGCCTGGGTTGAAGGAAGATGATGCTCCCATTTTTTAATTTGACTTATTATATTTTTTGCTCCAATTGCAAATTCTGCTAAATTTGCTTCTTCAAATTTTTGGAGGTACTTTCCTTCAATAGCAATCAAAGTTTCATGATCTGCGAAGAATATACAATCCAAAGCCATCCTTGCTTCTAGAAGATAAATTACCTACAAATTTTGAACCAATTCATAGAACTTCCTATGTTTCTAGAAATCCTCCCAATCTGGTTCTTCTTCATGAAATTCTGAAACTGCTCTGTTTTTCCAATCTTCTAGAAAAAGATTCCAAAACAAAACTCTTCCTGATTTCAGCTCAATTGGTTCAATGTATCCAATCCACCATAACCATCCTGAATTAGCGAAATTTAACACATGTCTTACCTCAAAAGCTTGTCCTGTTTTGCAAAATCCAAAAAATTGGAGTTCTCTTGATCTTAAGGCCTTTTGTACTGCAATTAACAATTCAGAATTTACATTTCCGAAAATGTGTAATTTCGAAATACACAAACCACTCCTCATCCAAAACTGTTTTAATTCTGGATACTCCGAAATACTCACTATTGCTCCGGTAGTGAAGTTGTATTTCTTAAGCTAGATATCCATTTCAACTTTAAGCTTGATCTATTGATGAATGAGTTCTGTTGTACTTCCCCTATTTACAGTTTTGAAGTTTTCTAAATAATGGCTTCAAATTCTTCCAATATTTCAACCACTTCTTTTAGGCAAACTGAAAAAGATATATTTGCTGGAATCGCTAGATTATTAACTATCCTTTCTAGCAAGTTTCTCTTTTCCTTTGAGATTTCTGGAGTCCTTCCCAGAAAGTCTTCGATAACCAAATCAACTTCGACTGTTTCTCTATCCTTACTAGATCCTAAAACATTCTTGTTGATAGCAACTGAGTTTTCTGTATGCCTTCTCCTCTTACCCTCCTAGTTCTAGGATTCTGGACACACTAGGTGTTGTAATGTCCATACTGGCTGCAAATGAAACACTGAATATGACTCTTGTTACTCAGCTTTTCATCTTTCCTAGAAGAGCTTCCCTTCTTCATCTGGCTTTGTTCCAAAACTGGAATTGAATGTTCTCTCTTTTGAGAAAAGCTTCTTCTTTCTTTGCTACTTCCTTTTCCCTTTCTGGAGTTGAAAGTTATCTGTCTTTGTTTGTTAACAAATCTGGCAACTGGGCAATCTGCCACCTAATGCCTTTCCTAACAAATTGGACATTTGTAATGGCTGCTAGTGCTACTGCTACTGCTTGCCATTAGATCTGCAAGAATTCAAATATCTGGTTAGAGTATCAGCAATAATATTATCTCTTCCCTTAATATGTTCCACATTAAAGGAGTAATATTGTAATTCATTTCTCCATCTAACCAATTTTGCTTGAATGCATCGTTTTAACTTAATTCTCATGAAGTACTTTACATAGGAACTATCTGTTCTAACGATGAATGGTTTACCCAAGAAAAGTTCATTAGCCCTAATTCCTTTAAGGACTGCCAACAACTCCTTTTCATGAACTGGGTAATTAAGTTCTGCTCCATTAAAACATCCACTTCAATATCTACTAAGGTGTTCTATTTTATCAATCTTTCTGATTTTTAAAACACATCCCCATGCTATATCTAAAGCATCGGTTTCCAGAATTATATCTAATTCTGTACCGTCTGGATATTCTAACTTTGGCAAATTCTGAGCTTCTTTCTTTTAGGCTTTTACTACTTCAGTATGCTCTGAAGTCCAATTCCAAGGATTCTTTACTGAAACCTTTCTCTAAATTGGTTCTGCATTTTCTACCAAATTTTTAATAAATTTTCTAATGTAATTCAATACTCCTATAAAGCATGGACACTGCCTTCGGTCTTTGAATTCATTAGGAAATTCACATAGTCTTTCTGCTATATGTGGCTGAAGTTCCTCTTCGCTTCCTCGAATTTTTAAACCTAAAAATTCAATCTGAGGTTGCATCCATATGGTTTTTCTTTCTAAAAGAACCATTCCTTCTTTTCTGAACACTTGTGCCACCTGTCTCAAATGTTCTAAGTGGTCCTTAGTATTTTTACTAAATACCAGAACATCATCAATGTATACCACAACAAATCCAATCATTCCTTAAAAAGCCTTATCCATCCTTCACTATAAAATTCATGGGGCATTCTTCAATCCAGATGGCATAACTAGTCACTCAAAAAGCCCAATCGGCGTAGTGAAGGTTGTAAGAGCTACTGCTCTTTCTCTGACCTTTATCTACCAATATCCTGATTTGAGATCGAATTTAGAATAAACTGAGGGTTTCTCCCTTCTTATTCTATTTCTAAGAGACTCCTAATTAGGTAAATTATACCCATCATCTCTTGTTTCCTTATTCAAATCTCTATAATCAATTACAATCCTAGCTTTTCCACGTACTTGTTCGGCATGATTTGTTACCATAAAAGCAACACTCCTGTGCTCACTTTTACTGTGCCAAATGAGTCCCAAATTTAATAATTCTGGAATTTGTTTCTCAAATTCCCTTATCATTTCATTTGGATAACTAATCCCTTTACTTCTGATAATTGTATCAAAATTTTTTAGCAAAATATCAGCTTCTGGTATGGCTTTCTGTCATAATGCCTGCGGATTCTCCGACCAGTTTTCTCAAAGCATTTTCTTGATTTCTTCAAGATTACTTTCTTCTGACTGATTTACCTTTAGGATACTTCCTGATACCAGTTCCTTCCAATTATCAAGTTTCTCCTAATAATCAGATCTTCCTTCCTTGACTATCATATAATTCTTTATAATAGTACCTTAAGACTTTGGAATGAAATGGTTATCTAGGATTATTCCTTCTAAAAATATCGTAAATGGTTGATATTTCCTAAGGAATTTACTTCCCAATAGAAAATCATCTGGTAATTCTGAAATTAAGCAAAGAATTTGCTCCTTATAATCTTTGCCATTCATCCTTATCTTCACATTTTGGGCAATTTCTCCTATCTGAAGAATTGCACTATTTCCCACTATTACCTGAAGATTAGCCTGTTCCCAAGTCACTTTTGGAAAACGAATCTTCGTACAAGACCACGTACATCCTGTGTCTATTAAAGCAAGATGTTTACTTTGGTGATACTTTGAATTAATTAGTTTACTAGTTTAATTAGTACGATATTATGTGTATTTGGTGGCTCGTTTGCAATATTTGTTTATTTTAGAGGTGTGTTTGTAATTCCATGTACTTTTAGGGGTATTAGTTTAATTTTATAGATGCTCTCCTCTCTTCTCCTTCCTTCCTCTCTTCAATTTCCTCTCATTTCTCCCCTGAGCTGCAGGTCCTTGATGTTGTCCTCCATCAGGAGGTCAAGGTTACTCGTGTTTGTGGTCTTTGGAAGGATATAATTGCTTGGCAAACAGATCTTTCTAAATTTGTAGTTCAGTTTGATTTGGGCTCGATGTTTACTTTGGTGATACTGCCCTCAAAGAAACATCCCCATCATTGTATAATATCACAAGTAGTAAAGGTGGGTTGATTGCAAATATTGTTTCTAACAGGGAGAACACAATAATCTGAAACCTGTCATTTCATAGGAACCTTCAAAAGTAGAAGCTACAGGAGATATTGCTGCTCTTGGGGGAAAAACCAGTTATTAATGGTTATTTAGTCTTTTAGCATTATTATTATTATTATATGTTAGTTTTTCTAGTAATAAATGTGAGTTAGTAAGGCTATTACGATCATTCCTATTGTACTTACATATATTATAAATAGAGGGAGAGAGCTATCATTGAGTTTAGGTCTTCCTTTTTACCCAATTACTCAACATGGTATCAGAGCGTGATCCAAACTAAACCCTACTCTCCTCAGCCATCACCAGAAAACACCATTCCTGCAGCTGTCCTTCCTAGATTCACCTCCATACCATATTATTTCACAAAATCAACCATACACCCATAAACAGACCCCCCAACAACTCACCCCACAAAACCCCATTGCTGGAGAAACTCCCATGCACCCCCATGCGCCGGCCAAATGTCGAAAGGGCCAACCCCATGTGCCGGCGCATGAGTGAATTTTCGGCCACCTTTTTCTCTTTTTTTCCCTCTTCCATGCTTTGATTCCTTCTCTAGACTATATTATCAAGCTGTTAGATCAGTTTTTTGCTCAAAAATTCAACCCTTTCTGGCTGTGTACTCGCAGCATTCCATTAACGTGTTCAAGGCTTGTGAAGGCTTCTTTGTGAGTTTTTTGGAGCTGTGGCAGCATTCATATGTTCAGTTGTGAGGCTGTCAGTGCTATCTATCGGTGAATTGTCCACCTCGTCTATGGCAGTGCGGCACCCAAGGAATGGTTGTTTGATGCTTCATGAAGCTGTTCATCAATTGTTAGGGAGTTTATTGGGCCTGAAATAGTTGGATTTGAGGTGTTTTTTGATTTACTATTCTAATTCCTTTCATATACCAAAATATCAAGCTTTTGGGAATGTGCTTTTTGCTCCAAGATCCACTCTTTTTTGTGAGAATGCACTCTTGGTAATTCATTAGTTGTTGTTCGGTGTTAGTAATGGTCATTGACGACCTTGGGGCAGTGGCAGTGCTCATAAGCTGTTTTTTTTGTGTGAGGTTGTGGCAGTGTTGCTTTCTTAGGGCTGCATCTGAGGTTGTTGGTGATTTGTTCATGGTAGTTTCGGTGGTTCACCTCTCCAATTGTTCCAGTACTAAGTGTTGCTTCCTTGGGTCTGCATGTGAGTTTCTTGGTGCTATGGCAGCCTTATACTGATTTATCTATGGCTTGTTCATGGTGGGTCACCTTGTTCACGGTTGTCCCAATTGTTCCAACAATTAATCTTATGATCATTGGTCTAAGTTTGTGAATGTTGGGATGGCGTTTGCAAATCCCAAAAGTATGATTACTTCGTTAATCACTTGTTTGAGCGAACCGCGTTCGCTGACTAGATCATAGGAGGAGTATTCCAGGTTTCTACAATATCAAGTGTCTCAACAAGCATCTTATCACATTGCCTTTTTTGCCCAAAAAGGTAAATCCTAAAGTCTGCATGTCAGCTGGTATCCTTCCTACTAGTCCTTGGATTATCGATTATGCTGCCATTGATCATATAACAGGTGCAACAAACTTCTTTTCTGATCTCCAATATCCTAAAAATCTCGCTCGAGTTACCCTTGCTAATGGATCCACTATTGTTGGGAAGGGGATAGGAAAAGTAAATCCTACCCCTATCTCTCTTTCTTCTGCTTTACACATTCCCAAATCTCCTCTTAATCTTATATCAGTTAGTAAGCTTACAAAGTCACTAAATTGTTCTATCACATTCCTTCCAGATTTTGTGGTTATTCAGAATCTAAAGACGAGAAAGACAATTGGCATTGAACGTGAGGCTCGTGGACTTTCCTACTTTGAGTTGCCTTCTCCACCCATTGCCAGCATAGTCGCAGCTACACCATTTCAAACCCATTGTCGTCTTGGTCATTCATCCTTGGACAAGTTGAAACAGCTAGTTCCTACATTGAGTTATGTGTCTAATCTTAAGTGTGAGTCTTGTCAATTAAGCAAGCATCATCGTGTTCCCTTTGCTCCCTAGGTTGACAAACAGGTGGTTAGTCCTTTCATGCTTGTCCATTCTGATATTTGGGGTCCTAGTCATGTGACATCAAAGTTGGGGTTTCGGTTCTTTGTTGCATTTGTCGATGACTACTCTAGGATGACTTGGTTATATTTAATGAAGATCATTCCAAGTTGTTTGATATCTTTTGTGCGTTCTATTCCCAAATAAAAACTCAATTTGACATGCCAGTCAGGATACTTCATAGTGAGAATGCTAAGGAGTACTTCAATACTCAATTCACTACTTATATGACTAACTCCGATATGATCCATCAGCCCTCTTGTGCCCACACTCCATAACAAAATGGAGTTGCAAATTCTTGAAGTCACTCATACCCTATTGTATCAAATGAATGTCCCCAAAGCCTTTTGGAGTGATGTTCTGCTCACAACTTACTCCCTCATCAATACAATGCCATACTTTGTCCTTGGTGGTAAAATTCAAAATTCAGTAATCTTTCCTAAGGCTCCTTTGTTCTCCTTTCCTCCTTATATATTTGGTTGTGTGTCCTTTGTCCATCAGTTATCTCCAAGAATGGATACGTTGGATCCTCAAGCTATCAAATGTATTTTTCTGGGCTATTCCTATACTCAAAAGGGATATCGATGTTATAGTCTTACTTTACATTGATTCTTTGTCTCTGCTAATGTCACCTTTTTTGAGTCTATATCATACTAATATGATTCCTTGAGTTCTGTTGACCTTGATGAGTCCCTTCCTCTGCCTTTCCTTCTAGATCCAAACCTAGTATTTGTGCCCAATCCTCTTACATCTTCATCTAGTTGAGTCCTTCTCATTGCTTGAATCATCCCAATTTGCAGGTATACACACGGCGACTCAAGGGGGAGGTGCCTCCTCCAACTTCTTCTACTGCGCCTCTAGTTCCCTTGTCGGATGATCTTATTTCTCGTGATGTTGATCATCCAATAGTTGTTCGAAAAGGTAAACGCACTTGTACCCAACATCTGATCTCTAATTTTGTTTGTAAAGATTTCTTGTCACCCTCTTATTATTGTTTTTTTAGCACTTTATCTTTTGCTACTCTTCCAAGATCTATTTCTAAAGCCTTATCTCATTCTAGGCGGAGGACAGCAATGGTTGGAGAGATGAGTGCACTACACGATAATGATACTTGGGATTTGGTACCTCTTCCTCCTGATAAGTCTCTGGTTGGTTGTCGCTGGGTGTACAATGTGAAAGTCAATCCAGATGATTTCTCGTCTGAAGGCTCGCTTTGTTGCTAAGGAGTACACTCAAGTGTACGGTTCGCATTATTCAGACACATTCTCCCCAGTTGTCAAACTTGCCTTAGTACGTTTGTTCATTTCTTTAGCCACCACTTGTCATTGGCCTCGACATCGGTTAGATGTGAAGAATGCTTTCCTACATAGTGATCTTCATGAGGAGGTACATATGGAGCAACCCCCTAGGTTTTTTACTCAGGGGAAGTCGGGCTTAGTATGTCAGCTCAAGAAGTCATTGCATGGATTAAAACAATCTCCAAGAGCATGGTTTGGCCATTTTAGTGCTATGGTACTTGAGTTTGGCCTTCATCGGTGTGCAGTGTATCACTTTGTATTTTATCATTATACTCCATCGGGCAGTATTTTGCTTATAGTATATGTGGATGACATTGTGATCACTAGTGATCGTGGTCGTGGCATTCAGGACCTAAAGCTTTTTCTATAGAGTAAGTTTCAGACCAAATACTTGGGACCATTGAAGTACTTCTTGGGTATAGGAATATCGAGATCACGTATGGGAACTATCTTGTCACAGAGGAAGTATGTTCTTGATCTTTTGGATGAAACGGGGCTATTGGGATCCAAACCTATTGATATACCCATGGATCCCAATAGTAAGTTAATGCCAGCTATAGGTGATTTGTTGCCTAGTTGTGGTCGGTACCGGAGACTTGTTGTAAAGTTGAATTATCTCACAGTCACTCGACCAAATTTATCCTTCGCAACAAGTGTTGTAAGCAATTTCTCAATTCCTCGAGAACAAGTCACTGGGATGCAATAATTCACATTTTGAGATATCTCAAAGGTGCACCAGGGAGAGGTCTTTTATAACAAGATCAAGGTCACACTCTTATTAAGGGATATGCATATGCATATTGGGTCAAATCACCATCCGATCAAAGATCCACAACTGGATATTGTATATCTTTGTCGGTGGTAATTTGGTGTCTTGGAAAAGTAAGAAACAAACTGTAGATGCCAAGTCGAGTGTTGAGTCAGAGCATATGGCTATGGCACACACTACATGTGAACTTGTTCGGCAGGAGAACGTGTTAAAAGAAATAGGTTTTCCACATTCTCAACCTATAGAGTAGATGTGTGATAATCGAGTTGCTATTCAGGTTGCCTCCAACCTTGTCTTCCATGAGCGGACAAAGCACATTGAATTTGATTGCCACTTTATTTGAGAGAAACTTGTACAGAAGCTCATTACGACCACTTGTGTGAAGTCTAAGTTTCCACTTGCTGATTTGTTCACTAAAGCCTTGGGAGGTGCTCATGTGAAATTCATTTCTAAAAAGCTAAGAGCATAAGATATATATGCTCTAGCTTGAGGGGGATTGTTAATGGTTATTTAGTCTTTTAGCATTATTATTATTATTATGTGTTAAGAGTTGTTAGCAATAAGTGTGAGTTAGTAAGGGTATTATGGTCATTCCTGTTGCACTCACATATATTATAAATAGAGGGAGAGACCTATCATTGAGTTTAGGTCTTCCATTTTACCCAATTACTCAAACAAGTCACAAATAAGACTAAACAAGAAGATCCAAATTAGGTGGCTAGGAGCAAAGCAGGTACTTTTGTTGTCAAATTTTTTTACAAAAATTTAAAAGCTGATAGGCCAATCCTTTTCCCCCAGGGCGTCCTTTCAAAGGTTAAAGCCCAAATACAAATTGTCTATTACGTTTGAAATACAACATGGAAAAGCAATTCTAAGGGGAGACAACTTACGAAACTAAGGGCTAATATTGATCAATGTGGCATTTCATACGATAGGTGGCTCTGCTTTTTATACAAATTTTGAGATATAAAGGAGTGGAAGTCATCAAATCACTAGCTTCCTTGAACTTCTGTCAAAAGGCAAGCAATAGTGCCCAAAAATGGTCTTATGAGTTACAACTTACTAGTGGTCTAGTCACTGCAACCCCCTTGTGCATAGGCACCCCTTCTAGTCACTGCAACCCCCCTAATGCGTAGGCACCCCTACTCCCGCAATCAACAACTAGTTTGCCAAGTGCCTTAAGAGACAGTTACCCCATACACGTACTACTCTGTTGCAAGTTAATCAGGCTTCTCCAAAGGTATGGCATGGGTTACTTTTTCTATGTCATACTCACTATTCAAACAGTAGATCGAGGCATTTTTTCTCAACCCCTTCTTACCCTTAAAAAGCAAGGTCATCGTCTTCCTCGAACTGACCTAGACTCTCCAATCCCTCAAGGTCAACAAGGACAAGTATAATTATCTCTTGTTCAATGACTACATTCTGTAGAATAATCTTAGGTTATGACTCACTTCTCAATGCAAAAACTTGTAGAGGAACCATTAAGTTTTGGGGGCATTGGATTCTACCAATGTTTGCAATACCTAAGCCGAAATTCTCACTTTTGCTTCTCGAAATAGAATTATGTGGTTCTTGAAGAAACTCCAAGGCAAAATGGGACGCGCTCTCTTTCTCTCATGAAACTCTCCTTTCTCTCTCACAAAGCATGGAATTATGGTTTCAAGAGAAGTAGAAGATGCAAAATTGTTATATTCAGATCAAAGGAAACGCCTTCAATCTAAGGTTGGACAAGGTGGAGGAGACCCCTTATCTATTTGTGTTCGAGAACAATATTTCTCACAATATGTAGGTAAGGTTCTCCAAAGAGGCTGTCATTTGGTTTGTTGATGGTTTGTCGATTTTCAGTCCTCTAGAAAGACATTCTCAAAGTTTATGCTTGGGAAACATACAGTGCGGGATGTCGATTAGGTGCACAAAGGTGGGGTTAGTTTCTAGAGTTGGGATTGGGGTGGAAAAATAAGACATTTTTGGTGTTCGTGCCTGGTGGTGCAAAAGGTGATGGGTGACAAAGCTTTATGAATGATCTTTGCAAGATAGCTAAGGAATTCCATGAATCTTGAGGCAAAAGTGAACAAATCTATCGATCTCCTAATCATGGAGTCAAGCAGTGACGGCAGGGAAGAATCAGAAAGTTGTAACATCGAAAAGTTGTGTTCAGACATGGAGTCAAGTATGGTGCATGGAAAAGATCAGATCTGTCGTCGAAGCAGTCATTAGTTGCAAATGAAGAAACCTGGGATTCTGGGAATTCATTGCCGGAAGCCACAGCTGCTCGGTCTACGGTCAGAGACAAACTTCCATAAAATCAAGGTGGCTAGGGTTATGGAAGGGGCAACAAGATTAGCAGCAGCCCCATGTTGTAGGCAGTTGTTGATGAATTTGAATTGGAATTGAACGTGAGTTTACCCCTGGTATCTCCTCTCTCCTCCCTTCCCTTCCCTTTGTTCTATTTCTTCTAAATTCTCCCATTGCTGAAGAACCTTGATGCTGCCCCTGCATCATTTGGTATCAGAGCCCAACCACAATATCTTTCTTCAATTTCAATTCCCCATCTTTTCCTTTCAATCTTCTTCTTCCCCACTCTTCTTCTTTTCTTCCTTCCCCCACTGTTCGGCAACTTTTTATCTCCCTCTGCAGCTGCTTCTTCTCCTTCTCTTCTTCTTCTTTCCTTCTTTCCTCTGTTCTGTAACTTCTCACTTCCTATTTGCTGCTTCTTCATCTTTCTTCTCTTCTTGTTCTCTAGCTTTCAGTCCACCCATTCTCCCTCACTCTTCTCCTCTTCTCTTCTTCTTACTTTCTTCTACTTTCTTTTCTCTGTTCTGGTCTATCACCCTCTGTTCTGTATTATTCCTTCCTCCATCTCTGTTCTGTTTTTCTCCCTTCCTCTTCTTCTTCCATTATCTCCATTAATCTGTCCTTCACTGTTACTCTCTCAGCTCATAACTTCTGTTCTGAAATTTCAGTAATAAAAAAAAATCCGAAACGCAGTTTCTGAACTTTTCAAAAATTCCATTCGTGTCCCCAAATCTCGAATGCCACTTTCCAGCGACCATCCTGCAACACCACCCACACCACCAAAAACAGAACTGCCCCCAACCCTTCCTATCAAAATTTCATTGCTGTCCGGCCACCGGAGGAACCCCCAAGCCCAGGCCAAACATACTCCAGCCATCAGCCTTCAAGAATCCCTAGTGTCTTGAGTTTTTCTCATCACAACACCACCACCACTGTGCTCCCCACGCACTGATCTGCAGTCGCTTAAAGTTTCATTGCTGGAATATCGCCACTGGCGACTCACGCGCTCCACACGCTGGCGAAGATTGTGAAAAAGCCTCCCAGAGTCTTCTGCAATTTCCTGTCTCATGAGAATTGCCTGCAGCCACGATATTTTGAGTTTCTCCACGATACTTTGATCTGCAGCTTGATATTTTGATCACAGACAAATATATTGTAAACAAGCACGATAATTTGGCACGAAACCCTAGAAATTGTCATTGCCAGCATCAAAAATCAGGTTTTGTTGCTGTAGTTTGTGAGTTTTTTTCGTGAATTTGTTTCATTACAGCAGGACAATCAATATCAAGGTGAATTAAAAATAGTTTTTTTTGATAAATTAGGAGTAAGGCTTGTGGGAAATTGTGTTGGGTTGTGATATATAACTTTGGGCACAATTTCAAGCTTTTCAACACCTTTCTCAAGTGTGGAGAAAAGGTTTGCAAAATCATCATTGATGGAAAATGCCCAATGGATGTGGTTTCCATAAATGGAGTCACTCGAATGCAGCTTGATCTGGAACCTCACCCAGAGCCTTATGTAATATCATGTGTTGATAACTCTATTGCACATGTTCATGAAAGATGTTTGGTTCATATCCAAATGGGTGAATATTTGGCTAATGTTTGGTGTGATATCCTACCTAGGAAGATTGACCACGTGCTCCTTGGTTCTCATTGGTTGGATGATTTAGGTGTGACTCAAGGACATGAAAACACGTCTTTCACTATAATGGGAAGAAAATAGTTTTGAAGTCCACTCTGCCAATGAACCAAGACAAAAAAATCAGTCACAATTACTCAGCTTGAAGACACTGCAAGTAAGGAAATGAATGTGTTTGAAGGCATCCAAAATCCTTCAAGCATTCCAATTGTTGAGTTTGTCATTCCCGATGTGCTTATTGATGCCAACTCTCAATTCAAGTCTATGATGCTGCCAAAGGATCGTGGTTTCATGTATCACTCAAGCATTGGCTTCCAAAGGATCCAAATTTGCTTCTCCCTTTTGATTCTCCAACATTTCAAAATTTGAGGCCAAATTTTTCATAACTAGGGGAGAGTTGATGTAGGACAAGAAGTAAGACCTTGGGAAGATCCTTGCTGGAAAATAATTACGAAGAGTTGGGTTAAGGAATCGGGGGGTCAAGTTAGTAGTTTATTATGTGTGTTTAGTATTAATTAGTATAGGATTATGTGTATTTGGGGGTTGCTTGTAATATTTGGGTAAAGTAGGGGTATATTTGTAACGTAATGTAGTTTTAAGGGTTTATGTGTAATTTCATGTAAAGAGGTTTTCTTATAAATAGTGTGTGAAAGCCATGTTGTAGGCAGTGGTTGATGAATTTGAATTGGAATTGAATGTGAGTTTCCCCCTAGTATCTCCTCTCTCCACCCTTCCCTTTCCTTCCTCTCTTCTATTTCTTCTAAATTCTCCCATGGCCGCTGAACCTTAATACTGCCCCAGCATCAGTGGGCTTTCAAAATAATCGAAGGTGAAAAAGAAATTAGTTAAACATATCATATGATCAGTATAATCCAAGGGCTGGCACAAGAAACACTTAGCAATTGGCGAGTTGTAGGGTTACATGCAATGGGAAAAGAAGCTTGGAAGGATTTATTCTTCCTCTAACATAGATAGAGTAAGTTGCTTACCACTTAGGCCCAAAAGTTTGGAATTTTTTGTGTCCACACTAGTGTCACGGTCGGCCTATTTTCACACCCTTGTGAAGGGCCGTGCAGCGCTAGCTAAAGCACTCTTGTTTAACTAGTCAGCCAATCGTTTACCAACATTCATCCACGAAACACTTTCATTAGCATTCAATCAAATGGCAGCGAAAATAGTAAGCATTCATGAAAGCAATGGCAAGCAAGCAGTTAACATTGAATCTACGCAATTCATTAACAACACTTCCGTTGACATCGTGTGTTTAGCAAGGGAGGCAAGTAGGCTAAACACATTGACAAAAGCTAGTGAATTTTACAATGACTAATGAACACTCGCCCTCCCCTAAAGAGCTTTCTAGGCTATTCTCACTCTGGCACTAGGAAACATCAAAGTGACCGAGGAATCATACTGCCTTATTTGGCATACAAATAAACTACTAGCAGAAAATAACCCTACACTAGTATTTACATGATGGAAACCCATCCCAAGCACACGAGACAAGCGGTCACAAGCAAGCACAATGCCCTGAACAAGCTTAGCTCGTGACATTTTCCCCCACTTAGGCAGTCGACGTCCTCGTAGACTTTTGCAGTAGGTACACTTCAAGTTTGTCCATGAATGGTTGAATATCTTCCGCAGAAATCCAGCTAATTTCTTTGTCATCAAGGCATTTCCACTTCACTAGGAACTTCCGCCACTTCTTCCTGGAGGATATGAACTTTATGTATGCAAGGATCTCTTCAACTTCACATATATTAGGTTGCACTGTCTTCAACTCTGCTCTGTTGGACTGACTTCTGCTCAATTCATTGGTATTGGCGTTGAACGGCTTGAGGCAGGTGATATGAAACTGCGATCTTCTCCCCTGATCTGCCCACTTCTTCATCTGCTTAAAAGCTTTCTCCAGATAGGCTCGAGCAAACTTTGCAATCTATCTCCATTCTCTGGTGAAGACGTACGCACTGGGACTCTTTCGTCTGTACGGCTCGCCCATTATGTGAGGTAACAGCGGCTGCTGGCCTATAACAAGCTCAAAAGTGCTCTTGTTGGTTGTTGAGCTCCTTTGGGCATTGCCACCGAACGGAGCCACATCAAGTAGTTGCACGCCATTCTTCTGGTTGTCGTTGACAAAATGGCACAAATACTCTTCCAGTAGCTCTCTGAATCGCTTCATCTGTCCGTCTGTCTGTTGGTGATAACTCGAAGAGATGTCAATATGTGACCTGAATATCCTGAAAAATTTTGTCAAGAAGTTGTCAGTGAACATTAAGTCTCGGTAACAAATAATAACTTGGGGAACACCCCAACGTTTCACAATGTTCACAAGGAACAATTGTGTCATCTCCTTTGACAAACAGTACTTTGGTGCGGCCACGAAAGTACCATACTTCTTCTGCTCCCCCTTGTCTTGTTGGCAAGTGAGACAAGTTTTGGTATAATCAACCACATCATCCCGTGTGCAGCCAACAATACCTCCCCCGTAGTCCTGTCATTGGAGTCATCCTCCGCGAATACCCCTCAACGAACTTCCTGTAATATCTAGTAAGGCCAAGAGAACACGCAACTCCTTCACTGTCATGGGGATCTTCCATTCTTGAATCATCCTTACCTTCTCCATACCCCTCCGGATACGACCTTGCTCAGCCACATGACCAAGGAATTTGTTGCTCCACCGAGCGAAAGAGCACTTCTCTTTCTTCATATACAGACTGTTTCCCCTCTGCCTATCGAACACCTTCCGTAGATGCTCTTCATGTTTCCTCTAAAACAACACCGATGCTCCCAACGGTATTTTGGAAGGGTGAACACATCCCGCTTCCAATTCATCAAGTTGTTTCCCCAACTCTACTATCTCTGGAGGAGCCATCCAACATGGCCCTTTAGTAGGAGGTTTCACTCCTGATAACAACTCAATCTCTTGCTCCATAGTCCATCGTGAAGGAAAATTGTGAGGCAGCTTATCCGGCAACACCTCCTTATACTCATCCAACACCGTTTGGATGGTCGTAGGCTCCAACTCTTGGTCTACTCCTTTGTCTACCACCACCGTGGCTAGACGTGTCTGCTCACCCTGACCCAATCCCTCATTGAGTTGTATGGCTGAAAGGCACTTCCCATCGTCTCCTTTCATTGCAACAACTTGCACCATGAACGAGTGATCTCCCATCAGACACAGGGAACCAGCCGAAGGCATCAGCACTGCCCTCGTCCCCCTTAGGAAACTCCATTCCTAGAATGACTGGAAAGTCATCCAATGGCACCGCTATGAAATTCGCATGACCTTTCCACTGTCCAAGCTTCACAGTCACTTGCTTGGCTACTCCCAGAGTAGGCTGGGCTACAAAGTTAACTGCTTTTATGCATCCTGTATCCTTCTCTAAGGATAAGTTGAGTCTCCATGCTTCCAACTGCGAAACAAAATTATGAGTAGCCCCCGTATCCACCATAGCACGGGTACTCTTCCCATTGATCCTCAAGTCCACAAACTTTAACCCTTTTGCTCGTGTAACTTTCGGTGCTTTTGCCTGCTTTTCCAATGCGCTGACCAGCCGCACTGAACCCACCCTCAGGGCATCATCCTCTCCCTCCTCTCGCTTTCCACCACTTTTCCTGAAGTGAAAGCTTGTAAGGCATTGAGTAATCCCTTGTGTTGACACTCACTCACTCTATGAGATCCACCACACAAGTAGCACAAAATTTTACTCTTCCCCTTTCCATTGGGTGTGTTGAACCCTTGAGACGATGAAACTTTCTTTGAGGTTGATGATTTAGAGTCGGCTCCCCCACTCTTGGGTTTGCCTTTCTTGAAAGACTTTCCACTGTTTTCCTCTCCGCCAAACCGTTTGGACAAAGCGGTATCATCACCAACATAGTCAGTCAAGCGTTCTGCAGCAACTTGTGCAGTTGACAAGTCTTGAACTCTTTGCCTATGAAGTTTTGTCCTTACCCACGGTTTCATCCCCTCAAGAAAATAGAACAACTTGTCCTTCTCCGGCATATCCCAAATATCCAACATCAAAGCAGAAAATTGTTTCACATATTCCCTGATCGACCCGTATGCTTAAGATCTCTCAGTTTTCTCCTTGCATTATACTCAACATTCTCAGGAAAGAATTGGGCCTTGAGCTCTCTCTTCAAGTCTGCCCAACTATTGATTACACAGCGTCCAGCTTCAATATCTTTGTACTTGGTACGCCACCACAGTTTGGCATCACCAACCAAGTACATGGTCGCAGTATCCACCTTTGCCTGTTTTGAGGCCATCCTCACAGCGCGAAAGTACTGTTCCACATCAAACAAGAAGTTCTCTAACTCCTTGGCATCTCGGGCACCCCCATACGTCCTGAGTTCTGGTACCTTGGTCTTGCTAACTCCCAAAGTGTTGGAATTCCCCATAGCAAGAACCATCAGATTCACCTTTGCATCCAAATCAGCCATCCATGACTGCAAAGTTTCAACTGTATGGCAAAAGTACTCTGACATGTCGCCTATCAAACCTGCTTGATGTTTTTGTGATCCCATCACTTCATCAACAAGTTCTCTCATCTGGGCCACCTCCGCGGCCACAGTGTTGGTTGTTGCCTCAACCTGTGCTTCCAGCACGTTGATCCTCTCAGTATTGTTTGGTGTCATGGTCACTTACCAAAGCTTTCCAAATCCCGCAACGAAGGCAATCAAATTCACGTAGCAACTCAACCTTGGGCTCTGATACCAAGTGTCACGGTCCGACTATTCTCACACCCTTGTGGAGGGTCGTGCGGTGCTAGCTAAAGCAATCTTGTTTAACTAGTCAACCAATTGTTTACCAACATTCATCCATGAAACACTTTCATTAGCATTCAATCAAATGGCAGTGGAAACAGTAAGCATTCATGAAAGCAATGGCAAGCAAGCAGTAAACATTGAATCTACGCAATTCATTAACAACACCTCCGTTGACATCGTGTGTTTAGTGAGGGAGGCAAGTAGGCTAAACACATTGACAAAAGCTAGTGAGTTTTACAATGACTGATGAACACTCACCCTCCCCTAAAGAGCTTTCTAGGCTATTCTAACTCTAGCACTAGGAAACATCAAAGTGAACGAGGAGTCATACTGTCTTATTTGGCATACAAATAAACTACTAGCAGAAAATAACCCTACCCTAGTATTTACATGATGGAAACCAATCCCAAGCACACGAGACAAGCGGTCACAGGCAAGCATAATGCCCTAAACAAGCTTAGCTCGTGACACTTAGCAATGCATGGCAATTCACCATAAAGATCCCAACATGGCTCAATCATATGCCCTCGTCATCCACAATGGGTGCACTTGCAAAAGGGGCCTCAACACGTCCTTCTCTTCCACCGCGCCCACTCAAACCACCCTGAGAACTTCTGCAACTACTTGGTGGAAAGCTAGAATCACCTTGGGTAAAGAAAGTCGTCTTCTCAAATACAGAGGTTGAAGCAGGGGCAACAGAATGTCTACAAGAGGAAGCACGAAGGATAAAAGAACAAACATCATCATAGGTGGAAACTTTACAACATTAGATTACTACTTCAACTAAAACCCTAAGCTATTAGGCTGTGGACCAACATTGTATATCAAGCTTTAACATCCCCCTTATATGCAGCCTAATAACATGTGGAGATCCAAACAAACGACAAATAACACCCACTACAAGGAATACAATAACTTTTAAACCACACAGTAAACGCAGGCAACAAGATTAGACCTAGGACCCCTATGTAACCAACTTGTATGCCATGTTAATTACCACATTAACTAAAACCTTAAGCCATTAGTTTGTGATCAAGCAATGTATATCAAGCTTTAATATGCACTACCAAAGTTCTCGGACCGGACCACCTCAAACTCAGGTTTCAAACATACTAGGGCTTGAAGAGTTGTCATCATCTGCTCCCTCTGGCTCTTGCATCTCATGTACATCACTAGTAGGTTGCATGATGTTAAATTCCTCGTGGATGCACTTCATCTATGCAAAGTACTCTATCACACTCATGTCTCCCTTTTCTAATCGAAAATACCCCAAGGAATGGGATAGATCATACATGCATGTAATATAACATGAATATAAGTATTAAGAGCTTAACAAAATTGCAAATCTCCTTGCATCCATCCATCCAGATGCACTCCCTATTCTTATGACCATAGTATTTACTAACATACACTCACTAAAATATAGTAATAATATATAAGTAACAAGTAACACTCCTCAAGCTGCAGCATATATATTGTATGCTTCTAGCTTGTTATTGAGACAGCCTCTTTTGTAATCAAAAAATAGTAATTATGGTCATTATGATTTATGATGTACATGAGACACATTATAAATAAAGAGGGAGATCTATCGTCAAGTTAGGTTCTCCATTTACCACATTCCTTTAACAAACACAATTATAAACAAGGAAAAATGCAGCAAGTTGAAAGCAATAGTTGAAATGATGGAGTAAGTGTCAAAACCATAACAAAACTAAGGCAGCCACGTAATAACAAGAGAACTGCAGCAATTAAATATGGAAGCAACATTAGCATTTGGAGGAATGAAATTTAAGTCACATTGGGGACCAAAAAATATGGACAAGTATAAACAGCTGACTACAACGAAATGCACTATCCACAATCATCAAGGCTATCTGGGCCAATGCAGCTATGCCTGATCTAGAGAACTTTTGAGTCAAGAAAATTATGTGAAGAGTACAAAGAGGATTTTTTTATCTTTACTTTCGAGAGGGGAAGGAAGGGGAGAAAAACTCAAACACACAGAGAGGCGAGGACAGACGATTAAAGTTTTAGCAAGCCAAGAGATTGCTTTATGGCCTCGAGCAATTTCCATGGCATTCATACAAACATTTTATTCTCATATGATGAATATTAGCAACTTCCAAATTGAGTTATATTCCTCCTATATGAAGCCCTTATGATTTGGTTCTTTCATTCCGCAGGTGCAATACATGGAAGACATGCAAAATACAGTTATGAGTATGCTGCAGAGCACAATGCTAAATATTAACAAACTAAAAGAATGAAAAGAAGAAGAATAGTCCTCTAAATAGAGAACAAAATTCAACATCAAGGAGTAAGGAGCTTGGGACAGCCAAAAAACACTCAATGTGGAAATATAGAGCCAATAGAACAAGTTATAAGTTGTACTTCAAAATAAGTAGATATGCAAGAACACATGCAATCCAATTGACATATCATTTAGCAAACTGTTTCCAGCTATTTGAAACATTTCAGCTAAGGCACAGTACTTGTTCATTAAAATGAATCTCTAGTGTCTTTCTATTTTAAAAAAAAAAAAGAATTTCTAGTGCCACTGTGCTTTCAAGAATCTTTTCCATGTACTTTATTTTTTAAAAGTTTCAATGATCAACGTTTAATGTGATATTACAATGCATATTTTGCCAGATTTAGGAAAAAATAGGTAGTGTACATATGTCATTTTAGTGCTTCTCTATAGCAAACCTATCAAATATGCCGAAGAGTATTTTTAGTGCCCATGAACACCACTTTAACCTCAATAAATTGTGACTTATAAGTGCACAAGCAACTGCTAACTTTTGCAATCATGCACTAAAAAACTAAATAAAAATGACAGTGGTAAAGCATGACATAAACGACAGTACAACACTTCTAAACCATAAACATACATAGGTGATCTTAATTGTCAAGGCATCCATTATGGTAATTCAAATTGTTCCCAACCCTTGATATAATATAAATATATATATATATATATGCTGCAAAAGACATTCCATTTGTTTTCAATTATAAAAGCAAAGTGCATGTTTTGAAGTCAATAATCAATTTCAACTACATACGAGTACATGACGTTGCTTGCAAGCTTAAACCTTGGGAAATACCGCCGAAATCAGCAAGACACCTCCAATACCCAGGATAACGATAATGCCCAACAAACTATTAGTGGTCAAGGAGCAAGAGTTTGCAACAAAATAAACTCACAAAGAAATGTAGCTTTCAAGATATTCATGCAAAAAGTCTTGACATATACAGCCTACAACCCAAAAAATCAAAAAATTTCACAAAAAAAAAATAGATAAGTAAAAAAAAAAAAATACATAAAATTGCCGTTTTATGATAATATAATATGAAACACAATAAGAAGGAAATCGTGCATATGCCTTTCAAACTGCAATAACATATATTTGTCCTCTTTGTATTAATTGTGTCCTCTTCACGAAAAATTTCCCTTTCAATCCAAAGAAAATGATGAAATATTGTGATAGTCTAATGGCATTGCTAGTAGGATACAGAGCTGTTAAAAGGAAAAAAACTTTCATTCCAACCCAATCACAACCAAAATCATGAACCTCCATCAGAGTGAATCTATAAAACAATTTCTGATTTAAGCCAAGTCAAACAAAGTGAACAACAGTTTTACAGTGAACAAAATTAATTAGAATATACTAACATATTAAGAAAAATTAGGTCTAACAAGAATGCACAGATTATGAATATACGTCTTTGAAATATGCTTAATTGCATGTCTTCTGCTATTTTTTCTTTTTTTTCTCCTTTTCTTTCTTTTTCCTTTTTTGACACATGATGGCCCTCATTATATTTTGGAAATACTAATGTGCTTCACAAACTAGTAATAGGAACTAGCATTGTAAATTGACAGTATTGTGTAATGATGTTGTTCCTGTATCACCTAGGCTTGTACCAGAGTAATGGAACTCAATTCAGCTCAACTAACCATTAATCTCAGCTATATGGGAGCACGGTACACAACACAGGCACCATGATTTAAATTTCATAAAACAAATACTTTTGAATTTATTCTGTCATAAAAAAAAATATTATCTTCAATTCCAATACAAAATAAATAAATAAAAAAAATTGTCAAGATATGTAGGGATACAAGAATCGCAGGATGGCACCATTTACAGACCTCAAGCCCCTCATCTTGCTCCCAAGCAAGGCCAGGTCCATTGTACATGTTCTTAATAAGCAATGTGCACGACTTGTCAGGGTAAAAATGGACTCTGCTGCAACGCTGCCCGAACCGACAAGCTCCAGTTTTGAAATGGAAGGGACAGTGAGCTTTATCCTATTGGAGATTGTTATTTTCAACAACAAAAAGTCAAAATGCATTAGCACAACATATGAATGAGAAAAACTGTAAGCGAAGGCATAACATTGCAGAGCGTGAGCAACTAAACAACAACTTGAATGAGCGAGAGAGGGGGGGGAGAGCATGCCTGTTCAGTCCCAAAGTTTGGGATTTGTTGGGCAACATCATCAAAAACCTGCTGTGCTGAAACTATTGAAGCATTCCTGTAATCAGTAAAAGCTTCCGATTGGGGAGGGAGAGGATTTGACGTAGGTCTATCAGTATCCTGTCAAGGAAACGATAACCTATATAGTTCAACTGTTCATCGCAACTAAAAGAGCAAAAGAACACAACACAATATACAATGACCGAACCTCTTTTCTAATTTGTTGCTCCGCAGCTTTCTTCGCAACCTTGACCCTTTTCTTCTTGACAATTATCTCGTTTCCTTGCCAAATAATTTCTGCAGGCCCTTCTTCTATGTATTCGCAATCATCGTCTTCAATAAACTCGTTATCATTTTCAACCTGCCAAATACGGTACGAATACATTAGTTTAACCTTTTCTATGACCGGAGAAATATTTCAGAATCTCGGTTCACTTTCTTTTGCCACATTTCGAGGGAATCAAACAGGGTCTATCAGAACAAATAGAAAACAGACCAACCTTCTTTCGCTCCGATTCTTCTAGCTCCTTCCTTTGCTCTTCCTCCTCCGCCTCCTTCATCTTCTTTTCCATGGCCTCAATCCACAGCCTCTCTCTCTCCTCGAACTCCTTCCGAGCTCTCTCAGCCCTCTCGGCTTCTTCCTCCTCCATCAATCTCATTCTCATCTGTTCTTCGGGGTTGTTCATCCGTGCCTCCTCCTCTTCGCGCTCCTCCGCCGCCGCCTGCCTCCTCATCTGCTTCCTCTTCTGCTTCTTTGCCGCCTTCCTTTTCTCCTTCCGGCTCAATACACTACTCTCCATGCCCTCCTCCATTTTGGACTCGTCATCTTCTCCACTGGCGACATGCTCCGCCATCGTCGAAAGCTGCAGAACTCGGACTCGGCAACTCTGGAAAAAAAAAACAAAATTATTTTTAGGGCAGCAGGTGGCGAGCGGAAGCGGTATGATCGAACCAAAGTGCAACAAAATCTATGCAAGTGAACAGCTCAGATTTATTTAAGAAAATAAAATATAAATATACACCATACTTATATTTAACAAAATTTTCAAATATAAATTTTAAAAATAATAATTTGATATATTTAATTGAAATATTTTAAATTATGACGATATATATATATATATATATATATATATAATTAAAAACTACCCGAACTTATACTAATGGCAAGCCCAAAAAAAACCTAAACAGCCTGTAAGTCAACTTAAATGTGAAGTTTATTTAAAAAAATAAAATGATACTATAATCAATGAGAGTTTTTAAAAAAAATTAATAATTAATTTTATGCATTTAATTGAAATAATTTAAAATATAATATCTTAATAATATGGATTATGAGTAGGTGTATGCACAATTAAAAACTACTTGAATTAAATAAATAATTTTTTAGCGGCAAAGTAAATTTTTTTATTTTAAAATCATGTCATAATAGGTTAAATTGTTGAATTTTATAAATGTTACCTATAGTAATTTAATTATTTTAGAATTTATATTTACTAAGTTATAATTTTAGTTAATCAATTATGCTTTAATTTAGCTATTTTTATTTATAATTATCAATATATATTATTCTTTTTCCTAAAAGTCAATAAATTAAATATATAATTTGATAATAAAATATAATCTATTTTAATAAATTAGATAGATAAAATGAATTACCATGGGCAAGATAAAGAAAAATTAGACATTTCAATGAAATATTTTTAACAAATATGATATCTCAATAATATATATTAGTGTCGATATTGGATGCAAGTAGCATGTTCTTTTACCAACATGTTTGGTGATTGATGCGTTTAATTTTTATACAAGTTTTGTCATACTTTCACTCTTATTTTTATTCTAATTTGTGTTTAATTTTATTATTTATTAGAGTTTTGATTTATTTTGTTTATTTTTTGTTTAAGAATAAATAAATTGAAAGTCATGCGATAAGAAGGAAACTTTTCTTTTCAAATTCAAATTATCTTCATTAAGTGTCATTTTCAAACTCAAATTCTTTTCTCAAATTTTCTAAAACACCTTTCAATATTTGGAGAATAACTTTTGCTATAAAACTCCAAAAAAAGCAATCTTAGTATCTTTGAAAAGTTAAGAAAAAATCTCACAACTTTCGTTTTGAAGATTTTCAAAGATGGAAAAATATAGATAGAGAAAATCACATATCAAGGTGGCAGCTTAAAAAGGATGGGATTTGGAGCTTGTTTTGGGGAGATAAGAAGGGATGACGACCAGACCTTTATAAGAGGAGGGGATTCGAAGTTGGAAGAGAGAGGAGGATTTTCTTCACCATTAAAGAGAAATTCGAAGTTTGGAAAAATAAGAGAGAGGTTGAATTAGAGTTGTTGATGATTGAGATTCTCGATCTACATACAATTTCCTTTTTAATTATTTCATCTTCTTTTTGTACAATTTGCATTATGAATTCTAGAATTATTATGTTTTGTTTTGATTATATTATGAGTTAATTACTAATTCTAAGGCTACGATGTAACCTATCTATCACAATTTCAAATCTTATTTTTATGTGATCATAATTTTATCATTCATTTTGAGTATACACCATTGAGTTTAATGCTTTCAATTATCTGACCAACATTTAAGTGTTTTGTTGTACATGTTAATTCGAGAGATGATGCATGTAGTTTAGTATCATATGATGCATGTCATTAATTGAACGAAATACAGGAATGTGCCAACGTGATTCGTGTGGCTCTTATGCAAAATATTATTAATCTTAATGTACTCAAATGTTTTTAAATTCACATACACATATCGCAGATTATCATATTTTGGGTAATTATAATTCTACTCGAGAGAAGGTCTTAGGTAAGTTAGAATATTTTGTCATCAAATAGGATGATAATTGATTGATTGCATGATTAGGATTTGGGATTGGATTGGCTAGGTAAGTCGGATGCCTAAATGTTTTCTTCTTAGGTGAAATCTCCTTCTTTTTAAGTATTTTGTTTATTTATTTTTATTTTTTTCATATTCAAATTCCACCACTTTTCTTGATTTCCAAATAATTTAGAATTAGAACAATTTCAATAGTTAATAGGCAAATTGTCATCGTGGGTTCGACATCCTTCTTTATCACTATATTACTTGTTACGATTTCATGCACTTGCGAAATTTCACAACAAGTTTTTGGCGTCGTTGCCAGAGACTATTTATTTTCTATTACTTTTGATACCAACTAGTTCAAGGTTAATTTTATTTTTCTTTATCTTAGTATTTATTTTTATTTTTATTTTTCTTTTTATTTTTTCAAGCTTCCCGATTTGTGCATGAGATGTACTCGAAGTTTGGACTTAGTACCTTTTGACCCTAAAATTGAGCACACCTTTAAACGTCTAAACAAGGAAAAGAAGAAGGATTCCCCAATCAAGAACGAAGCAGTGGAAAATCAACTTGGAAATGGGACTTTGGGAGGTTATGTTGTTCCTTTGGTCACTGGAGCTACTTCCAGCATTTGACGGCCTGCCATTCAAGCCAGTAACTTTAAGATAAAGCCAGCTATTCTTTAAATGGTAGCCTCAATGTTGCAATTCAGTGACATGCCACATGATGATCCAAATGCTCACATAGTTAATTGTTGACCTAACTGGGCTTTTCAATCCTGTTTTGATGATAACAAAGTGAAGGATGTTTTAACATATGATGTTAAGTGATGTGTTTTAGGTAAAAGAACTCTCAAGGTTGATAGGTTGAAGCTCAATGTTAGCCTAGTGAAAGCTCCTCAAAATATTGAAGGTAATGAACAACAAATGAAGAAGTTTAAAGGCAAGCAAACCCAAAGTCAAAAGTGAATCTCAAAAGGCTGAAGGATTTAAGAAGACCATAATTAGAAAAACTGTTGTAAGTATTTCAAAACCAAATGTCATTTAGATATATGAAGCTCTTATAAAAACAAAAGAAACTAAGAAATACTTTGTTTTAAAGAGCTTAAAACATGTTTTTGAAATCAAAGTAACAAAAGTCTTAAAGGACGGAAAGTTTTCAAAATAAAAAAAGAGTTTCTGACAAGCCATGCACCTGACATACTACTGTCTGTCTATGGACAGACGAATGGCAAGTTAAAGGGTTTAATCAAAGTGTTATGAGTTTAAAATTTTAACTATGACAGACGACTACCTATGTTATGGCAGACGACAACCAGTATTCTGGGTTTAAATTTTAACTATAACAGACGACTGCTATGTCGTGGTAGACGACTGCCACGTAGAGCAGATTTCAGATTTCAACGGGAAGCTTCTTTTAAAATTTTGAATTTCAAAATTAATTAACAATTTAATGTTTTTTCAAAGTTTACCTAATTTGATGTAGATGTTGATCTTTTAAAATTTTAAATTTCAAAATTTAATCAACAATTTAATGTTTTTTTCAAAGTTTATCTAATTTGATGTGGATGTTGATCTTTTAAAATTTTGAATTTCAAAATTTAGTCAACAATTTAATGTTTTTTCAAAGTTTACCTAATTTGATGTGGATGTTGATCTTTTAAAATTTTGAATTTCAAAATTTAGTCAACAATTTAATGTTTTTTCAAAGTTTACCTAATTTGATGTGGATGTTGATCTTTCAAAATTTTGAATTTCAAAATTTAGTCAACAATTTAATGTTTTTTCAAAGTTTACTTAATTTAATATGGATGTTGATCTTTTAAAATTTTGAATTTCAAAATTTAGTCAACAATTTAATGTTTTTTCAAAGTATACCTAATTTGATGTGGACGTTGATATTTTAAATTGCCTATAAATACCTCTTTGGGTAATGAAAAAACATGATAGAGAAAACACAAGAAAAGAGAGAAATCAGACAAAATTTGAAATTCATCTTGTACTGAAATTCTCTTGAAGTTCTTCTTTGCTCACATCTTTTTATGGAAAGGAATTCTACAATTTGTTAGATTGAAAATATCAAAGTTTGGTTCCGGGTTGCAATTTCATTTCTCTTTTAAACGAACCATTGGTGACTTCTAAAAACTTTAGAACTTCATATATTCTATCTTGCTTTAGTTTTATGAAGTACAATTTACATCTCAATTTGTACAACATGCTCTAAAATTTGAGAGTATTTTTTGTACATAGAATTTATATTATATTATTGTAGATTGTGACGATTCCAGGTTTGCTGGATCGTTGGCTACGCGAGGGATTATCGCTTAGAGAGGTGCTGCTCTAACCTTCTGAAGGAATGTGTAAAAGTATTGTTTCACCCGGTAAAGGAACAAATTTAGTGAATCCTTTGGTGGTTTTGCCAAAGGCGAGGACTTAGGTTGTGTTGAAGCCGAACCTCGTAAAATTCTGTGTCTCACTCTCTCTTTCCCTTACTCTTTATTTTCAGCATATTTATATTGCGTGGATGGTTTAAATTTGAAATCGTATACACTACGTATATTTAGAAATCAAACAAACTTAAAGTTTAATTTTGATTTGGGTTGCGGAAACCGAAAGGGAGTACGTTGGTTAAACCATACTTTGCAGAAACCATACGGGAGTACGTTACTTGGTTAAAACGCCCAAAGAAAATTAACTAAGAGTTTACTTGAATTCTGAATTTTGGGAAGAGTGTGGATGTGTGGTTGTAAACCATATAAAAGAAGCAAATTTATTTTAACAAGCATATCATTCAACTTCAGGGCTTGATTCATATTTATAAGGCATACATAAACAAACAACCATCCTAATTTTTTACTACTGTATATCTTAATTTTGGTTTGGTTGTTTGCTTTCAAATTGTGTTTGATTAGTTTGGATAGTGTGGTTGATTGAAAGGTTGATTGGTGATTTAGTTGTTTAAGTGCTTGTGTTGTTGATTGTATAAAAGAAATGGAGTTATTGTGTGTTTTACAAATTAAACAAACAAGTAAAAGAATTGGTTAAACAATAAAAGAAGTTAAGTATTCTTAAAAGGAATTAAAAAGAAAGTTTTTAAATTCCCAATTCACCCCCCTCTTGGGAAGCTATCCTAATTTCAATTGGTATTAGAGCCCAATTATGGCAAAACCTAACAAGTAGTTATATAAAGATCTAAAATGGTACAAATAGAAGTAGCTCCCTTTGGTGAGGGTCAATCCTCAACTAGGCCACCTATTTTTTGTGAAATAAATTACACCTTTTGCAAGCAACGAATGAGAATCTATCTTCAAACAATGGACTGGAAGACATGGAACGTTGTAACAAATGGAAATCTAATCCCCACTAAACTAGTTAATGGAAAAGAGGTACCTAAAGAAGATAAAGAACTAAACGATTCAGATTATAAAATGTTGCAAATCAACTCAAGTGCAATAAACGCATTATATTGTGCACTTGATGCAAATGAATTCAACAGATTAATGGCATGTAAAACAGCCAAAGAGATTTGGGATAAATTGGAAGTAACTTATGAAGGTACGGTAGATGTTAGGGAAAGTAGAATCGATATGTTAACCAGTGAATATGAAGCTTTTAGGATGAACTCCGATGAAAGTATAACAAGCATGTATACTAGGTTCACCCATATCATAAACTCATTAAGTACCTTAGGAAAAACTTATTCCACCCATGAGATGATTCGTAAAATTCTAAGAGCACTTTCACCTATTTGGGAACCAAAAGCCACAGCCATTACGGAAGGAAGAAATCTTAAAACAACTTCCTTAGATGAACTCATAGGATCTCTTCTAACCTATGAAATGATGTTGAAAGAAAGAAGCACTGAAAACAAAAATAAGATGTCTATAGCTCTAAAAGCTTTGAAAGAATATTTAAGCGAGGAAGATAATAAATCTAGTGAATTAGAAGATGAGGACTTAAGACTCATAACTAAAAGACTTGGAAAATTCTTAAGGAGAAACAAAAAATTCACTAGAAAATTTAATGGATCAAAAGCTGAAAAGAGAGAAAGTAATAAAAAAGAATACAAAAACAAAAATGGTCCTCCCACTTGCTATCATTGTAAAAAGGTCGGGCACATCAAACTGGAATGCCCACAACTCAAGAAGGACAAGAAGAAAAAGAAGCTTGCAATGAAGGCAACTTGGGATGACACTTGTTCGAGTGAATTGAAAAGTGAACCAAGTGATCGAGAAATAGTAAACATGTGCTTCATGGCGCATAACGAAGAGGTAAACTCTTATTATTTCCTCTCTAAAGATTCGTGTAATGAATCTTGTAATACTTCGTGTGAAAGTATGTCCTCTTACAAAGAACTTCAAAATGAATTACTTTTTCTACATAACAAGTTTATTAAAGTCTGAAAAAGGAACATTAGCTTAAAACAACAAAACGAGGCACTTAAAAATCAACTCGAATCTGCAAAAACTTGTTGAAAAAGAAAAAGACTTAAAAATTGAAGAACTTGAGAAGAAAATAGATAATTTATCTCAAAAACTAGCTAAGACTCAAGAGAATGAAGATAGCAAGAAAATGCAAGAAATGAATGATCTCGAAAACCAAATTCTAAAGAAAGAAAAGGTCATCTACAACTTTACCTGAGGTAAGGATAATTTTGAAAAGACAGTAGGACAACAAAGGATGACAAACAACAAAGAAGGAATTGGATACAATGGAGCCTCAAACAAAAGAAAGAAAAACTTGTATATGAGATATTTTGTAAATCAATCTAAATATTATGCAAATACTTCATCAACAAATATTCATGAGCACACCACTTGCCACATGTGCAAAAAGAAAGGACACATAATGTTTAATTGTTCACTTAAGAAAAAGTATACTAAAGTAAAAGATAAGTGAAAGATAAATGCTAAAAATAGACAAAATTTAAAGAAAATTAAGAAGGTTTGGGTTCCAAAAGTAACAACTGGAATCCTTTCTTGTAGGTTTGCTTTAGGACCACTCCGTCTAAGGATAAATGGTACTTGGACAGCAGATGTTCAAGGCATATGACGGGAGATAAATCTAAGTTCACGTCTCTCACTCCAAAGGATGGAGGATTTGTAACCTTCGGTGACAATGCAAAAGGCAAGATCATCGGAATAGGTAAAATAGGTAAAGACTCCTCACTTTCTATAGATGATGTCTTGTTAGTAGATGGTCTAAAGCATAATCTACTAAGTATTAGTCAACTTAGCGATAAAGGATGTAAAATAATGTTTAAGAGAGACAAATGCATAATACGAAATTCTAAAAATCAAAATACATTATTCACTGCACTTAGAATGAATAATGTTTATTGCATAAATCTTAATAGTTTAATCTCTTAAGACATAACTTGCCTAGCAGCTATGAGTGATGCTTGTCAATTAGGAAAACAAACCAAGAAAAGTTTCAAAAAGAAGAAACATATATCAACTAGTAGACCCCTAGAACTCATACACTTAGACTTGTTTGGTCCTACTAGAACCCAAAGTTTAAGAGGACAACAATACGCCTTTGTAATTGTTGATGATTACTCAAGATACACATGGGTGTTGTTCCTAGCTAACAAATAAGAAGCTTGCAACTCATTAATCATTTTATGTAAGAAACTTCAAAATGAGAAAGGGTATTATGTCTCAAATATTAGAAGTGACCAAGGAAGAGAATTTAAGAATCAAAATGTTGAAAATTTTTGTAATGAAGATGACATAAATCACAACTTTTCGGCACCTAAAACCCCACAACAAAATGGAGTTGTGGAAAGGAAAAATAGAACTCTCAAAGAAATGGCAAGGACCATGCTTAATGAAAATGACCTACCCAAATATTTTTGGGCCAAAGCTATAAATACAGCTAACTATATAATTAATAGGGTCTCCATTAGATCAAACCTAAACAAAACACCATATGAATTGTGGAAAGAAAGAAGGCCTAACATAAAGTACTTTCATGCTTTTGGATGTAAGTGTTTCGTCCTAAATAACAAAGACAACTTAGGAAAATTTGATGCTAAATTATATGAAGACATTTTCCTAGGATACTCCACAAATAGTAAAGCCTATAGAGTCTACAATAAAAGAACTCTAACCATAGTTGAATCAATTCACGTAGACTTTGATGAATCTAGCCCTTTTTCAAGAGAGGTTAAAAATGACGAAAAAGATGATGTATTCAAAAAGGAGGATGAGATAAAAATCAAGGAGGAAAATGAAATAATCGAAGAAAAGTCAAAAGAAGAACTCATAGAAAATATGGAATTTCCAAAAGAATGGAAATATAAGAAAGATCACCCTCAAGAACAAATTATAGGTGAACCATCTAGAGGTGTGATTACTAGATCTTCATTAAAGAACCTTTACAATCATTATGCATTCCTATCCCAAAATGAACCTAAAGATATTGAAGAAGCCCTTAAGGATGAATCTAGGATAGTTGCAATGCAAGAAGAATTAAACCAATTTGAAAGAAGTCAAGTATGGAAATTAGTACCCAAATCGGAAAATCATTCGATCATACGAACTAAATGGGTATTTAGAAATAAAAAAGATGAAAATGGTATAATCACTAGAAACAAAGCTAGACTTGTAGTAAAGAGGTACAATCAAGAAGAAGGGGGCTATGATGAAACCTTTGCCCCTGTAGCTAGAATGGAAGCTATTAGAATGTTGTTAACCTACGCTTCCTACAAAGAGTTTAAGTTATACCAAATGGATGTCAAAAGTGCATTCTTGAATGGATATATCAATGAAGAGGTATATGTTGAACAACCCCCTGGTTTTGAGGATATTGAAAATCCTAACCATGTATTTAGACTAACTAAGGCTTTGTATGGACTTAAACAGGCCCTAGGTTTTGGTATGAAAGACTTAGTGGATTTCTAATTGAGAAGGGATTTTTAAGAGGAAAAATTGATAGCACTTTGTTCATTAAAAATAAGGAAAATAATATACTTTTAGTTCAAATCTATGTAGATGATATAATATTTGGTGCTACAAATGAACATCTATGTAAAGAATTTGCAAAATGTATGCAAGAAGAATTTGAAATGAGCGTGATGGGGGAATTAAACTATTTTCTTGGATTGCAAATTAAACAAGCAAAAAAAAGGACTTTTATAAGTCAAAGAAAATATATAAAAGATATGATACAATAATTTGGTATGGAAAATAGTAAACCCATAGGCACACCTATGAGTACCTCCATCAACCTAGACAAAGATGGAAAGGGAAAATTCGTAGACACAAAGCACTATAGAGGCATGATTGGAAGTCTATTATATCTAACAACCAGTAGACTCGATATAATGTTTAGTGTGTGTATGTGTGCATGTTTTCAATTAGCACCTAAGGAATCACACCAAATTGCTGTTAAAAGAATCCTAAAATACTTAATAGGCACAATGGACTTAGGACTATGGTATCCTAAAGACACCGATTTTGAAATGATCAGTTATTCAGATGCAGATTATGCCGGTTGTAAGATAGATAGAAAAAGTACAAGTGCCACATGCCACTTCTTAGGAAGATCTTTAGTTTCTTGATTTTCTAAGGAACAAAATTTCATGGCTTTGTCAACTGTTGAGGCCGAATATGTAGCAGCTGGTAGTTGTTGTGCACAAACTCTTTACATGAAACAACAATTAAGAGATTTCAATTTAAACTACACAACTGTACCAATTAAGTGTGATAACACGAGTGCGATTAACATATCTAAAAATCCTATTTCACACTCAAGAACAAAGCACGCTGACATAAGACACCACTTCCTAAGAGATCATATTAAAAAAGAAGACATAAATCTGGAATTCATCAATACAAATGACCAATGGGCTGATATCTTTACTAAACCACTCTCAGAAGATAGATTTTTAACCATAAGAAGAGAACTTGGTCTACTACATAGTAGAGAAGTAAACTAAAAGGAACCAGACTTAAAGAAATATCCACAATCGCTAGGGTCACCTAGGGTTTGTCTCTTTTAAGTGATCAAAACTTGTTTTGGCATGTACTTTGACGTGTTGTATAATTCAACACTGAGTTTGAATTGCTAAGAAAGTGCCCACTTCATGGACTTCCTATTTGGATTCAAGCGCAAACCTTCTACAATGGTTTGTAGCCTACAACATGTTCAATGATTGATGCGGCAACCAAATGGACTTTGATAAAGAAATCATCGGAAGAAGCATATGAGTTGGTGGAGGAGATGAAAACCAACAATTACCAATGGCTAGCGGAACGAGTGACATCTAAAAGAACTCAGGGAGTTCATGAAATTGATTCTTTTTCTGCTTTAACTGCTCAAGTTACAACTTTATCTAAGAAATTGGACAATGTTAATATGAGTATTTAATCCACTAATATAATTTGTGAACTTTGTGTTGGGAATCATATGGGGGTAGATTGTCAAGTGGGAAATCCATTCTCCAACAATAGTTCGAAGCAAGCAAACTTTGTGTCGAATTACCAATGACAAAACAATCCTTATTCCAACACATGCAATTCAGGATGGCAAAACCATACAAATTTCTTATCAAGCAACTCCCAAAACGTTTCCAAGCATCCACAGGGTTTTCAAAATCAACAACAAGAGAAGAAGTCGAATATGGAGAAGGTAATGACACAATTTATGGCCAAGGTGGATGCTAGATTTCAAGATCATGATATTGCTTTAAAGAACAACAAGAATACTATGCGGAGAATTGAAAGGACAGTTGGCCAATTGGTGTTGACCTTATAGGTCATACCTGATTTTGATTATGACAAATACTCTGGTATTTAATGTCTATCAAGTTTGTGTGCAGGTTCATATTAGCAAGATTGTATAATGGCACATGTTATCTTGAAGCAAAAGAAAACCCAAAAGATTCACTTGTTGTAATTTTATATTATGTTTTATTTGGGTCCTTAATATCTAAATAGGAAAGGTCTGTAATAATTTGCATATCATGCATGTAGGAACTACAAGCTCAAAGGCCTTAGAACGACCCTAGGTCCCTACACGTCACTTGGAAATCGAGAGACCTTAGACAACGACCAACGCTAGGTTTTTTTAGGCTAAGTTAAAATGCCTAAAACCTTAGAATGACCTTAGGTCCTTGCACTTATATGTAAAATTGTCTCCAAGATCACATATAATATCAGGGGATCAATTGGCTTAAAATAAGACTTAAAAGGCTAAATGAATAGATTTCGGGAGACCAAGCCTTCATGTTCAAAAACATGTTGGGAGACCGAACTGTTGAAAGGTCAATCAGTTGACCAGACTTCGGGCGACCGAACTAAAAAGGGTACCACCGTCCTCGGTCAACTGAACATCCATTCCCACCTTTTTCACCAACTCGATAGCCCGAACCCTCACGTTCAAAACTACCTTGGGCTACCGAATATTCAAGTTCGGTAAACCGAACTTGTTACTGGGCGACCGAACCTCGAACTTTTAGAAAATCGTCTCCGTTCAGCAAACCGTCCTTTTCTTAAGGCACCCGAACATGAAGAACACACTTTTTCTCATGTGTTTGTTCGGGCAACCGAACCTCAGGTCAGCCACTCGAAACTCTCGGGTTGTTCATTTTTTTACCGTGGTTAAGAGGGGTTAAATAGGTTTAGTTTTTCTAAACATTTTTTAAACAAATTTAATAATACCCTATGTGTCCCTAACAGTTATAAAATTTGGGAAGTCTATAAATATGCGTTCATTCGCTTGGATTAGTGAGCAATTAGCAATTTGATTAGCAAAAAACTCTCTGAAATTTCCTAAGCCTTATTTTCTCATACAAGCCCTATTTTCTCATACAAGCCCTATACACACAAACAATACCATTGTTTTAAGAAATTTAGCTTTGTGAGTGTGTTATTTATTGTGTGTTATTGCTAGAAACCCTTATTTGTTCATTACATTGTTGATTTTTGGATTGAGGGTTGAGCTTTGTTTTCCCTCCAGATTTAATTTAATAAATCTTTTGAGTGGAAAAACTTAGTAGCTTGTGAGTCTTAGCATTTGTATTGCAAGAATCCTAAGCTTGTATTTTGATTTGTGAAGCAAAATATTTTTACAAACTTTTACTACAAATATCTCTTGTGCTAGATTGTTAAGAAAATTATTTTATGAGATATTTTTTTATTACACTTGTTGGAGATCTTTGAAGCCATACTTGTGATTGATATACTTTGGTTTATTATTTCAAAGATTGTTTGAAAATACACTCTTGTGCTTGATTGAATGTTAACATAAGATTGAGTGTTTAGCACACATGTTGCACAGAGCTTATAACTTCTATCTATTTAAGGTGCATTGATTAGTGCTTGTGCGTAGTGGTACATATCTGCTTGTGTAAGAAGCATTTGTTTGTATGTAAATTTTTATATCGTTTGTATTCCAAGCGTGGGCCTAAAGAGGGAGATTAGCCCATGTGAATAGTCCCAGATTGGTTTAGACCCGGTTAGGAAAGTTAGGTGCACCATCTTGTTAAGCTGTTGTATTAGGGTCTTCTCCGCCCCTCAAGGAGAGTGTGTAAAGGTTGAGGTCAGCCTTGGGAATTTGACCTGGTTGTAAACGGTACTACTCCACCTGTTAAGTGAGCAATAGTGGTAATCTTCTGACTTGCAAGTTGAGGTGGGGACGTAGGTAGTATTGGTTGAACCCCGATAATATATCGTGTGTGCACTTTACATTTTCGCAATTTATATTTACTACACATGTATGTTATTCTCAATTGTCTGTGAATGCTGCGCATGATTTAAATTTCCTCACATTTCATTTATCTGCGTATTTGGAATTGCATAGACAGACCCTAGGTTGTGTATTTACTGCTACTAGATAGTTTAACCTAGGAGATAAATTTTTTAAATTTTCAATTCACCCCCCTCTTGGGAATACACCAAAGTCAACAATTGGAAAAATTAATGTCCAGAATACCTCAAGGATCACTTCCAAGCACCACGAAAAATAATCTAAAAGAGCAAGAGAAGGCCATTACTTTAAGAAGTAGAAGACAACTTAATTTACAAGAGAAAGAGCAAAACTCCAAAAAAGAGGAGCAGATTGTGAGATCCGCAACACCCACATCCAAGGCTGCAACACCCACCCCTATCCCGAGCCAAATACTAGAAAACTCGGGAAATTCTCTCGTTCTTCTTCTCATACTTCTCCTTATGCTCCTCCTATACTTTTTCCTCAAAGACTTCAGAAAAATAAACTAGATAAACAATTTTCTAAATTCTTTGATGTTTTTAAAAAGTTACATATTAACATTCCTTTTGCAGCTGCCTTGGAACAAATGCCTAGCTATGTGAAGTTCATGAAGGAGATTCTATCAAACAAAAGGAAATGAGGAGAGTATGAGACCGTTATGTTGACCGAAGAGTGCACCGCCATTTTGCAAAACAAGTTGCCACCAAAGCTTAAAGATCCAGGGAGCTTTACTATTCCGTGCACCATTGGAAACTCTTATTTCGAAAAAGCTTGGTGTGATTTAGGTGCTAGCATAAATCTGATGCCCTTTTCTATTTTCAAGCAATTGGGGCTAGGAGAGGTCAAGGCCACTACCGTTTCACTTCAATTGGCAGACCAATCCATTAAACGACCAAGAGGCATAGTAGAGGTTGTTCTTGTTAAAGTTGACAAGTTTATTTTCTCTACAGATTTTATTGTTTTATAAATGGAGGAAGATTGATAAATCCCACTTATTTTTGGTTGATAATTCTTTGCCATAGGAACAACTCTCATAGATGTGCAACACGAGAAACTAATACTACGAGTACAAGATGAACAAGTTGCATTTAATGTGTTTGAAGGAATAAAATATCCCTTAACAATTGATACATGCTTTAACGTAGATGTGATTGATGAACTTGTGGTAGACACTTTTGAAAAAAGTTATCCTAAGGAACCAATTGAGGCATGCCTTGTTCAATCCGGCACTACCAATTCCAAGAATTCCAAGATAAGCAATTGTGCGCTTTACTTGCCTAAAGAGAAGACGGAAAACATAACATTGGGCTAGGGCACTATTCCATAAAAGTCATCCATTATTGAGGCCCCATTTTAGAACTCGAATCTCTTACTTCTCATCTTAAATATGCCTATTTACATGATTCTTCTTTACCCAAAATAATTTTTTCATCTTTGACAGGTCTTGAAGAAGAGAAGCTACTTCGAGTTTTAAGAGCTCACAAGCGAGCTTTGGGATAGACTATAGCCGACACTAAGCGAATAAGTCATTCACTTTGCATGCACACGATTTTAATGGAAGATAATTATAAGCCTATGGTGCAACCACAAAGGAGACTTAATCCGAACTTTCAAGAAGTTATAAAAAAGAGAAGTTCTCAAATTGTTGATGCTGGGATTATTTACCCTATTTCTAATAGTTCGTGGGTAAGCCCGATGCAAGTAGTGCCTAAGAAGGGAGGAGTGACGGTGGTAGAGAATGAAAATAATGCACTCATTCTAGCAAGAACGGTCACGGGTTGGATAGTGTGCATAGACTACCACAAGCTCAATGATGCCACACGACCATTGCACTTATGCAACATTTTCAAGGAAGTTTACTTTTATCCTTTCATTTTTTTTTTCATCTCTTTTGATTCTTCACATTGGGGACCATGTGTTCTTTAAGTTTGGGGGTAGGGGAAATTTATTTTGGAGTATCTATTTATTTTCAAAAAAAAATATTTAAAATTTTTTCAAAATTACAAAAAAAATATTTTCTTTTCATTTTGTTTTCGTTTTGGGTTGATGATCACAAGTCTATGATATTACCTAATTGAAATTCAATTGGATTTGTGGAAAATGCTAAATTTATCTTGTTTTGTGCTTAATTCGTGTGTTTGCTTGATTTATTTGAATTCCTTTGAACACTTTTGTACAATACCATGATCAATAAGTTGTTTTGTTGGCGTAGAGTATATTTATGTGAATTAGATATTTTATAAGATCTCACTAAACTCTATAACCTATTTGATAATCTCTCGAGGTGAAATCCTAGGCAGCACACCACTAGAGAAATGATCCAGGCCATCGTTGGAACATTTGAACCTTTCTAGCCTACCCTAATTATCTATCCCTAGTCACCTCTTTGAGCCTTTAAATACATTGACCATTTTTCTTTCATTAACCCACATTAACCACACCTTTAACCCATAAACACTCATCCTACCTTTTCAAGAAATTTTTTTTATTTGCTTAGTCATTGGAGAAAAGAAAAAGTTTGTTAAAGAGTTAAGAGAGTAAGAGCAAGTTTTGGTATTCTATTAAAAAAATTAATAGCATAAATAATACAACCTGAATTACAAAAAAAAAAAAAAAGTTTAGGGGTTGTGGGATTGAAAAATAAAACCAAAAAAAAAAGAGAAAAAAAAAAAAGATGAATAAAGTTGCTCATAATTTGCTCTAGGAAGTAAATGTAAATTTCTCTCTTTTCATTGGTGAAGCTCGTGTTTAATTTTTCTGCTTTGAATTCCACACCATTTTTTTATTTTGCCATTACCCTAAGCCGAACATTACAAGCTTTTATTAAGACCTTTTGATCTTTTGTGTTGTGTTTATACTACATTTGTGGAGAGTTGATTTGGAAAATAGGCATATGAAGTTCGAGAAGTTCATTCTCCTGGAGATCAATCATAATTCAATTAAGTTTGTATAAATTGATATAAGTTAATAAAGTAGCAAGTTGAGATTGGTTACTCACACACACACACTCAAAGGTTTCTACATAAACCTAAGCATGTTCTTCGAGCTACCAGTAGGGTCCTAGACAGGGTGAGTGGAGGAGAGGAAATCATGGCAAAGGGCGGAGGCAGGCGACTAGAGGTCGCAAGGTTCAGGCGGTGCAGGATCCTCCACTTTTTTAGACTTGTGGTAGGAGACACTGGGGAGAGTGTTGAGCAGGTGGTGTGGTCAGCTATCGCAGTGGTAGACCGAGACATATGGTGTGAGACTGCCCTACACCATCGGATGTAGCTCCAGCTCCCAAACCATACCGGAGAGGTTATCAAGCGCCACGTGGGGGCTAGTAGAGGAATACGGCTCCAGCTAGAGTGTTCACTCTGACGCTAGGTGATGCTGAGACAACAAGCGACGTGGTGACAGGTATGGTTAGTATGCTTTTTTTTTTTTTAAAGTTATTGCATTGTTTGATTCAGGAGTCACACACTCGTTTGTGTCTTCGGGGTGCGTTAGACTATGTGGGGCAGACACACAGTTGTTGAATACTGAATTATTGGTATCTACACCGACTGGGTCGGCAGTGAGATGTAGTAGGGTGCTCTAGGGTTCTTCAGTTGATATTCAAAGGGAAATTTTGTCTACCGATCTAATAGTGCTGGATATGCATGGGTTTGATGTAATCTTTGGTATGGGTTGGCTAACAGCCAATTTTTCCAGTATAGATTGCCACTCACAAGAAGTGATATTCAGACCTCCAGGACGAGTGGAATTCAAGATCGTAGAGTTGCGAGTGCAATCCCCGCCTCAACTAGTTTCAGCTATCCAGGTTAGGAGACTTCTGTTGAGTGGTTGTCAGGGGTTTGTGGCAGTTGTAAAGGAAATATTAGAGAATGAATTGAAACTTGCTAGCATGCCTATAGTAAAAGAATTTACAAATGTTTTCCTAGATGAGTTATCAGGCTTGTCACATGATCGTGAGGTAGATTTCCCTAATGATCTACTTCTAGATACAGCGTCGATTTCTAAAGTACCTTATCGGATGGCGCTGGCGGAGTTAGCAGAATTGAAGAATCAGCTGCAAGATTTCCTTGACAAGGGCTTTATACGACCTAGTGTATCTCCATGGGGAGTTTCAGTTCTATTTGTGAAGAAGAAAGATGGGTCTATGAGGATGTGTATAGATTATAAGGAGATTAATAAAGTTACAATCAAGAATAAATATCCTCTACCCCGTATAGATGATTTGTTTGACCAGCTCCAGGGTACATATGTGTATTCAAAGATTGACCTCAGATCTTGCTATCATCAAGTGAAAGTGAAAGTAGAAGACATCTCGAAGACGACCTTCAGGACTAGATACGGGCATTACGAGTTCCTTGTTATGCCATTTGGTATGACGAATGCTCCTGCGGTATTTATGAACTTGATGACAGAGTCTTCCACCAATACCTAGATTAGTTTGTTATTGTTTTTATTAATAATGTACTGGTCTATTCGAGGAGCTATGAGGAGCATGAGATACACTTGAGGTAGGTTCTATAGACGCTTCGGGAAATAAAGTTGTATACTATGTTCAGCAAATGTGACTTTTGGCTTGAGAAGGTCGTGTTTTTGGGGCATGTTATTTCGGGTGATGGTATTTTTGTGGATCCTAGTAAAATTGAGGTGGTAGTGAATTGGGTTAGACAAAGGAATGTCAAGAAGATTAGGTGTTTCTTGGGGCTAGCTGGGTATTACCGTTGTTTCGTTGAGGGATTCTCAACATTGTGAGGGCCTTTGACACGACTGACTAGAAAGAATGTCAGATTTGAGTGGGACGAAAGCTGTGAGCATAGTTTTCAGGAATTGAAGTAGAGGTTAGTCACAGCTCCAGTATTGGTCATCCCGTCAGGGGGTAAGGATTATGTCATTTACAGTGATGCATCCTTAAAGGGACTTAGCTGTGTATTGATGTAGCATGGCAGGGTGGTGGCGTGTGCTTCCAGACAGTTGAAACAATATGAAAAGAAATACCCTCCCCATGATCTTGAATTGGCAGCAGTAGTACACGCATTGAAGATTTGGAAGCATTACCTGTATGGCGAGCGGTGTGAGATCTTTTCTGACCACAAGAGTTTGAAGTACTTTTTCACGTAGAAGAAATTGAATATGAGGCAGAGAAGGTGGTTGGAGCTAATTAAGGATTTCAATTGTACCATCAGTTATCATCCGGGGAAAGCAAACGTGGTAGCTGATGCGTTGAGCAGGAAATCTAGGAAATCAGTGTTGGCAGCTATGGAGATCCAGTATCCGATCATGATGGATCTGGAGAGACTCAGCATTAAATTAGTTGAAAGTGGTTCTTAGGCTCACATTGCCAGTTTAGTAGTGCAACCTACTCTGCAGGAAAGAATTAAAGTTGCTTACAAAGAAGACCCAAAGTTAGCAAAGGTGATGGATAGAGTGCAGAGTGGTCAAGGGGAGGAATTCAGTGTTGCAGATGATAGAGCTTTGTGGTTCTGTTCCAGATTATACGTTCCTGTCAATACTGAGATCAGGAACTATTTTAGATGAGGCTCACAGATCTTTGTATACAGTTCATCCCGACAGTATGAAGATGTATAGGGATCCGCGAGAGTCGTACTGGTCGAGTGGTATGAAGAAAGAGATTGCTGAGTATGTAGCTCAGTGTTTGACGTGCTAGCAGTTAAAAGCTGAGCACCAGAGGCTGATGGGTCAGTTGCAGCCGTTATTTATCTTAGAATGGAAGTGGGATCATATATCTATGGATTTTGTGTCAGGGCTGCTGATGGTGTTGCACGGTCAGAATGCTATCTGGGTGATTGTTGATCGTTTGACCAATACCGCCCACTTTCCTATCAAGATTAGCTACTCCCTTAGTCGTTTAGCAGAGATTTACATTGAGGAGATAGTTCGTTCAGGTGCGGTGCCAGTATCGATTGTGTCACATTGAGACCTGCGTTTTACGTCACATTTCTGGAGGAGCTTGTAGGAAGCTCTAGGGTCTCAGTTATCGTTTAGCATGACATTCCATCCTCAGTCAGATGGGAAGACTGAGAGGACGATACAGATATTAGAGGATATGCTCCGAGCGTGCGTATTGGATTTTGGGGGTAGTTGGATTTAGTTTATGCTAATGGTAGAGTTTGCGTATAATAACAGTTATCAAACCAGTATTGGCATGATACTATTTGAGGCACTTTATGGTAGGAGATGTCGTTCTCCTTTATTTTGGGATGAAGTGGGTGAGCGGGCGTTATGGACCAAATCTTGTGCAACAAGCATACGATAAGGTTCGACTCATCATAGAGAGGATCAGTGCAACTTAGAGCTGACAGAAGAGTTATACTGATAACTGCCACAGGAATCTCAAATTTGATGTGGGTAATCAAGTGTTTTTGAAAATAGCTCCGTTGAAAGGGGTTATGCAATTTGGAAAGAAAGGTAAACTTAACTCTAGGTTTATCGATCCATTTGAGATCCTAGAGAAAATGGGGTCGGTTGCCTACAGGCTAGCTTTGCCACCTACATTATCCAGGATGCACGACGTATTCCACGTTTCTATTTTGAGGAAATACGTCCCGGATCCTTTTCATATTATTAGTTATGGTGAATTAGAGTTCAGTGATTCACTGGTGTATGAGGAGGTACCAGTACAGATTCTGGATAGGAAAGTACATGTGTTACGTAATAAGAAGATTCTTTTGGTAAAAGTTTTGGGGAGGAGTCATGCAGTTGAAGAGGCTTCTTAGGAGTCCGAGGAGCATATGAAACAGAAGTATCCACACTTATTCCAAGAAGTTTAACTAGGGCAAAATGTAAGTAGTTAGGTAATGTTTCTTTTGCAGGTACATGTAATAGTGTTTTGGGAGAATTTTATTTTGTATATGTAATCTCCCAGGACTCGGAATGTAACCACAGTAATCCTCCGCCATAAGTGAGGGTAAGTAATAAAATAAGTAGACCACTTTTCTTTAAGGGAGGATGAATTATATAGATAGTAAATTTCGAGGACGAAATTTTAATAAAGAGGAGAGAATGTAGTGACCCATAGGAATTATAATATTTAAATAATAAAAATAAGGGGGGAAAAGAAATTAAAAAGGGGCAAAAGCAGGTCGAAGCGTTCGTCGACGAAGTTGCATAGTGGGCTCGTCGACGAGGATGTGATTCATCGACGAGAAAATACTGAGAGAGGTTTTGGGAGATTCTGAATTTCGTTGACGAGGAGAGAGTTCGTTGATGAGTTGTCTTCATGACCTCGTCAACGAGATGATGTGGCTCATCGACGAAGGTCAGTGTATAAATAGTGTTAAACACGATTTTTCAGCTTAATCTGGCTGGAGAAACTCTATCTCTCTCACTACCTTCTGTTTCTCTCACTTCTCACTAGCTTTCTGGGTCCGTTCTTCACTGGATCGATGATCCGAAGCCACCACGACATTCCTAGGGAAGTTCTCTGCATATCTGCTGGAGTGGATCGCTGGTGGGGCTAGTTCGGAACCCATCCCAAATTTAAGGTAAGACTTTCTACTCATTATTTGACTTCTTAACAGTTGTAGAAAGTGTAGTACACGTAGAAATACTGAAGTTTAGTTCTGGGGAATGTCGTCTTTAGGGTGTTAAATGGGAAACCCTGCAGGTGCTAGACTATTTTCTTAGGGGGTCTTTTTCAGCAATCAGGTAAGAGGATAAACTAAGCTAGTTATTTTATGGAAATGTATGTATGTTATTACAGAATCTGATTTAAGGAAAATAGATATATTTATATACGCTTTATGTTGTAAAAGACGATATGTTTAAATATGTACAAAACCTGTTTCGTGTGGCATGAGTAGAATTTATAATGAAATACTGTTTTCTAGGAATATGAAAAAGATATGGATTTTGTATACTGAAAAATCGGCGTACGGGTCGAGAGTTTTATATGTTTTTCGGTGTACGGGCCGAGCTATGGATATGTTTGCCGACGTACAGGCCGAGCTATGGATATGATTTGCCGGCATACGGGCCAAGTTATGGTAAAATATGAAATACCGGCATACGAGCCGATGATTTTTATGCTATATAAATATACAAAATGATGTGATGATATTGATTTGACAATTAATAGTATGAAATATCCATGTATCACAGTTTGGTTATATGCTACCTGGTTGGCTTGGTTTAGGCTAGCACTTACAGGGTATCGATGCTATGTGTTCATGATTCATCATGATATTTGTGTTAACGCTGCTGTACGGAATAGCGTGAGGTTGGATGGTCGATGTGGTTTTAAGAAGTGCGAGCGCCCCTGGTGTACGGACTAAGTCTGGCAGACCCATCAGACTCACAGACTGTACTTTTGACTTGGCAGTGGTCGGCCAACCCTTGTCAGGTCCCACCTTTGGGCCACACAACCCAGTCATATGGTGGTAATACATAACAATGCTCAACTAACCTACTAGGGTTTTTTTCGTATTATATTTATAGGAGATGAATTATGCTATGAGAATGTCTCACCCCAAAATTTCATAAACATTTCAAGAGTCCCTAATAGGAGAGCGGGTAAAGCTCCGCTGATATAGTACTGTTGATCTGCCTTCTCTGAAGGGTAAGTTTTGGTGGGGACGGTTGGATTTTGTGGGAAATGTCCCTACGTCTTTCTTTTTGGGATGTGTATATAATGGATGTAGTAACTCTGGTATTATGATGAATGGTATGGTGTATGGTGTTATGAGTTATTATAATTTTTGTGTTTCCTGCTACTTAGGCTTCCATTTGTGTTTCTGTTATATTCCTAGTACCCACGGGTTCAGGTTTATTATGATCTTCTGGATTTATTATACAGATTTTGTATTATTTTTTAAGGAAAAGGAAAAAAAGTGAAAATTAAGCTGGTCGTTACAGTTGCTGCATACTTAAATCTTTTGAAGGATGAATATATGTTGAATGAACTTAAATGAACATCACCCTTGAACCAAGATGCAAGCATGTGTGCATGCAAATATACAGGGGAGTTGAGCCCCATCATTCTAAGAAAATAGCTTAAATGTAACTCTTGTAGATTCTTGTGCATCAAATCATCATTACTGTTGTTTTTAAGTCCTCAAGTTCTTAAGAAAACCATGTACATCATATCCCATTTTTGTAGAACTATAAAATGATATGGATTGTTCTTGGGGCTTATGAATATAAAATGATCTGATTTTGTCTTTTGATGCATATGTGATCTATAGGAATGAGTCTACTGGTTGAATGAAAATTGTTTAATCAATATCCAGTAGAAATATTTAAATCAACTGCTTACACTGATTAGTGTTTTTCTCAAAATTCTACTTTTGAAAAGTGTAAGTAATTTATTGTATCTAAGCATGTACTCAAATTGAAAGGGGGAGCTTTTAATATTAAGTTTATATCTTGTTATGCTCACCAACATTATAGCTTAGATTAGAAATCTTCTGTGGCATGTGCATTAGAGCATGATGATTTTATTGAAAATCTTAAATTGAAATTTATTGTTTTGCCACAATCATCTTTTTGCCATATGATCTTGTATTAAATAATGTTATATCTTTAGGATCTATATGGTTGTTTGCCTTTTTTTGGTTATACTTTGGAATGTGCTTAAATGTTTACCGGAAAAATGTGTGCTTGCTTAAACTTTAGTAAAATCATTATATTGCGAGCATGATCCCTTGTATTTATTGATAATATCGTAAGGTAAAATTTTTTATTTTAAAACTTGTATGGCAAGAATGATTTTATAATTTTTCGAATCTATTTCTTGCTTGTGTGCTTAAAAGTATTCATGACATGTGATTTTGTATTTTTTTTCTTAAATTCGTTTTGTCATGATATTTATAGTATTTAAGGGCAAATGGGGAGAAAGTTTAAACGTTCTTTTTTTTTAAAGAAATTTTTTTTACCCTTTTGCTGATGACAAAAGGGGGAGAAGATTAATGAACAAAATTTTATAATTATACTCTCCTCCTTTTGTATTTTAACAAAAATGGAAAATGATGATTGTGCTTAATTGAATATTTTTTTGCATAAGCTTCAAACATATATTGCACATTGAACCACTGAGCTTAAATATATAACTTGAAAATTTCTAAAGTCTTCATCTGTTAAAATGAACCTTATTGAATATCTTTTAAATTATGCATATTATGATAGGGAGCCTTATGAGGCATACCCAATTTTGCTCATGTGTTTGTCATCATCAAAAAGGGGAAGATTGTTGACTTTTTGAGTCCGATCCCTATTTTGATTAAGACAAACAACATCTCACTTGTGTACTTAGTGAATATACATGTTTATAATTCTGGAAGCACAAGAGAAGGATGCAAAATGGAAGCCGTAAATGCACTTCAAGCTTGCACCAATCGACGTATTCCATGGGAATTAGGAGCGCAAGCTTGAAGACTTTATTTATTTTTAGGCTGTAATAATTAATTAGGTTTAATTGTGCATGCATCTCATGATTTAATTTGAAGCTCAAACTTGACCTTAGATTGACCTTAGGGCACATAAACTTTTCATGAAAATATTTTTCCAAAACAAGTTTCTAAAAAAAACCCCCTTCATGTTTCTTCCATCGCATTAATGAGTACTTTTCTCTATTAAACACTCCTTACTTTAAAAAGTGTCCAACATGAAAGTTGTGGTATTTTATCTTAGATTTGTGTTGATATTAAACACGTTAAATTTGGAGTTATAAAGAAAAGGTTAAATCTAAATTACTAAAGGGTGCTCACAGTAGAAAAATTCCCTTCACGTTTCTTTGATCTCATTGATGAACGATTTTATCAATCAATCACTCCTTATCTTAAAACGTGTTCAACATGAAATTGTGGTATTTTTTATTAACTTTCTATTGATACCAAGAATGTCCAATTTGGAGTTGTATAGAAAAAGGTATGACTGAAAAACTAAAGGGTGTTCACGTAGAAAGCGCTCTGACGGCCGAAAAACGGTTGGTTTTCAAATTAAATTATATTTTAATGCCTAAACTATATCTCCAATTTGGCCTATAAATACATGCCTAAACACTTGAAAAATGTTAGGAAAACTCTTGGGAAGCATACTTGCATAATCTTTCATCCCAAACATATTTTTATACTCCATTTTGAAGATCAAGGTTATATTTCTCCTATTCTTCTACTTGAAATTTTTTTTTGGGGAAATTATTTTTGGGGTTTATAAGCAAGGCTTAAGCTTGAGCATATATTTATAATATATATTGCTTAAAAAGCCTTCTTGCTATTTCTAAGGGGCCAATCTTGAAAGAAATCATTTCTCCTACTCCTTTCAATTGAAAATATATATTTTGGAGAAAACTCTTTGAATTTTTGAAGAAAGCCTTAAGCAATATTTTCACTCGTATTTTCTTGCATGGATACTTCTTATATTTGATAAGGTCAATCATTTTGAGAAAATCATTTTTCCATTCTCTCACTCAATTAATTGCAAAATATTTTTGAGAAGTTTTATCATACTCTACCGAGTTTCAAATTGAAAATCATTTGAGAGTGCATTAAGGTTCTTACATTGTATAAATCAGCTTGTAAAGAAGCATTTACTTGTATTCAAATTTTCATACCATTTGTATTTATAGTTCGGGTTGTGAACCGGGTGAGGTAGTTACGTCTCGTGAGTTGCGGATTAGGAAGAAGTTGTGCCTTTTGTAAGCAGCAGATTAGGAGGAAGTTGTGTCTCTTGTAAGTAGCGGATTGTAACGGGAAGCTCCGCCTGGGTTGAAGGAGCAGAATAGTGGAATCCTTGGGTGGTTTGCCCAAGGCATGGACGTAGATGGGATTGGCTGAACCCCTATAACAAATATCGTGTTTGCATTTTTCTTCCTTATTCTATTTGATTTCTGCACTTTACTTTCCGTACTTGTATGCTTATGTTCAATCTGTGTTGAATGTTATATTTATTTTAAATATTTGCATACATTATTGTTTATTGGATTGCTGCTTGTTAGAAAGATCCTAAGTTGTGTTTTACTGATTGTGAAATTAAAATAGGGATAAATTGACCTAGGAAGAATTTTTAAAATTTCCAATTCGCCCCCCTCTTGGGAATACACCACAACTCTCAGATTGTTATTTCTAATTACTTGATATTGTTGCATATATGTTTTCTTTTATCATAGTTGCATATCTTGTTTAGTTGGGAAATTTTCATATGGTAGATATTCATATTGTAAGGATGATTGTTTTACATGTTATAAAAAAAGCTTGTGCATACATATCGAATTGAGTTTTGTGAAATAGCTTGCACCATTTGTTGTTTGTGGTTGTGATATTATAGAATTTAAGCAAGTAGGGATCGTGTCTCCTTTGGGTGAAAGGCCCTAAACCTCCAGAGAATATTTTAGCATTAAATGGTGGCTGGCCAAGTTGGAATTTGGCACTTGTTGGTATTTCTACATTAAACAGTGGTTGGCCAAGCTGGGATTTGGCACTTCTTGGTGTTCTAGCATTCAAAGGTGGTTGGCCAAGCAGGAATTTGGCATTTGTTTAAGAAAATATATGCACTTATGATTGTGGATGCATGCAAGACATCATATGTTAAGTATTGAAATCCTTATTTGAATAAGTGGGTATTAAGAATGCATGTTGAGCTTGTGGTTGCTCACTCTATACCTTAATAATTTCATGTTTGAATTGAAAGAGAGCCCCACTTATTAATTTCTCCAAGATACTACCATTTTTGACATGTATTATAGGTTGGTAGGAAAATGATAAGGATATTGAGCATTTTTTTAGTTGGCGGCTGTGTATGTAGACTAGGAAGTAAGATAAATGTTCTATGTAAAGTACAATCCAATATAAAAAGTTTGTCATGGAAAGTAAAACATTTTTAATTGCTTTATGAAATATATGTATGTACCTTGCATTTTCAAATAATATTCACTTTTAATTGGTATCTAACTTGTTTTCAAAGGATGGTTAAGTAAAATAAATTCTTGCCTAAGCCTAGTGTCTCCATCGAATTTTAGATGGAGTCATGGTTAGACACATACCAAAAAATAGGGACATGATAGAGTGGTATTAGAGCTTTGGATACATTGGGCCTTACTAAAAGAAAGAGAGGACAAGATAATATTAAATCGGGTAGGTTAGGTCATTCAATTTGTATATGATTAGGTCATTTATAGATTATGTTAAGCAGGTTTAGGCATATGCATAAGTATGATGAATACTTCGAGTTGTGTAGCTTAGTTAATGACTACATGTCCATGCTAACATTTCATGATTATGTGCAAACACTTGATATTTTAATTTTCCTCCAAGGACAATAAGACAAAAGGGTGGTCTAAAGTCTTCAACCCCACTAGAATAGGGAGAAAATTCATAACTGAATGTTCTAAGAGAATCTGAGGGTTTAGCAGGAATCTACACTACATTACATGGTTTTTAATCAAGCTATAGCTACAAGACTTAAAATAATCCGCCAGCTTAGCAAAATAACCACGAAAGTCAATTGAAACAACCAGTGGTGGAGCAAGTTCTAAAAGAGACAATGGCCAAAAAAATGAATGAATATGCTAAAGGAGTTTAAGAAATTAAACCCTCCAGCTCTGCAAGGAACTTATAACCTTTGGAGTCAAAGAACTAGCTACAAAAGGTCGGGAAACTTTTTAATATGCTTAGAATGCTATATGAGTATAAAGTCATCATTGCAATTTCTCTATTTGAAGGCGAGTCTTACCATTGGTGGGAATATGTACATAAGATAAAAGATGTTGAAGTTACAAGTTAGACTAAGAGTTAGGTCGACTTTGAAGCAATTTTTAATTAGAAATATTTTCAAAAGGTATTTTCAGAAGCCAAGTTATAGGAATTTATGCAATTGACTCAAAGGAAGTTGTTTGTTAAACTTCATGATAGCAAATTTGTTGAATTCTCATGGTTTGGATCAAAACTAGTCAGCACTAAGGATATAATGGTTTGAAAGTTTGAAAGGGGACTATGACCTACTACTAGGTATAAACTTGTGGTCCTAATGATTGAGAGTTTTGGAGAAATAGTAGAAAGGATTGCCTTGGTAGAGCAAAACACTGAAGACACTCAAAAAATTTAATGACTAGAAGAAGAGGTCTTCATTTAGCTATTCCGGGTTAGCTGGCAAGAAGCTAAAAGTCTCTTCAAGACCATAACAAAGTGCTCAAATGAGTGACCTTTTCTATAGGTTATAAAGTGTTATGGGTATGGACAAAAGGGGTATGTAAGAAGGGAATGTATTGCGTCTTAACCTCCTATAATACCCAAAATACAACAATAGCTACCAACTCAAGTCTCTCATCCTCAAACTTATCAATTATATCCTTCCTCGGGTTTGAGTTTTCCTCAATATTTAGTGCAACCAACCCAGCTAAATGCCTCTACACATCCATCTAAGGTTGAAACTTTGTATAAGGGGAAAAGGGGAGGAATCAAAGAATAAGGAGCAAGGACAATTTTATGCCATTGCACCATCCCAACATGGGAATCATGGAGAGCAATCAAACGAGGAGGCAAATAATGCTATAGTAGAAGGTATGATTCTTTTACACAACACTTAGGCAAGATTTTTATTTGATTTTGGTTCTACCTACTCCTTCATCATTCTATCTTTTGCTAATATGTTGTGTCTAGAATTTGAACATTTGAGTAGTGTCCTGTGTATAGCTTCACCCATGGGGAAAACTATAAATGTGAAGAAAATATGCCAAAATTGCATTTTACATATTGATGACCATGAGTTTCCGGTTTACCTATTAATCATGGATATTATGGATCATGATGTAATTTTATGAATGAAGTGGTTATCTATTTATCATTCACTTGTTGATTGTTTTCAAAATAAAGTATCACTTAGAGATCCAAATGAATTGATAGTTTCCTACCATAAAGACCAAACTAAGAGGCTCTCATATTTATTATCTAAGTCATTTGTGAAAGGATGAAATTTTGGCAATGTCTAGGGTTTGTAGCAACAATAAAATAAAGTACACAAGTTAATGAACCATAACTCTTTTACCCATAATTGATGAATTTCCAGATATTTTTCTAGATGGTTTACCAAGACTGCCTCCAAAATGAGATATTGAGTTTATTAATGATTTGGTACGAAATCTATATCGATTACTCCATATAAATTAACTCTGGTTGAACTAGGAAGTTAAGGTGCAACTTCTAGATCTCCTCGATAAGGGATTTATTCTACCTAGTGTATCACCATATGGTGCACTTGTATTATTCGCTAAGAAACATGATAGGTCCTTGAGGCAATGCATTGATTATAGGAAGTTGAGGCTATGCATTGATTCGAATTGGGATCAGGTTATCAGCAACTGAGGATTCGACAATCATACATCCCAAAGACGACATTCTGCACATGGTATGGTCGTTATGAGTTTCTTATATTACCACTTGGGGTTACCAATGCAGCTCCTATTTCATAGATATGATGAATCGAGTTTTTCAACCATACTTGGATCAATTTATTATAGTTTTTATTGATGATGTCTTGATATATTCAAATACACAATAAGAGCATAAATAACACTTGTGATTGGCTTTACAAACATTACAAAAGCATCAGTTATATGTTAAACAAGAGAAGTGTGAGTTCTAGTCAACTAGTGTGAAATTTTTGGATTATGTAATAACCAAAGATAGTTTATTTATTGATTCTTCTAAGGTTATTTAGTTGGAAATCCCTCAAAAAGTGGTTGAAATTTGTGATATATATCTTGAGTTTGGGGGGGGGGGGTATTATCGCAAGTTTGTGCAAAATATTTCCAGAATGGCTATACCATTCACTAAGTTAGCAAGGAAAGGAACGAACTTTTTGTGGAGTGAAGAATGTGAAGAAGCATATCAAGAATTAAAACATCAATTGGCAATAGCCCCATTACTAACTATTCCAAATAACAAGGATCATTATGTAGCATATACAAATGCTTCATTGAATGGACTGGGACGTGTTTTGATGCAAAAGGAAAAGGTGGTTGTGTATAAATCACAACAATTAAAGCCATATAAGTGTAATCATCCAACCCATCACTTGGAATTAGTTGTTGTGTGTTTGCATTAAAATTATGGCATTAATACATATATGGAAAAGCCTTAAATATCTCTTTACTCAAAAAGAGTTGACTTAAGGCAAAGGTGGCGGGTGGAGTATTTGGAATATTATGACTTTGAACTCCATTATCATCTAGGTAAGGCAAATTTTGTGGTAGTTGCACTAAGCAATCAGTCCCAAAATGCATTGGCAAACTTGAAAATTCGATGGTGGAAAATGTTGGAAATAATGGATTCTTTTAACTTAGAGATGACCTGTCAAGGAGATATGGTTTGTATATATAACTTAGAGGCACAACCAACTTTGTTGGAGCAGATTATTAAAGTACAAGAGTAGGACCCTCATTTTTAGAAAATAATGAGAAGTATAAAAGAGGGTACTCACTCTGAAGGGTGGAGGAAATCTTCGTATGGAGGACTTTGTTATTTAGGTAGGCTTTATGTTCCACATAATTTGAAAAAATAAGTCTTGCGGGAAACACATTATTCTAGGTACATTATCCATCTAGGCAGCACTAAGATGTATAGAGATCTGAAAAGTTAATTTTAGTTGATAGGTATGAAAAAGGATGTGAGAGAATTTGTGACAAAATGTCTTAACTTGTTAACAAGTGAAAGTGAAACATCAGAAGTCTATAGTTTTAATATAGCAATTGCCGGTAGCACAATGGAAGTGGGATAAGTTAATAATGGATTTTGTTTCAGGGTTACAAAGGACTACATTTGGGCATGATACTATATGGGTTATTGTGGATAGATTGACAAAATTAACTCACTTTTCACCCATAAAGATTTCAAATTCACTTGGAAGGCTAAGTCATTTGTATATAAAGGAAATTGTATGGATACATGGGATTATGTTCTCTATCATATCATATAGAGATCCAAGATTTACTGCTCAATTTTGGCAAAGTTTCCAAAAGGCTATGGGCACATAATTAAAATTTAGAATTGCATGTCATCTTAAAACAAATGGCTAATCAAAAAGCATAATTCAAATCTCAAAGGATATGATAAATGATTGCATTAAAGACTTCAAGTAGAGTTGGAGTGAACATTTACCCCTAATAGAATTTGCCTACAACAACAGTTTCCAATCAACTATAAATATGACATGTTATGAAGCTCTATATAGGAGACTTTGTAGACCATTGGTGTGTTGGGTTGAGATAGGGGAAAATCAAATGCTTGGTATAGATTTAATTCAAGAAACTATTGAGAAGATTAAGTAAGAAATCATCTCCTCATAGCTTAAAGCAAACAAAAGAGTTATGCTTTAAAGGAAGAAGGCCACTAGAACTTGAAGCTAGAGATTTTGTATTCCCAAGGGTATCAACTTGAAAAGGTATTTTTAGGTTTGGGAAGAAGGTAAACTACAACCTCGTTATGTTGAGTCGTTTCAAACTATTGAACAAGCTAGGAAAGCAACATAAAAATTAATCTTGCCATCTGAATTAGCTTATAGTCATGATTTTTTTCCCATGTCTCTATGCTTTGAAAGTATTAACCATATTTGAGTCATGTTCCTAAATGGTCTAATATCCTGTTGAGGGAGGATGTCAGTCATGAAGAAAATCCTATTCAAATTCTTGAAAGAGGAAAGAGTCTTAAGGAAAAAGGTTATTCCTTGGGTAAAGGTATTATGACAGAAGCAACCTTGGAATTAGAAATTGACATAGCTAAAGGATATCCTCATTTGTTTGCAATCTAAGGTCAGATGAAATTTTGAGGACAAAATTCCTTGAAATGGAGAGAGTTGTGATAACCATACCCTTTAGGCTATGGTAAATGTAACTTCTTTGATAAATTAGCATGACTTTGCCTTATTTCACATTAAACAAGTTCATACTAACCATGTTATTATTAATAAGGTTGTATTAATTGATTTTGGAAATTTCATTTGATTTATTAGTGGTAAAAGGGGCTTAGTTGAAAGCAAATTATAAGGATATGCTAAAACATGAACAACATAAGAGTTAGGGCAAAGAGATAAATAGAAAATAGGATGGGGCATGCTGAAACTGGGTGTGATGCCTAACAGCACTAAAAACTAGTAGTAGCCACTTAAAAACTCTAAAAACCAGAAGTCAACACCTAGCATACATATGGCAATCTTGTAGGACCCTTATTGCTACCAGCTGTTGTACTCCTGCAATGTTTCCAACCTAGAAGGAGACACTTGGCAAGCACAACCCAATGTAAGAATTTGTCATTAAAAGTATAACATTTTTAGTTGCTTTTTGAAATATATGTATGTACCTTGTGTTTTCAACAAATATTCACTTGTTATTGGTTCCTAGCTTGTTTTAAGAGGATGGTTTTACCAAATATATTCTTGGCTAACCCTAGTGCCTCCATTAAGTTTTAGATGGAGTCATAGTTAGTCACGTGCCAAAAAAACAAGGATGTGGTAGGAGTCATCCCTTCTTCACTACAATAGAAACTCAAGTTTAATGTAGAAGGAAAACTAGTGACAATAAAAAAAGGGGAGGACCTATTAGTAACAAAACTAGCATTAACTCCTTATATGGAGGCAACTCAAGAAGTAGTTGAGTGCTCGTTTCAAGATTTTGAGGTGATTACTCTTGTTTATTACAAAGAAAAAGATTGAATCTCAGTCTCTTGTTTCCCCAGTGTTGTTCAGATAGTCGCCGAGATGTTCATCAAGAATGATTTTGAATCATGGAAAGGTGTGAGTAAGAAACTCGAAGAGGACTTTCAACCATTAGAATAGAACCAGGCAAAGGAAAAGTTTTGTTGGGGATATAAACCTACAACTGAGTAGTGGAAGAAATCACTAGTTAAGAAAAGAGAAAAGAGTATCGCACAATTAGATAGGATAGAAAAGGAAGTTACATATAAGGCATACTTAAGGTCACTGATAGCTTCAAAAATAAGGCTTTGTGCTGCTAGATCAAATGGGGATAAGTTCATTATTGAGACCAAGCAACAAAAAAGTTTTGCAATAAATAGTTTGGCTATTCAAGTGGTTGAGTCTTGCAAGGTTTTAGAAACTAAGGATGAGCATATGTATGGTTTGGGATATAAACCAACACGTGAGGAGTGTTGCAAGGTTGTAGAAACTAAGGATGAGCATATGTATGTGACAAAGTCAAGGCATCAACTTGACAATTGGGAAGTATTTGACTATGCCTCTACCAATGTAGAGGACATATGTAATGCTTATTAAGTTTTAGATGAATTTTTGTTTTCTCAATCACTTTTTATTTGTTATGTTCTTAGTTTCAATATATATATATATATTGTAAAATTAGGTTTTTCCTGCCAAAAAAGAAATGAGAAGTATTTCAGTTAACTTTCATGAGCATTGCATCATATATTGGAGTAATCTTATCTTGTTTGTGTTTTGTTATTGTGATCTCCTATGTACGACCAAGGATAGTAATTTTGTCTATACCTAGGAAGCGATCATAGGATTTGATGCAAGGAATTCAAGATATGAGACAAATAATGATAAGGTGAAGATGAGGAGTCAGTCCTCACTAAAGAAATGAGAAGGATGTTGGGAAAGGAGAAAAAAACAGATATTTACAAAATATAATCAATCGAAACCATCAATTTGGGGACAGATAACGAGAAAAAAGAAGTGAGAGTTGGGACACTATCAACTGAAGAAGAAAAGACGAAGATTACTAATATGTCGAGAGAGTATGCCGAAGTGTTTGCCTAGTCTTATCAAGACATATTGGGGTTAAACATTAACATCGTCTCTCACAAACATCCCCTGGTTGTGGGGTTAGTTAAGCAGAAGTTAAGAAGAATGAATCCCGAAGTACTCTTGAAAATTAAAAATTCATAAAGCAATTTGAGGCGGGATTTCTAAAAGTGAAGAAATATCAATAATGGAATGCCAGTATATATCCAGTACCTAAGAAGGATGGGAAATTTAGGATATGTGTGGATTATAGAGATTGGAATAAAGTAAGTCCAAAGGATAACTTCTCACTCTCACATATCAGTGTATTAATAGAAAATGCAACAAGTATGTGCCATTTTTCTTTCATGGATGGATTTTCTAGATCAAATTAGGCAAAGTTGGCCTCCGATGATAAGGAGGAGACAACTTTCACTACTCAATGGGCACTTTCTATTATAAGGCTATGCCATTCGAGTTAAAGAATACAAATGCAACATACCAAAGATTAAATGCTATTTTATTCCTTGATATGGTGCATAATGAGCTAGAGGTATATGCTAATGATATGTTCGCTAAATCTAACAAAGGTGAGGATCACACTGTGAATTTATGGAAATTGTTTGACTGATTACGAGAGTATCAGTTGAAACTAAACCCCACAAATGTGTATTCGATGCTACATTGGGGAAACTACTACGTTTTATAGTTAGCCAGTAGGGGTAAGCATGGTTTGATTAACCGAACCATTACTCCTGAACTATTAACTGAACAAAAGTTTTAGTTTTCTAGAAAACATGAACTGAAATTGAACCTTTTAAAACAGTTAATCGAAGTTTGGTTAATCGATTTTTAGACTAATATCCATTGGTTAACCAAACTAAATTGTTAAGTATAATTTAACATTTTAAAGTCACTACAATTAATATTTTTCCTTTCATAGTAATCAACATAAAAATTTAAAATATTCAAAATAAAAATTTAGGCATGAATATTAATACGACTTTTAAATTTATATTATTATTATTTTTTTGTAATACAATATAATAGGTATATATATATATATATATATATCATTTTAGTTCACTTAGTTTTGATTGTTGAATAGGTCAAACCAAATCCGAAATAATAAAAAAAATCAAAATTGCAACCAAATTGGAAAAAATGGTTAATTGATTTTTTTATTTTTTTTTTGCTTCAGTTTTGTGGTTTGGTTTAGTTTTTCAACTTTTCTTGCCCACCTTGCCCACCTCTATCAACCAAGATGGAATTGAGGTAGACCCGGATAAGTTGAAAGCAATCCAAGAAATGTCACCACCAAGATCTCAAAAGGAAAACCTTGGATTCTTGGGAGGGTTGAATTACTTAGCAATATTTATTTCACAATTGACTAGTACATGTGAACCCATCTTAAAATTCTCACGTAACAATAGCTTAGAAAGTTTTAAACAAAAAGAGTGTCAAAAGGCCTTTATATGATTAAGCAATACATGGTCAATTAACTAGTGTTAGTGCCACTAGTCCTAGAGCGTACCCTCATAGTATATTTGACAGTTTTCGAACATCTATTGGATGTGTCTTGGGGCAACATGATGATTCTAGGAAGAAAGAACGGGACATTTACTATGTGAGTAAAAAATTTACTGAATATGAAGTGTTAGCCCTAACAATTACATTATTTTGGTTTATATGTTTTGATGATATTAACCTATTTGTTGTTCCTAGTATTTTCCATCCTTGCAGATCTTATCTCGTACAGGTACAAAGTGTCGGATACACGAAGGTACCAAATCAGAAGCAAAGATAGGACCGAGTAGATATCAAAAAGGAAAGATCGAAAGGACACTGACTTGGAAGCACCAAAACACATCCTAAAATTTTTATTGTGTATAAATTAATTGTAATAAGGGTTGTGTGAGTGAGTGCGTATTATAACTCTTGCGGTGTGTGTCTTACATGATTTCTGAGTAAGAGTTGAGTCATTGCATAAGCATACTAGGACACATGAGCATATAGGATCTGCACAAAAGTAACAAACTCACAATTCATAATTTTCTAAGTTAAAACAAGAGTTTGTCAAATGAGTCCTAAAACTCAAATATGTTTTCAAAGGGACAAGATTTTAACATCCTAGTTTTAAGAACATTTTTATACTTAGTCCCGATTGTGTTAAAACAAGTTTTATGTCCTAAAGGTTCAAAGAAAGTCAAATATATTTATAAAAAGACATACTAAGCATATAAGATATCAAAATGAGTTTTCAAACGTATTTTATTAATTAAGATATCTTATATTCAAAAGGAAACTCATTTGGACAAGTTTTAATCCTCATTAGACTTAATATATTTCATATAATTTTGTCCAAGAATGTTTTGAGTCATTAAAACACTTTTTGATAAGGAAAAACAAAGCAATCATCACTACCGTAGTGTAGCATTGAGTCCTGAACACATTTTGGTATTTTGAGCATAACTTTTGATAGAAAAGTCCAAATGGGACGATATTAGTGTCCCTAGAAAGTTAAGACAAAATTCCACAACTTTCATGTTGATGACCTTTTTCTAATTTAAGGACTTTGTTAATGAACATAGGGGATTCGTTGACGAGTTGCAGTATATGATTAGTCGACGAGTGCAAGGGCCTAGTCGACGAGTCCACCGGGCAGAATGATGCTAACGGGCGGAAAACGGCTAGTTTACCAAATAATATATCTTTTCTTCCCACCAATGGCTAGTTAACAGCTCCTAAGGCTCTTGGGCTATAAATACAAGCTATTAGACTTGTATTAACATGGTTTTGAAGGCTTTTGATAATTCTTAGTGAAAAATATCTTTTTACGCCAAAACCTAAGCACCTAGCACTTTGCATTGTTGTTCTTCATTCACAAGTGCTCATTCTCTCTTACTATTTAATTGTGTTTGATTCATTACTTGAGAGATAGTGTGAGGTTTGCTTTGTGTTTAATATTTGCTCATTTGAGGAGCATCATATTTTATTTCCATCATCTTCTTGTAAGGTTCTTTGTGGATCATTTGGTGAAGGTTCTTTGTGTACCGAAGAGGCTCTTGGTGAGCGGGTAGGGATTTGTTCCTAAGTTGTAAGGCTTCTCCACCGGTGAAGGAGATCGTATAGTGGAATCCTTGAGTTGGTATCAAGGTGTGGATGTAGGCTTGGTGTCGAACTATGTAAAAATACCGGTGTTGATTTTCTCTCCCTATACTCTTTATTATTTATATTGCGTATGATTTAAATTTCTTATATTGTGATATAATTGCTTGCATCTTGCCAAGTGTTTTATTTTGTAGAGAAAGTTTGTAATTCGGCAAAAGAGTCCATTCACCCCCCCCTTTGGACTATATACTCTTGGGCTGGGACTCCCAACAAGTGGTATCAGAGTCAGGAGCTTGTATTTTCGGAGTAAAATGTAGAGCGTAAAGATCAAATGGAATATTTGGCGAGTACCTCCTCCCAAAGACAATCCATGGCAAGACCGCCATTGTTCAATGGTTCAAACTACCCGGCTTGGAAAAACCGAATGGCCATCTTCATCCAAGCACACAATCTCAAAATGTGGCGTGTCATCGCAGAGGGAAATTACGAATTCAAAAATGCCAAGGGTGAACCAAAAATCTTAAGGAGATATCGAACACCGAAATAAGGTTAGTTGAGCTTAACTTTCAAACCAAAAATTTTCTTTATTATGCTCTAAGTGATAATGAATACAATCGTGTTTGTGGTTGTGATACAGGTAAAGAAATATGGGAAAAACTTGAAGTCACATATGAAGGTACTTCACAAGTTTAGAAGTCCAAAATTTACATGTTAGTCAATGAATATGAAATGTTTAAAATGGGTGAGGGAGAATTCATCACGTCCATGTTCACTCGGTTCACACACATCATAAATGAATTAAAAGCACTCGATAGAACTTATTCTATGGAGGATAATGTTCAAAAAGTTTTACGATCTTTACTCAAGTCGTGGCATGCTAAATCTACCGCCATTGAGGAGACAATGGATTTAACCAAAGTCACACTTCATGAGCTTATTGGATCACTTATGACTTATGAACTTAAGAAAAATACAACTTTGGATCCTTAAAAGCTTAGGAAGGATAAATGTGTTGCTCTTAAATCATCTAGTCCAAAATTCAAAAAAATGCTAGAAAATGATGAGAATAGTACGAATGATATGGAATCACTCATAAAAGACTTTCGAAAATTCCTTGAAGAAAAACAACACTTTAGGAAAGAAGAAATAAGAAAAATGAGAAAAAAGCACATCCATGCTTAATGGCTAACGAACATGAAGATGAAGTAAGTTCGGATGAGGAGGATTATGCACCTTCTTATGATGAAGTAATAGAAAATTGTGCTAAATTATATGATGAATTAGTTTTAGTAAAAAGAAAGAACAAAAATATGGAGAAAGAACTTACTTTGTCAAAACATAGGGAATCCTCATTGATAGAAGAAAATAATTCTTTTTAAAAAAGAAGAGTGAGGAGTTTGTTTTAAATTCTCAAAAGGAGCAAGTAAAGATAGAAAACTTGGAGGAAAAATTGTCAAAATACAAAGGAAAGAACCTTATCTTTGTTCCTCCTTGAAAGATGAAAATGCTTCCCTTAGAAAAGAAAATGAGGAGGTTAATGAAAAAGCTCAAAAAGACCATAAAATTTTTCAAGAGCAAGTTGAAAATTTGAAAAATCAAATTGGACATATTATGAAAGAAAAGACTCTCTTGAAAAAGGAAAAGGAAGGTCATAGCAAAACCATTAAAGGAAAAGAAAACTCCAAAGAATTTTTGAAAGTTAAGAACCTCAACATGCCTTAACTATCTCCTTTGCCGATATGGTGACACGTGAACAACCTACCGATGTCCACCATTAGTCATAATTGTTTTGTAGGAACACATGGAATTACTTGAAGATCATCTACCTTTTGATGGAAGACTTTTGAAGACCTTATTATTTGTGGATGCATTCTTGAAGATAATATTCTATGTTGGACTTTATATTTTGCATGGACATTTAATTTGGACTTGGATATTTTATGGACTCATGGATTGAAGATTTGAAGACTTAGCTATTTAGTCTTGAAGTCTATTAGGTGCATGAAGACCCAAGTGAAGATATCGAAGCAAGATCAAGCCCAAGACCCATGTGGGCCCCACACGATTTTATGCTCCATAGGCCACACGATTTTGGCCTCCCTTTTGGCACATGTTTGAGTCTCCAATTTGAATTGTAATAGTTTAAGACAACTAAGCATGAGTGTGTGTCTAGTAAGTTGGAAAGTATTAATTGTGTTAGGATTTAGTGAGTGTTTAATATTTTGTCTCCCATGCTTGTGTGGGAGTTGTGAGCATGTTTAATGTTTTGTCTCCCATATTAGTCTTTATATTCTTCTTATTGTAAGAACTCCAAGGCAGCCTATGTTTTGAATATTAAAAGAAAAACTCCATTGTTGAAGCTTTGTCCAATCTTGTGATTGTGTAGCGTAAGGCTACACCGTTCTCGCCAGCGATCAAGTGGTGAGAGACCACTTTATCCAACACTACCATCACCCCCTCCTCCCTCTCTCCCCACATGGCCTCCCCTCTAAACACCCACTCAGCCTCCCCCTTATACACCCACACACCCTCTTCTCCCTACAACCCCATAGTTATGTTCATCTTGGTGTTTCAAAGCTTGTTTGAAGGACTTCCGGCGTGGTCTAAACTCGTGTTGAACAACGTCAAATCATCCAACGATTCTCTTGGGTAAATTCGTTACTTATCTTGACTCCTTGTTTTATTGTGAGAACATCGCTTAAAGCCTTGAATTCCATATTAGAGGAGCCCATTTGAATCCTTACATTTCAATATTTTCACTTGCTAATATTAATCGTAAGAATATTGCATTGTTAATGTATAACTTGCATTCTTGAATTTTGAAACAATATCTTTCCGCATAAAACTTGATTCTTTGATAAAGGAATACTTGATACTTAATTTCAAGATAAAATCATACACCTTTTCAAAAAGTTTACAACATGTGAATCATAGCATAATTTATGATGTTTATATTTCATTTATTAAATTCTTAAATTAAAGTGTTTACGTGTATGTGCTTGCTTGAGGGTTGATTGTAGGATTAGGCCGACAATACCCATCCTACATTAGTTACTTGGTTGCTATCCAAAATGGATCCAATCAAGTATGTCTTTGAAATGTTGGCGTTGTTTGGAGGAATGACTAGATGGGAATTATTGCTCTCAGAATATGACACAATCCATATTACCCAAATTGCTATCAAAGGAAGTGTGTTGGCAAACTACTTGGTAAAAAGGGCAGTAGAGGATTATAAGCCCATGAAATTTGACTTCCCAGATGAGGACATTACACAGGTCTTTCAGACAAAGCAAAGGCAAAAAGATGAATGGAAAATGATGTTTGATGGAGCTTCAAACGCTTTGGGCCAAGGAATAGGTCTTAAACTGGCTTATTTGATCTTAAACTAGCTAGATAGTTTCCCAAAAAACTAGTTTTCTCCCTTTGGCCAATGTTATTTTCCTTTTTATTTTCCTCTTTATATTTTTTATTTGCTCATGTATTTCCCTTCAATCATCATTAAACTCTAATTTCCAATCAGAAGATTTTTCAAATATCTCATTAAATGGTTCACTTCAATCATCATTGAACCTTGATTGTCGATTAGGAGATTATTTAAATCTTCGATTAAATGGTTGACTTCAACTATTATTAAACCTTAGTTTCCAATCAGGAGATTTTTCAACTATCTCATTTAGTTAACTTTAATCATCATTAAACACTGATTGCCAATTAGGAGATTTTTCAAATCTCCCGTTATTAGATGATTAACTTAAATCATTATTAAACCTTAACTAAAAATCTGAATATTTTTCAACTCTCTCATTTAATGGTTGACTTTAATCATCATTAAACCCTAAAAGATGCGTCATAATAGATCACGTAACCATCACCTCCTGAGGGAATAGTCAATACCGGTGTAGTGACGAGCCTCTGCTTCAATTCCTAGAAGCTCTGCTCACAACTATCGTCCCATTCAAACCTGGCATTCTTTCTAGTCAGTCGTGTCAAAGGCCCTGATAATGTTGAAAATCCCTCTACAAACTGTCGGTAATAACTTGCCAATCTTAAGAAACTCTTGACTTCCTGTACGTTCCTCGGCCTGAGCCAATTCACAACTGCCTCTATCTTGCTGGGATCTACTGAAATTCCATCCCCTTATATAACATGCCCCAGAAATGCAACTTTCTCTAACAAGAATTCACATTTGCTAAACTTGACATACAATTTCCTTTCCCTTAGCATATGAAGTACTAGCCTTAGGTGTGTCTCGTGCTCCTCAAAACTCATCGAGTAGAGCAATATGTCATCAATGAAAACCACAACGAACTAGTATAAATACTGGTGAAAGATTCTATTGATCAAATCCATGAATACGGCAGGAGAATTCATCAGACCAAATGGCATAACTAGAAATTCATAATGCCTATACTTGGTCCTGAAAGTTGTCTTCGATACGTCTTCTACTTTAACTTTCACCTGGTGATAACTTGACCTGAGGTCGATCTTGGAATAGACTCGTGTACCCTGAAGCTAATCGAATAAGTCATCTATATGGGGCAGAGGATACCTATTCTTAATGGTTACTTTGTTTATTTCCATGTAATCTATGCACATCCTCATAGATTCGTATTTCTTCTTCACAAATAAAATTGGAGCTCCCCAGGGCAATACACTAGGTCTGATAAACCCTTTTTTAATAAATCCTGCGACTGATTTGTAACGACCCGAAGAATAATGGTATTTAAATAATAAAGAGGGAGAGAAATAGAAACAGGAACAGAAGAAGGACCCCGACTTCATCGACGATGTTGCATTTTGAAGGTGAGAGTCCCAAGAAAATTTTCAAGTCTCGTCGACGAACACAGGGGTTTCGTCGACAAGGGTTCTTTAAGCTCTTGTAGACGAGAAGATGCTGAGATAGGATTTTTGGAAGTTTCAAATTCGTCGAAGAGGGTGCAGGTTTTTCGACGAACTTTGTACAGGACTCGTCGACGAGATGATGTGGCTTGTCGACGAATCCCACAGTATAAATAGTGTTTAACTCAATTTTCTTATAGAAAAATCCACCGAATTCACTCACTCTCTCTCTCTCTCTCTCTCTCCCATGGCTCCACCTCCATCTCTCTTCGATTTCAGCCCCGTCATTCACCGTATCGACGATCTGAGGCCAGCACGACGCTCCTGGGAAAATTCTCTACAAGGCTGCTGGAGCAGATCGTCGATGGAACGAAGTTGGATTTCATCCTAAATTTAGGGTAAGGTCTTTTAAGAAAAATTTGGTTTAGTAGCAGTTGTGAGAAATGTAGTAGACGTAGAAATAATGATGTTTTGTTATGAGATTTATGGTTTTCAGGGTGTTAAGTGGAGAACCCTGTGGGTGTAGGACCCGCTACGGTAGGAGGATTTTAGCATAAATTAGGTATAGGGAAATATGCTATGTTAGGCGATTCTAGTATGTTTTAGTATAAATTATGCATTTTTACCAGATTATTATTCATAGTAGGAATTTATACAGTTTATCCATTATGTATAGTATGCTTTAAATTACTATGTGGCTTGAGAATATAGGTATGGTACAGAGACATGCTTTACAGTATTTTTCAAAACTATGTTTTACAGATTATACAAATAGTGAATATATTTTATAGTAATTACAGAATATCATGATTATACAGTTGATATAGATACAGTTTACAGTACCATAACATACAGTTTTACAGTTCATTTCAAAAATACAATCGATATGGTTACAACTTATCACAATGTCATGGTTTATAGAGTTATTACAAAATCATGGTAAAATAGATAGTTGTATATAGAACTATACTATATAGTATCAGACCCTGTTGGACAATACAGTTTATAGAGCACGGTACCATTGCTACATACAGTATATAGTGCAACCACCTATTCAGATAATACGTGGTATGAAAGTTGATCATATAGAGCCCACGAGTGGACAGGCTCCCAATCAGATATGGGTTGAGGAGGGCTGATAAGACTGATGGAGTATAGTGGTTTATCTTGGTTGGCCAGCCAGGGTAGATCTCGCCTACGGGCCGCACGACCCTATCATGAGGGGTTAAATCATGACATACATTTATCCATAGAGAAGTTTTCAGTTATTATTATGTATATACAGATTTACAAAGAAAAAAAAATACTTATATATATTAGAAGTATTTTGAGTAGAAACTTAAAGTACAGATATGTTAAGCAATAGGGAAAAGGTGATGGTTTATATTACTTGTATTGTATTTACAGATTCAGTGATACATGATTATATAGTAATAGATTTTCATAGTATTGTAACTCATTTGCCACGCACTATCAATAGCATATTTCGTCTTACTGAGCGTTGGCTCATCCCATTACTTTAACATTTTTTAAGTGATTCAGATAGGCGAGCAGATCATGCTCGTAAATAAAGGGGCTTCAGTACTGCCCTACCAGTAGAGTGAGTATTTTTGGGAGTATTTATGTACAACCCTAATCCAGTTGAGGGTATTTTGGGAAACAGTCATATATGTATATTTTGAGGAACCTTTTAGCACTCTGGTATTGTATAATTTCTTGGTTATGTTTATATGAACTCTGCTATTTGCTGCTTAGGTTGATGGATAGGTTTGATCTAGTAGGTATCAGAGCATTATAAATTTTGCAGTATATATATATAAACCCCAGTTAAATAGCAGGTCATTACAATTTGGTATCAGAGCCTATGTTGCTAGGTTCAGTAGACTTTAGAGTGTAGCAGAAGTAGTACCAGAGTATAGGAAAAGTATTTGAGGTTTGTTCTATGTTTGGGTACCAAATTACCGTGGTGGTTTCTGTGTTTTTCCCGGGGTGACGATTTCAGGAAAACCATAGTAAACTATTGTCGGGTCGTGTGTCTAGGTGACAGAGCTGGATATTGAGTTAAGGTTAGGGAAGGTAGTTAATTTTGAATTGGTATAGGATAGGTCTGTATAGGAGATAAGGTGCTTAAGTGTGTTTTTTGTTTCAGGATGGACCTGGAAAGTAGTGGTACGAATGCTGGGGAGGATAAACTAGGACCTTCCAGCATAGGTGGAGATACCGACGCAGTACTGTGCAGTATCACTCAGCAGGTGATGGTTGAGATGGCCAGGAGCTCTAGGGAGCGTGGCTGTTCAATTGGGCAGTTTACGCGGATGAAGCCCCTGTCCTTTGTTGGAGGAGATGACCTGATTGTGGTTGAGAATTGGGTCCAAGACATCGAAGAGGCATTGGCTGTGCTTCCTTATTCGGATGAGCAGAAAGTAGTATTTGCAGCATATAAGATGATAGGGGAGGCAAAGCGCTGGTGGAGATTAGCGCGATCGATAAAGGAGTAGAGGTCGGTTCCAGTACTAGTGACGTAGGATTGATTCAAGGAGCTGTTCTTCGAGTGGTATTTCCCTGCTATCGTTCGGAGTGCGAAGGCAGTGGAGTTTATGCATCTGGTATATGGGCAGATGACTGTATCCCAGTACGCAGCTGGGTTTATCGAGTTGTTGCATTTTGCTCCACATCTGGCACCTAATGAAGAGAAAAAGGCAAGGAAGTTTGAGGAGGGACTAACATAAAAATTTGTTTTAGCAGGTGATTGGCTTTAGAGCTCAGACATTTACGAAAGTTGTAGACAGAGCTACGATCATTGAGAGTGGTATACAGAGGGGTATAGCAGCCCAGAGTCAGAGGAAGAGGCCTGTGCCTTAGGGTTTTCAGGCTGGCTCTAGTAGGGGTCCATGGAGAGGATGTCGCGATAGGGGAGAACAGAGGTAGATGGCTAGACCTCGGGGAAATCAGGGTCGGCCGATCATCCCAGTATGTCAGACGTGCAGGAGATGTCATTTGGGGGAGTGCTGGTTAGGGAGAGATGCATGCTATCGATGTGGGAAACCTGGCCACATGGCACGTGCATGCCCAGGACTACCAGAACAGGTCCCAGCTCCCAGGTCCTATCAGGGAGGATATCAGGCACCTTGTAGAGTACACCAGAGGAATGTGGCCCTGATGAGGGTTTACGCATTGACGCTGGGTGATGCTGAGGCTGCCGCGGATGTGGTGACATGTACTTTTACTGTTTTATCACATTCCGTTATTGTTTTATTTGATTCAAGTGCTACTCATTCCTTTTTCTCTACATCGTACGTTAAATTATCTGAAAGTGAGACTCACTTATTAGATAGAGAATTGTCAGTAGCTACACCGTCAGGGTGAGTGTTGAGGTGTAAAAGGGTACTCAGAGGCTATCCAATAAAAATTCAATGGGGAGTGCTACCAGTAGTCTTGATTGTGTTTGAGATGAGTGGGTTTGATGTAATACTGGGTATGGATTAGTTGGCAACTAATCACGTTAGTATTGATTGTTCTCAGAGGGAAGTAATTTTCAGACCCCCTGGTGAGCAAGAATTCAGGCTTGTTAGCTCTCGTGTACGTGCTCCATCGCTTCTAGTATTAGTAATGCAAGCGAGTAGATTGCTCCTGGATGGAATTCAGGGGTGTGTGGCTTTTGTAAGGGAAGTGTTAGAGAATGAAGTGAAGCTTGGTAGTACCCTAATTGTACGAGAATTTCCAAATGTTTTTCCAAAGGAGCTACCAGGGTTGCCTCCCGAACGCAAGGTGGATTTTCCCATATATTTACCTTCAAGGACTACACCGATTTTTAAGGTTCCTTATCGTATGGCTCCAACTGAATTAGGAGAATTGAAGAATCAGTTGCAAGACTTGTTGAATAAGGGATTTATACGATCCAGTGTATCGCCATGGGGAGCTCCAATGTTGTTTGTAAAGAAGAAAGATGGGTCTCTGAGAATGTGTATTGATTATAGAGAAATCAACAAGGATACTATTAAGAATAAATATCCTCTACCCTGTATTGACGATTTGTTTGATCAGCTCCAGGACACAAGGGTATATTCCAAGATCGACCTCAGTTCAGGTTATCATCAGGTGACGATAAAAGCAGAGGATTTTGCAAAGACAACTTTCAGAACTAGGTATGGGTACTACAAATTCCTTATTATGCCGTTTGGTTTGACGAATGCCCCAGTTGTGTTTATGGACTTGATGAATAGAGTCTTTCACCAGTATTTGGACCAGTTTGTGGTGGTTTTTATGGATGATATACTGGTCTACTAAAGGAGTTTTGAGGATTATGAGATGCATTTGAGATGGGTACTGTAGGCTCTCAGTGAAGAGAAGCTTTGTCCCAAGTTTAGCAAGTGAGAGTTCTGACTTGAGAAGGTTACATTTTTAGGCCACGTGATCTCAGGAGACGGTATATCAATGGATCCCAGCAAGATCGATGTGGTAGTAAATTGGGCCAGGCCGAAGAACGTGTAGGAAGTCAGAAGTTTCTTGGGACTGGCAGGTTATTACCGTCGATTTGTGAAGGGATTTACGGCTTTATTAGGACCACTCACGCAGTTGACTAGGAAAAATGCCAAGTTTGTGTGGGATGAAGAATGTGAGCAAAGTTTCCAGGAATTAAAGCAGCGGCTCAACACTACACTAGTACTGACGATTCCACCAAAAGGTGATGGGTATGTGATTTATAGTGACCCTTCTTTGAGAGGGCTCGCTTGTGTACTGATGCAGCATGGTAAGGTGGTGATGTATGCGTCTAGGAAGTTGAAAGAATATGAAAAGAACTACCCTACTCACGACCTGGACTTGGCTACAGTTGTACATGCACTAAAGATCTGGAGACATTACTTATATGGTGAGAGATGTGAAATATTTTCTGACCATAAGAGCCTAAAGTATTTCTTTACATAGAAAGAGTTGAATATGTGGCAAAGGAGATGGTTAGAACTCATCAAGGATTACGATTGTACCATCAGTTACAACCTAGGTAAAGCAAATGTGGTGGCTGATGCTTTAAGCTGTAAATTAGAAAATATAGCACAACTAGCCGCAGTACTTCAGCACCCAATTCAGATGGACTTGGAAAGACTCGGCGTGGAGTTAGTGGAAGATGATCCTCAGGCACTTATTGCTAGTCTAGTTGTACAGCCTACACTTTATGAGAGAATTGAAGCTGTTCAAAGGGATGATCCAGAATTGGCAAAAGTGATAGCCAGAATACAAGATGGTCAGGGGGAAGAATTCAGCATTTCTGATGATAGGTCTCTAAGATTTCGCACTAGAATATGTGTGCCTGCAGATGACAGTATCAAGAGGACGATTCTAGAAGAGGCACACAGATCTTTATACACTGTCCATCTTGGCAGTACGAAAATATATAAGGATCTACGGGAGTATTTCTGGTGGAGTGGCATGAAAAGGGAAATAGAAGAGTTTGTGCGGTAGTGTTTGACGTGCCAGCAGGTTAAGGTTGAGCACCAGTGGCTGACTGGTCAATTGCGGCCACTTTTCATTCCTGAGTGGAAGTGGGACCATGTATCCATGGATTTTGATATTAGGGTACCGCCGGCGCCGCATGGTCAGAATTCCATCTGGGTAATTGTTGATAGGTTGACGAAGACAGCGCACTTTCTGCCTATTAAGGTTAGCTACCCTATGAACAGGTTAGCAGAGATTTACATACAAAAGATTGTTCGACCCCATGAAGTGCTAGTGTCCATAGTCTAGGACCATGATCCACGTTTCACATCGCGGTTTTGGAGGAGTTTATAGGAGGCACTAGGGGCTCAGCTAGCATTCAGCACCACTTTCCATCCTCTGACTGATGGTCAGACAGAGAGAACTATTCAGGTACTCGAGGATATGTTGTGAGCGAGTGTTTTGGATTTTGGGGTTAGCTAGACTCATTATATGCCCCTGGTGGAATTTGCCTACAACAATAGCTATCAGGCTAGCATTGGCATGACTCCTTATGAAGCACTTTATGGTAGGAAGTGTCATTCCCCTTTTATATTGGAGTGAGCTGGATGAGAGGCGAGTTTTTGGGCCAGAGTTAGTTCAGCAGACGTGCGATAAAGTCCGACTCATTCGAGATCGAATCAGTGCAGCACAAAGTCGGCAGAAAAACTACGTAGATACTTGCCGCCGGGAATTGGAATTTGGAGTAGGTGATCATGTATTTCTGAAAATAGCACTGCTAAAGGGAATCATGAGGTTTGGGAAGAAGGGTAAGTTGAGCCCTATGTTCATGGGCCCATTTGAGATACTCGAGAATATTGGGTCAGTTGCCTATCGGCTGGCTTTATTGCCATCTCTATTCAGAATTCACGACGTGTTTCACATTTCTATGTTAAGGAAATACATCCTAGATCCTTCCCATATCATCAGCTATGCAGAATTAGAACTCAGGGCGTGATCTAGCATATAAGAAAGCTCTGGTACAAATATTAGATAGAAAAGAACAAGAATTGCGTAGTAAGAAGATACCATTAGTAAAAGTCCAGTGGAGGAATCACGCGATTGAAGAAGCCTCGTGGGAGCTTGAAGATGAGATCAGACAGAAATATCCCCACTTGTTCAGTGAATACAACAATGATGTATAATTAAGGTAATAGTAGTTTTATTTTGTTTAACATAGTGGAATTGTAATGTAGTGTATAGGATAGGTAGTATTTTGGTTTTGGTGGAATTTTCTTTTATACTTGTAATCTCCCAAAACTACCTATGTAATCACGGTATTCCTCTGCCATAAGTGAAGGTAGGTAATAAAATAAGTAGACCATTTTGCCTTTAAGGGATGATGAGTTATATGAATAGTAAATTTCGAGGACGAAATTTTATAAGGAGGGGAGAATGTAACGACCCAGAGAATAATGGTATTTAAATAATAAAGAGGGAGAGAAATGGAAATAGGAACAGAAGGAGTTAGCCGACTTCGTCGACGAATGCGAGTGTTCATCAACTACGTTGCATTTTGAAGGTGAAAGTCCCAAGAAAATTTTCAAGTCTCGTCGACGAACACAGGGGTTTCTTCGACGAGGGTTCTTCAGGATCTAGTTAACGAGGTCCCGTCTCGTCGACAAGAAGATGCCGAGAGAGGATTTTTGGAAGTCTGAAATTCATCGACAAGGGTGTAGGTTCGTCGACGAACTTTCTACAGGACTTGTTGACGAGGTAGCATGGCTTGTCGACGAATCCCGCAGTATAAATAGTGTTTAGCTGAGTTTTCTCCTAGAAAAATCTACCAAATTCACTCACTCTCTCTCTCTCTCCCACGGCTGCACCTCCATATCTCTTCGATTTCGGCCTCGTCATTCGCCATCGACGATCTGAGGCCACCACGATGCTTTTAGGAAAGTTCTCTCTAAGTCTGCTGGAGTGGATCGTCGGTGGGACGAAATTGGATTTCATCTCAAATTCAGGATAAGGTCTTTTAAGCAAAATTTGGTTTAGTAACAGTTGTAGGAAATGTAGTAGACTTAGAAATAATGCTGTTTTGTTCTAAGATTTATGGTTTCCAGGGTGTTGAGTGAAGAACCCTGTGGGTGTAGGACCTGCTACAGTAGCTAGGCGATTCTAGTATGTTTTAGTATAAATTATGCGTTTTTACCATATTATTATTCACAACAAGAATTTATATAGTTTATCCATTATGTATAGTATGTTTTAAATTACTGTGTGGCTTGAGAATATAGGTATGGTACAAAGACATGCTTTACAGTATTTTTCAGAAATATGTTTTACTGATTATACAGACAGTGAATATATTTTATAGTAATTATAGAATACCATGATTATACAGTTGATATAGATACAGTTTACAATACCATGACATACAGTTTTACAGTTCATTTAAATATAGTCGATACGGATACAGCTTATCACAATGTCATGGTTTATACAGTTATTACAGAATCATGGTAAAACAGATAGTTGTATATAGAACTGTACTATATAGTATCAGACCCTGTTGGACCATAGAGTTTACAGAGCACGGTACCGTTGCTACATATAGTATAAAGTGCAACCACCTATTCAGATAATACGTGGTATGAAAGTCGATCGTATAGAGCCCATGAGTGGACAGACTCCCCATCAGATATGGGTTGAGGAGGGCTGATCAGACTGATGGAGTATAGTGGTTTATCTTGGTTGGCCAGCCAGGGTAGATCCCGCCTAAGGGCCGCACGACCCTGTCATGAGGGGTTAAATCATGACATACATTTATCCATAAGGAAGTTTTCAGTTATTATTATGTATATACAGATTTAGAAAGATAGAAAATATACTTATATATATTAGAAGTATTTTGAGTACAAACTTAAAGTACAGATATGTTAAGCAATAGGGAAAAGGTGATGGTTTATATTACTTGTATTGTATTTACAGATTCAGTGATACATGATTATATAGTAATAGATTTTCATAGTATTGTAACTCATTTGCCACACACTATCAATAGCATATTTCGTCTTACTGAGTGTTGGCTCATCTCATTACTTAAACATTTTTTAGGTGATTCAGATAGGCGAACAGATCATGCGAGCAGATAGAGGGGCTTTAGTACTGCCCTGCCAGTAGAGTGAGTATTTTTTGGAGTATTTATGTATAGCCCTAGCCCAGTTGAGGGTATTTTGGGAAATAGTCATATATGTATATTTTGAGGAACCTTTTAGCACTCTGATATTGTATAATTTCTTGGTTATGTGTATATAAACTCCGCTTCTTACTGCTTAGGTTGATGGATAGGTTTGATCTAGTAGGTATCAGAGCATTATAAATTTTGCAGTATATATATAACCCCCAGTTAAATAGTAGGTCGTTACATGATCATTTAATTCTCGCAATTCTACTAGAACCATTCAGTAAGGAGCTTTAGAGATTAGTGCCATCCCTAGAAGTAGATTAATAGCAAAATTTATCTCATGGTCGGAAAACAATCCAAGTAGTTCTTCTGGGAAAACGTTTGGAAACTCTTTAACCATTAGTGTGCTGACAAGTTTCAATTCATTTTCTGTCACCTCCTTTACATAAGCCATAAATCCCTAACATTCGTCCAGAAGTGGTTTTCTCGCTTGTACGGCTGACACTAACTGAGGTAGGAAATGCACCCGCGATCCCACAAATCTGAATTTTACCTTTCCTGGTGGTCTGAAAATCACCTCCTTCAGATGACAGTCGATACTTGCATGATTAGTAGCCAGCCAGTCCATACCCAGTGTCACGTCGAATCCATGAAAATGTAGCACAATTAGGTCAGGTAGTAATATTCTATTCTGAGTTTCTACTAGGTAACCCTTGAGCACCCTCTGACACCTCACCATTGACCCTATCGGTGTTGTTACTGACAATTAAACATCTAATAATAGTGTCTCAACACCCAATAATTTAACATACCACGCCGACACAAAAGAGTGGGTGGCACCTGTATCAAATAAAATAATAGCTTGATATGATAAAGTAGTAAAAGTACCTGTCACAACATCGTTTACGGCCTCTGTAACGATCCGAAAAATAATGATATTTAAATAATGAAGAGAGAGAGAAATGGAATCAGTAACAAAAGGAGGCAGTAGACTTCGTCGACAACATTGCATTTTGGAGAGTACAATTTCAAGAATTCCTAGGATTCGTCGACGAATACAGGGATTCTTCGACGAATGTCTTTAGGATCTCATCGACGAGGTCCCGTTTCGTCGACGAGAAAATACCGAGAGACGGATTTGAGCTATTCTAAATTTCGTTGACGAAGGGTAGGGTTCGTCGACGAATTTACTAAAGGACTCATCGACGAGGTGACGTGTCTCGTCGACGAATCTGGCCCTATAAGTAGTGAAAAATCGAATTTTTATCACATTTTCAAGCTTTTCTCTCTCTCCTTTCTCTATTTACTGACTCTCTCCCTTCTCTCTTCGATTTCGGCCCCTCCAGTCACTGGATCGACGATCCGAAGCCACCACAACGCTCTTGGCGAAGTTCTGTGCAAGTCTGCCGTAGCGGATCGTTGGTGAAACGAAGTTGGAATTCATTCCAAATCAAGGGTGAGGTCTCTTATTTAGTTTTTTGGCTTCCTTGCAGTTGTAGGTAATGATATAGGCCAAGAAATATTGATGTTTTGTTCTAGAATTTTTGGTTTTCAGGGTATTGAGTGGAGAACCCTGCGGGTGTTGGAACCATTATAATAGGGGATTTTTAGCAGGAAACAGGTAAGGGAAATATGTTATGCTAGGTTATATGAATATGTTTTCAGTATGAAATTATAAATGTTCCACCAAAGTATTGTTTATAGCAGAGATTTATATAGTTTATCAAATGTGATTATTATGTTTTAAAATTACTGTGTGGTTTGAGAATATAGATATAGTATAGAAACATGCTTTACTGTATTTTCAGAGATGTGTTTTATAGAATATATAGACAATGAATGTATTTTACAGCAATTACAGAAATACCATGATTATACAGTTTTACAGTACCATGACTTACAGATTTATAGTTAATTACAGAAACACAGTTGATATAGATACAGTATTCTACAGCGTCATGGTTTATACAGTTATTACAGAATCATGGTAAAATAGATAGTGGTATATAGAGACGTATTATATAGTATCATACCCTGTTGGACCATACATTTATAGAGCACGGTACCGTAGCTACATACAGTTTATAGAGTGCAACCCTATTCAGATAATACGTGGTATAAAGGTCGATCACATAGAGCCCACGAGTGGACAGGCTCCCCATCAGATATGGGTTGAGGAGGGCTGATCAGACTATGGAGTATAGTGATTTATTCCTGGTCGGCCAGCCAGGGTAAATCTCGCCTACGGGCCACACAACCCTATCATGAGGGGTTAAATCATGACACACAGTTATCCACAGGGAAGTTTATAGTTATTATTATGGTTATACAACTTTACAGAAACAGAAAAGATATACATATACTAGCAGTATTTTGAATAGAAACCTAAAGTACAGAAATGTTAAGCAACAAGTAAAAGATGAAGATTATATTTCTAGTATTGTGCTTTATAGATCCAGTGATACATAACTATATAGTAATAGATTTTCTTAGTATTGTAACTCAATTGTCACACACTAGTAATAACATATTTCATCTTACTGAGCGTTGGCTCATCCCAATGTTGAATCATTTTTCAGGTGATCCAAGTAGGCGAGCAGACCAGGCTCGCAGATAAAAGGGCCACAGTACTGCCCTGTCAGAGAGAGAGAGAGAGTGAGTATATTTTGGGAAAATTTTTGTATATCCCTCACCGGTTGAGGATATTAGGGGAACAGTGATATGTGTATATTTTCGGAAACATGTTAGCACTCTGGTATTGTATTGTATATAATTATATATGGATATGTTTGTTTGATTTCCACTTCTTGCTGCTTAGGTTAAGGATTGGGTTTTCCCCAGTATGGTATCAGAGCATGTAGAATGTGATTGTATAAAATAAAAAAAAAACCCCAGTTAAATAACAGGTCGTTACAGCCTCCGCATCTCCTGCTAAGCATAAACCCTCATCGAGGCTACATTCCTCTGTTAGCCTCCATAAGGAACTTGATAACCTCCTCGGTGCAATATGGGAGCAGGTGCGGTACTAGATGGTGTAGGGCAATCTCGTAGTAAATGTCCCGGTGCACTGCAGTGGTAGCAAACGCCTTTCCCTGCTCGACACTCTCCCAAGTGTTTCTTTCCACATGTTTGACAAAATGGGTAAATCTGCATACCCTGAGTCTCATAACCTCTCGTTTCATGCCACTGTCCCCTGCGATAATTACCTCTCCTCCACTGGCTCTGACTAGAGCCTGCCTATAAGCTTGAAGGCATGGACCACTTCTTCTGCCCTTGCTCCTCCACACCCATCCGCTCGCTAGCCTCAACCACAACAGCTTTGTCCACCAACCCGACTAAGTCCAGCACTTTCAACATTGCCATCTACTTATAAATTTCTCACCTCAATCCTCTTTCAAATTGTCTTGCTTTCTTTACTTCATCGAGTACAATATACGGGGCGAAGTAGGATAATTCTATGAACCTCACTGCATACTACTGGATTGACTGCTATCCCTGCTTCAGATTTAGGAACTCCTCCACTTTGGCCTCCCTAATAATGGCTGGAAAATATCTGTCAAAGAACAAATCTTTAAACCGACACCAAGTCATAGCTATAGGCACTGCCCTCTATTCATCCAAGAATTTTACCACAGTTCACCATCTCTTAGCCTCTCCTATTAGTTTAAAGGTGGTATATAAAACCCTCTGCTCCTCCGTGCACTGCAACACTGCCAAAACTTTCTCTATTTCTTGCGTCCAATTTTCAGCGACTGTAGGATCTGCTTCTCTTGAAAATGTCAAAGGATTCATCTTGGTAAATTTCTCTATCGTACATCCATGGCCTGCAGATGAGCCTCCTTGCTCTTTGGAGCTCTGTGTGACCTCAGCCATGACTTGCTGAGCCACACTGTGTAATACTACATCTGAATCAGCTCTGCTTGCCCTTGAGGGCCCTGCACCCTCACTACTGCTCACATGAGGACTGCCACCACCAGGGTCCATGCTGAAAAGACAATAAACATGACTTAGGGACCCCATCCTTATTATTTACATATCTAACAAAAACTCATATCATCCCTCTACCTTGACATCCCTATCTTAATTCAAGATTCAATCCTACACTTCAGAAACACAATTTAGCAATAGTTTACTATGACTTTCCTGAAATCGTCACCCCAGGAAAGACACAAAAACCACCACGTAAGTCCTGCCTCCAAACTGTAGAACAAAACCTCAAATCCTTTTCCTATGCTCTACCTAGGCTTTGATATCAAACTATAACGATAATTCTAACATCCAACTAATCTATCATAATCATGATCAACCTGGACCATGGGTACCAGGAATATACTTGTCATACAACTCTGACACCTAAGCATTTGAAAACATAAAATCATATGCATGCCATAAAACACTAGAAACCATACCAGAGTTCTTCTAAATATGTTATATATATAGTCATCCACAAAAAGACCAAAAAGTATTCCTAGGGTCTCAATCCAAAAATCCATCTGACCCTAACTCACCCACTTAGCCTACAGACAGGGTAGCTCATCCCACTTCTACCGCTGCGGGGCTCTATCTACCCTCCTACTTGGATTTCCTAAAATGTTTGTAATGCTAGGGTGAGACACCTTTCAATAAGGGAGACAAATTAATATCAGTGTGTGGCAATATGAGTATCTTTCGTGATATGCATATAAATAGTACATAATTCTTATAAGGGATAAACATTTGTATCATAATTGAATAAAACATGATTTAACATAACATAGTTTAACATACTGAATTCTTGTACTGGAGAATCATCTTATATAACATATCATACTTAAATTGTTACCCAAGATAGATAGATAGTTAGCTATTGTCATGTCTTACCCCCCACATGACAGGGTTGTGCGGCCCGAAGGATGGACCTAGCAATGGCTGGCCGACCATGCTAAGTCAATATCAGTTATAGTGTAAGTATGATGGGCTTGTTCCACCTATGCCGGACTACCAGGGGAACTATGACACTCCCAAAAAGCCACATCGATTGCCATCTCCCACACTCTATATAAGATGTGTGGTAGCACTAATATAAACTTAAACATAAACGTAAACATAATTATACAGCTATGGTACCGTGCTTCATAAAACTAAACTTAGCTATCCGGGTTGTGATAACATATAATACATTTCATGATATTGAGCATAGCAGTTTCATATTTCAGGGTAAACAAAACATAAACATATTCCATAATTTCTTACATATCATACATAATTATGGCGTCAACGCCGGCATAATTCATAATGTAAAAATCACGGCATTTATGCCAGTAAAATTCATAGCGTAAAAATCACGACATTTACGCTGGTATAATTCATAATATAATAATCATGAATTCTTGCACTGTTCATCATAATTTTTAAAGCCATAGTTTTGGTACTATTTTTAGGGTTTTCCTAAAACTGTCATAACATACTTATCTTGAAAAAATCATAATATTTCAATATAACATAATTTCATGAAAATGTACTGCTCATGCCACACAAATGTACATAACCTTATAAACTTATAATTTACTTTGAAATCATATTTCCATATAAAATGTGTTAAAATAATTTCCATGTTCAACACAGTATTCCTAAACATAGTTCTAAATTATACATATTTTCTTGAAAATAAATGTTGTATAATAATAAATAATTTCATGAAAAAGACTGATTTAATTTATCTCCTTACCTAGCTTACTAAAAAGCCTTTCCAAACCTACACTCGTGTGTTCCCTAGCTCAACACCCTGAAATTACATTTTCTCCAAAAAAATCTTCAGTATTGTTCTACCTAAAGCATTTTCGTCAGTCCAAAAGTACTAAATACTCTATAAAACTCAAAATAACCAACTTACCCAAATTTTGGGATGGTGCCCAAGTTGGTTGAACCAACAATCTACTCCGACAGACTTGAAGAGAATCTTCTCAGGTGTAACCTTGTAGCTTTTGATCGTCGAATCGGTGAAAATCGAAGCCAAAAATTTAGAGAGAAGGAGAGAGGAACGGGTTTAGAGAAAGAGAGAAGGGTTTTCTCTCACTGAAAACATGAATTTTGCATATTTATACAGGTGGATTCGTCGACAAGGGGGATCGGAAATGGTTAATTTGGATGGGACCGAAAATGGTCAATTTGAATGGGACCAAAAATGGTTAATTTGGATGGGACAAGAAATGGTCAATTAAAATGAGACTAGGGATGGTCAATTTGGATGGGACCAAAAATGGTCAATTTGGATTGGACCGAAATGGTTAATTTGGATGAGACCAAAAATGATTAATTTGGATGGGATCGGAAATGGTTAATTTGGATGGGATATAAAATGGTCAATTTGGATAAGACCAGAGTTGATCAATTTGGATGGAACAAAAAATTGTCAATTTGGATGAGATCGGAGATGGTCAATTTGGTGTTAGAAATGTTGTATGTTGTGATATTAATTGAGTATAGGATACACACACACTCAGCAGAAGATGTAAACTTGCAACAAATCACCAAGGCTCAACAACACACAACTAATTTGGATGAAAAACAACAATTCATCACATAAGAATAAAGCAAATGACACTCAATATTCACTATAATGTGAACAATAACAATACACTAGTCTTACAAAGTTCTCTATTAACAAAATACATTCAAAAGTACATAAATAGAAGTTTCTCGGAGATTTCCCTCCAAATACCCAACTACCATAACGTCCAAATTCAAAATTTGAATTTCTCTTCGCGGCCCAGGCAACACTCGTCGATGATTACAAGGATTCGTCGACGATACAAAGAAGACCACTTGTCGACGTGTCCATACTCTCATCGACGAGTCTTCAATTCTAATAAATTCTGACTCTCGGTATCTACTCATCGACGAGCTTCGGGCACTCGTCGATGAGTGCTTGCTGCTCAACCCCTCTATGTTCTTCTTCCTTCTTTTGCTTATGAAAATCCAAGTATAAGAGCCACACCATAAGCAACAATCTCCACCTTGGTGATTATACGCCCCCTTAGGAGAATACTGAAAAACATATGAACTGCTCTACCTTGAACTTGAATCGTCCGGTTGGATTATGTCTCCCTTCTAACACTTGGAGACAAATACCAAGTCCAAGCACTACCACTTAAACTTACCGATGGCAACTTCAGCTTCTATCATCAACCCCGATGCAGTTGTAGGTGTCTTTTATCTTTATAGACTTGTTCTTAAAGATAACATTGGAAAATTACTGCTATTACCTTGAAACACTGAAGCCTATAAAGAGGGGCAGCTATAAGCACCCCAATTTTAATTGGACCTCTCTTTTCCTCTCGATGAGGGAACCCTTCATAATGAGATGGTAATTTACATAAGGAGGGGTCGATTCAGTATTCTGGATATTTGAAGGCTTTTTAAAAATTTTATATCTTATTGAGTCCTTGTGTGTTTGAAATCAAGTCCCTGCCATTGAGTTCCTGATAATCGAATCCTTTTTATTAAAGTCCTTGTTTTTAAAGTCGAGTCCCTGTTAATTAAGTCCTTTTATTAAGTCCCTATTGAATCCATGTTAATGAGTCATTTTTCTTAAGTCCTTATTTTTAAAATTGACTACCTATTATTAAGTCCCTAATATTGAGTCCTTGTGATTAAGTCCTTTTGTTATTAAGTCCTCAAAATCCCCGTTGTTTTAAAATTGAGTCCTTTTTATTTTGAAATTGAGTTCTTGAGTCTTTGATGTGTTAAGATTAATTGAATCATTTTTGTTTCAAAATTGATTCATTTTGTTGTTTTAAATTTACTCATCGTTATTAAGTCTTTCTATTTCCTGAAATTAAGATCATTAATTTTACAAAAGGGTACCCTAAAGCAATTTCAAAGTAAGTCTTTGTATTTTACAAATATAGGGAATACATCATGCATTTAAAGAAATACATCCAAGAAATACCATGGAATACAAGGAAAATACAAAAGGAAATATGCCGGAATATTCAAATACATTAAATGATTTGTTTCCCAAAATTGAAAAAATCTACATTAATCTGCAAAATTGAGGAAATAATTGGGAATTATACATTAATTGGAAAATTGTGGAATTGATTTGTGAAATTCTAAACCTATATGTAGGGGCATCCACACAAGAAAGAAGTAAGACACAACTGCCTAAGAGTGAGGATTAGAAAAAAGAAGAAAAAAAGAAGAGAAAAGGAAAAGAAAAAAAGAAAGAAAGAAAAGAAAAAAGAAGAAGATGGGGATGGTTGGCTGCACACGACTATGGCCGCATGCATCCCCCTCTCTACGATTACTCTCGCACGGCCACTGCACATATAGGGTCCTCTCTCCCAACTCCTCTCTCTAACTCACACAACACTTGCACGACCACCACGCACACCGCACTTGCCCCCTGGCCATCGCACGACCTCATAGCCTCACACCTATTCAACTCGCCTTCTGCTTATGCCCACAACCACAATCAACGCCGAGCACCCACACAACACTCTCGCCCATCGCCACTCCTCACAGCCCCTAGCACACACCGCGCATACCCCCCTGGCCACCATCTCCTTCACCGACTTAATGAACAGGCTGCGGCGGTGACCTTGCAGGCCCGATAGTGATGGCGTTGTGGCGCCTTTGCAGTGCGGCTGTCCGTAGGAGGTGGTGCGAAGCAAATATCTGCAGGCGGTGATGGCTTCGCGGCGCTCTTGTAGAGCAATGGTCTTGGGCTGGTAGCCTTGAAAGCAGAAGTTTGAGAGTGAACGTGACCTTGCAAACATAGTGGGCAGTGGCCTTACACAGCAAAAGTTGCAGAGCTTATGCGTGGTAAGGTAAAAACCCCCTGTTTCCATTTATAATTTTTGATTGTTTTATGCTTAGGATTTCTTAAGTTTCTAAAATACACACTTACGGATATAATGTATTATTGATTTGGATTAATTGAATTGATATTTAATCCTAAAAATGATGTTGATAAGTTATAAAATATGCATTTTTAGTATAGTACATTATATTGAATGAAATGTGTTAAAAAGGATGATACAATTTTTGATAGGGGCAAATTATATGAGTGGCATTTTTCTGGGGATTATGGATGTTGACATATAATTATTTATAAAATGTGATGGTGATTGTAGACGCCCTTGTCTTAACCTTTAAAAATCCTGAAAGTTTTTTTGGAAAAATGTTAGAAATATTCAAAAAATTGTATGAAGATTTAAAAAATAATTTGAGAATGTTTTAAAAAATACCTTTTGATGATTTTCTTGATTTTTGTGTGGGTGTGTCCCTATGATTATTAAAAGGGCAATTAGGTATTACACCTCACCTGTATTAGCTCTGAGAAGGGTTTTCTAACAAGATCCTCTTTTTTAGAGAGTTTATTAGACATTTCTAAACTACACCCTATTTTGGTTATATTCTATTAATTATGTATATTTATTCATTTATTTGTTTATTTTAAAAGGAGTAAATTAAAAGGTTATTAAATTCAATTATGGGATAATTCGTAATTAATTAGGTACCGTTCGTAGAACTGGTGGATAGGGGGTGCAAATACCTTCCCCTAGCATAACCGAACTTATGATCCTAATCTTGTTATCCACAGACCGAGACTACTCTTAAATGAGTTATAATTGGGTGTTCTAACTGCACCAAAAAAAAAAAAAGGTTAGTGGAGACTCCATATTCAAATTTTTCCAACAAATAACACTTGTTTTGTTCCCTCGCCTCCCTAGGGAACCTTCTCTCTACGACCATTGTTTGCATTCTTCACGCTTACCCTCATAACATTGGGGCTCATTCTACTTCCGTAGAAACTGTTAACAAGTGTTAGAGGGTCACCTCTACCCAAGTGAATTTCTAAACCACTATGACACGGATGGCGAACTCAAAAAGAGAGATTTGAATGGGATAAAGATATGGGTCAAGATTTATATCAATGGAGTCAACACTAACCTTCTTTGTCCGAAGTGAATTCAAAATACCTAATTAATTACTACTAATTCATTGGTCAACTAGCTACACCTAGGGTCCAAGGAACCAATAATCAAAGGTCTACGTGACAGAGCCAAGTTTGGAAGTATGGTTATATGAAAGGAAGGTAATAGAACACCCTACACACCCATTCTATGAATGTACCTAACTAGCATATGATTACCTTCAAGTTTAACCCATCAAGATTTAATCCTTTCACTTCAGTATTTATTGGTCTTTAAGATATCACACAGCCCTACAAAAAATGACAACTTTTTTCATGTTGAGATCCTTGAAGGCATGCACAAGACACTACCTTAAGGTCTATCCTCGGATAGATTTCAACATATAAGAGTGCTTTAGTGCAAATTATCTCATCCATTAAATATTGGGTAAGCCCTAAACAAGGCGCCATAGGATCCTCAAAGGCACGCACAAGACATAACCTTGAGGTCCGTCATCAAAATGATTAATATATCTTAATGTTAAGCAAGATATTATATAGGTGGAGAAGTTAAAAACATGGATGTTCTACTCAATAATGCAAGGGAAAGCACTCCAAGACAAGCAATCAATGGTCAAAGCATACATTCAAAATGATCAAAATAAAACATATTGAAAGAAGAAACTAATAAATCTAAAGAAACAAAATAACATGCAATACTGACATAATCTATAAAAGCCAACCAAATACAAACCGATCTTACATTCCCAATTTTGAATAATCTATCTTCCTAATAAAAGAAACAAAGTCAAAAACTTTTCAAACAAGAAAACTCTTTTTTGATATTTGATTTTTTCCCTGTTTTTTTATTTTTTTTCCATTTTGATTAAATTTGAAGTCCTATTCTAAAGCACGAGAACAAAACCTTAGAGATCCTAGAAACCTTAGCCAACACCTCAAATATTTTAGAACGTTTCTGCATTTTTAACCTTCTTTATTGAATTTTTAACATTACTGAAAAGAAATTAAGAGGGGAAATAATAATAATAATAATAATAATAATAATAATAATAATAATAATAATAATAATAATAATGGTAATCCAATGTTAGTAATGAGAATTAAGGCAAAAAAATCTTTTTTTTGTTTATTGAAACATTTTTTTTAGAATTAATCGACAACAACAACAATAGCAATAACAATCAACCCTAATTGAAACTTGAAATTTTTTTTTTTTTTACCTTTGTCCATTTTTTGGAATTTTTTATGTTTTAAGAAAACTATTGAAAATGAATTGAACAGAAAAAGAAATAAAGTAAAAATGAAAATAAAATGATCGGTCAAATTTATTTTAAAATGAACCGCCCCTTGGCACAAGCTATGGTTCCAAGGGTAACCAATTTAAAACCTCCTTATTCGCATGCATAGCCAGTTGACGTGGTCATCTGCCACCAGCATAGTCACCACCAACCTCAACCAAACTACTATCATCGTCACTTGCAATGCATATGCACCGGAACTTTCCACTAAAGATGTTTATTAAAAAAAAAAAAAAAACGTGAAAATCTAGCAACTCTAGTATTATGATATTTCTTGAAAGCTCTTGGATGAGTTTAGGGATAAAAGATAACTAGTACTATGATCAATTCCCTAAAGCTCAAGTTTGTGTAATGGACAAAATATGCTATAATTAAGATAATTACATTTAAGCATTCATAAAGCATTAAACTCATTTAACAAATGAAGACATGTTTGTCCATTTGGAAGTGGATTTATTTGAGCAAGCTATAACCAATATTATCATATTTTGTCCAAACATTATGATACGTTAACATTAAATGAATTGATTTGACTTATCACATAAATTTTTCATGTTAGCTCAATGGTTTTTAGTATAACAGTGAATGTGTATACTAAGACTAGACATTTAAGCACTATTCACTAATTAATTATCACTACCCCTTTTAGACAAATTCTAAAAACTAAAGAAAAAACAATTTATGTAATTCCTTTTGGAACCCATTTTTCCTTGGTTTCTAAGGGGTTGATTTTCTTAATAACTCATTCTTCTTTGAGTCTTGGAGGGTTAAAACTTGGCGTTTCTTTGACTCTTCAGACTTGTTTGGGTTTCACACCTTTTCTTTTGAAAGAGCAATCGAATTTGATATGACCCTTCTTTTTGCATAAAAAGCACGTGGTGTGAGCATATGGACTTGAGAAGGTACTAGCACAATGTTTAGATGTTCTTACAAAGTACCCCATGTATAGGTTTTTTTTTCTTCCTATTTTCAATGTCATTAAAACTTATTCCTTCCTTATCTAAGGTCATTTTTTGAGAACCTAAGCGCTAGTCAAAATTTTTTTTGCCCCTAATAAATGTGTGAATGATCTTAGATTGGTCCTCTACTTTTCTGTCTAGGCTTATCATTTTTAAATCTTGTAAGCCTTTGCAAACTACTTGCAATTTTACGAACGCTTTGGTCATGGTGTACACTCAAGTTCAAAAATAAGAATATCTTTTGTATTATCACTAGAAATTTGGGATCTTAAGACTTTCAGCTTTTTTTCCAATTTTTCATTCTTGTTTTCTAATCTCATGATTTTCAAATCTTTTTCCTTATTAACAAGAATTTTAGATTCTAGTTCTTTCAATGATGTTTTATTCTTGTTTTCTAATTCCTTAATTTCTGTTAAATAAAATAAACTGTATTATTCCAGAATTGGTTAAAGTTATCTTTACAGTGGTATTTATACTAGTATATGAAATGAAAAATACAACTAAAATAATAACTAATAAATTAACAACTAAACTAATTAACAGATTAATAACAAAATTAACAATTCTAATACGCCCCCTCAAGATAGAGATGGTTCACATCGCCATCTTGTGGTAAAATGATGATGAAAAAAAAAAATCCATTAATGTGAAGCATGACAGCAGTAGAGAAGGCAACGGTAACGGAGATGATCCGTAGGAGAAGATGCCGATGCATAAAGCAGGCGAGACGTGCCGACGAAAACAAAAAATTGCTGCAAAGTGAAGACCAAAAATATGGCCCAAAACGAAGGAAAAGTCTGTAAAAATTTCCTTCAAAATAAAGAAACTCCAAGAGATCAACTGTCTCTGCGAAGGAGTGACGAAACACGGCATTGCCGGGAATGGCTGACTAGTAGATCAAACCCAATACAAGTGAGCCGGAGATGAGACAGAGATGATGACACGGACTAGCAGATCAAACCAAAAATGAGAGTGAAGAGCTGCGAAGTCACTCTAAGGTGCGAAGCTCCTAACCGGCAATCACTACAATTAAAAAAAATCAAAGAAAACAGATATACTGAGCCGCATTCTAACGCGGGTGCCGAAATAAGGACACCGGAGTTGAAGAAGTGGCTGGAAAACCCAAGGTCACGAGAGGACCCAAGATGAGTGGTGAAGGCGAAGATGCTTGAAGGCTCTGCGAGTTGCCTTCCTTAACAAGTTAAAGAAAGCACTTCTTGAAACTGAGAGAGAGCGGAAAATGCTCGCGAAAGGATCTTTTAGGAGGCAAAAACAGGTGATTCTGAACTTCAAACTGGAAAGAGTTGAAGAGTCCGTAGGGAATGAACTCCGCAACAACAATCGGAACAATCAATGGAGCCCGGTGTGCAGTGCTCTGAGAGGCTAACATTGACTTACACATATGAATCACGACGATCTGAGACAGCTTTGGAGAGAAGCGAGTCGCACTCCAAGATTCAGCGATCCAGCAAGATTCAGAGATGAAAAAAAAAAAAAAAAACATAAAAATAAGAAGCAAAAAATAGATCTACAAAGAACAATCGTTCGAAGGAAGGTTCATCAACAAGTTGATAAGTTTTGGTGAGAAATGGTGTCGGGAGAGATTGCTGTGAGTCTCCATGGATAGATTCACCAGTCTGTTCACCGGCAATGGCGCCATGGCCCTCGCCTTCAAATCCAAACTCCAAAATACTGAAAAATTGAGATGTCTTGTAACGAAGCGCGTGGTCATGTGTTCTTTTCGGATTGGCTAAAAGTTTCAGCATTTAGACAAGAGCCCTCAATGGCTGCTTGGCCTCTCAAACCAACAACCGTAACATGCGAAGAGTGTTGAAATAGAGCACGAAATACGGCGAATCACACAGCAAGTGTCTGGGGATGAAAAATTGCAAGAATGAGCAACTTTCTGGATCTGCAGAAGTGTTCGACCACGATCACGATGACTGAGTCCTCTGAAGCAAATGAGCTAAGATGACACAAAGATCGAAGAAAAACTTCGCTGAGATGAAGATTGCAAGTTCTTGAAAAACAGGAGACGACCGGGAAGGGAGATGGAGAGCATCAGAGCGGAAGGAAAATGCTCTGATACCATGTTAAATAAAATAAACTGTATTATTCCGAAATTGGTTAAAGTTATCTTTACAGTGGTATTTATACTAGTATTTATACTAGTATATGAAATGAAAAATACAACTAAAATAATAACTAAAAAATTAACAACTAAACAAATTAACTGATTAATAACAAAATTAACAATTCTAATAATTTCTACTTCCTTTTCAATCTTTTCCTTCTCTAGGATAGTATAAGATTCTTTTAAATCAACTATTTGTTTTGCTAAAATTTTATTTTCATTTTTCAAAAATGTTTTCCTTTTAGACAACTTTATTAGAATCTTATGAGCCTTAATAAATCCCTTTTGTAATTCCTTATAAGATGACAGGCTATCATCACTACCAGATGCATCACAGGATTCTTAGCATTTTTCATAAGTTATTGTAGAATCATTGCATGAATTATTTACAGACATAGAAGTAAAGGATATACCTCTCCATCAGTTGAGCAATAAAGCAGCATTTTTTCTCCTTCTGATTTTGAGCTTAAGCAACCCGGAGTGGTAGTTACATTCTCCTTGGTCTCTCTATATCTCATACGAGTTCATTCCATATCTCCTTTGCCACTTGAGCATGCCATGATTTCCTTAAAATTTAGCATCTTAAGCACAATAAATCATTTCAAAGCCTTGAATTATTGCAATAAATTCTATCATGCCTCATTTAACTCCATTCTCTAATTTGGGAACTTTGCAATAATTATCAACAATTTCATATTCACAAAATCCCGTGAGTTATTAATATTCCAAGCCCTCCAACCATAGATTGATAAAAACCCTCATTTTTAATTTCCAATAGTGAAATTTTCACCACAAAAAAGTGAGGCCTAGAATAATTGTCCCTCACAAATAGGGATACCCCAAATGAGTGACAATCCGCGATCTGTTAACAATGTGTTTAAGCTTTTTGTACAAGGCTTTATAACAATTGGAGTCATGTGTATGTCTCAAGAGGGGGTGAATTGGGGTATTTAAACAAAATTCTTCCCTAAGTCAGATTTATCCCTATTTAATTCCCAATTAGTATAACACCCCCTATGGTCTTTCTAACGTACGAATCCCATCGAATAAAATAATGTTCAAATATTTAAAATAATTATAACATTTAGCACAAATCAAACATAAGCATACAAGTGCGGAAAGTAAAGTGTGGAAATTAAATAGAGTAGGGAAGAGGGAGCACAAACACAAAGTTTTAAACGAGGTTCGGGAACTCCCGCCTACATCCTCACCTTGGACAAACCCCGCTTACGTCCTTACCTTGGGCAAACCACCCAAGGATTCCACTATCCGCTCCTTAAAACTGGGACAGAGCTTCTTATTACAATTCGCTTCTTACCAGGGCGAAACTTTCCTTTACAATCCACTGCTTACACGAGGCGTAGCTACCTCTTTACAATTCGCTGCTTACACGAGGCGTAGCTACCTTTTCCGAGTTCACAACATGAACCGTAAATACAAATGATATGAAATTTTGCGTACAAGTAAAATGCTTATCAAATAAGCTGATTTGTACAAATAAAAGGCGTTATGCTTCTCAATGATGTTCAATAAACTTGGTAAGTATGATAAAACCTCTCAAAATATTTTGCAATGAATTGAGTAGAGAATGAAAAATATTTTCTTTCTTCTTTCAAATGAACTGTGATATCAAGAACCCTCTCAAGAAATTAATATATGAGTTAAAATATGTTCAAGACTTTTTGTAATACTCAATAAGAATTTTCTCCAAAAATGATATTTCAAAGAAAGAGTAGGAGAGTGAATTTCTTCAAGATTGACCTTTGAAAAGCATCAAATGGCAAGAAGACTTTCAAGCAATATATATTGGTATAAATATATGCTCAAGCTCAAAAATAATTCCCCCAAAAAGATTTTCAAGAAGAAGAGTAGGAGAAATAAACTTTGATCTTCAAAAACGAAGTATAAAATATGTTTGGGAAAGAGAGAATATACAAGAAAGCTCCCAAATAGTTTTTCTAACATTTTACAAATGGTTTAGGCTTGAATTTATAGGGAAGACCCATTACTAGCTGTTTTATGGCCGTTGGGGTATTAAAATATAATTTAATGTGAAAACTAGCCGTTTTTCGGCCGTTGGGCGCTTTCTGTGCAGATACCCTTCGGTTTTTCAGACATAACTTTTTCTATAAAACTCCAAATTGGACGTTATTGATATCAAAATAAATCCAAGAGAAAATCCCACAACTTTCATGTTGAACACTTTTTAAGATAAGGAGTTTTGTATAGGAAAAATTGCTCATCAATGAGACAAAAGAAACATGAAGGGAATTTTTCTACTGCGGACATCCTTCCGTATTTTGAACATAACTTTTTCTATATAATGCCAAATTGAACGTGCTTGGTATAAAAAAAAATATAAGATAAAATCCCCCAACTTTCGTGTTGAACACTTTTTAATATAAATAGTTAGTGATAGAGAAAAGTGCTCATCAATACGACCAAAGAAACATGAAGGGTTTTTTTTTGAAAAAATTTGTTTTGGCAAAATGTTTTCATGAGAAGTTTATGTCCCTACGGTCAATCTAAGGTCTTGGTTATTTTGTGAAAGCTTCAATTCAAATCATATGATTATGCATGAACAAATTGAAACCTATTTATTATTACAACTTAAAGAATAAATAAAATTTTTATGCTTTTGCTCCTTAATACTCCATGGAATACGCCAAAATTTGTGCTCGATTAGGTACTCCTTGACTTCCATTTGGCATCCGTTATTTGCGCCTTTGGTATCATAAATTTGTTCAAAGACTAAATGCACAAATGAGATGTTGTGGTTTGTCATAATCAAAATAGGAATCTGACTCAAAAAGTCAACAGGTTATATAAATACCCATGGACATTTCTCTTTTTATTTTTAGACTCCTTCGAGATAAGGCCATGTAAAATCCTAGGGACAGTCATTTCTTGGTTTTTTTTCAAGTTTTTTTGAGTTTGGATCATATAAATCTCCTTGGGATGCTATGTCTTTGTTTTTCAAACTTGTTTAATGTGGGATGATACAAATCCCCATTGATAGTCATTTCTTTGTTTTTTAGAATCATTTGAGATAATCTTCATGGAAATCTCTTTTCTGGTGTCAACATGTATGGGTATAAAGATTCAACACTCAGTGAATGGCAAAAAAAAAATGGTGTGTAGGATTTGAGTTTCAATTTCCTAAAAATTTGTTAGGATTAAGTATAACAAATGAGAAAATAAGTGAATAATAAAAGAGAACTTCGGATAGAACATAATAGCATCTAAGAGGTTATTTTCTCTAACACACTCCACAAAACCCCAAAAGACATCTACATATGCACCCGCTAAAATAAAACTCCCTCTCAAATCAAAGGAATCAAATGAATTCTCCCTCAAATCAGGGATGGGAGTTAACTCCCCTTGGGGGCAACATTCTATTTGATTTTTTTTCTTCCAATACTAAAAGAACAAACTTCATTCTTGAATGAAAGATTTATTATGAAGCATAAATGTGTTGATTAAGGCATAGGAAAACAAATAACTTCTCTTTTAGATGGGATCTTGAATGGTAGATTTATTATAAAGCATCTATATGGGTCTAGCCCATCATAATGAATTTGTCCCTCCAACCATATGTGGATGATAATTTTCTTCTTCCATCTTCTTCATTTTATGCCCCTATAGGGAATATTTCATGAATTGCAAAAATTTTAATCAAGTCTAAGCAATGCTTAAACTTAGCCGAAGTTAGAAACTTTGTTAACATATATGCAAGATTATCAATAGTGCCAATTTTATTTACAATAATTTTCCTTTGTAAAATAATATCATGAGCAAAATGATACTGTTGACCTTATAGGTCACACCCGGTTTTGATAATGACAAATACTCATTATATCTAGTGAGTGTTTGAGATTATGCGCAGGAACTCAAATTGACAGATCTCAATGCACTTGGAGCAAATGAAGATTGAAGGCCAATTTATATTCAGTGTTGTAATATATAATTCATCTGTGTAATTGGTCTGTAATAGTAAATAGGTTCTATGGCTTGTAATAATTGCATGCATCACCTACATGATTCAATACGTAAGCTCGAAATGAAAATGACCTTAGGGTTTTCCCTTTGGTCGACCGAATGTCGACCGACACCAGATTTTTTCAGTGCCTTCAAAAAGAAAAATACCTAGAAATCACCTTTGTACTCATATTTGATAGGCACTTGAATAGGGTGAATATATGATGAAACAGGACCGAAATGCGCACATTGTGCACTTTCGGTCGACCGTCCTTGGCAGTTAATTCTGCCCCGATCGATCGAATCGGTGCCAAGTCAACATTTTGACCATGGTCCGATCGACCGAGCTCCGCAGTTCATTTTCTATTGGTCGACCGAACCTTGACCAAGTCAACAGTTTGACTATAGCCTGGTCGACCGAACTTATACAATTCATTTTTACCCTGTCGATCGAACTACTTAGGAGTCAACACTTTGACCTCCCGATCAACCGAGTCTATTTTGTATTGCAACTGTCTGGTCGACCGAGGGTCCTTGGGAGAAATCCCAACGGTTTAGTCGACCAAACAACTCAGTACAAAATGGCCTGATCGACCAAAACTCGGAGAAATGAAAAATCGCCCTCTCATGGTCGACTGACCATTCAGTTCATTTCTTGCCCGGTCAACCGAACCATTTGAACTTCGGTCGACCGAACTTGTTTTGGTTGACTGGACCTCTCGGGCTGCCCTGATTTTTACTGCGGTTAAACATTTTTTAAGCAGGGTTAAAATATTTAAAAGGTCATTTATCTTTTCTAATTATTCCAAGTGTGTCCCCAACGGTCATATCTTGTGGGGCATCTATATATATCCCCTCATTTGGAGAAATTAAGAGAAGATTAGCAGTTTTGATTAAGAAAATTTCTCTGAAATCCCAAAATCTATACTACTCATTTTCACACCCCATTCACTCATACTTACCTTCTACTATTGCCTAAACTCTCTGTAAGTTGATTGAGTGTTTGTTTGGAAAGGTTTACTCTCCTTATTATGCTTGGTTGATACGATTTTATTGAGAGTTAAACCTAAGTATTCTTAGGGGACTTTGTTAATAAGTCTCTCCTAAGAAGACTCTTATTTGATCTTCTGAGGTTGTATATTCATTGCAATATCTTAAGAAGATCGTATAGTATTTTGGTTGCAAAATCTTTTCATAATCATTTTCAAATATCTAGTGTGCTTTATATTGAAAAATATATTTGAAGAGATATTTGTTTATGAGATAGTGATCTTTGTTGCAATATTCATTCACTCATATATTATTTGTTGAATACAAAGATTACACATCTTTTGCAAACCAAGCATATACATTATTTGATATTTACATGCTTGAGACATCCTGCTAATTGAAATATTTGAAACTTGATATCTTTGTGTAAGCTATTAGATTGAACACATATTGTGATACAAAGATTATACTGGTTGACACTCTCACGTACTCATTACACTGATAGCAAATATTTTGAGAGTTGAAATGTTGGACCACACTTAGCTTACATATTATATCATTGGTGGTGTATGTGATTGAACGTATTTGGGTACATATCTGCTTTACACGAAAGCACAATCACTGTACCATTTGATTGTAATACACATCTGCTGTATTTCCAAGCACTGGCCTGAAGAGGGAGACTAGCCTTGGAATAGTCCCAGATTGGCTTAGACTCGGTTAGGAAAGCTAGGTGCGTCGTCCTGTTAAGGCATGTAGGTTGAGGTCAACCCCGCTAATTGACCTAGTTAAGGTTGAGGTCAGCCCTGTGTTAATTTGACCTGGTTGTAATCGGTGTCGCTCCACCCTTAAGTGAGCTATTAGTGGAATCCTCGGGCTTGCCAGCTAGAGGCAGGGTCGTAGGCACAGTTGGTCGAACCCCGATAACATATCGTGTGTTTGTGTATATTGTCGCACTTTACATTTACCGCACGTGTATGTTGTTATGTGAATGATGCGCTTGATTTAAATTCCCGCATAATATATTTATCAGCGTATTTGGAATTGGATAGAAAGACCCTAGGTTGTAATATTTTACTAACATCTAGTTCAACCTGGGAGAAAAGTTTAAAATTCCAATTCACCCCCCCCCCCTCTTGGGAATACACCAATTCTAACAGATACCAAACATCAATGTTTTTGATTCTTTTATAAAACATTTGGTCCTTAGTCAAATGAATAAAGCTCTAGTTGTCATTATAAATTATAGTCTTGTCACAACAAGATGTAAACTCACCAATCAAACCTCTTAAGCAAATAGTTTCTTTGATTGCCCCTATTATTGCCATGTATTCAGTTTTAATATTGGATAATGCAACAACATATTGTGGGCTTGCCTCCAACTTACTACTAATCCTATAAGAGTGAACACATAACGAATATGAATCTTCTTTTGTTGTGACCCATGTAGACACCCCATTTTTACCCAGACCCGATATGATTATTATTATTATTATTATTATTTACATTGTTATTATTACTTCATTTTTATTTCTATTTTTATTTTTTGCTATAATTATTATTATTATTTTATTATTGTCATTTTTACTATTACTATTAGTATTATTATTATTATTACTAGTCTTATTATTATTATTTTATTGATAGTATCTTTATTATTTTTACTTTTACTACAATTATTTATTATTATTATTATTATTATTACCTTATTGATTTTATTATTATTATTATAATAATTATTATTACTATTACTATTTTCATTATTACCATAATAGTAAAAGCAAAAAAAAAAGAAAAGAAAAAGAAAAATAAAATCAAAAAGGAAGTTCTTTTTAGGGTTTACAGAATTTTTTTATATAAGGGGGCCATAGCCAAGCCAAAGAGGAGGAAGCACAAACCAAAAAAGAAAAGAAACCTTACCTTGTAGTCTTGTGCTGCAACAATGGAGTCGTTGGCGTTTGCGCAGTCAACTAGATGAAACCAATCGAGTAGCGATTTCTTATCCGATTAATGCGAAACTTTACGAGGTCTTTTCTAACCCTTTCATCTTAATTTTCACCGTTCAGATTCTTCTTTTGAGTTTTCCCCCTTTGTGTTAATTTCTTGCACAGTCGTATCACCGCCGCAGCAGTGGAGTCATTAGCGTCTGCGCATCCAACTAGATGAAGCCAATTGAGTAGCGATTTTTTGTTCGATCAATGCGAAATTTTACGAGGTCATTTCTAACTCTTTCTTCTTAATTTTCACCGTTCAGATTCTTCTTTTGAGTTTTCTCCCTTTGTATTAATTTTTTGCACAGCCGTATCACCGCCGAAGCAATGGAGTTATCGGCGCCTGCGCATCTAACTGAACGAAGCCAATCGAGTGGCGATTTCTTATCCGATCAATTCAAAATTTTACGAGGTCGTTTCTAACTCTTTCTTATTAATTTTCACCATTCAGATTATTCTTTTGAGTTTTCTTCCTTTGTGTTAATTTCTTGCATAGCCGTATCACCGCCGCAGCAGTGGAGTCATCGGCGCCTGCGCATCTAACTGGACGAAGCCAATCGAGTGGCGATTTCTTATCCGATCAATGCGAAATTTTACCAGGTTGTTTCTGACCCTTTCATCTTAATTCTTACCATTCAGATTATTATTGTGAGTTTTACAAATTCATTTTAATTTATTGCACAGCTGTCTCACAGCCGCAGCAGTGGAATCGTCGGCGTATGCGCATTCAACTAGATGAAGCCAATCGAGTGGCGATTTCTTATCTGATCAATCTGAAACTTTACTCGGTTGTTTCTGACTCTCCCTTGTTAATATTTATTACTTTTATTAATTTCTTTGAGTTTCGTAATTTTATCTTCATCTCTTGGACAGCTTGTCCACACACACACAAACACACACATGCACGTGTGATGTTTTTGTAATTTGTTTATATTTTTTTTTCTTCTTCTTAATGTTATTTTGTATATATATTGTATTATTATTGTTTTATTTGTTCTACTATCTAATGTTTGGGGTTCTTTTTGTTTTTTTCTTTTTTTCTTTTTGTATATGTAGGTATGTAGGTTTCTTTGGTTTTTGTTGGTTGTTTTAATGTTTAATATCCATGATATATTTTTCTTGTTATTATTATTGTATACTTTAATATTGTTGTCATATTATCATTGTGTATTTATTTTGCATATTATTATTATTATTATTATTATTATTATTATTATTATTATTATTATTATTATTATTATTATGTTGCATATTTATTATATATATATTTTTGCATATTTATGTGATTATTATTATTACGACCTTATATTTATGTTATTAGTGATTGCATATTTTTATTGTATATTTAATTTGCATATGTATTATTTTCATTGCCTTATTTGTTTATTGGCATATTTATATTATCATTTAATTGCATGAGTAGTTTGCATATTTATTATAGCGATTGCCTCATATAATTATTTGCATATTTATATTATTATTGACCGCATATTTTATTGTGTTTCTATTTTAGATGTTTGCTATGTTTCCTAAATATCACATTGTTTCCATATTGTATATGTATACACTTGCATAATAGGTTTGTAGTTTGAATTATTTCCATAATTTTGTTTGCATGTTCATATATTGTATACTATTTATGGATTTCATTTGTATTGTCATATTTATATATATTATTCGATGTGCGTACCATTATTATTATTATTATTATTATTATGCTAGGAAGCATTATTATAGTATTTTTAATATATACGGTATATATTATGGTACTATTACTATGCTTGTGGTTAGCATTACTTATTAGTATAGTTTTAGTATTTTAATATACATGGTATTACTTATTATATTGTATATCTATTATTTTGTACTATGGTACTTATGTTTATATTTTAGTATTATTGTTATTATTTTTAAATAATTTTGATTTTTATTATCCCTATGATTTTAATGCTAGGGTATGAGCCTTCGGGCTTCACGTACCTTAAGCTCTGAGGGAATATATGTATATATTTATTTATTTATTTATTTTCCCTATGTATTTATAAACTCATACAAAGGAGTAATTTAAAGAATTATTAGATTAACTTAGGGATAATTTCAAATTAATTAGGTACCGTTCGTAAGAACGGGCGCGTAGGGGGTGCTCGTACCTTCCCCTCGCGTAACCGAACTCCCGAGCCCAACTCTAGTAATGTAGACCGATTCTACCCCTAACGGGGTAATAATCATGTGTTCTAACCGCACTAAAGGTTAGTGGCGACTCCGATATCCATGTTTTTTCATGAAAATATTAAATTGATTTTAATTTCGCCGCCTGGGACACACGCGCTCCCGGGACGTTGCGACAACCCACATGATCCCCAACAAAATCTAAATCAACATAATCAATAGCATTGACCTATGTCTCCTAAATTCTAAAAAAGCATCAAAAGTACCTTGATATCAAAGTATCCATTTTACTTCTTGCCAATGCTCTTTGCTTGGATTAGTCATTTACTTATTCACAACACTAACTGCATATGAGATGCCTGAATGGGTACAAATCATAGCATACCAAAGACTTCCAACTGTACTAAAATAAGGAACATGTCACATATAATCACTTTCTATGATTATGGAAACAAAATGTCTTGAAGTTGGAAATGATTAGCAAGTGGAGTGTTAACTAGTTTGGATTTGTTATGCCAAATGCTTTAGAACGTTTTCAACATATTTCTTTGGTGTCTAATATAACAATCCTTCCTTTAGATTCGTATGAATTTTCATGCCAAGAATCTTTGTAGACTTTTTGAGTCATATCCCGTTTTGATATTGACAAATCATATATATCTCATTTGTGCGTTTGCTATATGAACAGATTTATGTTTCAGAAGGCACAAATGGTCATTGCAATATGGAAGCCATGAGGCTCTTAAAGCTCACATTACACAACTTATTACATGACAAATTGAAAAGCAAAGAGTGAAGATATTTATTGTTTCAGTTGTAATGCTTTTAGTTTAAGTGTATGTGCATGTCTTACTTGATCTGATGAGAAGCTTAATAATGACCATAGATTGAACCTAGGAACTCAAACTTTTCATGGAAAAAATTTCACTTAAAAAAACTAAACTTCTACAAAAGGTTTGAAAAGATTTTGAAATTCAAAACAAGGCTGAAATGCATTATTATAGAGGGCCCAGTCGACCGAATCATAAGCTTGGTTGACCGACATTCATGAAATGAAGATTCGGCAGACCGAATCAATGGCCTAGCCGACCAAACCGCCCTAAAAGGAAAATTGCCTTTGGGCTGATCGACCGAACCTCAGATCAGTCGATTGAAACTCTCGAGTTGAGCTTATTTTGAGCAGAAAATGACCACAAAAATTCAAGATATATTATTATTATATTTCCAACGGCCATAAAACAGTCATATTTTGAAATTGCCTATAAATATCACCCTAAAAGACTTGAAACAACTTTTGCCAATATACTTTCATACTCTTACATATTTGGGCATTTCATATACTCATTCTCTCAAATCAAAGAAGCATTTTACTCTCATATACTCATTTTTGAGAAACATCATCTTAAGAGCAAAGTTTTAGGTTCTCCTACACTTTCTTTTGAAAATCATTTTTTTGGAGAAATCATTTATTGGTCTTATATCTTTGAAGTATTTATTGCACATTCATTTATACATCAAAGATCAATTATTCGCATATACTCTCTTTATTGCAAAAATTATTTTGAAAGCAAAACCCTAGTTCTCCAAATATCATTTATTGCAAAAATATTTGTTAGAGAAGTCATTTATTGCACTTAAATCTTTGAGCATTTATTATTATATATATTTACTCACTCAAAGATCATTTTGCTCTCATCTACTCTCATTTATTTCGAAAATATTTTTAAGAGAGAAACCCTAACTCTATTGAGCTTAAATCTCATCTTGTAAGAGTGCATTAGGTTTTTCATTGTACAAACTAACTTATTGAAGAAGCATTTTATTGTACGCAAAAACTTTTATTCTCATTTGTATATCTTGCGATTCGGGTTTAGAACCCTACCGAATGAGGGGATATCATTTGGAGAGGTGGCTCTGCCTATAAGGAGTGGTGTAACGAGTGGCTCCGCTCGATTGAAGGAGTGTGTATAAGGTGGCTCCGCCTTGGTTAAAGAGTGGATAGTGAAATTCTCAAGAGGTTGTGTAACGACCTGCTCCTTTTTCACATATATTTTTTTTTTAAAATAAATTATCATCACATTATACATCCCAGCTCAGCAGGTCACAATCCACCTGGGCCCGTGGGCACCAGGGATATAACAAAACATACAGCAGAAGCCTACGCAGCAGAAAGTATAAAATCATATACATCTCATCATATTGTGCATAACACATACCAGAGTCACTACAATTACTATCTCACAGTATATACATCTCAAAAATGAAATCTAGGGACAACCTCCCACAAAACCTAACTGTCCCTACCAAAAACTTACCCTTCCAAAGAGGGCAAACAACTGATCTAGATCAGCGGGGCTTTTCCCGCTCTCCTATCAGGGGCTCTTGAAAAATGTATAAGATTTAGGGGTGAGACACCTCTCAGTAAGGGAAATAAACTAATACCAGTGTGCGGCAACATGAGTATTCTGTGTTCTACATATACCATACATAACATATTCAATACTGTTTATCAAATATGGGAAAACATATGCATATCAACACATAGCAGAATATACTGCATTTTCATAAACATATCTCATCTCATACACTAATAATAACATAAAACAATCCTGGTAGGTTAGCTGGCTGTTGTCATGTATTACCCCCACATGACTGGGTTGTGTGACCCGAAGGCGGGACCTGACAATGGTTGGCCGACCACTGCCAAGTCAAACAGTAGTCTGTAGGTCCGATGGGTCTACCCAGATTGGTCCGTACACCAGGGGCGATAACAGCACACTTCTTGAAAATAACCACATCGACCATCCAATCTCACACCACTCCGTACAGCGGCGTTAACACAGATATCATGATCACGAGGACCATGGACACATAGCAACGGTACCGTGCAAGTGCTAACCTAGACCAAGCCAACCAGGTTCTGATATCATATACATATACTAAAACCGTGATACATAAATATCTCATATCATTTATTTTCACATCAATCATATCATTTCATATATATACGTGTATCATGAAAATCATCGGCCCGTACGCCGGTATTACACATTTTAACATAGCACGGCCCGTACGCCGGCAAATCACATAGCACAGCCCATACGCTGGCAAACCACATAGCACGGCCCGTACGCCGGCAAATCACATAGCACAGCCCGTACGCTGGCAAATCACATAGCACGGCCCATACGCCGGCAAATCTCATCCACATAGCACGGCCCATACGTCGGCAAATCACATATACATATAAAAATATCTCGGCCCATACGCCGGTTTTCCATCATAGAAATCCATATCGTCCCCATTCCAAAAAAAAAACAGTATTTCACAACATTTTTATACTCATGCCACACTAAACAAATTTTCTACGTATTCAACATATAATCATTTAAACAGTATTTTCTAAATATAAATCATATATATAAATATATTTATTTTTCCTGAAACCAGATGCTATATATATATACATACATTTTCTCAAAACAAAACTAGCTTAGTTTATCCCCTTACCTGATTCCTGAAAAGCCCCTAAGAAAATCTTCCCCGTACCCACAAGGTTCTCAACTCAACACCCTGAAAATGAAAACTCGCAGAATTAAAGTTTAGTATTTTCGTACGTACAATATTTTTTATAACTACCACTAAGTCAAATTCGACTTAAAAAGTCTTACCTCAACTTAGGGATGATTCCCAACGATCCCAATCAATACCCTGGAACTGAAAATTTTCAGTATTAAAGTTCAGTATTTTTACGCGTATATCACTTTCTTCAACTGTCAAAATTCCAAATATTGAATATAAAGCCTTACCTTGGATTTGGGATGAAATCCAACTTTGTTTCCTTGACGATCCACTCCGGCAGACTTGTAGAGAACTTCGCCAGGAGCGTCGTGGTGGCTTCGGTTTGTCGATCCGGCGTAAAACTAGCCCGGAATCGAAGAGAGAGAGAGTCGTAGGAGAGAGAGAGAGAGAGAGAGCACTTCCAAAAAAAAATATCAAAGTAAGCTTCTTGAAGAAGCTTTCCATTTCCTATATATAATAATAAACCTTAAATAAAGTAAAGCTTCTTTAAGAAGCTTTCATACTTTATATATATATATATATATACACACACACACACACACACACACATATATATATATATACATGCTTTAATATTTATATATATATATATATATATATTTGTTCCTTATCATACTATTCATTTTACTTGTTAATTTAATTAATTAATTTTATTATTATTATTATTTTTTTTTTTAATTTTATTTTTTTTTTCCGGTTACTACAGGTTGTCTTAAGGCAAGGACGTAGGCAGGGATAGCCTAACCTCGTAAAAATCACCGTGTTTGCTTTCTCTTTCCCTACTCTCATTCTGCATTTGTATGTTTACATTTATGTTGTTGTGATTAGTGTGTATGTTTTAGATATCTATAGCACTTGAGATTGATTAAGAAACCCTAAATTTGATATAGTGTGGTTGAGTTTTAAAAATAGGGCAAAAAGTGACCTAGATTTTTAAAATATCCAATTCATCCCCCTCTTAGGATTACACCAAAACTCACAATCTTCTTCATTGGTCCTAAATTTTTCATTCCAAATTACCCAACAATCTAGGGCTTTAATTTATTGATCTCAAATTTGTCTTTAGAAGCAATAAGCATATCATCAACATATAACAACAAGTAAATAGAAGAATCATCTTTATATTTCTTGAAGTAAACACAACTATCACACTTGCTCCTTGAATAACCATTATCTAACATAAACAAGTCAAACCTTTTATACTAACAAGGAAATTGCTTCAATCTATATAGTGATTTCTTTAATAAACAAACATGATCTTCTTTTCCATCAATAATAAAACCTTCAGGTTGACGCATAAACATCTTTTCCTTAAGTCTCCCATGCAAAAAAAAAAAAAATGTTTTAACATCTAGTCGTTCCAATTCCAAATCATGCATAGCAATGAGAGACAATAATACATATATAAAGTATGTTTAACAACATGATAGAAAACATTATTAAGATGTACTCATATAATTTGACTATTACTTTAGCAACTAACCATGCCTTATACCTTGCATCCACAACTCCTAGAATACCCTTTTTTTTTCCTTGAAGAGCCATTTGCAACCTACTATCTTCTCTCTCTTGGGAGGTTTTACTAATTCTCTTGTGTCAAGACTAGATCTCCTTTAGCATAGCCATTAACCATTTAGCAAAATCAATATAATAAATTGCTTCTGATTATGTAATGGGTTCTTTAGTATCATTGGTTTCTTGTGCAACTACAAAAGCATGACCAATAAGATTAGAATGATGAAGATGTACAACACTATACCTTGATGGTAATTTGATCTCTTTTCTAGGCTTGAGTTTCGCAATGCTATACGATTGCATATATGTGGCATCTCTTGTACTTCACTAGGGTTCTTGATTGAGCTAGGCTAATTAGAAGTAGTTTTTTGCAAAGGACTAATGTCATCTTCTATCTCGACTTTCTTGATGTAATTCTTGACTTGGTTAATTTCTACAATAATATCTTTCCTTTTCCTTGGGCTTAGCATTTCATACTCATAAAAAATAACATCTTTGGTGATAATAAACTTGGGTGACTTGGAATTAGGACACAAAAGTATAACCCTTTACCTCGATTGCATAACCAAGAAAAACACAATTTTTCACTTTTGGATCTAATTTCCTTCACTAACATGTATATAGAAAGGACACCCAAATTTTTTCATATTAGAATAATCAATAGATCTACCAAATCATACCACTTAGCGTCATTTGTTCATTTACCCAAGAATTCTTGGGTTAGTCAACTTTTATTTTCAGATGAAAATTTGTAGGGCCCATTTAGTAGTGGAAAATATTTTTTAATTTAAAGTAGTTTTTCAAAGAATTATACAAATTTTAGGCTATTTTTAAAATTTTCAAGATTCGTATTAAAAAGGTAAAAATAAAGAGTTTATTTAAATGAACAAAACAATTTTTCATTTTTTATTTATTATAGATTTCAAGGTAATCACAAAATAGACAATTTGTTTTCTAATTTTTCAAAAAAATTTATAAAATAATGTTCGAGATCATAGATTTTGGGATTTAAATTTGGGTTTGTGTGGATCCAAAAGAAACTCTACGCATTATCAACACAAATTAAAGTTTGAGATCCGAAATTCTGCTCCCATTAGTAAAGTAAGAGTTAGAAATCTAGAAATATGATGAAAAGATGCTTTCTAACTTTTAAATTTAAATTTGAAAAATTAGAAAATAAGATGATATTTGTTAAACACAAAAACATAATATAAAACTATTTTCATAAGTAAATAATATCAAAACTATTTATTATCATTCATTTATTTTATACAAATGCCATAAAAATGAAAAATTAGTCAACTTTTTTTCCCAAAAAAATGAAATAAAAAATGAAAACTTCTTTCCACAATGAAAAGGCTATTTGGTGCCACTGTCAAAATTATGAAAACGAAAACATGACACAAAAATTAAAAACTAGAAATAAGAACTTATTTGGTTAATATTTGAAAAGCAAAAGCAAATTAAAATTTTAATAAAATGTTCATTTTTGTTTTTAAATCAAATAATATTTTAAAAATTATGATTTAAATGATAAAAGTGCATAATAATACAAATTTAAAATACTGTAATGTGTTGACTTTTTGAGTCCGATCTTTATTTTGATGCTGACAAAGTACAAGTATCTCATGTGTGCATTTAGTGTTTTTTAACTGGTTCATGATTCAGCACACACATGAGGTAAAGGACATGGAAGCTTGGAGGAACATAAAGATCATATTATCTGGCATATTCCATGGAAAGATCGAAGAGCAAAAGAAGAAGACACTTATTGTTTAAATTTGTAATTGCATTTTAGTTTTTCATATTTGGTCTGTAATAATGCATGCATCTGCATGATATGACTTAAATGCTCGGATCGACCATAGACTGACAGTAGGGAATCAAAAGCCATAGAAAGACCTTAGGGTAGAATTCGGTCAACCGACGTTGGATTTTTTGGATTAATTAAATAGCCTCAGTCCACCAAACCATTGACATTTAAAACGCCTCGGCTAACCGACCAATCTTATGGCAAGAAGTCAAATAGTTGACTATACCTTGGTCGACTGACCATGAAAAGAATGTATCGTCTACGGTCCACCGACCATTCAAATTTAACTTCTTACCGCCCTCGGTCGACCACCTGTTTAGTTCAAAATACCCTCGGCCGACCGCAACTCAAGAACTAGCACACTAGCTTCAAGACCGAGCGACCGAACTTACGAAGGTTTGGCAAATCACCTTGGCTCGGGTGATCGGTCATCTCCCACAGCTAACTAAACCTATTTCTAAATTTAAAATGGCTATAAGGGTTCGGTCGACCGACGTTGAAGATTAGCCGACCGAACCGCTCAGGTTGGAGATTTTTTAAGGGCTAAAACATCATTAATTTTTTAATTAAACATTTCCAAAATACTGAGTGTGTCCCCAAGGGTCAAAATTTCAAAAATTCTATAAATACCCCCTCATAACTCAGATTATCAACTTTGATTAACCATTTTTTTCTCTAAATCTTTTTCTTAATCAAAGTTTCCCAAATAATGTTTTATTGGAAAAGTTCTTTCTTTGGGGCAAATCTTTATATTCTCTCCAAATCTCTTTCACTCATTGTTTATTGAAAAATATTTTATTGAAAGAGAGTATGTAGAGACCCGAACCCGGAAATTAAATAATAAGGAAATAAAAATTCCAACAAGGAACAACAGGCTTTGTCGACGAAGCCAATGTTCTCGTCGATGAAGGCCCTTCTATGCTTCGTCACCGAAATTCAGAACCTCATCAATGAAGTAATCTAGAACGTCTGAAAAATGTCAGGCTTAGGGTTCATCGACGAGGTCCTTTGTAATGACCCTGAGGAATTATGGTATTTTAAATAATGATAAAGAGAGGGGGGGGGGAATAGAAGTTGGAAGGGAAAAGAAAGGAGCAGCACGCCTTTCGTCAACGAGGAGAGAGTTTGTCGACAAGTCTTCTTCTTGGCCTCATCGACGAGATGACGTGGCTCATCGACGAAACCCAGTGTACAAATACAGCCAACCTTCATTTTTTGGCCATTCCGACGCAAATACTCCTCCGTGGACCCGAGTAAGATTGAAGCAGTAGTGGACTGGGCGAGACCGAAGAATGTTTAGGAAGTCAGAAGCTTTTCAGGTTACTACCGTCGTTTTGTGGAAGGGTTCTCCAGTTTAGCAGGTCCTTTGACGCGACTCACGAGGAAGAACGTGAGGTACATTTGGACTGAGGAGTGTGAGTTGAGTTTCCAGGAGCTAAAACGGCAACTGGTTACTGCTCCAATCCTGACCATTCCTTCAGGGGATGGTGGATTCGTTATTTATAGTGACGCCTCTAAGATGGGTCTTGATTGTGTTCTAATGCAGCAAAGTAGAGTAATTGCTTACCCTTCTCGGCAACTTAAAGAGTATGAGAAGAATTACTCGACACATGATATGGAATTAGCAGCGGTAGTATTTGCATTAAAAATTTGGAGGCATTACTTGTACGGTGAAAAGTGTAAGATTTTTACTGATCATAAAAGTCTTAAGTACTTTTTCACCCAGAAGGAGCTGAATATGAGACAAATCAGGTGGCTAGAGTTGATTAAAGACTACGACTGTGTTATTAACTATCACCCAAGATAGGCTAATGTGGTAGCTGATGCTTTGAGTCGGAAGTCTATTGATGCGTCTGTTTCAGCGATTAGAGTTCAGCACCAAATTTGTATGGACCTGGAAAGGTTGGGTTTGGAAGTGGTAGAAGGAAATCATCAAGCTGTCCTTGCTAGCTTGGTGGTGCAATCGACCTTACAAGAGAGGATCCGTGTAGCGCAAAAAGAGGATCTAGAGTTAGTTGAGGTTATAGAAGGAGTTCGGAATGGTTTAAAGCCAAACTTCTGTATTTCTGGTGATGGGATACTGAGATTTCGTAGCAGGGTTTGCGTTCTGAATGATGCCGTGATTAAACGGGTTATTCAAGAGGAGGCACACCGTTCGCTCTACACTGTACATCCTAGTAGTACGAAAATGTACCGAGATTTGAGGGAATCTTTCTGGTGGTCTAATATGAAAAGAGAGATCGCCCGATTTGTAGAACAGTGCCTAACATGTCAGTAGATTAAAGCAGAACATCAGAAGCTGGCAGGACCACTTCAACCACTCGACATCCCAGAGTGGAAGTGGGAACATGTCTCGATGGATTTTGTGACGGGTTTACCAGCGGCGATGCATGGGTAGAATGTCGTATGGGTTATAGTAGATTGGTTGACGAAGACTGCACACTTTATTCCAATCAGAGTCAGCTACTCTCTGAATAGGCTGGTAGAACTTTATGTGTAGGAGGTGGTACGACTCCATGGTGTTCCTATATCTATTATTTTAGATCGAGATCCGTGTTTTACATCTCGTTTCTGGAAAAGTTTACAGGATGCCTTGGGATCGCGATTGATGTTCAGTACGTCTTTTCACCCACAGACGAATGGACAGTCGGAGAAAACTATTCAGATGTTAGAAGATATGTTGCGGGCTTGTATACTAGATTTTGGTAATAGTTGGATACGATATCTACCGCTTGTTGAATTTGCATATAACAACAGTTACCATGCGAGCATAAAGATGGCACCTTATGAGGCTTTGTACGGTCATCGGTGTCGATCTCCATTGTACTGGGATCATGTAGGTAAGCGGCAGATACTAAGTCCAGAACTGATTCAACAGACCTTTGCAAAGGTCGCATTGATCAGGGAAAGAATTAAAGCAGTTCAGAGTTGACAGAAGAGTTATGCTGATACTCGTCGGCGAGAGTTGGAATTTGAAGTAGGAGATATGGTATTCTTGAGAATTGCTCGGATGAAAGGGGTGATGAGATTCAGGAAGAAGGGGAAGCTAAGTCCTTGGTATGTTGGGCCTTTTGAAATCCTTGAAAGGATAGGTTCGGTTGCTTATCGAGTGGCTTTACCTCCAGCATTATCCTGAGTTCATGATGTATTTCACGTGTCTGTACTGAGGAAAGACATACCAGATGCATCGCATGTACTGAGTTACGAACCTCTAGAGATCAATGAGACTTTATCATATGAGAAGGTACCAGTACTGATATTAGATCCGAAAGTTCAGCAGTTACGGACTAGGGAAATACCGCTAGTGAATGTATTATGGCGTAACCATACAGTGGAGGAAGCTTCATGGGAGTTAGAGTCAGAAATACGCCAGAAGTACCCGCAGTTATTTTCGGATGGTACGTAGTTATGTATAGTAGTATAGGTGGTATGGTCTTCGGGAGAGTTTTGTGTGTGTGTGTGTAATATTCCGAAGCATCACATTTTAACCACGGTATTCCTCCGCCATAAGCGAGGGTACATAATAACTTCGGGTCGGAGCTGCTTTAAGGGTGGCTGCCGACTCTTCTGTAGGTCGCCGATGTAAGGTAGAGTATGCTTGGTATTAATTGGTGAATTTCGGGGACGAAATTCTTATAACAAGGGGAGATTGTAGTAACCTGACCCCGAGAAAAAAAAATAAATTAAAATAAATAAATAAATAAAGAGATATTTTGGAGAAGAAATTTTGAAAAGAGATATTTTGAGATATTTATATATAAATATCTTGGAGGAGATATTTATTTAGATTACTTAAGGGCTAAGTTAGGATTTATTCTATAAATTCTCTCTCTCTCTCTCTCTCTCTCTCTCTCTCTCTCTCTCTCTCTCTCTCTCTCTCTAAGATCCTTCACCGTTCGTCGTCCGTTTCCAAAAATAGAGGGTACTGCGTGGATCAGAAGAGGAAACTCTACACTTTTAGTGGATCGGATCGTCGTTTCGGAGAGTTTCAGGTTTTCCTAAGAATCGAGGTAGGAATCTGATCCTAATTTTGATTGGATATTTGGATAGCAATAGAAAACATAGTAAGGTTATGTTCTGTGGTTTTAGGTTTTCAGGATCTTGGGTTGTCGTTTTGGACCGTTTTCGTACGAAGTTTCATTTCGAGTATAAGGTAAGGCGAACTTGATTACAACAATTAATTTTGGAAAACTAAACCGCTAAAAAAACTAGTTTATGTTATTATGTATGATTTAATTGCTTATTTGTGAAATTCTACTGAGTAGAAATGCCGGTTTGACGATTTTACGATTTTTGGTAAAAATGAGGATTTCGATGTGTGATCTCCAAATTTTGCAAATATTGTTTATTTGTGTTTATACTATAGTAGGAGAGGCTCGAATCCTTTATTTATTCAGTTAAACTATGTATATTGAATTTCTATCATTTAGCGGGTTTTTGTATTAAACTTGTGTGATACATGTTGAAATGGAAATGAATGTATTTTCTATACTACTGATATAGAATATGGGAATGAAATTCCAATTTGTTATACTGACAATGTGATAAATAGAGGCTGGTGATACATCGAGCCGCATCAGTAAACAAAGAGGGGTGAATTGAGGGGAAAGACGCCGGTTTGAACCCGCTGGGATTATTTCTATACTATTGATATAGGGTTGAAAAATCCTTTCTTTGCAGGGTTGAAATAAACTACTGTTATATAATACGGCGCGATATCATAGCTAGATGTACACGCGCAACCACACGTACTAAACGATGTGGGTACCAAGATGGTCGACTAGCGGGGTGAAACCATTGACTGATATTAGGCCAATGGAGGCAGTCGGATCGTAAGTAGGTACTCGACAATGCCTGCACGAACAAGGCATTGGACGAGTATCAATGCACAACTCGAGCCACGGGGTAAAACTGGTTATAGGGATATTTTACTGTTGGTCATCTGATAAATCATTAAATGGTCGAAAGACAGATGTGGAAATTTTGTAATATGAATAATGATATACCTAATGCATTACTGTATTGAAAATATTTGATTTATATTCCAGATGTTGAATGAAAATATGCATGTATGCAGTCACACACTGTTGTAACTCCTTCTTCCTTACTGAGAGGTGTCTCACCCTATCTTACAACCTTTGTTTTCAAGTCCATCCGTGCGTCGGTCTTAGTAGATAAAGGGACTAGGGAGGTTATTTTGGTTAGCTTACGTAAGCATCTAAATTTTGTACAAAACTTGATGAAAGTCCTTTTTGGAGGGATGTAATATGACGATTACTCTAAGTCCGAATGTATGTAAATTATGGATGTATTAGTGAACTCTGGTATAAGGCTAGTAGTAATCCTAATGGATGTTTATGTTTTTCCGCGACATTTACATCATGATTATGTATGATTTACACCCGTATGTCCCTGTTTAGGGCGGGTTGTTTCCATATCTTGAACAGATATAGGTATTTGATGTACGTGAGTGACACCTGAGTCCGTGTAAAGGGCCGGGTCATTACAGATGTGGTTATTGAAGTGTTGGTGCCCTGGTGTACGGACCAGTCTGGCAGACCCATCGTACTTATAAACATTTATTTTGACTTGGCAGTGGTCGGCCAGCCATTGTCAAGTCCCGCCTTTGGGTCACACAACCCAGTCATGTGGGGGTAATACATGACATTAGTCAGCTAATCTACCAGGGTTGTTTTCATATTATTATCATTATAAAAGATGGATTATGTTTATGGAAACTCAGTATGTTCGGTTATGTTATGATTATACATGTTTTCCCAGAAATAATATTGACAATTTTACTAAATATGTTTATGTATGCTCTTATGTATAACATGGAATACTCATACTAACACACACTGGTATTAGTTTATTTTTTGTTACTGAGAGGTGTCTCACCCCAAATTATTTGATTATTTCAAGAGCCCCGGATAGGAGAGCGGATAAAACTCTGCTGAGATAGATATCGCTGGTCTACCCTTTTCTGAAGGGTAAGTCTTTTTGATAGGGTCAGATGGATTTTGTGGGAAACGACCCTAGGACTGGTCTTTGGAGATTTTGGGAGTTGTATTATGGATATAGTAAACTCTGGTTTGGTATTTAATGATATTCCAGGATATATATGATTTTATGTTTTCCTGTTGCCTAGGCTTCCGCGTTGTATTTTTTATATGTCCCTGGTACCCATGAGTACAGGTGGATTATAATATGTAAGATTTATTAATTTTAAAAAAATGGTAAAATAGGTAGGTTGATACAGTTTGGTATTAAAGCCTAGATTACTAGGTTTTGTAGACTTTAGAGTGCAGCGAAAATAATATCAGAGTATAGGAAAAAGATTTGAGGTTTTGTTCTATAGTCTGGAGATAGGACTTCCGTGGTAGTTTCTGTGTTTTTCCTGGGATGACGATTGCTAGAAAACCATAATAAGCTACTATCGAGTTGTGTTCCTAGAATGTAGAACTGGATTTAGGAATAGGATGGAGTTATTAAGATAAGGGACTATGTAGGGTGAGTGAAATATGGGGAATAGGTATCTAAATCATGTTTATTGTTTTTCAAGATGGACCTTGGAGGAGGTAGTGCCCACGAGAGTGGTAGTAATGAAGCAGGGCCTTTGACTGTAGGCGGGGCTGATTCTGACGCAGTTTTATGCAGCGTGGCTCAGCAGGTTATGGCTAAGATCGCTAGGAACTCTAGAGAGCAGGGAGGTCCATCTGCAGGGCATGGGTGCACTATAGAGAAGTTTACGAAGATGAATCCTTTGGCATTTTCAGAAGGGGTCGATCCTGCAACCGCTGAGAATTGGATGCAAGAGATTGAGAAGATCTTAGCTGTGTTGCAGTGTATAGAAGAACAGAGGATCCTCTTCGCCACCTATAAACTGGCAGGGTGCTGAGAGGTGGGGGAATACAGTGAGGCTTCTGGAGCAGCAGAGGACAATGCCGATAGGCATGACTTGGGACCGGTTTAAAAAGTTATTCTTTGACAGGTATTTTCCAGCCACGGTCAAGGAAGCTAAAGTGGAAAAGTTCTTGAATCTGAAACAGGGACAGCTGTCAGTACAGCAGTATACGACACAGTTTATAGAGCTCTTCCAATTCGCTCCGTATATTGTTCCTGATGAGATTAAAAAGGTGAGATAATTTGATAGAGGTTTGAGGCAAGGTATATTCAAGCAGGTGGTAGTGCTAAAGATACAGGACTTTGCTGAGTTGGTTGATAGAGCAGCTTTGGCTGAGATTAGCAAGCGTATAGATGCAGAGGAGCAGGGACAAAAGAAGAGATCTACATCATCGGGATTTTAGCAGGGTCCTAGGCAAGGCCAGTGGAGGAGAGGAAACTATGGTAGAGGATAGAGGTGGGTGTTTGGGGGTAATGAGGTGCAGGCGGTGTATAATCCTCTTGTCTGTTAGACTTGTGGGAGGAGGCACTAGGGAGAGTGTCGACTAGGACGAGTTGTCTACTATGGCTATGGTAGACAGGGGCATTTGATGCGTGATTGCCCTACACCACCATATGGTGCTCCAGCTCCTAGACCACATCAGGGGGGCTATCAAGCACTACGTGAGGGCTAGCAGAGGAATACGGCTCTAGCCAGAGTTTTTACTTTGATGTCAAGTGATGCCGAGATAGCCAGTGACGTGGTGACAGGTGTGGTTAGCATGCTTTCCTTTAAAGTTATTGCATTATTTGATTCTGGGGCTACACATTCGTTTGTGTCCTTTAAGTGCATTAAATTATGTGGGGCAGAAACACAATTATTAGATATGGTTTGTTGGCATCTACACCGATTGGGTCAGCGGTGAGGTGTAGTAGGGTGCTTTGCTGATTTAATAGTGCTAGACATGCACGGGTTTGATGTCATATTTGGTATGGATTAGCTAGCAGCTAATGTTGCTAGCATAGATTGTCATGTACGAGAAGTGATATTCAAACCTTCGAGGAAAGCAGAATTCAGGTTTGTAGGATCGCGAGTGCAATCCCTGCCTCAGCTAGTTTCATCTATCCAGGCCAGGAGACAACTGCTGAGTAATTGTAAGGGGTTTGTGGCAGTTGTGAAGGAGATGTCATAGAATGAATTGAAACTTGCTAGCACACCAATGGTAAAAGAACTTACGGAAGTTTTCCTATATGAGTTACTAAGATTGCCACCTGATCGTGAGGTAGATTTCCTTATTGATCTACTTTCAGGTACAGCGCCGATTTCTAAAGTACCTTACCGGATGGTGCCAGCAGAATTGGTAGAATTAAAGGATCAATTGCAAGATCTGTTTGATAAAGGCTTTATACGGCCCAGTATATCTCCGTGGGGAGCTTCAGTTCTATTTGTAAAGAAGAAAGACGGGTCGATGAGGATGTGTATAGATTATAGAGAGACTAATAAAGTGACGATCAAGAACAAATATCCTCTACCCCGTATAGACGATTTGTTTGACCAGCTTTAGGGTACACTGGTGTATTGGAAGATTGACCTCAAATCTGACTACCATCGGGTAGAAGTGAAAGCAAAAGACGTCTCGAAGACAACCTTCAAGACTCGGTACAGGCATTACGAGTTCCTTGTTATGCCATTTGGTCTGACGAATGCTCCTGCTATATTTATGGATTTGATGAATATGATTTTTCATCCATATTTAGATCAGTTTGTTGTTGTGTTTATTGATTATGTACTGGTCTATTCGAGGAGTTATGAGGAGCATGAGACACACTTAAGGTAGGTTCTGCAGATGCTGCGGAAAAGAGGTTGTACGCTAAGTTCAGCAAATGTGACTTTTGGCTTGAGAAGGTCGTGTTTTTGGGGCATGTTATTTCTGGAGATGGAATTTCTATGGATCCCAGTAAAATTGAAGCAATAGTGAATTGGGCTAGACCAAGGAACGTCCAGGAGATCAGGAATTTCTTGGGGCTAACTAGGTATTAACATCGTTTTGTTGAGGGATTCTTAGCATTAGCAGGGCCTTTGACATGATTGAGAAGGAAGAATGTCAGATTTGAGTGGGAGGATAGTTGTGAGCAAAGTTTCCAGGAATTGAAGCAGAAGTTAGTCACAAAATCAGTATTGATCATCCCGTTAGGGGGTGAGGGTTATACTATCTGCAGTGATGCATCCTTGAAACGACCTGGCTGTGTATTGATGCAGTATGGTAGGGTGGTGGCATATGCTTCCAAATAGTAAAAGGAGTATAAGAATAACTACCCTACCCATGATCTTGAATTGGCTGCAGTTGTACACACATTGAAGATTTGGAGGCATTACTTATATGGCAAACGGTGTGAGATTTTTTTTTACCACATAAGCTTAAAGTACTTTTTCACTGAGAAGGAACTGAATATGAGGTAGAGAAGATGGTTGGAACTTATTAAATACTTTGACTGCACTATCAGTTATCACCCAGGGAAAGCAAACGTGATAGCTGATGCGTTGAGCAGGAAGTCCAGGGAACCAGTGTTGGCAGTTATGGAGATTTAGTATCCGATCATGATGGATCTAGAGAGACTCGACATTGAATTAGTTGAAAGTGGTTCTCAAGCTCACATTGCTAGTTTAGTGGTGCAGCCTACTTTGTAGGAGAAGATTAAAGCTGCTCAAAAGGAAGACCTAAAGTTAGCAAAGGTGATAAACAGAGTACAGAATGGTTAGGGGGAGGAATTCAGTATTGCAGATGATGGGGCTTTGCGGTTCCGTTCCATATTATGTGTTCCTGCCGATACTGAAATCAGTAAGTCTATTTTAGAGGAGGCTCACAGATCTTTATACACAGTCCATCCCGGCAGTACGAAGATGTATAGGGATCTACGGAAGTCGTTCTGGTGGAGTGGTATGAAAAAAGATATTGCCGAGTATGTGGCCCAGTGTTTGACGTGCCAATAGATAAAAGCTGAGCACCAAAGGCCGGTAGGGCAGTTGCAGCCATTATTTATTCCAGAGTGGAAGTGGGATCATATATCTACGGATTTTGTGACCGGACTGCAGATGGTGTTACACGGTCAGCATGCCTTCTGGGTAATTGTTGATCGTTTGACTAAGACCGCCCACTTCTTGCCTATTAAGATCAGCTACTCCCTCAATCGTTTGGCAGAGATCTACATTCACAAGATAGTTCGTCCTCATAGGGTGCCAGCATCTATTGTGTCAGATCGAGACCCACGTTTCACGTCATGTTTTTGGAAGAGTCTGCAGGAAGCACTATGATCTCAGTTGTCTTTTAGCACAACATTCCATCCTCAGTCAAACAGGCAGACTGAGAGGACGATACAGATATTAGAGGATATGCTCCGAGCGTGTGTATTAAATTTTGGGGTAGATTGACTCAATTCATGCCGTTGGTGGAATTTGCGTATAATAACAGTTATCATACCAGCATTGGCATGGCACAGTTTGAGGCTCTTTATGGTAGGAGATGTCGTTCTCCTTTATTTTGGGATGAAGTGGGTAAGCGGCGAGTTGTGGGCCATAACTTATTCAGTAGGCATACGATGTCACACCCCGAACCCGCAGGTGGGTCCCAGGTGTGAATAAAGTAATCTAACCTGTCTCTATATCAATTAAAACATACATGATACAACACAAAAAGAGGGTCTGACCTCGTAGGGTGAACGAATACCCTATTTGCATACACATAAACATCCATACTCATCAAAATACACAACGAAATATGGTCTTTTTATACACATACAGTATCATACCATAGTCTATAAAGAACTAGAATACACACTCCCATAATTACATACTCTAGACGTCTACAAAAACCATCTCGACAACCCGGATACAAAAACCCATACCTAATGGTATCAGAAGTAGCTAATGGCACCCCCGCTTCCAAGTGCTAGGATGCTAAATACGGCTACCTGAAGGTCCTAAAAAATATTGTATGTACGTTCGGGGTGAGACACCTCTCAGTAAGGAAGAAAACAGGTTATATCAGTGTGTGGAATACCAATGTTATTTTACATACTTCATAACATGATAAAATACAATACAGTTCGAAACATTTCCATACAGTTACATACAGTTCCAGTATTTTCACAAAATCATTCCAGTACATACGATACCCAAAACATACGGTCAGTATTGTCACACTAGTACGCAACTACACAAGGTCACCTAAGTCTCACAGCGATTACATTGCTACATACGCAATTACGCTGCGACAACTGAGGCCCACAGTGATTACATTGCTCCATACGCAACTACACAAGGTCACCCAAGTCTCACAACAATTACATTACAATATACGCAACTACGCTGCAACAACCGAGGCCCACAGTGATTACATTGCTCCATACGGTGTAGAACACGCCCATCGGTGCCCAGACGGAACATACTGGTGATATTTCACACCTCGGATATAGAGCCGTCCACTCTCGCCCACGGTAGTTAACCGGTACATGGCGCAGCATACGGTAATTAGCTGCCACATAGCTGTTTCGGTGTACGATAATTAGTCGCCCCTAGCCGATTTCACAAAACCTGGATTCATTTTGGGACTCACGTTCCTATACATTTCAGCGTACGTAATAAGCCACCACATAGCTGTTTCACAACATACCTGGAACAATCACAACAACTATACATACCACCCTTGTTTGGTTTATGACAAATCATATCGTTTACAATTTCAAGTATACAGTTTGTGCAAATATGGATTACAGTCACCTCAATAATACAGTTTCAACATAACCAACAGTTTTCCAAACAAAGTTGAAGTGATACCCGAAATCCCCCAATTTTCCCAAAACTGTAACCCGAAAACCCCGCATATTTACCCAATAGATTTCCCCAAATAAGTTACCAAAACATACATACGATCGTAACCTACAAGCTTACCGATCCTGATTCCGAAAATAAACTGATATAAACAAAATCCCTTACCTTAACCCGAATTCCAACTACGAACTCTACGGTTCCCAAAACTACGAATCGAGACTCCAAAACCTACAAACCACAGTACAATACATGTTTACAATTTGTACTACTATACATATACTGAATTAGAAACGAAAATCGAGCCTTACCTCGATTTTAGATCGAAACCCGAAAACACTCGAAACGGAATTCCGATCCACTAGAAACGTAGAGAATCCTTCCCTAATCCTCGCAGTAACGTCCGATTTACAAATCAGGTGACGAACGACAAAGAAATCGAAAAGAGAAAGAGTTCCTTCGAGTTCTAGAGAGAGAGAGAGAGAGAGAGAGAGAGAGAGAGAATTTAGGGAAACTTAGTGCCAAAGCAACCAAAAATATCATTTATAGAACCTTTGACCCGGGTGCATTCGTCGACGAATTGGCATCCTCGTTGACGAATCCGCCATTAGCTTCATCGATGAGTCGGTGGCCTCGTCGACGAGCCGGATATTCCAATTCCTCCGAACCTCTCGGCATCCCCTTGTCGACGAACCTCTGAATTTTGTCGACGAGAATAGAAGAAACTTCGTTGACGAACCCTGGCCTTATCGACGAACGCTGCTCAATTTACTATTTTACCCTTCTTCTACAAAATTAACCAATATATCACGGTTTGGGTTCTTACAATCTCCTCTCCTTACAAAAATTTTGTCCTCGAAATTTGCAATCCCTCATTACTAACACATTCATACTACTACATACATACACACTCAAGCGAAGCAGCAACCATTTAAACGCAGTCCCCCCCCTACGATACATACACATATACTCTAGAGAATATGACGGCCATTTATACACAGCCCCATTACGATACATACGTACATACATTCCCTCACTTATTGCAGAGGAATACCGTGGTTACATGCATACATGGTCTTGGAAGCTCACAATACTACAAGACTCTCCAGAGACTAAACACACAATACTAATATGATAACAGAGTGTTACATACGTACATACATACTCATACCACCCTGCTATCCAAATACTATTCAAAACAACTGCGGATACTTCCAGCGTATTTCCATCTCTAGTTCCCAAGAAGCTTCCTCGATCTCATGGTTTCGCCATAATACCTTCACCAATGGTATTTCTTTTGTACGAAACTTCTGAACTTTACGGTCCAAAACCTGAACAGGTATTTCCTTATACGGTAAAGTATCCTTGATTTCCAACTCATCATAACTGATAACATGAGATGGATTCAACACGTACCTTCTCAGCATAGATACGTGAAACACATCGTGGACCCTCGAGAGTGCTAGGGGTACTGCAACTCTGTAGGCTACTGGACCCACTCGCTCAATAACCTCGAATGGTTCGATATACCTCGGGCTCAATTTGCCCTTCCTTCCGAATCTCATCACTCCCTTCATCAGAGCGATTCTAAGGAATACTTTGCCCCTCCCTCGAACTCCAACTCATGGCGGCAAACATCCGCGTAGCTCTTCTGCCGACTTTGAGCCGTTCTAATCCTCTCCCGAATCAAATCTACCTTCTCAGATGCCTACTGCATGAGTTCAAGTCCTAAAACCTGGCATTCACTGACCTCATCCCAATACAAGGGAGATCGACACCTCCGACCATACAAAGCCTCGAACGGTGTCATCACTATACTAACTTGGAAGTTGTTGTTATAGGCAAACTCCACTAGTGGCAGAAACTAAATCCAACTACCACCGAAGTCCAATAAACAAGCCCGTAACATATCCTCCAAGATCTGTATCATCCTCTTCGACTGTCCATCAGTCTGGGGGTGGAACGCTGTACTGAAAGTAAGCTTCGTCCCCAGTGCTTCCTGCAAGCTCTTCCAAAATCGAGAAGTAAACCTCGGATCCCGATCTGAAACAATGGAAGCTAGCACTCCGTGCAGTCTAACTATCTCCTGCATGTACAAGTCTGCTAGCTTCCTCAAAGGATAGCCAACCTTCATAGGTACAAAGTGAGCAGATTTTGACAACCTGTCCACAATCACCCAAATAGTATTCTGCCCATGAAGCGCTGGCGGCAAACCGGTAACAAAGTCCATGGAAATATGCTCCCATTTCCATACCGAAAGAGGTAAAGGCTGTAACGGCTCTACAGGTCTCTGATGTTCAGCTTTCACCTGCTGACACGTTAGACACTGCTCCACAAACTGGGCAATATCCCTCTTCATAGCACTCCGCCAGAAGGACTCATGCAAATCCCGATACATCTTCGTACTACCCAGATGTACCATATACAAAGAACGATGCGCTTCCTCCAGAACCGTCCTTCTCATCTCATTGTCATTTTGAACACACAGCCTAATCCCAAACCTCAACACACTTCTATCAGAGATGTTAAAATCCGTAGCCAAACCCTACTGCACTTTCTCCACAATCTCAGCTAACTCTGCATCATTAGCCTGCGCGGCTTTAATACACTCAAAAAAGGTCAGCTGAATCACCAAGTTAGCAATGAAAGATTGATGATCACTAGACACCATTTCCACGCTAAGGCTTCCCAGATCCCGCCTGACATGATGCTGAGCTACAATTGTAGATATTGCTGCATGTTCTGACTTTCGACTCAACACATCAACTACCATGTTAGCCTTCCCCGGATGGTAACTAATCGTGCAATCGTAGTCCTTGATCAACTCTAGTCACCACCTATGCCTCATATTCAGCTCCTTCTGCGTGAAAAAGTGCCTGAGGCTTTGTGGTCAATGAAAATCTCACACTGAACACCGTACAGGTAGTGTCGCCAGATTTTAGGGCATAAACTACAGCAGCCAATTCCAGATCATACGTAGGGTAATTCTTCTTATACTCCTTAAGTTGCTGAGAAGCATAAGCTACCACCTTACCCTGTTGCATAAGCACACATCCCAAATCCTTCAAGGACGCGTCACTATAGATCACAAAACCCTCATCCCCCGAAGGAATGGTCCATAACCAGCCGGTGCTTCAACTCGAGAAAGCACTGCTCGCAATCACTAGTCCAGTCAAACTACACCCCTTTCTTAGTCAATTGTGTCAGAGGTCCAGACAATTTAGAAAAACCCTCCACGAACCGACGATAATAATCCGCCAGTCTCAGAAAACTCCGAACCTCTTGCACACTCTTTCGTCTAGTCCAGTCGACCACAACTTCAATCTTGCTAGGATCAACGGAGATATCGCCCCTAGAAACCACATGGCCTAAGAACGCGACCTGATTCAACCAGAACTCATACTTCTTCAGCTTAGCATACAACTTCTTCTCTTGCAGAATCTGTAGCACCAACCTCAAATGGTTTTTATGCTCTTCTGGACTCCTTGAGTATACCAGAATGTCATCAATGAACACCACTACGAATTGGTCTAGGTACTCATGGAAGACCCTGTTCATCAGATCCATGAACATTGCCGGTGCATTGGTCAACCCAAACGGCATAACCAAGAACTTATAGTGGCCGTATCTGGTTCAGAAAGCGGTCTTTGCTACATCCTCAGACCTAACCCTCACTTGATGATACCCTGACTGTAGGTCGATCTTCGAAAAGACCTGTGTTCCCTACAGCTGGTCAAAAAGATCATCTATACAAGGCAAAGGGTAATGGTTTTTCACCGTCACTTTGTTGATCTCACGGTAGTCAATGCACATACGCATCGACCCATCCTTCTTCTTCACAAATAATACTGAAGCTCCCCAAGGCGAAACACTTGGTCGAATAAAACCCTGGTCCAGTAGTTCTTGCACCTGCTTCTTCAACTCTCGAAGTTCTATTGGAGCCATAAGGTATGAAGCTTTAGAGATCGGTGCCTTACTAGGCAGCAACTCTATAGCAAACTCCACCTCATGATCCGGAGGTAGACGGGGTAAATCCTCTGGAAACACATCCGAAAACTCGTTGACCACCCAAATATCCTCGAGTCTCAACTCATCTTGTGGCGGTTCCTTCATGCAAGCTAGGTACCCCTGACAACCATCCAAGAGTAACCTCCTCGCCTGTAATGCCGATAAAATCTGTGGCATCAAGTGCCCACACGATCCCACGAATTCATACTCTCGCTTCCCAGGAGGTCTGAACACCACTACCTTCTTACGAAAATTCACCGCATAGCTGGAGAACAACCAATCCATTCCCAGTGTGACGTCAAAACTTGACATGTCGTATACTACAAGATTCGCCGGTAGTAGTCTCTCTTGAATCATAACTGGGCAGTTTCCTAACATCTTACTACAAATCGGTACACTCCCAGTCGGCGTAGTCACAGACAACATCTCATTCATCACACAGGTTTCTGCCTCACACAACTTCACAAAACTAGCAGATATAAACGAATGAGTTGCCCTCGAATGAAACAAAACAACAACTCTATTCGAAAGCAATAACATGGTACCTGTCACCACGTTCCCAGCATGTTCCGCATCTGCTGGAGTAAGTGAATATACTCTTACCAGAGTCGTGGTTATCTGGTGGTTCCCTAAAGGCATCTGATTACCCCCACAGTTCTATCTCTGTGCAGGCATAATCCTCCTTTGTTCCTGACAGCTCTTCGCTATGTGGCCTGACTTGCCACAGTTGTAGTAGACACCTTAGAATGGTTGACATTCACCATCGTGCCATTTACGGTACTTACCGCATGGTGCGGAGGCTGGATCCCCTGGAGAACTAAGCCGCTCAGTGTTTCGCTGATAACCTGAGTTGTAGTTCTTCTTCTTCTTCCATTGACCCTGACGAGGACCACTCTAAGGACCAAAAGATACTGGCCTCTTCCCATGATCCTGCACTCCTTCATCTCCGCAAAGGTCGGTCTCAACTATGATGGCTTTATCCACCAGAACAGAGAACTCAAGGATTTACAGCATCCCCACAAGATGGTGGATGTCTTTCCTTAGACCCCTTTCAAACCTCTGAGCCTTCTTATGCTTATTCGGAATCAAGTACGGTGCAAATCGAGACAACTCGATATATCAGGCAACATACCTCTGCACCGTCAAAGTTCCCTGTGATAGGCCTGAAAACTCATCAGCCTTCGCATCCCGAATGGAGACCAGAAAGTATCTCTCGAAAAATACCTCCTTGAAGTGGCCCCATGTCATACCAGATGGACTAGCTCTCTGCCTCTCAAGCAGACTCACCGCCGTCCACCATCGCCCTGCCTCTCCAGTCAGCTAAAAGGTAGCGTACAAGACCTTCTGCCCATCAGTGCAGTGGAGGACATCCAGAATCCTCTCAGTCTTCTCAACCCAGTCCTCCACTATAATCGGATCAGGTCCTCCCATAAACCTCGGAGGGTGCATACGGGTGAACCTCTCAATCGTACACCTCATATCAAGAGGAGAGCGTTTGAGTCTCCTAACACTTCACCCAATCTCTCGGATCACCTATCTCGCCAAACCACGAGACACAGAAGGAGACTCATCACTTGCCGTCTCCTCGGAGCCACTCTCCAAGTTATTATCCTTAGGATCCATTCTAAAAACAGAATAGGAATCGGTTAAAATTCCTTCATCGTACACAGTTAACACAATCATAGACCTAATCATGTCCACTATTACTTTCACAGGTCTAAGCCTGCCCCATCACACCGACACGAATCCATCAATGGTCTGCCCTACCTTTACTGGAATCGTCATTCCAGGAAAAACATGGAATACCATCGACACATCCCGATCTAGCAACAGAACAACCCTTGACCAACACTACCCATTTCCAACATCCTAAAATCTGGTATGTACAAATCAATACTCCTAACCAAGTCTACAAGACCTAACAACCTGGTTAGCTCTACTACCAAGCTGTTACACCCTGAACTAGCAGGTGGGTCCCAGGTGTGAATAAAGTAACATAACCTGTCTCTGTATCAATTAAAATATACATGATACAACACAAAAGGAGGGTCCGACCCCGTAGGGTGAACGGATACCCTATATACATACACATAAAAATCCATACTCATCAAAATACGCAGTGAAATACGGTCTTTTTATACATGTATAGTATCATACTAGAGTCTATAAAGAACTAGAATATACACTCCCATAATTACAACATACTCCGGGTGTCTACAAAAACCACCCCGACAACCCGGATACAAAAACCCGTACCTAACGGTATCAACAGTAGCTAATGGCACCCTCGCTTCCAAACGCTAGGATGCTAAATACGGCTACCTAAAGGTCCTAAAAAACATTGTACATACGTTCGGGGTGAGACACCTCTCAGTAAGGAAGAAAACATGTTATATCAGTGTGTGGCATATCAGTGTTATTTTACATACTTCATAACACGATAAAATACGATACATTTAGAAACATTTCCATACAGTTACATACAGTTCCAATATTTTCACAAAACCATTCCAGTACATACGATACCTAAAACATATGGTCAGTGTCGTCACACTAATACGCAACTACACAAGGTCACCTAAGTCTCATAGCGATTACATTGCTACATACACAACTATGCTGCGACAACTGAGGCCCACAGTGATTACATTGCTCCATACGCAACTACACAAGGTCACCTAAGTCTCACAACGATTACATTGCAACATGCGCAACTACGCTGCAACAACCGAGGTCCACAGTGATTACATTGCTCCATACGGTGTAGAACACGCCCATCGGTGACCAGCCAGAACATACTGGTGATATTTCACACCTCGGATATAGAGCTGGCCACTCTCGCCCACGGTAGTTAATCGGTACATGGTGCAGCGTATGGTAATTAGCTACCACATAGCTGTTTCGGCGTACGGTAATTAGCCTCCCCTAGCCGATTTCACAAAACCTGGAATCATTTTGGAACTCACGTTCCTATACATTTCAGCGTATGGTAATAAGCCGCCACATAGTTGTTTGACAACATACCTGGAACAATCACAACAACTATACATACCACACTTATTTGGTTTACGGCAAATCATATCATTTACAATTTCAAGTATATAGTTTATGCAAATATGGATTACAGTCACCTCAATAATACAGTTTCAACATAACCAACAGTTTTCCAAACAAAGTAGAGGTGATACCCGAAATCCTCCAATTTTTCCAAAACTGTAACCTGAAAACCCCGCATTTTTACCCGATAGATTTGTCCAAATAAGTTACTAAAACATACATACGATCGTAGCCTACAAGCTTACCGATCCTGATTTCGAAAATAAATTGATATAAATAGAATCCCTTTACCTTAACCTGAATTCCAACTACGAACTCTACAATTTCCAAAACTATGAACCGAGACTCCAAAACCCACAAACCACCGTACAATACATATTTACAATTCGTACTATTATACATATACTGAATTAGAAACGAAAATCGAGCCTTACCTCGATTTTAGCCTGAAACTTGAAAACGCTCGAAACGAAATTCTGATCTGCTAGAATTTAGGGAAACTTTGTCCCAAAGCAACCAAAAATATCATTTATAGAACCTTTGACCTGGGTGGATTCGTCGACGAATTGGTGTCTTCATCAACGAATCTGCCATTAGCTTCGTCGACGAGTCGATGGCCTCATCAACGAGCTGGATATTCCAATTCCTCCGGACCTCTTGGTATCCCCTCATTGATGAACCTTTGAATTTCGTCGATGAGAACAGAGGAAACTTCATCGACGAACTCTGCTCAATTTACTATTTTACCCTTCTTTTACACAATTCACCCATATATCATGGTTTGGGTTCTTACATATGATAAGGTTCGACTCATCAAAGAGAGAATTAGTGCAGCTTAGAGCCGACAGAAAAGTTATGCCAGTAATCATCGCAGGAATTTAGAGTTCAGTGTTGGTGATTATGTATTTTTGAAGATAGCTTTGTTAAAAGGAATTATGAGATTTGGAAAGAAAGGTAAACTTAGCCCCAGGTTTATCAGTCCATTTAAGATTCTAGATAAAGTGGGACTGGTGGCCTATAGGCTTGCTTTGCCACCTACATTATCCAGGATGTACGACGTATTCCACGTTGCCATATGGAGGAAGTACGTCCCAGACCCTTCTCATATTATCAGTTATGGTGAATTAGAGTTCAGTGATTCACTGGTGTATGAGGAGGTGTCAATACAGATTCTGGATAGAAAAGTGTAAAAGTTACGTAACAAGAACATTCCTCTGGTAAAAGTTTTGTGGAGGAATCATACAGTGGAAGAGGCTTCCTGGGAGTCCGAGGAGTAGATGAAGCAGAAGTATCTGCAATTATTTCAATAAGTGTAAGTAGTTAGGCAATATTTCTTTTTGCAGGTACATGTAATAGTTTAATTAGTAAGTGATATTTTAGTTTTTAGGAGAATTTTATTTTGTTTATGTAATCTCCCAGGACTCGGAATGTAACCACGATATTCTACACCATTAGTGAGGGTAGGTAATAAAATAAGTAGACCATTTTTCTTTAAGGGATGATGAACTACATGAATAGCAAATTTCGAGAACGAAATTTTTATAAGAATGGGAGAATGTAATGACTCAGAGGAATTATGGTATTTTAAATATTGATAAAGAGGGGGGAAAATAGAAGTTGGAAGAGAAAAGAAAGGGGCATTAGGCCTCGTCAACGAACGCGAAAGCGTTCGTCAATTGGGCTCGTCGAGGAGGACATGTCTCGTCGATGAGAAAATACTGAGAGAGGGTTTTGGGTGATTCTAAATTTCATCGATGAGCCTTCTTCTTGGGCTCGTCGACGAGATGACGTGGCTCGTTGATGAAGCCCAATGTATAAATAGAGCCAACCTTCATTTTTTGGCCATTTCCAACACAAATACTCCTCCCTCTCTCTCCTCTATGCCCCTCCTCCCTTCTCCCTAAGATCCCGGGCTGATCTGTTGCCGGTTCGATGATCTGAGGCCACCACGAAGCCCCTGGTGAAGTTCTCTACATATTTTCTGGAGTGGATCATTGGTGGGGCTGAGTTGGAAACCATCTCAAATTCAGGGCAAGACTTTCTACTCAATATTTGTCCTTACTATAGTTGTAAGAAATTCTATATATGATGAAATACTGAAGTTTAGTTTTGGGAAATATTGTTTTCAGGGTGTTGAGCGGGAACCCTGCGGGTGCAGGGTGGATAATTTTAGGGACTTTTCTGGAATCATGTAAGGGAATAAACTAAGCCAGTAATTTTATGAAAATGTGTGTATGATCTTATAATATTTGGTTTCAAGAAAATGAATATATATGTATATTTTATGGTGGGAAATACTATGATAAATGACGACGTGTTTAAATACCTAATGCCCATTTCGTGTGGCATAAGTAAGATTTATTGTGAAATAATGTTTTCTGAGAATATTTTTATATGATATGCCGGTGTACGGGCTGAGCTATTGATATGATATGCCATCGTACAGGCCGAGCAACTAATATGATATGTTGGTGTACGGGTCGTGCTATTGAGGTGATTGAGCCGGCGTACGGGCCGAGTCTCTTATTTGTTATGTAATGCGGCGTATAGGCCATGATTGATAAAATATGATATACTGGCGCAACGGGCCAATGATTTTTCACTTTGTATATGAAATGTGATATGATGATAGTGAATTGACAATTATTACTATGGAATAATGATGTATCACGGTTTGGTATATGATATATAGTATCAGAACCTGGTTGGCTTGGTTTAGGCTTACACTAGACACGGTACCATAGCTATGTGGTCACGTTTATCGTGATATTTGTGTTATCGCTGTCGTACGGGGCAGCGTGAGGATGGATAATCGATGTCGCTATTGAAGTGTTGGTGCCCTGGTGTACAGACCATTCTGGCAGAACCATCGCACTTATAGACATTTATTTTGACTTGGCAGTAGTTGGTCAGCCATTGTCAGGTCCCGCTTTCGGGCCACACAACCCAGTCATGTAGGGGTAATACATGACATTAGCCAGCTAACCTACCAGGGTTGTTTTCGTATTATTATCATTATAAAAGATGTATTATGTTTATGGAAACTCAGTATGTTCGGTTATGTTATGATTATACATGTTTTCCCAGAAATAATATTGATAGTTTTACTAAATATGTTTATGTATGCTCTTACGTATAACACGGAATACTCATACTGTCATGCACTGGTATTAGTTTATTTTCCCTTACTGAGAGATGTCTCACCCCAAATTATTTGATTATTTCAAGAGCCCCGGATAGGAGAGCGGATAAAGCTCCATCGAGATAGATATCGCTGGTCTACCCTTTTCTGAAGGGTAAGTCTTTTTTGGTAGGGTCAGATGGATTTTGTGGGAAACGACCCTAGGACTGGTCTTTGGAGATTTTGGGAATTTTATTATGGATATAGTAAACTCTAGTTTGGTATTTAATGAAATTCTAGGATATATATGATTTTATGTTTTCCTGCTGCCTAGGCTTTCGCATTGTATTTTTGATATGTCCCTGGTACCCATGGGCATAAGTGGATTATGATATGCAAGATTTATTAATTTTAAAAAAATGGTAAAATAGGCAGGTTGTTACATCCTTCCTTCGTCGATGAACGACCTTGTGTAGCTCGTCGACGAAAGCATCATTTCGTCGACGAATTTGACCAGATCAAGGGGATATAAATAGGATTTTTGTTTGCTTCTTTATTAAGAAATCTAAAAATCTCTCTCTCTCTCTAGAATCCACGCCCACACTCTCTCTCTCTTTGATCGTTCGCCGTTCATCACCCATTTTGACGATTAGAGGATACCACGAGGATCAGGGGGCAAATCTCTACGAGTCTAACGGAGTAGATTCTAGAACTCAGGGAAAAGTTCGTGTTCGATTTTCGAGCGTCTCAGGTCGTTTCTAGGAATCAAGTAAGAGGATTATATTATGTTAGCTATATTTAAGAGTTTTAACCGAATGGAATGTTAAAGTGATTTTTATATATTGTTACGACTTTTCTAAGGTTTACGAGCCTAGGGTTTGGTTAGCCGACTTTATTTTCAAAACCAACCATTTAAATTCAAATATGATATTTTTAAAGTATAGTATAGGTCTTTATGAACGTTTTCACTGGTTGGAAATCGTTATTTTAAGCCATAAGCTTATTTTAAAAATTAACCAAAGTGGTAGGGTTGATTTTCTCCATTTTTCCCGTATTTAGATATATATTTATATTTAATAAAGTAACAACCTGGAGATATTCATTCCCTATTTTTAGCAGCGGAAATTACTTTACCAAACAAATGATTTATTTAAGAATTAACTGATGAAAAATATTGTGTGACATGAGTATAGTTTTTAATTGGCATTAAATGAGCAGGTTTTTTGAAATACTGAAATGTACTGGCTATATGCCGAGATACGATATATGAGATATGAGAGATGATATGATATGATATGCCGGTTTTTACCGAATCATTATCTAGAAAATATGTAGCAGAGATATGTATAGTTATATGAAATGAATTATGAATATAGTTTTATACGATGTAAATTGCCATATATGATAGTAGAGCCCTATTATTATGTTCTCATGTTAAAGTACGGGGCACACAGGTTTTCTCAAAGATAGATCTGCAATCTGGGTATCATCAGCTGAAGGTGAGATCGGAGGATGTACCAAGACTGCATTCCTGACTAGGTATGACCACTATGAATTTCTGGTTATGCCTTTTGGATTGACCAATGCCCCTACAACATTTATGGGCTTGATGAACATGGTGTTCCACGAGTATCTGGATCAACTCGTGGTCGTTTTCGTTGACAACATCCTGGTTTATTCAAGGAGTTCCAAGGAGCATGCAGTTCATTTGAGGTTGGTACTTCAGGTACTTGGGGAGAAGAAGTTGTTTGCGAAATTTAAGAAATGCGAGTTCTGGTTAGAGCAAGTGGCATTTTCTGGGGCATGTAGTGTCCAAAGAAGGGGTATTAGCAGACTCGAGCAAAATAGAAGTAGTAGTGGACTGGGAAAGACCGAAGAATATTCAGGAGGTCAAGAGTTTTTTGGGTCTTGCGAAATATTTTTAATGGTTCGTAGAAGGGTTCTCAAGTTTATCAGGTCCATTGACACGACTCACGAGGAAGAACGTGAAGTATGATTGGACTGATGAGTGATAGTATAGTTTCTAGGAACTAAAGCAGCGGCTGATTACTACCCCAGTTCAGACCATTCCGTCTAGGGATGTTAAGTTTATTATTTTCAATGATGCCTCAAAGAAGGGTCTTGGGTGTATTTTAATGCTGCAGGGTGAGGTAATTGCTTATGCTTCTCGTCAACTCAAAGAGTACGAGAAAAACTACCCAACACACGATATGGAATTAGCAGTGGTAGTGTATCTACTGAAGATCTAGAGACACTACCTGTATGGTGAAAGGTGTGAGATTTTTACTGATCATAAAAGTATTAAGTACATTTTCGCCCAGAAGGAGTGGAATATGAGGAAGTGTAGAATCGTAGATGGCTATCACCCAGGAAAAGCTAATGTGGTAGCTAATGCTCTGAGTCAAAAGTTTGTTGATGCGTCAGTTTTAGTAGTGGGAGTTCAACATCAGATCTGTATGGACCTAGAAAGGTTGGGCTTGGAGGTAGTAGAAGAAAATCACTAGGCCTTCCTTGCTAGCTTGGTGGTATAGCCGACCTTACACGAGAGGATGAGAGCAGCTCAAATGATAGATGCAGAGCTGGTAGAGGTTGTGGAAGGAGTTCGGGATGGATTGAAGCCAAATTTCAACATCTAAAATAATAGGGTGTTGAGATTCCATACTAGGGTTTGTGTACCGAATGATGCCAAGATTAAACGAGTCATTTTAGAGGAGGCACATTGTTCGTTTTACATGGTACATCCAGGGAGTATGAAGGATGTACAGAGATTTACAGGAATCTTTTTAGTGGTCTAACATGAAAAGAGAGATCGCCCATTTCGTAGAGTAGTACCTGACATGCTAGTAGGTGAAGGTCGAGCACTAGAGGCCGTCGGGACCATTGAAACCACTTCTTATTCCTAAATGGAATTGGGAGCACATCTCCAAGGATTTTGTCACGGGGTTGCCATCAACACTTCATGGGTAGAATGCAATTTGGGTCGTGGTTGATAGATTGACGAAGACAACCCATTTCATCCCGGTGAAAAACAGTCATTCCATGGATAAGATAACAGAGCTTTATGTTCAGGAGATAGTCAAGTTTCATGGAGTGCTGGTGTTTATTGTTTCAGATAGAGATCCATGGTTTACTTCCCGATTTTGGAAGAGTTTTCAAGAAGCATTGGGATCACAGCTTACGTTCAGTACAACTTTTCACCTGTAGACAAATGGTCAGTATGAGAGGACCATCCAGATCTTAGAAGATATGTTACGGGCATGTGTACTGGATTTTGGGGGCAGTTGGATCAGATATCTGCCATTGGTTGAGTTCGCCTACAATAATAGTTACCAGGCAAGTATCGGGATAGCACCATTTGAGGCACTATATGGTCAGAGGTGTAGATCTCTGTTGTTCTGGGATGAAGTTGGTAAGCGTCAGATTCTAGGGCCAAAGTTGGGCTAGCAGGCTTCAGAGAAGGTCACGCTCATCAGGGAACGAATTAAGATAGCTCAGAGTCGACAAAAGAGCTAGGTAGATACATGTCGATGGGAGCTAGAATTTGAGGTAGGTGATGCTACATTTCTGAAGATTGCTCTGATGAATGGAGTGATGAGGTTTGGTAAGAAGGTCAAATTGAGCCTTAGGTGCGTCGAACCATTTAAGATTTTGGAGAGAGTCGATGCGGTGGCATACAGGATAGCATTACCTCCCGTATTGTCTAGGATTCACGACGTGTTCCACGTATCCATGCTTAGGAGGTATGTTCTAGATCCTTCGTATAGGATTAGTTACGAGTCGTTGGAGCTCGGGAACACGTTAGCATATGAGGAGATACCAGTTCATATCCTAGATCATAGAGAGTAGAAGCTACATACAAAGAGGATCCCTCTAGTAAAGGTACTGTAGTGTAATCATGCAGTAGAGGAGACCTCATGGGAGTTAGAGTCAGAGATACGTTAAAAGTATCCTCATCTTTTCGGAGATGCTCAGAGCTAGTCAGGTAAGTAGATCAGTAAGTGGTTTTCATGTAGGTATAGTGCTTAGAGTGGGTTTGGTTATGTTTTAGTGTAAGTTGGGTCTTTGGGAGAGTTTTGTTTTGATATTGTAATCTCCTGAGATATTATGTGTAACCACGATATTCCTCCTCTATAAGTGAGGGTAGGTAATAAATTTGGGACGGGGCTACTGTGTCGGTGGCCGCCGGCTCTTCCTAGAGTCAGAGCAGTGATAGTTTAGATAATGTGTTAGAAACCAGTAGCAAATTTTGAGGACAAAATTTTATAAGGAGGGGAGATTGTAGAAACTCGAACCCAGAAATTAAATAAGAATGAAAGGAAATTTCCAATAGGGAACAACAGTCTTCGTTGATGAAGCCAATGTTCTCATCGACGAAGGTCCTTCTGGGTTTCGTCATTGAAATTCAGAGCCTCGTCGATGAAGAGATTCAAAACGTTCAAAAAATGTTAGGCTTAAGGTTCGTTGACGAGGTCCTTCCTTCATCGACGAACGACCTTGTGTGGCTTGTTGACGAAATGATGCCTTCGTTGACGAATTTGACCGGGTCAAGGGGTTATATATAGGATTTTTGTTTGCTTCTTCATTAAGAAATCTAAAAATATCTCTATCTCTCTCTCCCTCTTTCTATAATCCATGCCCATACTCTCTCTCTCTTCAATCGTTTGTCGTTTATCGCCCGTTTCGATGATCGGAGGATGCCATGAGGATTAGGGGACAAATCTCTACGAGTTTAGTGGAGTAGATTCTAGAACTCAGGGAAAAGTTTGGGTTCGGTTTTCGAGCGTCTTGGGTCGTTTGTAGGAATTAGGTAAGGGGAGTATATTATGTCAGCTATATTTAAGAGTTTTAACCGAATGGAATGTTAAAATGATTTATATATATATATAGTTACGACTTTTCTAAGGTTTATGGGCCTAAGGCTCGGTTAACCGACTTTATTTTCGAAACCAACCGTTTAAATTCAAATATGATATTTTTAAAGTATAGTATAGGTCATTATGAACGTTTTCACTGGTTGGAAATCGTTATTTTAGGCCATTATTTTAAAAATTAACCAAAGCGGCAGGGTTGATTTTCTCCATTTTTCCCGTATTTAGCTATATATTTATATTTAATAAAGTAACAACTTGGAGATATTCATACCCTATTTTTAACAGAAGAAATTACTTTACCAAATAGATGATTTATTTAAGAATTAACTGATGAAAAATATTGTGTGACATGAGTATAGTTTTTAATTGGCATTAAATGAGCAGGTTTTGTGAAATACTGAAATGTATTGGCTTTATGCCGAGATACGATATATAAGATATGAGAGATGAGAGATGATATGATATGATATGCTGGTTTTTACCGAATCATTATCTAGAAATTATGTAGCAGAGATATGCCATATGAATACAATTTTATACGATGTAAATTGCCATATATGATAGTAGAGCCTTGTTATTATGTTCTTATGTTAAAGCATGGTACCGTACTTAAATGTATGTAGAGGTGCAATCCACATACCAAGAGTGTGGATGGGAAAGGCGATTGGTGACCTGGGTAAAGTATTCCCAAAAGGTTTTCTGGGGCTCTATCTGATGCAATAATCCCGGATGACTCAGCTTTCAAGCACTGGGTAGGCACCATCATACTACTTATGACTGACTTAGCTATAGTCAACCGATTATTTGTTAGGTCCAGCTTTCGGGCCACACAACCTGTCATGGAGGGAAGCATGTCACACGTGTATGTGATGGCGTGACGATGCTAGTCCTACATACCTGGTTGTATCTTCTAGGCATATATGACCACATTTATTATAAAAAGAGCTATATTGAGCCAGTAGTATGTTATTATGAAAGCATGTATTTTCAGATATACATTTTAGTACAGTTTTAAATGCCAGTTAAATGATCAATGAAAGTCGTGTACTATGTAAACATGAAATCTCATGTTAACCACACACTAATGATAATGTAATCTGTTTTACTAAGAGATGTCTCACCTTAACATACAAATGTGCTTTCAGGTCCTTCAAGGGATTGAGCCTAATGTTCTTCTAGGCTGAGTTAGATAGCCGACAACCCTTGTTAGAATTGGTGAGATATTAATCAGTGTCTGTCTTTTGGGGATTGTAGTAGCAGATTATGTTTTAATTTTGTATGGATGTATATAGAGAACAGTTAGATGATGTTTGTACTTCCGCTATGTATGTTTATATAGATTAGTATGGAACACTCATTTTCCCTAGTTTGGACGGGTTGTATATGTACAGTATCAGAAAGTATGCATGTTTAGTAGCACTTCGGGGCCACCTAGAGCCTAGAGGGCCGAGGCGTTATAGAGTATTTTCATTTTGGGCATTTAACATTGAAAACACTTACTCTCATTTATTCTTTATTGGTTTAAAATCGTTTTCTTTGATAGTAAGCTTCTTGATTCTCCTATATATTTTTGTTGATAAATATAATTTGGAGAAAATTTTTATTGGTTATCTTTGAAAGGTTTGAGCACATTCTTTTCATTCATATTTCCTTGTACTTAGAAAAGTCTTGTTGCATTTGTGCTTTCATTGTGAAATCTCTATTTTGCAAAAAACTATTTGAAAGCAAAAACCCTAGGTTCTCCGGTTATTTTTTGAAAAATATTTTTGGGAAAATATTTTTATCAAGGTCTAAATCTTTGAAATATTTATTATATATATTTTTCTTCAAAGATTAAAAATATCATTTTGAGAAAAACATACATACTCTATTGAGCACAAAAATTCATATCATACTAGAGTGCATGTTTTAGAGCTTCATCGTTGTACATCTTTGCTTGTATTTAGAACCATTCATTTGTACAAAAATATTTTTAATGTACTAGTTGGGTTCAGCCCGTAAATTGAATTGGAGAGTTTCTGCCCCGTATAGGAGATCGATTAGGTTCAGCTCATAATTGAATTGGGGAGACTAGTTCGACTCAGCCTGATAATTGAGTTGGGGTATTCCTCCCGTAATTAGAGGTGTGTAGGTTGGAGTCAGCCCTGTAATGTGACTTGGGGTATTCCTCACCCAGTAAGGAGAGAATTGTAAGTGCCATCGCTCCGCGCAATTAAAGTGAGCACTTAGTGGAATCCTTGGGGGTTATGCCCAAGGTGGGGACGTAGGCTGGTTTAGCCGAACCTCGATAACAAATCGTGTGTGTGTGTGTGTGTGTCTCTCTCTCTCTCTCATTTAATTACTGTTCTTTAAATTCAAAATGTGTATGCTTGTTCATCCATGAATATAATTATTTGCACGCACACATTTATTTTAAATGAGATATGCTCTAGATGTGTATGTCTGCACACATAACTTAATCACTTTACATACATGACTATATTTGAATGAGATATGATTTGTGGTGAATTGGCGAAATGTTTAAATTAGCTAAAATATTTTAATTACCCAATTCACCGCCCTTTTGGGAATACACTAATTCCATCATAATGAAAATAAAAACTATTATAATTATTTTACTCAATTGTTACATTTTCAAAATTCAATTTATATTGACAATGTTATCGTATATGATAACTAAAAAACAATAAAAATATTTTGCAATTGACTTTTATTATTTTTTAATCATTTTACACTTTATAAATATTTTAATTTTAATTGTATTTGAATTCATATGATTATTTTATTATAATTTTAATCATAAATTGTTTATAAAATTAATAATTTAATCTAAAAACTAATTTTGAATATTAAAGTTTTCTGACAATAAAATTATTGAAATAATTAAAAATCATAAAATCTAATTTTAATTTTTTTTCACAAATAGGTGAAAACTAGAAATAGAAAACTGAGAATATAAATGAACATATTTTTATAATATATTTATTTACTGTATAAATATGAAAAATAGAAAATAAAAAAATATTGACGGTAGCAAACATGCCATAAAACTCCTTAACAACGATGTTTTGAAGGGAAAATTTAAAATGCCTAAGCAAGTAGGACAATTTTTTTTTCTTGTTGTTGACTTCTTGGTATGTGATTGGTTCGGTATAGGGTGCACCAGCGGAGCATGTGCTCCGCCTGTTCTAGCCGGATTCAATGAGGCTATAGTCCCAACCGCCACCCAAATTACGACTTTGACTTTCATCCTCTACTCTCGTCATTGAAAGCTCCCGCTGCTTCACGGCTCACCTCTCTCTCTCTCTCTCTCTGTCTCTCTCCAATCTGCATTCGGCAATAATTTCAGAGGTTTGTGAAGCAAGTTTGGAAATCTAAGGGAGTTTTTTGCTGTTTTAAGTGTTTGATATTGTCGGTGTGTGTCTGGCTGATTCGATCGAATACCTCAGAAAAGAGCAAGCAAACAAGCAAGTAAAACTGCATTTTAGATGCTCGACCATATGTTTTATTGACTTTCTTAGTTCTTCTTGTACAACCGATGCATTTCTCGCTGAGACATTGTTGTTTTTGTCGTAATTAAAGATGGGGAAGAAGCGTGTGATGTTGCCCGTTGAAGAGGTTGACTTGACCGCTGTGAAATACGAGCCTGAAGTAATCCAAGGTTTGCTCAGTTTCGCAATTCATAGTAGTAATATAATTTTAGATTTAGCGTTTGAGTTAATGGGATTCATTCGGTTATGATCTACAAAAGGTCTCTGGGTGCTTATTTTGTTTGGATGCTGATTCTTTGACGTGTAGCTCCTCATTTGACCGGGTATTGGTTGAAATTATTCGTGAAGATAGTTGAAACTCCACTGATAGGTTATTTGGTAGTGCAATACCTCAAAAAGCAGAACAAGTTGTCTGAGGTATGTTGTTTGCAAATTCTTTGTTCTCTTTGCTTTTCCTTAACGATGGGACTCTTGCTCTTAGATCATTTTTGTGAATTTAACTGGGAGAGATTAAATCATTTTATGCGTTATCTACAGTTGTTGGAAGATACTGTAATACCAGAACGCCCTATGTTCAAACCTGAATTTCCTCCTCAAGGTTTATTCTCATTCTCTAATCTCTTTGGTTTCACTCATACACATGGTTCTATACTTCTATGTCTGTGCACGAAATTGTAAGAGAGTTGGGTTCATTTTGTTTCTTTGACAGCATGATTAAGCTCTCTTCAATTGAGTAGGAGGTTAAGTGCATTGTTGTAGTTCTTTTTGTTTGAATTATATATCTTAGAATGTAGAGGCTCACTAGCTTATGTATTGATTAATTCATTTTGGAGGGGGAACTAGTAATGTGGAACCATGCATAAAATAAATAGCTTAAGTTATGGATGTAAAAGCAGGTTTCTCTGTGAATAAATTTTGCTAATCAGCTTTAGATCATATGGGTTTAGAGCCGGAAGCTGGCGTTGTCCTCCTGCAAGAGGATGGAAAACCTGAAGACAGGGTTCAAACAGCCTTGAATTGTCTTCCACATTATGATCCTGCTAGCTGCTGGACTGGTGATATGAATATTTCGTTTCGGTATTGGAAGATCCGTGACTATGCATATGCCTATCGGTCTCGAATTTCTACCCCTTCTATGGTAAGTTACGGATAAATTCTTGGTTTCTGTTACAGTTTACTTAATTACAAATGAAAAATTTCAGTGCACAGGTTGCCGAGCGAATCATCTCAGTTATGGAGGAGTTCAGCAATAAGAATCCCCCAGCACCATTATTGATTTCGTTCAATGCTGAGGAAGTCAGGAAGCAAGCTGTAGCTTCTACTCAGAGGTTTGAGGAAGGTATTGCTGCTTTAAACATGTTTTTGAATGTTATTTCAGATGTATCGCACAACATATGAGTATTAAGAGGGCTTTCTGTAAAATTAAGTGTCAAGTTCAGGATGTGGAATTCAAATCTGATTTTGTGAAAACCAGCTCTGAATTTTAACTCGTATCGATCACTAAATTAGAATACTAAAATTATTTTAATTGTTAAGTCTATTGTATCTGACCTTGTGTTGTTTTCCAATTTCAACCCTGTCAAGTGTCAAGAGCATAACTATTTGGTAAAATTAAGAGGTAATTACATAAATCAAAGATTTTAACTTACTCTAAATAATATTTTTCTTATCATATATTTATTTGATAATTATAAATAAAAATAGAAATTATTATTAAACAAAAATTTTATTATTTTAAGATTAACCGTTTGGGTCTTGGGTTTTTTCTGTTGCTTCATTTTATATAAAAGGTAAAAAATAAAAAATAAACTGAATTTTCTCAATTCAGTCAGACCAATTTTAGAAAATTAATAGCTGCCACCAAATGCTCTCATGTGTGACCCCTTTACTAAATAGAACTGGTTCAAATATATCCTTTATCTTAAGGTAATCAAACAAATGGCTCCTAAATGTGGCTGTGCCGAACCATAATTATCCTTGAAGGAAGCCATGCATCTTGACTTTGCAGGTAATCCATTATCAATTTTGGATGGGATATTCATGGCGATTAAGGATGATATAGATTGCTATCCCCACCCATCAAATGGTAATGTTTTCTCACAATCTTCTTCTTCAAGGTCAGTTTACAATATTAGCATTTCTAGCTCAATGCTCTATGACAATAGGTGCAACAACATGGTATCATGAAGTTCGGCCTGTTAAAAAAGATGCAGTATGTGTTTCAAAATTGCGTAGCTGTGGCGTGATTTTTGTTGGAAAGGCAAATATGCATGAATTGGGCATGGGGACAACTGGTAACAATCCAAACTATGGGTAAGTTCTATTTTGCAGCTATGATGTTTGTAAACATATTGAATATGGATTTAAACACCCAAACTCTGAATTGCTAAAATTGAAAATAATACCCATAGTCGCAGAAAATCAATGGTGGTTCATGATCCTGAGTGTGTGTCAGCATGCATGTTAAGTTCTATAACATGAAAGGAAAAAGCTAAAAATAGGACCATTTCTATTGTTTACCTTTCATATTGCACAAAAAAATTCGATGGTTTCCTTGCGGTCAAATTTTTTCTATTCAGATTTTCGACATTGATGTTTGCTCTTCCAAATTCTTTAATCATCATTATTTGAGCAGTACATAAAAATGATCCTTAGTTTACTGATATTAAACCTTTCAAATTCTGTTTCATTTTATGACCTGCTGTTAACATATTTTTCTGGGCCTCCTTCAGTTTTTCGCCAGCAGTTGGCTCATTTTCTCTTATAGATAGCTTAATTTATTCAATGTGTGTCTGTATATTCATGCCTGCATGCATGCAAGAATGCATGTTTGTATGCTTATTTGAGAATGCAAAATTGTAGTTTTATTCAGTAATTATGTAACAAATCTTTTTAAGACATGTGTCCTGTTATAGCATCTAAATTCTGAACAGATTTGCTGCATTAGATGGTGGTGTTTGAATTTTAGGATTATATAGTGTTACAAACAAGTAATAGGAGGAACTGGAGATTACCAAGAGAAGAGAACTGGGTAATCCTTAGGAGCTCAATTGTTAGGTCAGCTGGAAATAGTAGGATGATGTAGGAGTGGGGGTAAAGTGTCCTTTGAAGTCCAAGTATGGGGTTTGGTGTAAAAATCTGAAGATTCTAGAGGGAGAAGCTCTATTTATAGACTCTTAAGCAAAAGGAATGGCTAAAGCATGTCCTCTCAAATGAAGTAAGAACTGGGGGGGGGGGGGGGGGGGGGGGGGGGGGGAGGGTTGCATATTTATAATGCTGATCCAATTAAAAGGGTTTGAATAAGGTCTGGTCAATGGGAGAAAAGGGTGGCATGGAGCAGGCGAAAAACATGTTTCATGGTGATATATGGTGAACACTTTAGTTGGCTAGTTACCAAGCTAAATGTCTTGACATCATTATGAGACCTAGGATTAATTGAGGGATTGGTCACATATTCTATGATTAATTTGGGATGACAGTGGGTCTAATTCCTGCTGAATTATGGAAATCAGATAGTAATTATGTAATTATTGCTTACCTATGGGCCAAAATTTGAGATTAATTGATTATTGTGGCAAAAATGGAAAAGGGGCATCTGTTTTTAGGGCCTTGAATGGGAAGTCCTTTAAATATCTTCAGAGGATTTCTCAAGCAACGAGAGTTAAAATTTCAATTTCAACTAAAATTTCAAGGCTTCAAAAGTACAAAAAATTCAATGCCATCCCCATTTTTTTGGGATTAATTATTGCATACTTATGGCCCAAAATTTGAGATTAAATGATACTTGTGGCAAAAATGGAAAAGGGGCATTTGCCTTTTGGGCCTTGTATGGGATGTCCTTTGGACATCTTCAAAGGAGTTCTCAAGTAACAAAGAGTTTAAATTTCAAGGCTTCAAAAGTACAAAAAATTCAATGCCATTTCCATTTTAAAAAAAATGGGAATTAGTAGTAAAATATGGTTTTTTTTTGGGCGAAAATTCAGTTAATAGACATAGTAATGCAAGATTTAAAACTTACATATTGCAATTAAAGTATGCCAATAACAGGCACGTGATGTGAAAGGTGCAATATCAATAATACAATAGCCACATTAAATATATTCTATTAACATAAATGAAATTCAGAAATCAATTACATATTAGTCTTTAGGCAAATAAATATGTTTGAGATAGAAGGTCAAATAAAATGTTAGAGCTAAACTCAGTTCAATTTTGCATAAAATTTTAAAAATTGAAAGTTATCATTCATATCCTTCTTGTAATAATCCTCATTTCAATAAAATAAAAGAGTTTTTGAAAGATAAATTTCAATTTTGGTTTTTGACTCTCAATTTTCAAACTCATGAAAATTTTCCCTATAATCAAAATTTCGAAAACATTTTCTAAGGGCCATTGGTATCATTGCCTAAAATTATAAAAATGAAAATAAAAAATGAAAATTGGATACCAGAAATAATGAAAAGCAAGAAATTGTTTGGTTAATATTTATAAAACTAACACAAATTAAAAGCTTGATTGAACAAATGTTCATTTTTGTCCTTGAATCAAATAGCAATTTAAAATTTGATTTAAATAATATAACTCATTTTTTAGTGCAATATTTTAGTGTATAAGAACAATCCTATTGTACATGAAAATTGAAAAATGAAAAATATTTTTTAAAATGACTTAATATTTTTCAAATTTTCAGAAATTTTATGGCCATTTTTATTTTAATTATATTTTCAATTCACATAGTTATTTTGTTTTTATTTTAATTAAAAAATACGTATAAAATGAATATTATAATTCGCAAAAAATTTAATTCTGCATATTAAAATATTTTGGCAACAGGAGCAATTGGAAAACATAAAATATAGTTTTTAGGTTTTATTTTATTTTGAAAAATGAAAAATATTTTTTAAAATGACTTAATATTTTTCAAATTTTCAGAAATTTTATGGCCATTTTTATTTTAATTATATTTTCAATTCACATAGTTATTTTATTTTTATTTTAATTAAAAAATACGTATAAAATGAATATTAAAATTTGCAAAAAGTTTAATTCTGCATATTAAAATATTTTGGCAACAGGAGCAATTGGAAAACATAAAATATAGTTTTTAGGTTTTATTTTATTTTATTTATTTTTTAACAGCTTGAAGCTAACAACATAAACAAATGTATTGTTATAATCTGTTTCTTCCCTGTATAGAAATGAAAATAGGAAACAAGTAACATAAATGATACCAACCCTAAGCTTACAGATTTTGATAAATTTTGGTTGAAACTTCAACAAAAGTTTTGTAAGATGGAAATTGACTGCCATTTAAAAAAAAAAAAAAAAAAAATTCCAAGGTGGTGGAAAAGGGAAATTTCAATTGTTTTGTGGAAATTTAAGACCGTGCATGAAAGTGAGTAGGATGCGAGTGCTAAGGATGTAGTTGAGATGGTTTTTCTAGGAAGGGGCACTTGGGTAGATAAAGAAAGATCTGATATGGATGGAACTCTTTTAGTGGATGGTGGAGCATTATATATTATCATGCTGTCTAGAAACAACATGGGTGTGGATAGAATCATCATTCTCCTTTGAAGCGGGGTTGATGAGGGAGCTTTTGTAGTGCTTTGGGGTTGGATGGCGACAACGGATGCTTGGAGAATTTGGTTGACAGTATCCATTGTTTGGTTAAGTATCCTTATATTGTCTTCGAGGATATTGAACGTCCTCTTTTTGGGAGGATTGAAACATCTGCATTAGCTGAGTTAGATAAGGAAATAATATCTTGAATGTTGGAATTTTGTTGCTCAGCGGAATGGTTGCCCAATATTTCTACTCTCCTTAAGTAATGGGCTGTGCCTACCGCTTCCAGGAGATTGCATTGCTTCTTTGGGGCCATTACTTTATGTGATCACCCCTTAGCGTGATTGCAGTGTAGCCCAAGGTTCTTGAATTTGGGAATCAGGCTATGCTGCATACAAGTAACAAGAGAATGTATAGAGGGCCAAGAGAAGAAACCAAGTGATCCTTTTTAGTTAAAATATGGGTGGTAGCCTGGTAGGTGGATGGAGTGTGAGTGATGTAAGGATCGAGCTATGGTGTCTTAGGGATCCAAGTGTGGGAATGATGCAAGGATGTAAGGATTCTAGAGAGAGAAGCTCTTGTTAGAGAGGGAAAGTGTTAAGAAATTGATGGCTAAAACACAGCCTCCCAATTGAGTTGGGGGGAGGGGGTTGTTTATAGTGTTGAAGGTCAAATCCTCTTCCAATTGGGTGGAGGCTGTGCAAGGCTAGAGAAACGGGTTTGACTAGCTGAATGACATGGTGACATGTGATGTGACCAGTTTGAAAGAAAATAAAGGTAACATGTTGCAAACACTTTTGCTAGCTAAGGAAGGGTTAAGGGGGTTAGGACTCCGTTAACAAACCCTAGTTTGAGCTCATCAAGCCAAATCTCTCTATGTTATCTTGAGACTAATATGCCACAGATCTCATGATCAATCTTGGCTATGTTGCAGGTCCAATTCCTAACAAGAATTATGGGAATGATATGGATAGTAATCATTTAATCATTACTTAATTATTGGCCAAAATTTGAGATTAATTCATAATTAATGTACAATTGGAAAAGAGGCATCTACTTTTAATTTTTTTTTCTCTTTTCTAATTGAGCAAGAAACATTGACCTCCCTTGAGGTGTGGTGAAAGGATGTGGACCTCTTCTGAGGTTTAAAAACTTCTACAAGTCTCCCTTGATATTTGGCAAAAAATGCCGACCTCACTTGAGGTTTGAAGAATCCATAGTCCTCCCTAACGTTTGGCAAAAACATGAGGACCTCCCCTGAAGGGGGTATAATTGTCCCATAAATCAATGTGAAGGGAGGTCCATGAGTTTTTTAAGACCTCTGGGAAGGTCTGCATTTTCCTTTGTTCATTTCTTTTTTTCCCCAAACCTCATGAGAGATCTGTGGGATTTATGAAACCTTAGAAAGTTTGCATCTTGGGGGAGGTCACTGTCTCCGCCCTTTCTAATTCAATCAGGTGACTTGGCAATTACTGGCAATTATGATCATGATCCATTCACATTTATACTCAGTTACCTAATATGTGGGTTTTAAATATTCTGCTTTAATAGTTTTTAAGATAGTATTTTTATTGATAGCGTGACTGCCAAATTTCCTTTTTAATCTCTTAAAGTCTGTCATAGGATGGTGATAGAAGCATATCTGGGGCTTGGTTCTTCCTAATGAGCAAAATAAGAGAATAAAAATTTTGATCTTCGCAGAATATGAGAAATGACGTCATAAACCCTTTCCTTGTTACAGAACAACAAGAAATCCACATGCATTAGAAAGGTACACTGGCGGATCTTCCTCTGCCCCAGCAGCAATTGTAGCTTCTGGACTATGTTCTGCAGCACTTGGAACAGATGGTGGAGGTTGTTAACACGTAAATTGTCAGGACTTTAAGTGATATATCTTTCCTTTTTTTTTTTTTTAAATATATCATATTTTTTATGTTCTGCATATGTAAAAGACAGGTTCAGTTCGTATCCCTTCTTCTCTCTGTGGAGTAGTTGGCTTGAAAACCACTTTTGGACGGACTGACATGACAGGGTAAGCACTTGAACTAAAGAGTGTGGTAACATGTATTGGTCACATCTTTTAAAATTTTATTTTCTCCAATATGATTATGTTGATCCAAAGGAAAGGGGAATAATAATGCATTGTTAAATGAGCATGGACCTGTGGCTCAGTAGCTCATCTCCTGCCTCCTGCAAGGAAGGCTAGGTTGATTTCCTGAAAGAGTGTGTGGTTTTAGGGTCTCTGGGCCTTTGCCTATTGCATCGTTGTGTTGTGCATTAAAATCTTTTCCTGTTTTTTTTCAGTGCATTAATTATGTTGTTAACTTTTGAAAATAATTCATATTTTTCAAATTTCAATAGATACTGAAGTTTAAACTTCAATTGGCCATCAATCTGTAACTGAATTTTTAAGACATTAAGGTTGCCAATTTTATTCTGTAAACTAGTAGTTGTATTAACTGATCCTAGAGAGAAAATCTGAACACTACTGTTCCTGCTGCTGCTTGGTGGGAAATGATTCTTTACAGTTGATATGAAATGGTTATGATTCATAACAGATGCATGATTCACGGATGAAAACAAAGAAAAAACGAATACATACGTGGAATCATTATTAGGATGTCTGTTTTTTCTGGTGATGAAAGGAAATTATGAGAGCAATCACATACTTTCTAGAACAAGTTTTCTTCTCAAATTGAGTCTTATTCTGCACCATAAAGTATATAGTGGTCTCTTCTAATGTTACTCCAAAGCTTTAACCTGATAAATAAAGTTGGTCATATTTGATTATTTTAAAAAATGAGAATGCTGAAAAATATGACATTCAGTGCACAAGGCTCCCACACCATTGGGGGGGTTGGGGAGGCAAGATGTACACCGTCTTACCTCCATGCTTGGGGGCACTGTGCCACTGCTCCATGATTGAATCTCTGACCTTTCAGTTTGGATGTAACACCCTTACAGAGTTACACTGAAAAAATATGAGAATGCTGAAGATGTCTCTATTTTTTTAGAAGTTTAGAAAATGGTAGATAGTGGCAACAATGAATCACGTGGTTATCCCCTAACTCTACAAGGCATGTCTTGCAGTTGACCAATTATAACTAGGCGAGGTTAAGCTATCACAGGGGACATATCCTTGTGAGCCAGTCTGATACCTTGCACTGATTATGTTTATGTTAGGGGTTGATTAGTTGTTTTCTTTAAAATTTGTGGAACTAATGAAGCAAGTCACTCAAATGCTGCTCTTCTGTCCAAATAATTTTCCATTTATTCTGGTTCCCTATAGACATTTCTCTCAAGGTAAAGACAGTGATGAGAGAGTTTCTTTTATCTAGGCATTAGTGAGAGGAGTGATCATATTGTGAGTTGGGAAGTCACTGGTAGATCTTTTTTTTTTTTGGGGGGGGGGGGGGGGGGGGGGGGGAGTTTGTCATGTTGGACAGTAAGAAACAGAAATGGGGCAAGATAAGGAAGAGCTCAAGAGAGGAGAAGATGAAAGAAGAATGGAGAAATAGAGAGACTATTGCTGGACAGAATAAAAAATCAGAAACAGAATGGAGAGAGAAACAGAAAGAGGGGAAGGGGAGAAGGACGAGGAATTAGAAGAAAGGAGGAGGAGGAGGAGGAAGAAGAAGAAGAAGAAGGGTGAGATGGCTGCATGAGAGCCAGAGGGAGAGAGGAAACCAGTTCTGAATTCAAGTGTGATGGTTGTCCATACACTTCAACTACCAAAGTATTTACTATTTATATCCCAACATAGCAGAAAATTATACAACACAAACAAAAATCTAATACTTTCATAGTTTCCTAAATCTATGTTGAAAATATATATGAATGGGCAGCCTAAATGATGTAGGTGGTCCTCTGCCTAGGAGAGGGTGGTCGAGTTTGAATTTTGGTACCTTACTGTTCAAGAACATTTTTCCTTTTTGACAGACAAAGAACAGTATTAGATGAAGGAGGAATGAATACAACAAAAAATGAGCATTAAAACAAGGAGAACAAGAACTCCTCCTTTACAAAGGGAAAACAGCTAAAGAAAAAGGAAAAAATGGAATTACAAAACAACTCAATGAAGCAAAGCTAACCTATCTTGCTTTTAGTCCTCCAAAGATTGTGTTGAAAGAATCCATTTGCTGAACATCACAGCAATGCGACAAACACCTCTCTGCTCCAAAGCAGGTTCATAGAAGTAGTCACACCCTTAAAATTTTTGCAATTCTCTACAACCAAACACACCAAATGATTGCCATAAAAGTGCACTGCTACAAAGCTTTCCTCTCCTTTCTTTAAACTCCTTGGTACTATGTTGGGTTGGAAACTTCACCATCAAGGGATATGTTGATGCGACAACCGTGGCCGGAGCTATTCAAGATAGAATTATTAGAGGGAGTCTTTTCCACTAAAACATCTACTCTAATATTAGACTTCTTCAGGGTGTGCTGACATCTGTGGAGAGATCATCCCTTGAGATTGTATGACGTCTCCTACAAACTTGGGCAAGGGTGTTTTGATCAACTTCAAGAGGGTGCTTTGATCAGCATCAAGCAATCTTGGCTAATATTCATCCGATCAAAGGTCGCCAGTGCTGATGAGACTCATTTTACATCATAGTCGTAATTACAAAGGTCACCACTTGGTCATCATCATGAAGGGCAGCCGTTAGAGGCTTTCCTGTGAGAAGGAGATGACTTGTTTGGCGAGGGGGGTTGTAATTGACGAGATGAAGCTCTCTATGCAAAGGAGGTATCCCCTTGCATAGGTCCTTCAGGGATGCCTTTGATCATCTCCATTAAGTTCTCGTCATTGTCACCAACTTTCTTTTTCTATTGTTTGGGCTATACCATAGACTTTCTTACTGACCCTTATCCAATGAGGGCTTTTATTGCATTCTTGACAATATTTAGTGTCATGTCCGTAATCTCGATTGAACTGGCAATACGTGTCTGGGTGTTGCCATCTCGTCCCTGGATGTGTTCAAGAGGGTGAAATTCTCGAAACTCTTCTCTAGGCTCTTGTTTCTTTTATTTTTCTAGGATTGTGATGTGCCCTCTCCAGTTCTCTCATCCGCCTTCAATCCTTTCTCATTTGGATTTTTGTCTATGTTGCATAGTTTCTTTTAGTGTTGCAATACTGCTCTATTCTCTTCAAGAGTTTGGGCAATGTCTTTGGGAGCCCCTAGGAGAGAGAAAAAACTAGAACTAGACAGTTGGAGCCCTGTGCCCTGTACATTAACGAAGCTATTTTTGCCTCTCCATTCAAGTCAGGTATTTTAAGGGTATTTGAAGAGAATACTCTATATTGGCAATTATGAGCTGTGATTGGTGGTATTTTTTTCTTGCGTGTCTTTCAATTATTAATATATATGAGGACAGACCTAGAGCAGTACATAATGCTCCAGAAAACTGTCATCAGATTTTTCTCTCCTTCTTGTCTTTTCTTTGCCATCTCTAACTTTATGACATGGGGTCAGGGCACTGATCTCCACTAAATCTGATTTATCCGAGTCTATTTTGGAGTGTCTTGCTTTCTTTTTTCTCTTTCCTTCCCCCCCTATCTTTGCCTAATTGGTTTTCAAATCTGATTGTTTGGTTGGTTTGAGAGTTGTTTAGGGCCACTTTTCCTCTCCGTTAGGCTGTGGTGCATCCTTTTTTTTTTTTTTTGATCCGTAAAAGTAAATATATTCCTCAAGCTAATATATACGAGTACACTGGGCATCCCCAGGGATCATATCTGACACAATCAAACATGAAAGGAAATCCCACCATACCATCTATATACAATCTAACCTGGCCATACCCAGGGGCTAACCAGCCAGATCAAAACATGATACAATCAAAGCAAAAGAATTTACATCAAACATCTAGAACTTTCCCTCTCAGCTCCTAAACTCCTGAAGATATGGAAAATTTTCATACACAGTTTTATATATATGCATCTGGATATATTTTATAATAGCTTCAATCGGCGTGTCCTTGCCTTCAAAATTTTTCATGTTCCTGAAATGCCATAGACAGTAAACAGTCGAGGCCAAGCAAGCCCTTTTCACCACCGTTTGGAATCCAGTTCCTCTTAACTTGTGAAGCCATTTAAGTGCTGCTTTTAACGATGGCATGCCTCTCTTCCATCCAAGCCAACCCCTTAAGTAGTTCCACGCCTCTGCACTTTTCTTGCATCTGAAAAAAAGGTGATCCACTGTCTCCACTTCAGAATTGCAGAGAACACAAGGCTTATCCTTATCTTTGCCTATTAACTTGTCGCTTGTTAGCAGCTTGTTCTTAGCACTTAACCATAAAATGAATGAGTGCTTCGGTGTCCAGCCCATTTTCCAAATCAAAGAATGCCAAGGTCTAATGGTACCCCTATCTCTCCAAAACTGGTAAGCTTCTGAACAGGAAATATGGTCTCCTGAAGTCCACGATCTGAGCTGCTGTGCCCACTGCCTCCACATTGCTGAATCAATAAATTTTTTAACGCCACCACTTTCTTAAATAAGGGAGAGTCTTCATGCCTTATCGTAGCTTCCCATACACTTCCCCCTTTTAGTTAAACCTGATTTATCCATTTCAACCAAAGGAAATCTTTTTTCATGTGGATGTTCCATAATGTTCTTGTAAGAAGGGCTCTGTTCCAGGCTTTCAAGTCAAACACACCCAAACCACCTTCTTTCTTTGGTAGACATACCTCTTTCCATGCAACAAGTGGCTTAGATTTACCTCCCCACAAAAACACTCTGCACAATCTAACCACATGGTTCAAGACTGCCACTGGGATTGGGAAAATAGAGAGCCAGAAGCATTCAGTTCCTTGTACCACTGAATTGATTAATTCTAACCTCCCTGCATAAGTTAGAGTTTTCACAGGCCATGAACCAATAATATTATCAATTCTTGCAATCAAAGGAGAGTAATGGGTAACATTGAGCCTAGTAGAAGCTAATGGGATACCCAAATACCGAAAGGGAAAGCTTCCTTCAGAGAAATCAGTAGGCTTCCTGATACTGTCCAACTCGTGTCCCCCCAAACCCGCTGTGTATATGTTTGACTTTGAAGGGTTTGCTTTCAGCCCAGAGCAAACCGAGAACCTCTCCAAGCAGTCCATCAACTTTCTAACTGAAAAATAATCCCCTCAAGAGAATAGAATAAGGTCATCAGCAAAAGCCAAATGTGTGATTTTAAGTTCTCTACATTGAGGGTGAAAGTTGAAATCTTCATCTTCCTCAAGTGACCTCAGCATTCTTGATAAGTATTCCATGCATATGACAAAAAGAATTGGAGATAATGGGTCCCCTTGTCTCAACCCCTGCTTCTCCTCAAAGAATCCATGGAAGCCACCATTCAACGAAAGAGAAAAGGAAGTTGTGGACAAACACTCCATGATCCATTTCACCATTTTATCATCAAAGTTCAGATTTTCTAGCTTCTCCCTCAGAAATTTCCAGGATATAAAATCGTACGCTTTCTTTAAGTCGATCTTTAGCATGCATCTAGGTGATATTCTCTTCCTAGCATATTTACGCACAAACTCCTGGACCAAGTAAATGTTCTCAACCATATTTCTCTGTCTCACAAAGGCTGACTGAGCTGGGTTAATAAGCTTTTCCAAAACAGGATTAATCCTGCTTGCAATAATCTTAGAGATAATCTTGTATACAACATTGCAACAAGAGATAGGTCGATAATCATGAACTGAGTTTGCATGCTTTGATTTAGCAATTACAGCAATGGCAGTGTGGTTTAATTGTTTAAGTAATCTGCCCTTCGAGAAAAATTCCATCACAGCAGCTGTAACATCCTCACCAACAGTATCCCAAGCCATTTTGAAAAATTTTGCTGTGTAACCATCTGGCCCAGGAGACTTATCATCTCCTATACTAAAAAATGCATCTTTAATTTCTACACGAGAAACCTCTTTGACCATCAAAGCAGCTTCAGTATTACTCAAAATCTGACCTCTAGCAACAATTTCAGGGTCAACAGGTGAACAAACAGATTCAGAACCCAGCAGTTTTTTATAAAAGCACAAAAATTCCTCAGCTACCTGTTTTAAGGAATTTGTAAATTCCCCACCTTCCTTTCTCAATTTAGAGATGTGGTTTCTGGTCTTATGCCTTTTCATCAAAGCATGGAAATATTTGGAACTTCTGTCGCTGTTGTTTAGGAATCTAATTTTAGCTTGCTGGGACAGAAAACATCTGTTGGCTTTCTCTAGCTTTTCTGCATACTCCCTTTTAAGCACAGCCTCCTTCTGCAAACCCACATTCCCAGGATCATTATGCAAGTTCTGTTGGGCTAATCTAAGGTCTTCACAAGCCTTATCTGCTCTGGCAGATATGTGAGAGAAGTGTGTTGCATTAAGCTCCTTTAATAGACCTTTCATGGCTTTAAGTTTCATCACAAGCCTGTACATCTTAAAGCCCTGCACATCCATATTCCACGAATTTCTAACCACATCTTGAAACCTTGAATGTTGTCCCCACATGTTAAAAAATTTAAAAAGCCTCCTACCCATATCATACTCTTCAAGCAAGGTTACTAAACACGAAGCAGGATCAGAGTATATACCAGGAAGTTGAAATAGAGCAAATGCACCCATTCCCTCACAAAGCCATGCCCTATTTACCACTGCCCTATTCAGTTTACTCCATGTTTTCCTATTCGTCCATGTCAGGTAGCTCCCACTAGGATTCAAATCACACAATCCACATTCATTAAAGCAATCAGCCATGTCCCTTGTTTCATAGGCCGTTATTGCATTTCCATTCTTTTTCTCATCTGGGTAAAGCACACTGTTAAAATCTCCTAACAACATCCAAGGTCCAGAACAGGTTTTGCTAAACTCACATATATGCTGCCAAAGAGTTCTTCTAGCAACAATTGTATGGAATCCATATACAAAACTGGTGCAAAAATTCCTGTTTGATACCAGACAGCAGATAGCACAGTGAATGATTTGAGGCCTGCTCTCTAACAACTGAATTTTCACCTTTTGAGGGTTCCATACTACTACAATTCTTCCAGCACCATGATCACCAAAATTGTTAATCTGACACCAATTAGGTAACTTTTTCTTCATAAATTCCTCCAGTTTGTTGGTATTTAGTTTACTTTCCAATAACCCCAACGCATCCACCTTCTTCTTCTTAATGAGGTCGATCACCCCATTATGCTTCAGGGGTTTATTGAAACCCCTGATATTCCAGCTGACAATCTTCATCTTATTTTGAAGGGGTTTTAACCCCTTTCCAAAAACCAATCGCTTAAATTGAGGACCCTTCCCTTCTTCTTTTTCACTGGTATAAAATCATCCACCTTCTCCTTAGCTTTGGCTATTTGCTTCATTTGAACCTCTTGGGATATTTTGCTCTTCTCCTTATCAGCCTTGGCATCATTTTCATCTACCAATAGACCCTTATCACGTATCAACTCATTCTGTTTGTCATTCTGATCCCTATCAGCATTGCCTACATCCTGCTGCTCCATAATTGCCACATCTTCACAATCAGTGTTGGGTATACCCTCACAACCCAGGTTATCATCATCAATTGGAGCTGCAGACATGGCTTTATCTGTACTGTAAACTGTTACTTTTAATGCTCCCCTTGACATCTCACCATAGTTCTGAGATCGAGATGCCATGTTACTGTCTTCATCCTTCTTTCTTGGAACCTCTGTTACCTACTTTGGTTTATCTTCTTTGACAGGCATCTTTGCTTTAGATTTACCCACTGAAATTCCTTCTGTTCCTTCCCTTGGTTTACAAAAGCCTTTCGAATGCCCAATAGCCTTACATTTGTTGCAGAATTGAGGAAGGCTTTCATAAACCACTTCCTGCCAATTTCCACATTATCTGGTAACCAGACTTTAATTTTGTGCTTCACTTCCCCTGCACCATCTACCTCAACCATAGCTCTGGCATAAGAAATTCTATCCTTTGTAGATAATTTATCCATTTATAATGGTCGTCCAATTTCATAGCAAATCCTTCCAATTGCCATAGGTGTCCATAGCTCGAATGGAAGGTCTTTCAGTTGCACCCATACTGGAACAACCGTCCTATGTTCATGGCCAAATTGAAAATACCTGGGCATTTTCTTCAAAATCAATGTCCTTCCATAAATTGTATAAGGACCGTTTTGAAGAACCTCACTGAGGTCTTCCTCCCTTTGGAACTTAAACACAATCCACCCTTTGTCATGTTGTATTGATTCCACCGGTACCTTCCATGACCCAACCAAGGCATTGAACGCAGCCTTACCAGGGAGCTTCCCTGTACAGTATCCCACAAGGTGTTTGTTCGAAATACCCTCAGAGTTAATCAATTCAGCAGCTGGGATGCGAGTTCCGTCTCCATTAGCAGAATATGCTGGTAAGGATTCACAGTTTACAGGGTTCCTGTTATTGGCGAATAGCTCAGCCCAGGCAACCCTCTTATTGTTTCCCACTATGGTTTTCCCTTCTACCTTCTCCTGCTGTTCATGTTTCCTCTCTTCTGTTACTGCCATATTATCCTCTTGTACCTGGATTCTGTCACGAGCCGAGGCAATGTCATTGCTCGAGTCCTTTGAACCCAGAGTATCTGATACCACTTCCTCCTCGTCATCCCATGACCTCCTTCTTCCATCGAGCTTCACCCTGTTATCTTCTACCATGCGTGAACTACTATTATCAGATAACCCCGTTTCACCAAGTACCTTATCATTTAAAGTCGAAGGGGTCTCTTTCAGTTTCAACCCCAGCTGGTTACAACAGATATTACCCTTGCTCGAACTGCTGGAGGAAGAACTAGCAATTATTCCAACTTCCTCACAACAGTCTGCGAAATCTGATTTCCTTCACCCAACAGACCAGAGCACTTATTGATGTCCCCCTTCGACCTCAGACTATTGTGAACATCCCTCTGTTTAGCATTGCCATCTTCCTTCGAAACACCAGACTCCTGATTGACATGCAAACCTCTCTGATTGCGAAGAGACTCAAGCAGTTCCAAGGTTGTCTTCAACCCACTCGGGCTACCATTAAACCTATTATTCGCCATTTTGGACAACCTCTCAAACTCAGCCATAATCTCAGCATGTTTCTTTTTAACCCAATCATTCCGAATTCCTCCTTTGATTTCAATAACTTTCAGAGCAAGTTCAATCTCCTCCTTTATCTCATCTTCCCGATTTGGTTTCCCTGCAACCCTAGAAGCATGATGATGCCCCATAGCCGCACGGAAAATTCAAATTTCAAATTCCCGAGTGAGCGGGAAAGTGAGAAATGGAAACACAAACCTCAATCACAAACTAGAGGCTGAAATTCAATCTCCGGCCAGTCCACAATGAACAAACCAGCAAGGAACAAGCCAAATCGTTGTGAAATCACAAGAATAACGATGAAACAGCCCCAAGCAACGCAGTTCACGTCATGCGCCTCTCTAGAGAGAGGTGAGATCCTTGGTTGGATGCTGTGCATGTTCATGGTATTTTGCTGATGTGAAGTCTATTGCATACTGTTTCTGGTATACTGCTGTTGTTCTGATGTTCCTCTGGCTGATTGTGGCATGGTTATGTTGTTCTGATGCTGTATGTGTTTGTGATTGTATCGTATAATGTTAATATCGTACACAAAATAATTTTATTCTAGGGACTCCCCTTACAGTTTAATGAAATTCTTTAAATTTGAACACCTATCTAACCTTGTAATTGAGTATTGCTTAAATCACAAAGCAAGAAGATATTGCCTTTAAAAATAAAATAAAACAAAATAGCAAGAAGATATTGATTTTGAGGTCAAGTGCTATGCAGTTTCTCTTTTATCACACTTTAATTTATAAAAGGATAGGAATATTGCTACTGTAGGGCTTTATGTTGCTGAATTGATTTGACTAACAGTATTTGCATATTCTATTTTTGCAGATCATTGTGTGATGGTGGGACTGTGGAAATTATTGGACCACTTGCATCATCAGTCGAGGATGTTATGCTAGTGTAAGATAATCCTGTTCGTGATTGGGCATTTGACTGCATTGATTTGTTTTTCATTTGTTTCCGTTTGGTGAAACTTTTGACATATAGTTAGATCTCTTAATACACATGCATGCAGACATATATAGTTTGTCACACAAATTCTAACTGGACACATGTGTAATGCATTTTCTATTATTAATTTTTATATTTCATTAGCTTCTGGATAATAGGCCTTCAGCTCACTGTGATAATCTTAGCATAGCTCATCTGCATTAAAGTCCAGTCGTGGTTGGAGTGACATTAAGTTGATAACCTGAAAATTTTAATATAATGGGCTTGTATCAGAGTCATTGGACAATTCAGAACCCTCCCTAAATTGTATGATACAGGTGAAAATAAACTTAACTTGAGAAAATTTCTAGAGAAGAAGGACACACATATATCCGAAATAAGATAGCACATCGTGTATGAAGTTAACAATTTGGAGGGAGGCAGAATCAGTAATTTCTGGAAGCTAACAGAATTGACAACACGACTCAGTTAAGTCAGCTTCCTCAAGAGGGAGCGGGAAGGTGAGGGCCTGAGGGGAAACCTCGAATAATGTAGAGTGAAATGGCAAGGGTTTGACAGCACTCCAAGTTTCTGAGGATATTGCCCTAGATCATGTGAGATGGCAGAAAAGGATTCATGTGCCTGATCGACCTACTGGGACCTTAATGCTTGGTTGTTGATTTTGTCATAAAATTTAGTGTTTTCATTGTAGCTATATTTTGTGTTAGTGTTGTACCAAACTAACTCTGCCTGTGATGCACTAATGTCCTAGTTTTTTCACACACAGCCGGTCCCAAGCCCGGGTAAAGGAGGAGGGTTGTGTTAGGTAGCTGACAGCTAGAGTAAAATTTTCCAGATCACTATAAAATGAATCCTTATTGAATATTTGCTGGGGCGTCCCCTACGAGCGATGTGTTGCACTTGTACCACCCGGGTGTAGCGGAAAGTAGGCGAGGGTGGGCTAGGTCGTCGCCCCGAAGCGACGTGCCGTGCCGGCGCCTGGGTACGGTGTCAAATATGCAAGAGTTCTTGCATCATTATGGTCATGGGCAGGTAAAGACATCAGCTCAGGAAACTAGAATTAGATTAGCAACTTGGAATATAGAGAAACTTACGGGTAAAAATATGGAAATTGTGGACACAATGATCAGAAGAAGAATTAATATAATTTGCCTTTAAGAAACTAAGTGGGTGGGGGAGAAAACTAGAGAAATTGATAAATCAGGATTTAAACTTTGGTACACTAGAAAAGAAAAACATAAGAATGGAGTAGGAATTATTATAGACAAAAACTTAAAAATAGCATTGTTGATGTAAATAGAGTAGGGGATAGAATTATAAAAATTAAGATGGTATTAGGGCAAGAGATAATAAATATGATTAGTGCTATGCTCCTCAAGTCAGCTTAGGAGAAAATCTTAAGAGACAATTTTGGGAAGATAGTATTATACAAGGCATACCAGGGTTTGAGAAAATATTTATAGGAGGAGATCTGAATGGACACATTGGAAGGGATAATAAAAATTATGAGAGGATACATAGAGGATATGGATATGAAGATAAAAATGAGCCTGGGGAGATGATCTTAGATTTCGCTATGTCATATGATTGTAGTATATTGAATACTTGCTTTAAGAAGAGAGAAGAGCATTTGATAACCTTTAAAAGTGGACAAAATAGAAGTCAAGTAGTTTTTTTATTTAACTAGGAGGGAGATTGTCATCATGCAAGGATTGTAAAGTTATTCCAGGTGAAAGCCTAACCACACAACATAGAGTCTTAGTGTTAGATATATGTATTAAAAAATGGAAGAAAAAGGATAAAATAAACCAGTGTAAGAGAACTAGGTGGTGGAACCTAAAAGGAGAAAATATAATAAAATTTAAAGATAAAATGATCAAAGATGGGGATTGGACTATAGAGGATGGGATAGATACAAATACTCTTTGGAGTAGCTTTGCTAGCTCTATTTAAAAGATAGCAAAAGAGATTTTAGGTGAATCAAGGGTAAGATTCTCGAATAGCAAAGAAAGTTGGTGGTGGGATAAAGATGTACAAAAAGGCATAAAGACAAAAAGAATTTGGTATAAAACGTGGCAAAAATGTAGAAACAGGGATAACTTTGAAAAGTATAAGGAGGCGAGAAAAGATGCAAAAAAAGGCCATTAGTGAAGCTAAATACAGATCATTTAATAGTTTGTATGATATATTAGATACAAAAGAAGGGAAAAGAGATATATTTAAACTTGTTAAAGTTAGAGAAAGGAAGAGTAAGGAAAGAGATATATTTAAACTTGTTAAAGTTAGAGAAAGGAAGAGTAAGGACTTAGGAAATGTAAAATGTATAAAAAGTGAGGATAATATTGTCTTGGTTAAGGACGAAGACATTAAAGAAAGATGACGAAGTTACTTTAGTAAGTTGTTTAATGAAAACCAAATAGAAGGCTTAAACTTATAATTGTCAAATGAGGAAAAGATTAAAAATATGTGATTTATTTGCAAAATTAGAGTTAATGAAGTTAAGTTTGTACTAAAAAAGATGAAAAATGGTAAAGCTATGGGACCAGATAACATCCCAATTGAAGTTTGGAAATGCTTAGATGATAATGGAATTATATGGTTAACTAATTTATTTAATACAATTATAAAAACTAAGAAAATGCAAGATGAATGAAGGAAAAACACTTTAATACCTATATACAAAAATAAATGAGATATTCAAAATTATAATAACTATTGTGGAATTAAACTTATGAGTCATACGATGAAACTATGGGAAAGGGTAGTTGAACAAAGATTAAGGTTAGAAACGAAGGTCTTAGAAAAACAATTTGGTTTTATGCTTGGGAGATCTACCATAAAAGCTATATATCTTTTAAGAAGATTAATGGAAAAATTTAGGGAAAAGAAGAGGGACTTGCATATGATATTTATTGACCTTGAGAAAACATATGATAGGATACCTAGGGAGGTTCTATGGTGGGTTTTAGGAAAAAAAGGTGTATGTAGTAGGTATACTGATGTCATTGAGGATATGTATGATGGAGTAATGACTAGTGTAAAGACTATAGATGGGAAAACTAGAGAATTTCCAATCACCATAGGTGTACATCAAGGATTTGCTTTGAGTCCTTATCTTTTTGCTTTACTAATGGACCAACTGACTAAGAGTATTCAAAAGGAGGTTCCATGGAGTATGTTGTTTGCAGATGATATTGTATTAATTGATGAAACTAGGGACGGAGTAGAGGTTGAGTTAGAATTATGGAGAGAAGCTTTGGAATCTAGAGGCTTTAGGATAAGTAGAAATAAGACAGAATATATGAAATGTAATTTTAGTAATGATAGGAAGAATATTGGAGACGAAGTTAAACTTGATGATAAAGAAATAAATAGTACTTGTAGATTTCGAAACCTTGGATCTATTATGCAAGTTGAAGGAGAAAGTGAAGATGATGTAACACATAAGAGTTAAAGCAGATTGGGTAAAATAGAGAAGTGCTTCAAGTGTGCTTTGTGATCGTAGAATACCTTTAAAATTAAAAGGGAAGTTTTATAGGACAGCTATAAGACTAGCTATGTTATATGGATCAGAATGTTGGGCGACGAAAAAACATAATATCCAAAAAGTAAAAGTTGCCGAGATGAGAATGCTTAGATGGATGAGTGATATAACATTGAAAGATAAATTAAGGAATGAACATATTTGCGGTAAGTTAGGTGTAGCTTCTATAAAAGATAAGATAAGGGAGGGATGACTTAGATGGTATGGACACTTGCAATGTAGGCTATATAGTGCACTAATGAGGAAGAGTGAGTTAGTTATTGTGTGGGGGTAATAGAAGGGGTAGGGATAGATCTAAAATAACTTTGTAGGAGATAGTGAGTAAGGATTTAATATCCCTAAATCTGTCAAAAGAAATGGTCCATGATTGCATAAATTGGCGGAAAAGGATTCATATAGCCGACCCCACCTAGTGGGAATTAAGGCTTGGTTTTGTTGTTGTTGTTGTTCTATCAAACTACGAAAATGCATTGAAATCCCAACACACAAAATGATTGACAGGAAAGACCAAAGAAGCGCCCCCCCCCCCCCCCCCTCCTTTTTTTTAATAACAAAAGAAGATTTCATTTATAGATAAAGAATTTATAGAGGGAGAAGGAGACATCTCCCAAGAAATAAAAACAACAAAGAGAGAAGAGATCATCAATTCATTGGGTTCCTCCAATCTCTTTGAAGGTCCTTAAAAATTGCCCCTCTGAAAAATCCATAACCCACAGACCACAGTGATGCCAAGTACTGAATTTTTTCCCAAATCAGCATCCAGTTTAATTTTTTCCCGGAAAAAAAAATATTTGAGCATTATGTTCCATTTATATTCCCTATAAAACAGCAAAAAAATCACACTTCCATAAAGCTGCCCTTTCCTTCCTTCTGCCAAATCCTACGAATAAGAAAGCTAGCAAGTCTTACACCAGAGAAGGACATACCCAGCTCTCTCCCATAATACCAAAAAGCATATTCCAAACCCTCTATGCAAGTTCATATTGCAAAAGAAGATAAGAAGCTGTCCCAGAAGCTGTCTTGGCCTTCCAAATAGTAGAATAGAGCAAGAAAGAAGAGTTGGAATGGATCAAAAATTCGAAAAAAAAAATATTTGTAAGAAAACACTTCCAAGTGATCCAAAGACCAAGAGCGAATATTCCTCCCAGAAGAAAGGTTACTTGCATTCAATAAAGATATAGGTCTCCTAAAGTGGAGATATTTTAGGAAACCAAAGGACTGCTAAAGTCATCAACAGAGAAAGATATGGCTCTATTTTGCTTGGAACTCAGATGATAAAGACAAGGGGATGGAGTAGAAAATGGCGTGTTTCCCAGCCAAGGGCCTTTCTAAAAAGGGATATGGGAACCCCTTCACACCTCAAGTTTAGTGTGAGGGGTGAGGATAAATATGAGAAATGGACCTCCATGGGCTCCCAAAGAACATCTTGAATTAACGTTGGTATCCCACCCATTCTCATCCAGCCCAAACTAACTTATTATTACCTTATGCCAAAGAGATGATTTTTTCTAGAGGGAAGTGCCATAGCCATTTAGCTAAAAGAGCAATTCTTTGAGATAACAGCTTACCAAGACCCAACCTATCCTCCTTTTTCTATCCTTTCTTTCCTCATAAATACCCACCACCTCTGGGTGCAACCCAGTTCCAAAACTTTCCTCATTCTGACCTCCATCTGATTGCAGCACCTGCTCTGCCTTTGAATTATTAATCACTTTATGAAAAAGTTATTGGATAGGTCCACAGCACGAGCACTATTATCAGTATTTTTGCTTGATATATCGGCAATCAGTCTCTTGTCATGTTGCTTGGCCCATGTTCCTAATGCTTCAGCATCGTGATTTTGAAAAGGAACTTCCGGAAAAGACCTGCCATATCTGAATAAGAAATAGCCAGATCATAATCTGTCCTCTTTTCCATTTGGATAGCATCCATATTGTCTAAGCGCCAAGGGCCTTCATCCTGCATCCAATATCTTTGCCCTATAAGAAAAACCTCTAAGATCATACCAGGGACTCCAATTGACACTGCTGCCTTTTTTGTGCCTCTCCACCTGTTTTACCTAAGCCCCTTCAACGAAAAAACCACAATAGTTTACCAACTGGGTCTAGCCTACTAGAACTTTTAAAACAAGCCCTTCCCTCTCCCAGCAGGCCTGCAATACCGCTGATCTGAAGCTCACATTCTTAGACCAACAGCCTGATTATATCTATTACCCATTGAATCTAGAGAACATGGATTAAAAGGCCCATTACTCTGCCTGAAACATCACCTTCTTCTTCATTGATGGTTCATCCGGCGAAAAGCTAAACAGAAGTATTATATACAGTATTTTATTGAGCATTTATGTCTAAAATATCTATAATTGTATTGTAATTAATATTTAGTCAACTTATGAATTTTATTTAAAGTAAATGAATATATTTAATATGATTATTTTATTACAGTTATTGCACCTTATACACTACGTACCTGTCCATATTTTGTATATAATATTTTAGTTCTAAATCATGAATTATTGCGTCTAATAATAGTCTCTAAAGTTTCATAAAAAAATTCCATGCTTTACTACTAATTTCCGTCATTTTTAAAATCAAAATAGGAAATTGACATCCACATCAAAATTTCCATGAAATTTCCATTTCCATACTTTTGAAGCTACAAAATTTTAGTCAAAATCCAAATTTATAACCTTGGCTTCAGATCCTGAAAAAATTGTTGCCCTGATGACAATGAAAATTTATGTTAAATTTGATATTTGTTAGTCACTAGACTCACTACGATATATTGACCTGGAATTTACTTGACTTGTTCTGATTCGGATGATGGTTTCTTCAGGTACGCAGCAATCTTGGGCTCCTCACATGCTGATAGAATCAGTTTGAAACCAGTAAAGCTTTTAACCATATGTTCATCCAAAGATTGCACAAATATAACAATTTTAATTGGCTGAGTATGAACTTTATTGGTTATATTTTTAAGGTTTCCTTGTATTGATGTTTACTTTGGTAAATCAACTCTGAAGCTTGCTTATTTATGGAGTAATATTAGCTTTTATCATCCAAAAGATCTGGTAGCCTATATCATATTGAGGTGTTACTGAATGTTCCTCGAATGTGCTGTCTAAACTGACTCCCTCTGTTCATTATGCAAGGAATTATGAATAATATCATGTATGGATTGTTTAACTACAATTTCACAAATATTGATATCACAATTTAAAGAGGATCTAATACACTTATGGATTTTTTAAATGCCCATGGATATAAGTTTATTGATAAAATAGGGTATTAAAGATTTCAAAAATGTTGCTGCGGAAATATAAAAGTCATCTTAGGGCTTTCATATTACAGCATTTTGTTGAACGTTGGGATTTGTGGGGTAGCAGGGAAAAAACTGAAAACATTTTTGTACTCAAATAGGTTTTTAAATTTTTCATAGATACATATTAATATTCTAAACAAGAGAGCACAAAACACCATATGAAGCAACCTCAAGAAAATTTCACATAGCTTCCTAAACAATATTCAAATCAAGCTAGGAGCATCTTGAAACTTCCTTTTTCCTTATTGGGGAAAGAAGTTACTGAATTTTAATCAAGGGTTGCTAGCTGCTTCGAAAAGTGAATTAAACCATCCTCATTTGGATCATTTTGGTTTTTTCCTCTGGTTTGCAAGATGAGATTAAAAGTAAAATTTGAATTAGCATGGGCTATAGGCTGCAATGAAGTAGGGGAAATTGGACTGAGCAAAAATAAAGGGAAAGAAGTTGATTCATATAACTGGATTAGGGATCCTGGTTTATTCTAAAGTGTTTGAGGATGAAAATGAGAATTTAAGGCCTGCTGGCTCCTTTAAAAATATGTACTACAAATGGGTGAAGCCCATTTTGAAAGGTGAATTTAATGAAGATAGATATCTTACAATGAGCTTGTTTGTGAAGCAAGGGGGAGCTACTTCAAAAACGTTGATTGGATTTGCCTTGCTGTTGTCTCCCTCACCCTTCTTCTGGAGTTTGAGAGGATTTTTAAAGCTAGGGAAGCAAAAATAAAAGTTCTGCTGATAAATTGGCAGAAAATTATCTGTTTCATTGCAAGGGGTGTTCAAAATAGAAAAGCTAAAAAAGGCAAACATTCAGTGTGAACTTGAGTTTGAGGTTTTTTGAGAACTCCCACAGAAGGATCTACCAGTGGTGAATTTTTTTCTTCCTTTTTTGAAGAATTTTTATCAGACAATTGAAGAATTCTCTACTGTGATGGTCTTCCTCTTTGATTTTGTCCGCCTCCCTCCTGCGCACAGACGTTGCTCCGCTGCTGCCTGAACAGTGCTACAATGCTGATGATCTTAAAAACACTACCCTTGTGATAGTTCTCTGCTTCGACTTTTACCACCTCCCTCCACCGAGCTCGCGACCATGCCAGCTCTCTCCTTGATCTCTAAACTAAATTTTCTTTCTCAACTTGTCTCCCTTTGTCCTCTCACTTGCAGTAAACTTCCACTCATCTCCCAGGTTTGCAAAAACCCTGACTCTCGCCCTGAATCCTTCGTCTTCTCCACCCCCTTTGCTGAACCTTAAATTCATACACAGGAAAAAATGACCTTTTCCCCAACACCTTTTGACATACCCTGAAAACCCATTATCTTGCTCACTGAAACCTATACCCTTTCCTTCTTTTTCTGACCTAGATATCGCCATGTATTCTTCAGTCAAGATAGACAGAGAAGTGTTCTTGTTTGAATGGCCCCTGCAACATGAGCGCTTAAAATTATGGAGCATGCTGGAATAAGTTTTCTCACTGTGTTCTGTTAGATAATGAGATTCAGTGGACACAGGAACAATTATCAGCATTTTGGACGCAAAATACTGAATTTCCTTGGATAAAGCAAAAGAATTTTTCCGAAGGATCATTGATTATCAGATTTGTGTCAAATTATTTTGGCAGGATGGTTGTTGTTGAGAAATTGTTATATTCTGGGGGCAGATTTTCTTTTAGAATTCCAGAGGGTAAGGAAGCATCAAGCTGGTGGATCTTTTGTAATTCGTTGAAAGGGGATTAAGGTAAAAGACAGCAGAGAAATCAGAAAGCTTTGGGTTGGTTGTGCAAATAGTGAGGTTCCATAGACATAGAGGAGCAAAAAGTAAATAGTCTTGTGTATAATGGGCCACCAAATGAGCCTAGTTATGTAGAGATGGTGAAGAAAGGAACTGCAGTTAATCAGATATGGGGAAAATCCGGCAGGTCTAGTCTGAATTTTCAGAAAGGCAAACCCATGAATATGGAAAGAACAGAGTTGTGGAGAGAGACCCTCAGACATTAATTAGGACTAATCCTCATTCAAACTTTAAAAAAGTTTTGCCTGCTACTATTATTGGAATGAAGCCTGGGCCAAAGATTGCGGAAGTGGACAAGAAGCTGTATGATGCTTGACTTGGGCTTGAGAGCCATGATTTGAAGCTTGTTTTTCCGGTAGGCCCAAGAGATTTTAAATGGGTTGGGTATGCGAGTCTAGCTTGGGTGGAAAGGGAGAAGTTCATTTCAAATAGATACTCAGAATTGAATGGGGAATCTTACTCCACAAAGGTACCAGTTAAGGAGAATAGGGAAGTGGAGATGTCAGTGTTCGCTAAAGGGGAGGAAGATCCAGTGAAGATGGATAAGTGCAATCCTTCAACCAGTTTGGTAGAGCCACAGATAGTGTTGTAAGAAAGGAATGAAAAATTGACACAGCAGAAGGATGATTGTTCCCATTCAAAAATTGGCTGTACTTAAGGGGAAGAGATTAGTGAAGATGAGGTGAACTCAAATTCAGGAGATGACCTGAGTAGCTTCTGCGATTTTGACAACAGCTTGCTAGTTGACCAGCTGAGAGGTGAGCTAGATATGGAAGAAGAAGACAAATGGGCAGAACCTTCAAGAGATCATTTTTTTTTTATATAAAAGGGAGGGAGAAATACTACAGATTGAGATTCCTTTACATGGAAGTCAGCTTATAGGAGAAGAGAAATCTCTAATGTTTTTTGACACTGGGCAAGGGCTAGAAGATTCTGCTAAGCGCAACTCAGATCAAAATACGGCTTTGTTTGAAGGGGATCTTTTTCCCTTGTTCCTGAGCCTATTCCTAATAAGGTGGACGTCGCTGCGATTCCTTCTGATATTGGGAAAGGTAATGATGAAGAGACGGCAATTCCTTTGGATGATCTGAATTCTTTGGAAGCTGGAAAAAGTTTTTGTCCTCCTCCTGTTCAGTCCTTTTCTCCTTTTAATGCTTTATGCCATAAAGAGGGATTTGCTGAGGGTAGTGCCTTTTATAATGGCTTAGGGAATAGTGAGAGGGACTATAAAGGCCCAAGCAAACTTCTGAACAACATGTGCTTGAAATTAGTGAGTCCCATGGAGTTGAGGTTCAATTTGGGGATGAGTCCTAAAATGTATGAGCGGAAAAAAAAGAAGGTGCAAAAAGAATTAAAGAATTTGGTTCTTCCATCAATTATGGGGGCAGTAAGGGTACTGGTAAAGGAGGCAAACATGTTAGGTTATGAGATTAGAAGTTGGAATGTTAGGGGCCTAGGGGTTGTTAGGAAGAGGAGTTTGGTTAGGGAGGTTTTGCTTAGGAATTCTCCCGATATTGTGTTAATCTAGGAGACTAAGCTTGACTTAGTCGATGGAGAGGTTGTTAGAGGGATTTTGGAAGGATGTAATAAGGATTGGGTTTATGTACCCTCCAGGGGGTCTGCAGGAGGCATACTCGTGTTGTGGGATACTTGTTCTATTACCCGAGTGGATACTCTAATGGGATTTTTTTTTTCTCTCTCTATCCGACTAGAAGATAGAGACAAGGGTCAATGGTGGGTTTTCTCTATGTATGGCCTTCTAGACTGGCTTTTAGGGGTTCTTTTGGGACGAGCTTTATTTTGTCTTAAACTTTTGTTTGCCTAAGTGGATTATATGTGGTAATTTCAATGCAGTGAGGTTCCCACGGGAGAAGTGCCTATATAGATTTTTATCTTCAAAGTCCGGTCCAACATCCCGAGATAGCTTTATGTTGGGATCCATAGGAGTATCAACCGGTCTTGCTCCCAATATACTAGATTACTTAGCAAGTCCAGGTTATAATTTTGCTATGATATATTTGTTATACTGTACAATCTCTGTTAAGCCCCTGTTTTTGGCGCATGACCAACTGTGTCTCCATCTAAAATCCAATGTAGTCACTAGACCTAGACAAGAATTTGTTTTACAAATTGTTATTCGGAAACACGTTAAAAGCCAATTAAGAGTGAACATTTGTTGAAAACACAAGACATACATATATATTTCATAAGCAACTAAAAACGTTTTTCATTCAGTGACAAGATCTTTACATATGGCCATACTTTACATACAACATTTTTCACACTCCTCAGTCTACATGCATAACCGCAAAAAAAAAAAAAAAAAAAAAAAAAAAAAAAAAGGAAAAAAGAAAAAGAGAACTGCATAGTTCACACTTAGTATCCTTATTGTCTTCCTGTAAACCTGTAATACATGTCAAAAATGGTAGTATCTTGGACAACTTGAAAAGTGGAGCTCTCCTTCAGTTTGAACCTGAAATTATCAAGGAATTGGGTGTGCAACCACAAACTTAGTAGACATTCTTAATACCCCATTATTCAAATAAGGATTTCAATACTTAACATAGGATTTCTTACATACATGCATAATCATAACATGCATGAACACATTCTTTATTTAAAGTGATATGCATGGACACACTCTTTATTCAAAGCAAACTGTTCATCTAAAGTTACCATGCAAAACATCCAAATAGCACTTACACATTTTTTTTTTCAACATAGCAGTGCTGTCCCAACTAAGTGCACAATTTTTCTCTCAAACAAGTGCCAAATTCCAGCTTGGCCAACTACCACTTAATGCGGAAATACCAACAAGTGCCAAATTCCTGCTTGACCAACCACTGCTTAACACAGAAATACCCTCCAGAGGTTTAGGACCTTTCACCCAAGGGAGACACAATCCCTACTTGCTCAATTCCACAATATCACAGCCACAAGAACACATGGTGCCGTCTGGTTCACACAATAACAATTCAACGTATGCATACACAAGCTTTGACATAGCAAGCAAAACCATCATCCTTACAAGGTGAATATTTATCACATGAAAATTTCCCAACTAAACAAGATATGCGACTATGATAACCAAAGAAAACATATATGCATTATGCAGTCATATCAAGTAATTAGAGATAACAAACTTAAATCCTCCTCATTATGATTCAACTATATGCAAGTTTCTACCCTTATTTCCTTGAATACTCAAAATCCCTAGGTGAATAAATGAAAAATTTTCAGCTTCTTCTAGCTTAGTAAAGTCTACCTGATTTTCTCTGAATTTCCCTGATTTTCTGCAGAGTTATCTCTCCCTTTCTCTCCCCTTCTCCCTCTCTAGAACTAGGGTTTTCAGCAAGAGTTTGTGGTATCTTTTTCTTAGTTCAGGCTGTTCTGCAGGGCTGGAAAGATCAAGACAGCAGCTGGACACATGGCAGGACCGTAGCAGCTGGCGGCAACTGGGGTCCTGCGGTGCTGACATTTGTGTGCTAGGTGTCTGCTGCTGGTTTTTCAGTGTTGTCAGGTGGCTGCTGCTGGTTTGTAGTGCTGCCAGGGTTCACACCTGGTTTCAGCATGGCCCATATTTTTTGTCCCCCTCTTTCTTCTCCAACTGTTATGCTACTTATTCTTTAGCATGACCCTCATAATTTGCTTTCATTTAAGCCCCTCCTACCACTAATAATTCAAATAGATTTCCAATATCAGTTAACATAACTCATATAAAAAAATAACATGGCTAGTATGACTTTGTTTATTGCAAAACAAAGCAAGTCATTCTAATTTATCAAAGTAGTTTAAATTTACCGTGGCCTAAGGGTATGGTTATTACAATCTCAATAACAGGAAAGTAACGCAAAGTACCCAGGTCCTTGATTTGAATTTTTTTAGGAAGCCACTGCTTGACATCTGTAATCCACTTTGGTCATTGCCACTGATGATGATGCCATCAACATGAACTATAGAAGCACCCCACTTGTCTTGTTTTGGCGAACATGATTAGAGTACCGCCGAATGAAACCAAATAGAAAGACCACTTCACTAAATTTTTCAAACTAGGCTTGAGGAGACTGCGTAAGACCATCAATGGCCTTATGCAACCTACAAACCTTACCATCATCCCCCTCAGCAACATACCCAGGAGGTTGCTCCATGTATACCTCTTCATATAGATCTCCATACAAGAATGCATCATTCACATACAATTGGTATAAGGGCAACCAAAATTAATTGCCAACGAGATTAATACACTAATAGAATTGAGTCTAGCAATAGGAGAGAAGGTCTCAAAATAAACAATACCATATGTTTGAGTGTGCCCCTTGGCAATCAATCGAGCCTTAAGCCATTCAATAGAGATGTCAAGAAGGTATTCGATGGTGTAGACCCAATGACACCTAAATAACTCCTTACCAAGAGGAAGATCCACCAAATCCCTTGTCTCCTGAGTGGTCTAGGAATCCAATTCTACATCCATTGCATGTTTTCCATGCAGGGTTAGTGAGTGCTTCAACATGTGACGAAGGGATAGAGATAGAGGTCACTGACAAGGCAAAAGAATGCATAACACTAGGAAGGTGTTGAATTGAAACAAAACGAGTGATAGGATAGTCAATTAATGATTGTTGAGTGCATGTTCAAGAACCTTTCCTTTTTGCAATTGTCAAATCCAAATCACATTGAGATGGATCTCTAGAACTAGTAGTTGAAACAATGGAGGGCCGAAGAGATGACTACATAGTGGTAGCGATGTTTGTGCCAATTTTCTGTCATTCATAGACCCTCAATTGTTTATCTAGGTCATGAATTGATGTATTTGGAGGAGGATCAAGATTTTTATTTAGAGGGATAAGGGTAGGGATTGGAGGATCAATACACAAGGGGAGCTAGAAATCATTGATGGATTCAAAATGTATTTATCCAACAAGGAACCAGCACTAGAGAAAAAAGCGTCCCCTAAAAAAAAGGGTGACATTTGCACTAACATACTTCTTGTAAGTGTGGGGATCATAACATCTATATCCTTTTTGAGTTCTTGAGCGGCAAACAAAACACATTTAACAGCACGAGGAGAGAATTTGTATTGACTTGTATGTGGAACATGAACAAAACGTGTGCACCCAAAGACATGAGGCCCAACAGAGAACATGGATTTTTTTTGGATACATAATAGAAAAGGGAATTTGTCCCCTAAGAACATTGGAAAGCATCCTATAAGCATAAAACAAGTTGTAAGAAGAGCATTGGTCTAAAGGATTTTAGGAACATGCATATGAAAGAGTAAATACTGTGCTATGTCAAGTAAAGTCCATTTTTTCATTTAGCTACTCCGTTTTTTCGAGGGGTTTGTACACATGATGTTTGATGAATAATTCCTTTGGTTAAGCAAAAAGTCGGAAGCTCATTTTGAACAAATTCAAGAGCATTATTAGATCAAAAAATTGGAATACTAATGCCAAACTGGGATTTTGTTTCCTCTTAGAATTGAGTAAATACATTAAGAAATTCAGGCCTGTCTTTGATCTTTTAATAGATAGGTCTAGGTCATATGTGAAAAATCATCCAGAAAAGACACAAATATTGATGAATAGTCAAATTCTTGACTCTGCATGGACCCCAAATATTTGAATAATTAAGAGAAAACTATTATTTACTATGAAACTCAACTCTAGATGGAAAAGTTATCCTAGTATGTTTTCTTTATTGACGCGTAGAACACTCAAAACAGGAAATTGAATTGAACATAGGAAAAACTTAATGCAATTTTTCAAATGATGGATGACCCAAATGAGCATGCCATTGATCCAGAGAAATGCCTTTGGTAGAAATTGAAGAAGCTGTATGACAAGAATTGTATCAACCACCATGACCATCGAAATAGTATAGACCATCCTTCTCAAGCCCTCCACCAATCCTCTTCTTTGTCTTGAGATCCTGGATGACACAATGAGAAGGAAAGAAGGTCGCAAAACAAAATTGTGATTTAGTTAGTTAATTGATTTAGTTAGGCACATATAACACAAAAGAAAGAGGAATAGAAGGAACTGAAAGAATATTGCTGCAACTACAGATTGGAGTAATTGAACCATTGAATAGAATAACCTGGGAGTGTAAAGCAGTGGATTTTATGGACTGAAATAAATTAAGACTACCTGTCATATGGGAGGAGGCACAAAAGTCAATAACCCATGGTGAGGAGGATGACGAGGCAAGAAGCCTGGTTGTACTTGAATAAGCCACAGTAGCACTAGATGTAGAAGACTAGGTTTGAAGTTGTTGAACCATGTGGAGAAGATTGTTATACTCTTCTCAGAACACAGTAGATGATGTCAACTTCCTAGTGGAGTGGCCGGGTGTGCTAGAAGTGTCAATTGAGGAGTCACCCTTGGCAAGAGACTTATTGGCCCAAGAAGGTTTCTATAGAGATCCTAACATCAATTAATAGTATGATTGTCCTTGCCAGTGTATGCAAATGCGAGAATTGCCACAACGAACTCCTTGTCCTGATACACTACTTTTTCTACGACTACTATCCAAACCTTGTCAGCGTCCTCTTAACACTTCCTCGACTACTGTTGAACGTACTGCTAGCCATGGCTGAATTATCATGTGAAGAAGCCTAAGAAGAAGATTGAGAGTCATCTTTGGTGATCCTTTGGATTCTATCATATGTTTCATTCATAGATGGAATGGATTTACTGGCAAGAATCTGATTGTGGATGGGTTGAAGCTTTAGACTCAACCCAGCTAAAAACCTGGTAGCCAAGCACTCTGCCCGTTGTCTCTTAATCATCTCAAAGTCGAAACTTATTGGTTGATAAATGTTGAGTTCCTCCCACATACCCCTTACAATGATATAATACTCACTAATAGGTTTACTTGCTTGGTCATTGTTAGATTACCACTTTACTGAAATGCTTAAGCTTTTAGGTTGTGGCCCAACAATGTATATCAAGTTTTAACACCCCCCACACGTGCAGCCCAACAGCACATGGAGAGAGATAAACACACAGTAAATACACACATTATAGGAAATACAATAATTTTTTTTAGACACCACACAATAAATGCGCCAACAAGACTATAACCCAGGACCTCTTGGTAACCAGCTCTGGTACCATGTTAGATTACCACTTTACCTAAAAACTTAAGCTGTTAGGTTGTGGCCCAACAATGCATATCAAGCTTTAACAGTCATATTTGTAAAAAAAACTTCTCTTATAGGTAAAAAACACAAGTTTGATTTTAATCTTGTGAGAAACTTTCACATAGATCATCCTATACAACTTTCACTGTTCAATGAGACATCACGTTCACAAAAATTTGTGGCTCCATGCTATCTACAACCACACAAGAAATATGTCATTCTCTTTCATCGAATCTTCATAATCCTTGGATTCTGGAGATGGAGGAGAATGCATCAAATATTTGGACTGTCCTTTGGTGTTAATATACACACATACTTCCGAAGACCATAACAGGTAGTTGGAGGATCCAACCAATTTTAATGGCTTTGATCTGTACATTAATAGTATCAGTCGAAGCTCTCTGTATAGAGGCCATCAAAACCACCCCCAATATGCTACAATAAGTGCACACCAGTGATTGAAATGAACAACACAAACAATGCGAAATCAGGCAGCACACACAAGAATGCTGGTTTAGCTATGGAACATAAGTTACAACATCCTATGAGGAATCACTTTAGCATACGGAAGTGGGCGGTATGATGGCTGGCAGAAACTAGAACTGAGTGCCATCAAGAATGGGAAATAAAATCTTTGAACACCAATAAAAAATTCCAGAAACTGATATAAGATTGAAGCAATCAATCATGAACATACAGATACAGCATCATCATACTACTACCAACCAGCGAATAGCGACACAGCAACAGAAGGTACCAGAAACAGAGTTTCACACAGCAACAGCAGACACTAGACACAGTATAACTTTACATCAGAAAATCACCATGAACACACACAGCATCCTGGCAGGGATGCTGCACAGGAAAACCAAGATGAAAAGTGAACTTAAACGACCCTCAAACCAACAAGAAAAATCAGATTTGAGAGCTGATTAGGGGAAGAAAATAAAGAAAACGAAAAACAGTGTGCCAAGGGAAAACAAAACTCAGAAAAATCAGATTTTGAGGAGATTAATGCTCATACCATGTTGTTAAGTTAGAGAGAGAGGCGAGAAGAAGAAAAGAAGAAAAGACAAGAAAAGAAGAAGAAAGAAAGGGAAAGGAGGAGGAGGCGGCAGTTTCCTGGTGTTCAGCTCCAGGTCTGCCCTTTTATATATTTATAATAAAAAAGTTTGAAAGACAAAAATACCCCTACTTACACCACATAATTACTAAAATAGCCTATCTCTTCTAACAATTGTAAACAACATACACCATGGAATCTCATTTTGGATACTCCTAGTAAGTTCATCCATCACTAGATAAAAAAGATGAGGGCTCAAAGCAAATCCTTGATGTACACCTATTGTGATTGGAAATTCCCTAGCCTCTCCACCTAGAGTCGTGATGCTAGTCATTACTTCATCGTACATATCCTTAATGACGTTAGTATACCTACTACACACTTTTTTTTTTCTTTTTCTTGTCTTTTCTCTAGAACCCACCATAGAACTTCCCTAGGTACCTATCATCATGGTCTTAAATTTTCACGAAATTTTCATTGGAATTTCTGCTTTCCATCACCCTCGAAATCAAAATGGCAGTCGATTTCCATCGAAATTCTCAACAAATCATCCCAAATTTATCGAAATCTTGAAATTTTAGCAAAAATTTGTTGAAATTTGAACTATGCAACGAAATTTCCTCGAAATTCAAATGAGGAATTTAGGAGTCAAATGAAATTTCTCTTTTAATTTATTTTATTTATATTTATTGAAACAAATGATTATTACAAGTGCTTTTGAAATTATATGAAAAAATAAACTTACAACAACATTTTATTTGATGCACATATTATATTACAACTTCTCCACCTTATACACTGGATAGATGTATTTACTTATAATATATTAGTCCTAAAAATTACATTATTATGTATATTAATAGCACTTGTAGATTTTGATACCTTGGATCTATTATGCAAGTTGAAGGAGAAATTGAAGATGATGTAATGCATAGAGTTAAAGCAAGTTGGGTAAAAGGGAGAAGTGCTTCAAGTGTGCTCTGTGATCGTAGAATACCCTTAAAATTGAAAGGGAAGTTTTATAGGATAGCTATAAGACCAGCTATGCTATATGGATCAGAATGTTGGGCGACGAAGAAACATAATATCCAAAAAGTAAAAGTTGCTGAGATGAGAATACTTAGATGGATGAGTGGTATAATATTAAAAAGATAAATTAAGGAATGAACATATTCACGGTTAGTTAGGTGTAGCTCCTATAAAAGATAAGATAAGAGAGGGATGACTTAGATGGTATGGACACTTGCAACATAGGCCACATAGTGCACCAGTGAGGAAGAGTGAGTTAGTTACTGTGGGGGGTAGTAGAAGGAGTAGGGGTAGACCTAAAATAACTTGGGAGGAGATAGTGAGTAAGAATTTAATATCCTTGAATCTGTCAAAAGAAATGGTCCATGATCGCATAAATTGGCGGAAAAGGGTTCATATAGCCGACACCACCTAGTGGGACTTAAGGCTTGGTTTTGTCGTTGTTGTTGTATCTGACAAATATGTTTGACGCACATATTATATTACAACTTCTCCACCTTACACTGCATAGTTGTATTTATTTATAATATATTAGTCCTAAAACTTACATTATTATGTCTATTAATCATTTTTAAAGTTTCATAGAAGAATTCCATGTTACTACCGTTTCCATTATTTTTTCAAATCGAAATCGAAATTGACATCGAAATCGAAATTTCTGTCGAAATTTCCGTACTTTTGGAGCTTTGAAATTTGAGTCGAAATCGAAATTTAAGACCTTGCCTATCATACACTTTATTTTCCCTAAACATTTCGATTAATCTTCTTAAAAGATAGATAGCTTTTGTAGTAAATCCATGGTCTTAAATTTCCACAAAATTGTACGAAATTTTTTATTTCCATCACCCACAAAATCGAAATGGCAGTCAATTTCCGTCTTGCATAATTTCTGTCGAAATCTCAACGAATCATCTGAAATTTATCGAAATCTCGAAATTTTAGAGAAACTTGTTGAAATTTTAATTATAGAATGAAATTTCCTCGAAATTCAAATGAGAGATTTAGGAGTGAAGTGAAATTTCTCTCTTAATTTATTTTTTTGAAACAAAAGATTATTACAAGTTCTTTTGAATTATATGAAAAAATAAGCTTACAGCAACATTTTATTTAACTATTCATGTCTAAATTATCATTAGTTATATAATAAATAATATTTAAATGATTTATGAATTTCATTTTTATTAACTGAATGTGTTTAATGTACATTATTTTACAAATATGTTCAATACACATAGTGTATTACAAATTTTCCACCTCATACACAACATAGATGTATTTAATTTGTAATATATTAGTCCTAAAGCTTATATTATTATGTTTGTTATCCATTTCTAAAATTTCACAAAACAATTCCATGCTTTACTACTGATTTTCCTTATTTTTCCAAATCGAAATCGAAATTGACATTGAAATCGAAATCTAAATCGAAATTTCAATCGAAATTTTTGTACTTTTGGAGCTTTGAAATTTGAGTTGAAATTGAAATTTAAGACCTCGAGTAGATCTTAGGCATAAAACCAAATTGATTTTTTAAGACCCTCGTTTCTAACCTTAATCATTATTCAACTAGCCTTTCACATAGTTTCATTGTAAGACTCATAAATTTAATTCCACGATAGTTGTTACAATTTTGAATATCTCCTTTATTTTGGTATATAGGTATTAAAATGCTTTTCATTCCATTCGTTTGGCATTTTCTTGGTTTTGCAATTGTTTTAAATAAATTAGTTAACCATATAATTCCATTATCACCTAGGCATTTCCAAACTTCAATTGGGATGTTGTTCAATCCTATAGCTTTTCCATTTTTCATTTTTTTAATGCAAACTTAACTTCATTTACTCTAATTGCTAATATTTTTTAGCTTTTTTCTTATTTTCCAATTCTACTTTTAAGTCTCCTACTTGGTTTTCATTAAATGGCTTACTAAGGTAACGTTAACATCTTTATTTTATGTTTTCTTCCTTAACCAAGACCGTATAATCCTCACTTTTTATCCATTTTATATTTCCTAGGACATTGCTCTTATTTTTCTAGCTCTAGCAAGTTTAAACATGTCTCTTTCCCCTTCTTTTGTATCTACTCTAGCATATAAATTATTGTATGATCTATGTTTAGCTTCAATTAATGATTTTTTTTTTTTTTGCATCTTTTCTTGCCTTTTTATACTTTTCAAAGTTTTCCATGTTTCTACATTTTTCCTATTTTTTTTTATACCAAATTCTTGTCTTTATAGCTTTTTGGACACCTTGATTCCACTACCAACTTTCTTTACTATCCGAGAATCTTCCTCTTGATTCACCTAAAATCTCTTTTGCTATCTTTTCAAGAGAGCTAGCTATCCTATTCTAAAGATTGTTTGTGTCTACACCATCCTTTATTGTCCAGTCACCATCTTTGATAATTTTATCTTTAAATTTTACTATATTTTTTTCCCGTTTAAGATCCACCACCTAGTTCTCTTGCATTGATTTATATTATCCTTTCTCTTCCATTTTTTAATGCAAATATCCAACACTAAGTAAAGCTTTCACTTGGAATAACTTTACATTTCTTACATGATAAACGATCCACCATCCTAGTTAAGAAAAAAAACTATTTGACTTCTGTTTGGTCCACTCTTGAATGTTATTGAGTGTTCTTCTCTCTTCTTAAAACAGTTATTCATTATAATAACATCATATGACATGGCGAAATCTAATATCATATTCCTAGACTCATTTTTATCTCCATGTCCATGTCGTGATTGTCGTCCTTCTATCCTCTCTTTACTTTTATTATTCTTTCCAATGTGTCCATTCAAATAAGCTCCTATGAATCTTTTCTCAATCCCTGATATCTCTTGTATAATAATATTTATATCTTTCCAAAATTGTCTCTTAAGGTTTTTTCTTAAGCCTATTTGAATAGCATAAGCACTAATGACATTTATAATCTCTTGGCCTAAGACCAAATTGATTTTTATGATTCTGTACCCTACTTTTTTGACATCTAGAACACTATCTATTAGGTCTTTGTCTATAATGATTCCTACCCCATTTTTATGTTTTTCTTTTCCAGTGTACCAAAGTTTAAATTTTGATTTTTCGATTTCTCTAGCTTTCTCCGCTACCCACTTAGTTTCTTTAGGCATATTATATTAATTTTTCTTCTAATCATTATGTCCACTATATCCATGCTTTTACCCAAAAGTGCACCTATATTCCAAGCTGCTAATCTAATCCTAGTCTCATGAACTAACTTTTTTAGCCACCAACGTTTAGAATGATATGGGAACCCTCACATATTTGACAATGTACCGGCCGCTGACATGGTGCGTCACTTCGGGGCGACGACCTAGCCCACCCTTATCCACTTTTTGCTACACCCAAGCGGTAGAATTGCAATTTGTTGCTTATAGGGGGTGTCTTAAGAAATAATTAGTATAGATTCATATCACACAAATCTGACAAGTTTTACATTGGCTGGCAGCTGCCTAATGCAACCAAGGTCTTAAATTTCGATTTCAATTCAAGTTTTGAAGCTCCAATAAAACGGAAATTTTGATGGAAATTTTGATTTCGATGTTAATTTCAATTTTGATTTGAAAAAATAATGGAAATTAGTAGTAAAGCATGGAATTCTTTATGAAACTTTAGAAATGGTTAACAAACATAATGATATAAGTTTTAGGACTAATATATTACAAATTAAATACATCTATATTTTGTATGAGGTGGAAAATTTGTAAAATAGTATGTGTATCAAACATATTTGTAAGATAATGTGCACTAAACATATTCAGTTAATACAAATGAAATTCATAAATCATTTAAATATTATTCATTATACAAATAATAATAATTTAGACATGAATGGTTAATAAAATGTTATTGTAAGTTTATTTTTTCATATAATTTCAAAAGCACTTATAATAATCTTTTGTTTCGATAAAATAAATAAAATAAATTAAGAGAGAAATTTATCTTCACTCCTAAATCTCTCATTTGAATTACGACAAAATTTCATTGTATAATTAAAATTTTGACAAGTTTTGCTAAAATTTCGAGATTTCAATAAATTTCAGATGATTTGTTGAGATTTCAATGGAAATTATTTAAGATGGAAATCAACTGCCTATTTCGATTTTGGGGTGACGGAAATCGAAAATTTCAATGGAAATTTCGACAATTTCATGGAAATTTAAGACCATGAATGCAACTCTCTTTTAAAATTTTGACAAGTTTAGCTAAAATTTTGGGATTTTGATAAATTTCGGATGATTTGTTGAAAGTCCAACAGAAACTCTGCAAGATGGAAATCGACTGCCATTTTGATTTCGATGGTGTTGGAATTTGGAAAATAGAAATTTCAAAAGAAATTTGACAATTTTTTGGAAATTTAGGACCATGCCTACACCACTAGAGGGGATTCCTAAGAAGGATTTATAAGTTCAAGATCTTATGCCTCTTAAACATATTGTATAATTAAAATTTCGACAAGCTTTGCTAAAATTTCGAGATTTCAATAAATTTCAGATGATTCGTTGAGATTTCAATGGAAATTATGTAAGATGGAAATCAACTGCTATTTCGATTTCGAGGGTGACGGAAATCGAAAATTTCGATGGAAATTTCGACAATTTCATGGAAATTTAAGACCATAAATGCAGCTCTCTTTTAAAATTTTGACAAGTTTAGCTAAAATTTTGGGATTTTGATAAATTTCGGATGTTTTGTTGAAAGTTCAACGGAAACTCTACAAGATGGAAATCGATTGCCATTTTGATTTCGATTGTGTTGGAATTTGGAAAATAGAAATTTCAAAAGAAATTTTGACAATTTTTTGGAAATTTAGGACCATGCCTACACCACTAGAGGGGATTCCTAAGAAGGATTTATAAGTTCAAGATCTTATGCCTCTTAAACATATTGTATAATTAAAATTTTGACAAGTTTTGCTAAAATTTCGAGATTTCAATAAATTTCAGATGATTCGTTGAGATTTCAATGGAAATTATGTAAGATGGAAATCAACTGCTATTTCGATTTCGAGGGTGACGGAAATTGAAAATTTCGACGGAAATTTTGACAATTTCATGGAAATTTAAGACAATGAATGCAGCTCTCTTTTAAAATTTTGACAAGTTTAGTTAAAATTTTGGGATTTTGATAAATTTCGGATGATTTGTTGAAAGTCCAACGGAAACTCTACAAGATGGAAATCAATTGCCATTTTGATTTCGATTGTGTTGGAATTTGGAAAATAGAAATTTCAAAAGAAATTTTGACAATTTTTTGGAAATTTAGGGCCATGCCTACACCACTAGAGGGGATTCCTAAGAAGGATTTATAAGTTCAAGATCTTATGCCTCTTAAACATGTGTGATGGAGGAAATGAAGTGCGCTTTGATGTGTCACGTCCCTAGTTTTTGGCACATGACCGGCCATGACTCCATCTAAAATCCAATGGGGTCGCTAGGCCTAGGCAAGAATTTGTTTTACAAATCATCATTTGGAACAAAGTTAAAAGCCAGTTAAGAGTGAACATTTGTTGAAAACACATGACATATATTTCATAAGCAACTAAAAACGTTTTTCATTCAGTAACAAGCTCTTTACATTGGGCTGCACTTTACATACAACATTTTTCTCATTCCCTAGTCTACATACATAACCGCCAAAACTGAACACATGCTTAGTATCCTTATTGTCTTCCTGCCAACCTACAATACATGTCAAAATGGTAGTATCTTGGAGAACCTAACAAGTGGAGCTCTCCTTCAGTTTGAACCTGAAATTATTAAGGAATAGGGTGAGCAACCACGAGCTCAGTAGACATTCTTAAATCCCCCTTATTCTAATAAGGATTTCAATATTTAATACAGGGTTTCTTACATGTATGCATGATCATAAGGTGCATGAACACACTCTTTATTCAAAACAATATGCATGAACACACTCTTTATTCTAGGCAATCTATTCATCTAAAGTGACCATCACAAAATATCCAAGCAGCATGCATTTACACAATTTTTTCCCAACATAGCAGTGCTATCCCAACTAAGAGCACATTTTATCTCAAACAAGTGCCAAATTATAGCTTTGCCGACCACCGTTTAATGCGTAAATGCTAATAAGTGGCAAATTCTAGCTTGGCCAACCACCGCTTAATGCGGAAATACTAAAATGTGCTAAATTCCAGCTTGGCTAACCACGCTTAATGCGGAAATACCCTCTGGAGGTTTAGGGCCTTTCACCCAAGGGAGGCACAATCCCTACTTACTCACATTCCACAATTTCAGAGCCACGTTAACACATGGTGCCATCTATTTCACACAGTATCAATTCAACGTATGCAAACACAAGCTTTGACATAGCAAGTAAAACCATCATCCTTACATGATGAATATCTTTCACATGAAAATTTCCCAACTAAACAAGATATGCAACGATGATAACCAAGAAAACATATATGCATTATGCAGCCGTATCAAGCAATTAGAGATAACAAGCTTAAATCTTCCTTATTAGGTTCAACTTTGCAAGTTTCTACGCTTGTTTCCTTTGGATGCCCAAAATCCCTAGGTGAATAAATGAAAATTAAGAACACCTACCTTGATTTTCAGCTTCTTCAACTTAGTCTAAGTTTCCCTCTGAATTTTGTCTATTTTCTCTTGATTTTCTCTGAATTTCCATGATTTTATGCAGAGTTATCTCTCCCTTTCTCTCCCACCTCTCTCTCTAGAACTAGAGTTTTCAGCAAGAGTTTGTGGTATTCTTTTCTTTGTTCAGGCTGCTCTGCAGGGCTGGAAATGTCAAGACTGCAGCTGGACACATGGCAGGACCATAGCAGCTGGTGGCAACACAGGTCCTGCACTGCTGACATATGTGCACTTGGTGTCTGCTGCTGGTTTGTGGTGCTGCCAGGCGTCACACCTGGTTTCAGCATGCCCCATTTTATTTTATTTTTATTTTTATTCCCTCTCTCTGCCCCAACTCTTATGCTATTTATGTCTTACCCTCTTAATTTGCTTTCATCTAAGCCCCTCCTACCACTAATAAGTCAAATGGAATTTCCAGTATTAGTTAACACAGCTCAAATAAAGGAGTAACATGGCTAGTATGAATTTGTTTTTGCAAAACAAAGCAAATAATGCTAATTTATCAAAGTAGTTTAAATTTACTGCAGCCTAAGGGGTATGGTTATCACATGATGGGGGTAAAAAAAAGTAAAGAAGGGTCAGGGAGTTAGCAAACTTGAAGTGCTCGGTGAATTATGACAGAAAGGGACTGAAAAAGGGTTTTATTGGTTAATTGTATTTATTTATTATTTATTTTTATTTGAGGTCATCCTGCCCCCTTAGGATGTAACTTCTCTTTCTCAATCTCACATGCCTCTTTTGTTTATAAAAAAAGAAGAAGATTAGTTTAGTTTCAATGCCGAGATTTAAGTGTTGTTAGGGTTAAGTTACTTGTCTAGAATTATTGAATAGAGAATTGTCTATGCTTGTTGCAAAGCCTTAAACCATTGAAAGTTAGAGATTTTCTTCTCCTAGGAGTGATTCCTACAATCTATTGATGCTAATACTTCAGTACCTTTTATCCCTGTATTTTGATTAAACTACACCGGGATACCTAATTTTCTAGCCCTAATTCCACGTATTCCCTAATTTCCTTTACAACCTTAACCCTAAGTTAGTTTCTCCAATTTTCTCTACTTGTCATGTGTCAATTTGGTAGTAGAGCTTTGGTTGGTGAATGTGTCTGCTTGCATTAGAAAGACATTTAGGGGAAGATCTACTGACTTTCTGCAAGATGATTTGCTTCTAAAGATTGCTGGATAGTCTTGAGGCTTGCATGAATGACTGGAAGATTCTGTGATATGCAAGATACAACCAACCCAGTGGATGGAGTTGCAGAACTAGATGTAATGATAGAGCAGAATAGGCACCCAACAATGAGCCAACTGAGGGTCAGGATAATCATCCTCCTCCTAGGGCTAGCCTTAGACTTGTTAGAGAAAGAATCCAGACACTGGGCTTGCTAGGAGAAATGCATAGAGGACGATATGTGCAGACAGATTTGGGTTTCAGGATCTTCTGGGAGATATTACTAAATAGGTGCATCAGTAAGTAGGGTGAGCAACCATGAACTCAAATCTCGATAGAAATTTTTAATTCTCCCTTATTCGTAAACGATTTCAATATTTTAAGATGTGATTTTTTCATCTGCATGCATAATCATATTGTGCATGAACACACTCTTGATTCTAAGCAATCTCTTTATCTTGAGTTACCATCACAAGACATTCAAATAGCACATATGTCAACATCATTTCAACATAGTAGCATTGTCTCAAACAAGTGTAAATTTTCATCTCAAACAAGTGCCAATTTACAGCTTGGCCAACCACCGCTTAACGTGGAAAATACCCTTTGGAGGTTCAGGGCCTTTCACCCAAGGGAGATACAATCCCTACTTGATCAAATTCAAATTCCACAATATACAGCCACAACCTACACACACAGTGCCAGCTATTTCAATAGATGCACACACAAGCAATGCCATAGCAAGTAAAACTATCATCATTACAAGGTCAATATCCATCATATGTAAATTTCCTATCTAAAACAAAAATATGCAGCCATGAAAATCAGGAGAATATATGTGCAGCCATATCTAGCAGTTAGAAATAACAAGCTTAAAATCTTTCCTTTTTAGGATGCAATTTATACAAGTTTCTACCTTTTTTTTCCCTTGAATGCCCGAAATCCCTAGATGAATAAATGAAAATTAACTATCTTGATTGTCAGCTTCTCCAAAATATTTAAGGTTCCTCTGAATTTTCTGTATTTTCTCCTGATTTTTCCTGAATTTCCCTGACTTTCTGAAGATTTTTCTCTCCCTTCCTTCTTCTCTCCCTCTCTAGAACTAGGGTTTGCAGTCGAAATTTTATTGTATCCTGTCTTGTTGCTGCACTGCGTGGCTGGAAATGGACCAGGACAGCAGCCACTTGCTGCCAGCTGTCTGCCATAAACTGGTGTCCCCTCCTGGTTTTACCATGCCCCTCTTTTCTTTTATTTTCTATTTCTGCCCAAACTCCGTGTTATTATGCTTTGACATGGGTTTTCTTAATTTCTTTTCATCTAAGCCCCTCCTACCACTAATAAATGTGAACTAAAATTCCAATATAAATTAACATAATTAATTCAGAATATGGTTAATATCAACTCATTATGTGCAAAAGCAGAGCAACAGCAATGCAAATTTATGAAAAGTAATTTAGATTTAACATGGCTTAAACAGTATGGTTATCGCAGACTCATGGGGTTGATTTGTGGAAATCCATTGGAAATGAATGGAATGACTTGTTTCCTGGTGCAGCCTTTGTTTTAGCGAAGTCCTGCAAGTTTAATTGTGGCATGATGTATATGCGGAGATTTACAAACCAACCAACCCCTCCAAAAAAATAAAAAGGAAAAAGAGAAGTTTCAAATTCTATTCCAGTTGGCTTCCGACAAAGATGTTATATCTTCATTTGTTATGTTAGCGAAGGTGATCACAGCAGATGGGATTTAAATTTCAGAATGAATTTTTGAGAAGCTGAGATGGAGGAATGTGAGGACCTGTTAAAGGCGCTGTATGATAGCAGAGTTAATGGTATGGATAAGTTTATCTGGAGTCATTCGAGCTCTGGCAGATTCTTTGTGAAATCTTCCTTTGCCTGGACAAAAGGAAGAGAGGGGAAGCTGGGTGCAGCCCCTTTTTCCTTGGAAATTTGCATTGAAAATCAAAGCCCCTTTAGAGGTGGTTTCTCTTGCTTGGGAGGCTGTTTGGGAGAGAACTGCAACTATTGACAACTTGATGGAGAGGAGTGTGTGTGCAGTGAATAGATTTTTTTTTTTGGCTGGGAGAAGCAGTTAACCACATTATCCCCCATTGTAGTGGGCCAGAGTGTTCTGGAACCTGGTTTATCGCTCCCTGGGCATTAAATGGGTGGTAGCTGGTAATGCTGGGACAGAGCTTCGTGCTTGGGGTTGTCACTGCAGGAAAAAAAAGGAAGGTGGGGGGGGGGGGGGAGGAGCTTTGTTTATTATGAGATTGGATTAAACATATTTTAATTTTTATGAAGGTTTTTCAGATTCCTTTTTATTTTTTAGGATGACATTTTCCAGGAATTAGGGGTGCTAACTTTACCATTCCAATGAGACTGGCACAACTTTCATTTTCATTTCTTGTTAAAGTAATTGGGATATAAATAAATCATAATTTTATGTACTGTAATTTAGTCATGCATGATTATTGATTGCTGAAGATGTTTACAATCAGTGTTTCTATTATGATTATTTGTGAGACTGCTTCCTTTTATGTTCTACTTCATATGCAACTTGATATGTTTGTTAATTCTTTGCAGCGTGAGTTTCTTAATGGTTGTTTGTGTCTAGTTGAAAATTGGAATTGCGCCATTCAAATTCCATTCAAAGTTTTTGTTTGCAATCTTCTTGTTACATGTTTCACTATCACTTATTATCCTGTCTTTTTTGTAGTCTCTGCCATCTTTGCCCAAGTTGTCATCAGATGACAGTTCAAATGCTTTGGGTTCACTGCGACTAGGGAAATACACAGAGGTGATCATCCTATCTTTTGTCTAAATTAGGATGAGTATTAATATTATTGTCTTTCAACTATTATTTGACATAATTTTCCTACTGCAGTGGTTTAATGATGTATACTCAACTGATATCTCTGATAAGTGTAATGACGTTCTTGATCTTCTCTCAAAAAACTGTGGGTGCAAAGTAAGTCCATTGGTTTTTTCACCAGCATTTTCTTTGAGGATTCGGATACAAAAAACTACAATTGCATGGTTTCATGATTGGCATATATTTTATACTTTACCTTTCAGAGACAAAAACATATATGCTGTATTTTACATACTAAGTGCATTTTTTTTCCACTTGTTCTGGTTGAAGACTGTAGAGATTGCTATTCCAGAGCTGCATGAGATGCGCTCTGCTCATCTCGTATCAATTGGTTCTGAAGCGCTATGTTCTTTAAATCCTTACTATGCCGATGGGTATGCTTCCTTGTCCTTGCCTTTGCATGAGTTCATTAGCAACTAGACCTAGTCTTACTGTTGAATATGCTTCATATTACTCACTGGAAGCTCACATGGATGTTATTATTATACTGAAAATTGGAAGGTTCCCATATCCCTTGTCTCACCTCTCCAGCTTGTTTTCACAGGAAAGGTGCGAAATTGACATATGATGTTCGCACAAATATGGAACTTTTTCGGACATTCACTGCGTCTGACTACGTAGCTGCCCAACGTCTTAGGTAAGAAAAATTATGAACAATTTGAGTTTAAAATTTTTGCTTTTGTGACGTTTGTACATGTTTTATTTACTAATGTTTCTCATGCTTATGAGGCAAAACTTCTGAAACCCCAATAGGGCTTTGATGCATGACATAATTTGTACAATCTGACTAGAACTGTATAAACTTGTTTCTGATCCAGAATCTCAACGATGTTTGTTTCAAGTGTAGCTTGAAATTCTTTGGTTTGGTAATTAATAGTTTCAAAGCTGTCACTAGGGTACGGTATCCCGCCAGTTAAAGTATTGGTTTCCTGACCCTTTAAAGAGTGGATGTCAATGTCAAGGAAAACATTTGGAAGAGGCTTAGAGGTTTTCCGAAACTCATCTTCAGTTTCCTTTTTCTCCCCCTAAAGATAGTTATGGCCAAAAAAGGGCTGGTTTTCAATAAAAACAACATCCATACTGATATGAATTTTTCTGGTCAGAGGTTTAAAACATTTGTACCCTTTTTTATTAGGAGCATATCCAAGGAAAGCACATTTTTCTGCCCTAGGATCAAGCTTGGATCGAAGATTGGTAGGTATATGAACAAAAACTGTGCATCCAAACACTTTTAGTAGCAGTTCTGATGTTATCTGACATGTGGGAAACAGTTTTTTTAGGAAGTCTAAGGGAGTGATGTATTTTAGCACTCGAGTAGGCATCCTATTAATAAGATAACATGCAGTTAAAATAGCATCACCCCATAGATATTTAGGAACTTGCATTGAAAACATTAGGGCTCGTGCAACCTCTAACAAGTGGAGATTTTTTATCTCAGCAATGCCATTTTGTTGTGGGGTGTCACGACATGTAGATTGATGTTGAATACCCTTTGTTGAAAGAAATGTTCCTAAACATTTGTTAAAATATTCAATACCATTATCAGTTGTAAGGATACTGATTTTCGTTTGGAATTGGGTTTCAAACATAATATAAAAAACCTGAAAAAATTTTTCAACCTCAGATTTGTCACTCAATAAGCACACCCAACACAAACATGTATGATCATCAATAAATGTAACAAACCATTTCTTACCAGAAGTAGTAGTGATTTTTGAGGGACCCCAAACATCACTATGAATTAAATAAAAAGGTTTGGAAGAATGATAAGCTTTTGATTGATAGGTGCTTCGGTGACTTTTGGATATATGGCAAACATCACAATGAGCAATCCAGTTTTTTAAATAAGCTAGGAAACAAATGTCTTAAATAAAGAAAACTAGGATGTCCTACTCTAAGATGCCAAAGCATTATTTGTTAACGTACAGAAACAGAACTAGTACTACTACTCAAACCCTGAGCTTGTTTATTGTTGAATAAAGTCTCATCGAAGTATTAGAGTCCATCAATCATCCTAGCATTGCCAATCATCCTCCCCGAGAGTTGGTCCTGAAATTCACAATGAGAATCAAAGAAAATGACACAACAATTAGAATCCTGTGAGAGTTTACTAACAAACAACAGGTTACAAGCAAGTTTAGGGACGTGAAGGACAGATTTGAGTTATATTTTTTCAGAAATTTGGACAGAACCTGTTCCAGCAATGGATGAAAAACTTCCATCTACAATTCTAACCTTTTTATTACCAGAACAAGAAGAATAAGATTGAAACAATTGTGAGGTACTGGTCATGTGATCAGATGCACCAGAATCAATAATCTATGGTGCAAGATTTAAGCAACAAGGGTAGGTACTAGAGTTATCACTTGTTTGGGCCAATGAACCAATAGGAAGACCAGAGGCAGAAGTTCCCTCAGCCTAATGACTTCGGGTGCAACTTGCATTCAGCAGTTGAAGAAGATGATCCACCTGCTCAGCACTTAGGAAATTAGCTTCATTGGATTTAGGGACTGCATGATTGCTACCAGAGGGTCCATATTTGTTGCTCTTCTAGTTTTCTGGCTTTCCGTGGAGTTTTCAGCAATTTTCTCAAGTGTGGTGTGGCTTATTGCAATAGTCACACCATACTCGAGGCTTACCTTCCAACCTCCTTTGATTAGAGTAAGGCTGCTATGCAGAAATATTGGCAGTAGCCAAATTTGTGTTACTAGCGGCATGAGGAGCAGGATTATTGGTAGCAAGTAGAGCAGAATTTTCCAGAGTCTCATGCTCCTTTTTCTTCATCATCACACTCCTTCGACAATCTTCTCGTCGTACTTCAGAAAATACTTCCCCGAGTGGGGTAGAGGTTGTCTCCCTAGGATTCTTCCCCTTACTTCATCAAACTCATCATTAAGTCCAGCCAAGAATTTAAAAATTCTTGCATTTTCCACCATCTTCTTATTGTGATTGCAATCAGCAGGATTTTTCCATTCATAATCATTGAATAAATCCAGATCTTGCCATAGGCCCTTAAGAACATTGAAATACCTTGTTACATTGCCGTCTCCTTGATAAGTATTGCTGATCTTCTGCCGTAGTTCATAAATCTGAGAGTAATTCTCAAGGTTAGAGTACATCTGACTCACATTGTCCCAGAGTTCCTTTGTAGTAGAATAGCACATGTAATTAGCACTAATCTCTTCATCCATAGCATTCACGAGCCATGCCATCACCATGGAATTTTCAGCATCACATTTAGCATAAGATGGGTTTGTCTTCTCGGGCTCCTTAGCTTCACCAGTCAAGTACCCTATCTTCCCTCTTCCACGAATATACATCCTGACAGATTGTGACCACCGCAGGAAGTTGGCCTCATTCAATCGTATATTGGTAATTTGGACAGAGTAAGGTTTCAGGTTTGGTTTCAGCTATGGCTACAGCAACAAAAAAGATTAGGGTAGAGTTGAACAAAAGAAAACCTTATAGAGATTAGGGTCACATTGGAGCCGCCCGGGGAAACTAGGGTTTACACAAGGCCAAGAGCCGGACCTTGCTCTGATACCATCTAGAATGAGATAGCTTCTTGTGGAAAAAAAAAAAAAATTCTCATTCATCGTAACATAGGTACAGGTTTGTATAAATAGATGTACAACAGAAGAATAGTAGGAAAGAACCAAGAAGGAAAGAATCAAGGATGCTAACTTCTAAGGAAACTAAATATTCTAGGATATTCACACATTTAAAGCCAAGAATCTCTTAGAAAAAATAGGAAAGTTGACTAAACATATTTGAAACTTTCCAACAACAACTAATGAATTGCTCCAAGTGCATGATTGAAAAAGGTTGGATCTTTGAACAAAAGACATGACCAACACATCCAGCTATTTCACATAATAGGTGTTAAAGCTTAATATACATTGTTGGCCTACAACCTAACAACTTAAGCTTTTAGTAAAGAGGTAATCTAACTTGGTATCATAGTCATGGTTGCCAGGAGGTCCTGGGTTCTAGTCTCATTGCCCACATTTATTGTGTGGTGTTTAAAAATTATTGTATTCCTTGTAATGGGTGTTATTTATTGTTTGTTTATCTCTCCAAGTGCTATCAGGTTGCATTGCATGTGTGGGGGAATGTTAAGGTTTGACATACACTGTTGGCCCATGACCAAACAACTTAAGCTTTTAGGTAATGTGGTAATCTAACAATAGGGAATTCAATAGATACACACAAAGTTGTGTCATATCAAATGAATAACCACCTTCCTTGCAAGACCAATAGCCATAAAAAACAAATTTCTCAACTACTAAAAAATGTATACAGCTATCAAAACCAAGAATTCATGTGCTGCTATTCCTATATATATTAATTACAAAATAAAAAAATTTACAAATCCTTCCCTGTTAGGATTCAATTACATACAAATTTCTACCTTGATTATTAGCTTCCCCAATATACTTTGATGCTCCTCTGAAGTTTCTGCATTTTTCTTGATTTCTCCCTCAATTTCCCTGAATTTTCTTTATTTTATGCAGAGTTTTCTCTCCTCCATCACTTTCTCTCTCTTCCCTCTCTCTAGAGCCAGGGTTTGTAGCAATGGTAACACACATTTATATGTTGTTGCTGGTATTGTTATTGCTGAAAGTAGTAAAAGAGGATGCAGCTGCTTGCTGTGAGTGGGCTCTATAGTGTACTGTCAAGTGTTTTCCAGGTGTCCATTCCTGGCTTTAACAATGTCCAACTCGTGTTTTTAATATTTTTCCCCAAAGCTCTTGTATTATTCAAATTTTAACATGTTCTCTCTTAGTTTCATCTTATCCAACCTCCACCTGCCACCAATAAATTTGTGGTAAAGTTAGAGATAGAGTAGAGAAGAAGGTAAGAAAAGGAGAGAAAAAGAGAAGAAAAGAAGAAGAAAGCAAAAGGAGAGATGGCAGTTTCCCAAAGCCTTACGTACTGCTCCAAGCCTGCCCTCTTATACATTAATAATAATAAAAGTTTTTAAGGACAAAAATACCCCCATCACACAACCTAGTTGTTAAAATAACATATTCTCTTCTAGCACTCCCCCTCAAGCTGGAGCTGTATGAAATATAAATATCACACAACCCAGCTTGTTACATCCATTAGGCAGGGCAGGCTTAAATAAATGCTTTGAGAAAACTTTGCCTAATTGATCCGCAGATTTCACAAAAGGAGTATTCATGACCTTCTTCAACACTGCATCCCTCACAATGATGGTCAACTTCAAAGTGCTTTGTCCTCTCATGAAACATCCGAGAGAAATTTCACTTTGCATCTAAATCTCACATTTGAATTCCAAGGAAATTTCATTCTATAGTTTAATTTTGACAGGTTTTGCAAAAATTTCAAGATTTCAATAAATTTTAGATGATTTGTTGAAATTACCACGGAAATTCTGCAAGAAAGAAATCAATTACCATTTCGATTTCGAGGGTGATGAAAAGCGAAAGTTTCAACGAAAAATTTGACAATTTCATAGAAATATAAGACCATGATCTTGGCATGGTCCCAAATCTCCTTACACACATCAAGATGCATACATGTCTCTGCAATCTAGGATTCCACGAGTTTCACAGCACTGTGACAATCAGCACATCTTCTTGAATCCATATCTCCTTCCGCTTTTCGTCACTGATATCGACTCAAATAGGTGTTCAGACTTGCCTAATTCTGTCAAATAGATCTTGATAGCCTTAGAACACTGCTAATACTTAATCCTAATCAATTTCTTAGTTGCAATTTATGGCAATTATGAGGCAATAAAACTTTTTCGATTCATGGACTCCATCCCAATGAATGAAAAACAAGACCAACAACAAACAAGACAAACAATCAAACCTGCAGATTGAATCACAGACACAATGACATAGCAACTACTCGTGCACCAAAGGCTTCAGCTACCACCAACAAACAGACATTGAGGGTACCAGACACTGACTAATAGATTGCACCTGATCTGACTGCAAGGAAACAACCAAAAAAACTGGAACTTAAGGGTAAAAAACTGTAGCAGCTGACTTGATAGCATGGTCTACAAGAAGATTCGAGCCATGAACAATCAAATTGGAGCAAAAACAGGCTTCTTTGAAGCCTCACATACCCGGTGCATGTTGTCAGGGCAGTCAGCCTGCAATCAGGGACTGAGGACGCGTGGTGAGCACCACTGGCAATGATCTTTAAGGGGTTTGTAGATCGGAAATGTTTGTGAACACATGTTGTGTTGGTTTTCCAAAAAGTCGAAGGGATGTTGTTGTTTTGATGTGGCAGTGCCATCTGGAAATTTTCTAGTGACTTCTGGAGGTGATTTGGTTCTGTGCTGATGTGAACAGCCTCCTAGGGTGATAGACAGACATAGGGCTGAGGCCTTTAGGGTTTTGTTTAGTGGTGATGGTGGCTCTTTGTAGTTTTAGGTCTCAAGGATATGCTTTGATGTCATGTTAACAGAGTTTGGTAAAATGGAAAACCTAACACTGTGATAGGTCTCTCTCTCTTTCTCTTTCTAATATATCTCACGTACATCATAATGACCATCATACCCTTGTGTCACGGTCCCACATCGGATGTGTACTAGGGAGCTTGGGCTTATAAGGATGGTTTGGATTCCAATTATGTGAGGTGCCTTTTATATGACAAACCCGTGAGGCTAGTGTGCCAAAGCAGACAATACCTCACTAAAGTTGAGCCTAGGACCATTACAGCTGGTACCAGAGCCACCCTGTGGGTACTATCATGTCAGTAGACCCACCCTAGGGGTACTATTATTAGTATCATGTGAGTGGATCCTACACAGAAGTGTAAGCCACTCACGAGGATGCTAGAGATCGGAAGGGAGAGCTTGTCACGGTCTCACATCGAATGTGTACTAGGGAGAGGCGCCTTTTATAGGACAAATCCATGAGGCTAGTGGGCTAAAACGGACACTACCTCACCAGAGTTTGGCCCAAGACCATTACACCTTGCTACTTAACACTCACTAACATAGGTGTTAACATAATGTAACCAGTAAAAGGATCGTAGCTTATTTTCCTTTAAAAAATTTCACCACTTTCAGAAAGATCAGATTTATTCTCTTATTGCATGATGCATGATAGCTAGGAGCCTAGAAGTGTCCTTTGTCTGCGCCATTGACAAACTTGGGCAGTCATCAATCATCACAAATTTTGTTTTTAGGTTGGTATGTTGCAGTCAATTCAACATCATGCTTGATTTTAATTGAAACTCTGCCTGAAAATACTGCTTAGCTTATCACATCACACTGACGACTTCAGCTCAATGATTCTCAGCTAAAAATTTGTATTTCTTCCTCAAGATCTTTTGTATGGGAAAGCATTGATTAGCTTGATATCACACAGCATGTGATAATGTTAACAGTGCACATTTCTTGATGAGATCTGATCTGGTGCAGGAGAAGATTAATGTACTACCACATGGAGATTTTCAAGAAGGTTGATATCATAGTGACCCCAACAACTGGGTATGTTAGCAGAGTTATGGGAAGTAACTTAACATTTTTTCAAGTTTAACCATTTTTTTCAAGTTGTTGCTGGTCATTCCTGAAATCTCTTTTTCTTTGTGTCTCCCTTTTTTTTCCCTACATATTTTTGGCCAGCAAGGGCATTATGTTGTCTACTTTATGCAATCTTCCATTCAGTTTCAGAATTTGACTTGCTAGTACCAGTCTTTCACCTGTTTTGGGAGCATTGTACCTGGCAACCCTGGGCCTGAAAGAGCTTAAATTATGTGAAGCTAATCTCAACCATCAAGCTAAAAGCTTTAGCTCAATTTATTTGCACAAATCCAAGAAACTAGATATGAATGCTTCAATTTTCTCTCCATGGTCAACCTGGGATTCTAATCCTGTGCATGAGCAATTGATCCTCCAGGATTTGTTGATCAATCTGTGCACGCGTACTTATTCTATTGTGCTCTCTAAGTTCTTTATTCTCTAGCTCTTGATTTTCCGAAATTTTTCCTGCTCCCTTCAAGCTCCTGCTTACACAAGATCGCAGTCTTCGCTCTTGACTCCTAAGGCATATAACAAGGTCCAGTCTCACTTGGAATCCCAGAAAGCCAAATGATACATCTCACTTCTGTCCGTTCAAGTTTCATCAACCCGTCCCTAAGCTGGAGTCTGCTAGTTAAGAGTTGGCTGTGATACCATATTTTCATGATGATGGTCCCTGAATAGATCAAGCATATCCCGAAATAAGTGCTCTACCACTAAACTCAAATTTTAGGCTCTAGTTATTCATAATTATCCAAGTAACCACTTTTGAATCCTATTACTTCTCTTCCCAGGATTGATGTGAGATTCCAGTTATCCATAATATTGGTTGGTCAATTCTCCAGGATTGTTGACCATTCTTTGCGCATGCATTTATCCAGTGGATCACTCTGATATCTTTACGCTGCCAAGGTGTGATTTCCCCAGATTCTTCCTCTTTTTTCAAGCTTGATGTGATCTTCTTTCCCACTTCCTGGGACATGCCACAATGCCCAATCTCATTAGTCGAATCCTAAAGTGGTTGACCACCTGATTCACTTCTTATTGTTCTCACTTGTGCATGAGTGCAAGGTGTGACAATACTTAATTGTATGGCGCTTTGGCGATTAGTACTTCATTTGTGGATTATATTGTCTTGGATAATCAGTGTTTAAAATTCGTTTTTGTTCAAATATTAAAATGTTTTTTTTCTTTTCCTTTTTCTTTTTGAACTGATAGCATGACAGCGCCTGCAATACCTCCAAGTGCTCTTAAATTTGGGGAGACAAATCTGCAGGTTACAGGTCAGCATAGTTTGTATAAATTCTTATCTTTGAGAAACATGTTGCAACTTTGAAATTTATACACAAATTGGCCTTCCATAATAGTCTTTATGCTTAAATTCCATTGATGAGAAAGAAAAAGAAAAAAGGGATCATGCAGTCCCATCATGGAGGCTCTTGAACCCATCATACTTGCTTTTTTCTTTCTTTATTAAGACAGCTATAGTCCTTGCCATGTCCTATCTCAGATATTTGGTGAAAGAAAAAATGAACAAGGACTTTTTAAGCCAATTGCAATTTCTTCTAACTGGTTGTGATACCGAGGGCCTCAAAGCTTTACCTTGGTGTTATGTCTAGCTATTTTTGGAATTGTTAAGTTAATGTGTCGTCACTATTAATATCTTCAAGTTTTTACATCAACCGTATATTTTCTTTATCCACTGGGAGGTTCATTGGGCCCAGGCAACAAAATTGGATGGGCCATCCCCCATTCTGTACCACTCCCTGGCTTCTCCCAAGGTTTGAAATTTAGACCTTCAACATGGATCTCATGCTCAAGCCACTGGGGGCTCCTTAGGGGAACTATATCAACTATACAAGAAACTAATAATTACCTTGACAAGGGCTTAGCACAGTCTTGTTGTTGGTTTTCCATATATGGAAAATGAAGGCTATTATATTGAAATCTTGAACCTTTCACCATTTAAAATGTGCCTTTCAATCAGGTTTTTCAAAATGCATTGCTTTCTTATTTATTTATTTATTTTTTTTAAATATTAAAATTGCTTTGCTTGTTGTATGAACCTTGTTGATTGTCACTATATTGGGCTTCAATAAAAAGCGGGAAGATCTCTATTTTTCTATTTGCACATGCCATTATGGGAATCCTTAGCATTTGAAAATAAAATAAAAAATTGATTATAACTATTACAAATTAGTTTGGGCTTGGTGTTATGGCAAGCCTAGAATTTGAAAATAAAATAAAAGTTGTAACTATTACTAGTTACGAATTTCAGTATATTGGCTCCTTAAACAGTTAAAGTGTAGGAATATAAAAACATGTGATACTAAATACATTTGTCTTATTCTTGGCCAAATCCAACTATGGTTCGACTCTCTTTTTTCTTTTATCTAAGCGAGGGGGGATTTTTCTTGTCCTCAGCGCCTTTGTGCACACGACGTACCCAAAAAATGGTTTTAGACGCTTACCTGATTTTTGTCCAATATGTGCTGAACACATAAAAAATGCTTTGGTATAAACTTTTTGTTGTAATTCTAAATTAAATTGAAGATTTGAAGAAAATTGTTAGACAACCACTTTACCTAAAAGCTTAAGCTTTTAGGTTGTGGGCTAACAATGTATATCAATTTAACACTCCCCTGCACATGCAGCCCAATAATGCATGGAGAGATAAACACACGATAATAACACCCATTACAAGGAATACAGTAATTTTTTTAAATACCGCACAATAAACACCAATAACAAGACTAGAACCCAAAACCTCCTAGTAACCAGCTCTGACACCATGTTAGATTACCACATTATCTTAAATCTTAAGCTATTAGGTTGTGGGGCAACAATATGTATCAAGCTTTAACAAAAATGAAACACCTAGGGTTAGTGACACAAAAGAAAAGAAGAGAGGAAAGAGAGAGAGTCCAGTCTGCAGTTTCCTCTAGCATACATAAAGCTCAAGTCTGCCTTCTTATATATTAATAATAAAATAAGGCAAGAGGACAAAAAAACCGCCATTCACACCATCGAATTACTAAAATAACACATTCTCTTCTACACTACCCCTCAATATGGAGGCGTATAAAAATCATCTAACACCAACTTGTCAAAACCATTAGACAAGGCAGACAAAATAAAATCTTGATGAAAACAATAATTGATGAGGAGACTTCACCAATGGAGTCCTCACAACCCTCTTCAGCACAGTATCCCTCACAAATGACAGTCATCTTTGATGTGCTTCTTCCTCTCATGAAACAATGGGTCGCTAGCAAATTAAAATGGTAGCTTGATTATCACAATATATTTGTTGTAGATCTGAAATATGTTGAAGATCCAGCAAAGAAAATGCAGCACTTAAGAGTTAGAGATTAAAAGAAGAAAAAAAGAAAAAGCCAGGCAATAGTTTTCCCGGAGTTTGGAGTACAGCTCTAGGTCTGTCCTCTCATATATCAATAATATAAAAATATGAAAGACAAAAATACCCCCATTCAGACTACATAATTACTAAAAATAACCTATTTTCTTCTAACAATCCCCCTTAAGCCATAAGTGTATAAATTTCATTTAAACCCAGCTCGTTACAACCATGAGACAGAGCAGGCTTAAATAAAGCCTTGGTGAACATTGCTTCATTGATCCACAGATTGAAAAGATGGAGTGCTTACAACCTTCTTCAGCACAACATCTCTCACAAAGTGACTGTCAATTTTGATGTGCTATGTCCTCTCAAGAACACTGGGTTGTTTGCAATATAAATGGCAGCCAGATTATCTCAAAAAATATTGGCTTTGTTACCAAAAGCCCCAAATCTGACACAAGAGACTTCAACACATTGGTTCAATCAGAGTATGAGCCACAGCTCTGCTGTAACACTAGATCTTGCCTATTGTAGTTGGTTACTTGCTATGCCAAGTAACAAGATTACCTCCTGCAAAGTACAGTATACAGTAGACCTGGAATCATTTTTCAATAAATAAATAAAATATATTAAGAGTGAGAAAATACAATCAAAGCAAGGATACTAGAAAGGGGACAGCCTGTTGCACAAAGCTCCCGCATATGCGGGGTCTGGTGAAGGGGCAAACTAGGATTTAGCACGAGGATGCTAAATCCTCAAAAATAAATTGAAAACATGAATCAAAAACAAAAATAAATAAGAAATAAAATATAAAAATAAATAAATAAATAAATGAGATGAACCAAGAAAACCCCTTTTTAAGCCCTTCCTATAATAGTTCACCAAACACTTCAAATTAGTTAATTCCCTCCGACCCTTATTCACCTTAGATTTACCACTATCAAGACAAATTTCATTACCTTCACAATTAGACAATTTGAGGCTCAAATTATCCCATAAAATATGAGCTTAAAGGTCCTTCCTAGAGATTTCTGGAACTGGGTGAGCAGTATTCCGTCACTAACCTTTTGCTTTTTATTTGAGTCATCATCCTCAAAAATGTAATTCCATAGAAACGCTCTAGTGGAGACGGCAGCACATAAGATAGGTCTCCAAGGTTATCAGAAGAAGAGTCAGAAGAATAACTACACTGATCCCAAATTTCATCCAAAAGTAAATCCCTATAACATTCAAATACACTACTGCCTACACTATCATCCTTCGATATATCCCCCACCTCTTTTTATCCTTGAAAGTGTTGGCCTTCTCACCAATTCGCTCCTCCACTATACTTAAAAACACTTTTTGAATCTCTCTTAAGAATCTTCTTTTTCGCACCAAAAGGATTTCAGTTTTCTTCAAAATTTTTTCTTATTTCAAAACCCACTTGCACTTCCTTGAGGCAAGCATAAACCTTTTGACTCCTCAAATTATCTGAATTTACTCCCTTATCAACTGAATTACCTCCAAACCAGCAATAAAATCTTGAATTTCAGCCTCACAAAAGTTATGATTTTTAAAGGAAACTCTCCCTATTTCATCGACGATAAAACGCCCACTAATGATCCTCTCTTCTACAAGAGAATAATCTCCCTCTAGAATATTTGTTGATTCTTTAGAGACTCACTTTTCCTATACCACCTCTTTCTCTTCTGTTTTCGGAGCAGCTACTTCTCTCCTCTTGACCGCCATGGATCTGATCCACACTCAAGTGAAGCATTGTGATGGTAGCAGATTGGCGCAATCTGATGGCTTGATTATTGAAGAAGTGGTTTTATTTCCTTTGCTACATATATATGTATGTATGTATGTATGTATGTATATATATATATATGTATGTATGTATGTATGTATGTATTTTCATTCTAGTTTGTCCTATACTTTCTAGTCTTATTCTCCTTCGTATATATTATTTATCTATCAATGAAATTTCTTCTTTTGGTATAAGAAGAAAAAAAATGTGACGGTAGCATCTTGCTTTTGCTCCGAAAGTTGATGGAGTCTCACTAATAGAGCAAACCCAATCTACATTGGAGTATCCCATGATCTCACAATTTTGTACTACATTTATATATCAAACCTTTGCTATGGGAGCCTTTGAGATACCTAGAATCCTACAAGCAACATCCCGGAGTGGTTGTTAAACTAACTTGCTACCCCTGCAACAAAGAAAATGTTAGGCCTCGTGATGGTTGACTAGATCAAGTTTCCAACCGATTGCCTATAATGATGTTTGCCTCCAAAGATCAGTCACCATCCCTAGACAACTTCGTGTTGGGATGCATAGAAGTATCAAGTGGTATAGCTCCCAATGTAACAGTTCCACTTAGCTAATCCAAGATATATATTTTCTCTAAGACATATTTAACCATTCTTACACCATACAATCTCAATACAAAGAAAGTACCTTAGTCCTTGAGTTGATGTCATCATAAACTACAAGAAGTGCCACATCTATCCCCTTTTTTTCAAAAAAAGGCCAAATGATTAATGTAGCATAAGATAAAACCAAATGTAGGGACCACCATGCTAAATTTTTCAAACCAAGCTTGAGAGACAGCTTAAGACTATAAATAGCCTTATGCAACCTACATACTGTACCCCCACCCCACCAACCCCCCTCCTAGGAGGCTGTTCCACGTGTATCTCTTCTTGAAAGTCTTCACAGACATGCATAAGGGTCAACCAAAATTAACTGTCAACAAGATCAATACAAGACAAAATTTAGTCGAGCAATAGGAGAGAAGGTATCATAATAATCAATGCCATATATTTGGGTGTACCCTTTGCAAACAATCAAGCCTTGAGCCTTTCGATAGAGTTGTTAGGAAGATATTTCATGGTGTAAACCTAACAACACCTAACCAGCTCCTTACCAAGAGGAAGATCAATCAAAAGAGATTGGAAAATCCAAGTCATATTTGGATTCATCTGTAGAATTGGAAGTCAAAACAGTAAAGGGCAAAATAGGCACATGCATGGTGGTATTGATGTCTGTGCTTACTTTTTGTCGCTTATAAACCCTCGAGTGTTTCTTTGAGTAATCAATGGATTTGGAAGAGGAGCATAAGTTCTCTCCAAATGGATAAGGGTATGAACAAGAGGATCAACGTGAGGAGGAATAAGAAATTGATGGAATCAACGTAGACTCATCCAAGGAAACCCAACACTAGAGAAATAAGGTGTCCCCTAAGAAAAGGTAACATCTGCACCAACATATTTCCTACAAGTCTGGGACGATAACATCTATATCCTTTGAGTTCTTGAGTACCTAACAAAGACACATTTAATAGCACGAGGAGAGAACTTGTCTTGAGCAGAATATTGAACATGAACAAAAGATGTGCACCCAATGACATGAGGCACATAGAGAACATGGATGTTTCTAGATATACAATGGAGAAGGGAATTTGTCCCCTTATAAAACTTAAAAGCATTCTATTAAATTGAAATTCTAAGAAGGGTTTTAAGAACATGCATGAGAAAAAGTGGAAATCTTATAAAGTAAATGTCTATTCTTCTATTTAAGCACTCCATTATGATGAAGGCTGTGTAAACATGATGTTTGATGAATGATCCCTTTGGCTAAGAAAAAAAGACTCAAGGTCGGACAAATTCAAGTGCATTATCAAATGGAAAATTTTAAATACAATGCCAAACTGAGTTTTTGTTTCATGGTAAAATTGAGTAAATACATTAAGAAATTTAGACCTCTCTTTTAACAAATATATCCAGGCGTAGGGGAAAAATCATCCACAAAGAACACTAAATATTAATGACTAGTCAATTTCTTGAATGTGCATAGATCCTAATATCTGAAAGAATGAAAGAAAATAATGATGTATTGTAAGACTCGATCCTAGACAGAAAAGGAGTCTAGTATGCTTTCAAAGCTGGCATGCAAAACACTCAACAAGAAATAGATTTGGGAAAAACTTCTTGTAGTTTTTGAAGGAATGGATGGCCCAAATGAGCGTGCCGCTGATCCAAGGAAACACCATGAGTAGAAATTGAAGCATATGACAAGAATGTGATCTATCATCACCACCATCAAAATAGTACATGACTTCCTTCTGAAGCCCACCATTCACTTCTTCCTAATGAGAAGGAAACAAGGTTATGGAATAGTTTTGAGATTTGGTTACTTGACTAATTGATTACATGTCAAAGGGAAATTTATGCACATAGAACACTAAGGAAAGAGGAAAGGAAGGAAACAAAGGAATATTACCACAATGAGAAATTAGTTAATCAAACCATTAGCAAGAATAATCTTGGAGTATAGTGGGATTCAAGGACTGAAATAGATTAGGACTTCCTGTCATATTGGAGGAGGCACTTTAGAGTAAGTGAGATAGCCTATTTGGATTTAATTTTCCAATGTTGTTCTACATCGCGATTCTACAACACTTCTAATTTGTCCAATAACAAATTTGAACCTGAGTGAAATTGTTTTCCCCCTATCAAAGAAGATATTAATGACTTGACAAACATTTTTCCCACCCCCTTTTCAAATGGCTGCTCTATAGGGTCTAATTTAATAGGTTGAGTATTGTAGCGTTACTAAGGTACCCATGTTTGTTCAATTGCAGCCATAAGGCACATTTTTTCCCCCTTGCAGTTATGCTCAGAGGGAGACACTGTAGGAATTACACAAAAAATGGCTTTTACTTATTTAGTACTGCCTTTGTGTGGTAATCCTACGTTGGTTGGGCTTTGGGATTGGATAAGGTGTCCAAAAGGTTAGCTCTAGGTGGGAGGATCACCCCAATTCAGGCTGATTTTTCTAGTATCCCTCTCTATGTCTTGTCTATTTTTAAGATTCCTGTGGTGTAGCTAGAAATACTGAGAGAGTGATGGAAGATTTTCTTTGGTCTAGGGTGGGGGAGTAAAGGGATCATTTGGTTAGTTGGGTTCTTGTTTGCACGTCTAAATGGGAGGGGGTTTAGTTCTTCAGAATTTGGTGTCTTTATTTAATAGATAAATGGCTTGGCATTTTCCCTTAGAGGAAAACTCCCTTAGCACATAGTTACTAGAAGCAAATTTGGCATGTAGGGTAGTGGGTGGTTGCTAATATTGCACTAAGATGTTCTTTTGAGAACCTGTGTCCTTTTTTAATTCAGTTGGGATGAGCACCTTGGGTTTTTCGTTTTTGCACGCCTCTTACTGATGGGGAGGTGTTGGAGCTGTCTTCTTTGTTATGCTTGGTGGGAGGAATTTGTCCCTGTTAGAAAGGAGTGTTTTCTTTTGGAGATTTTTATCCTTGAAAATATGTTTTTCCCGCTTCATTGTGTCATTTGGCAAACTCCTCTCTGGGATTAAGGCTTTTACTTGGTTAGTTGTTCTTGATGGAGCTAACATTAACAATGCGTTGCAGAGTTGGTGGCCTTTTAAGGCTCCTTCTGTCTCCAGATGTTTGTTCACTATGCTAAAATTCAGAATCTGGGTTCTCAAATGTTTGTTCATTGTTCAATTCCTTGGAGGGTTTGGAACAATCTATTTGGATTGTGTGAGGAGAGTTGTGTTTGTCCAAGTCATTGGTGGATTTGTTGACCATCTCTTTTAGAGGTTTTGGAAGGAGTAGAGATGGTTCTGCATGGTGGAGTTGTGGTCTGTTTGCTATCTTGTGGGGTATTTGTTTGGAGAGGAATGTTCATATTTTCATGGGGGAAAAAGACGTCTTGCTCTATGCTTTGGGATAGGCTGCAGTATATGGCATCATTGTGGGCTTTTACAACTGGTTGTTTTAAAGGGTTGTCTTTTCTGCTCTTCAGCATGATCGGGCAGTTTTCTTTCGATGGTTCCTCTGTTTCTTCTTTTCTGGTTCTCATCTTCTGTTAGGAGGATTTCTTATGCTCCTTTTTGTGTATTCTCCTCTGCAATAAAGTTTCTTCTTTTCTATAAAAAAAACTATAATATAGTCTGAGAAAGTTTTTGAACTGTATTAAATAATTTGGTCTGTTTAAACCAAGGTTTAAATATTGTTTTCGACTAAAACTTGGAGGCTTCAAAAGAATATAAATTTTGATGGAAATTCTAATGTTGATGTCCATTTAGATTCCGATTTTTAAAAGTGATGGAAATTAGTTTCAAAAATTGTTAATAGACATAACAATGCAAGATTTAGAGCTAAAACATTGTATATATAATACATCAATGAGAAAGATATCTGGGAGTAATTCTAGGATCATATCAAGCATATTCACTTAATAGAAATGAAATTTGTTAATCAGTTAAACATTTGTTATTATACAGATACAACTATTTAAAAATTAAAGGATTGAATGAAATGTTGTAGCTAAAAGCCATGGTATTTAATTCAGTAATTTCGACTTGGTCCTTTTGCAAAGACTTGAAATTTAAATTAAAATCTGAAATAGGTAAAATGCAGCTTTTCATTTTGGTTCTAAATTATTCACAGTGATATATTTTAATGTTTTCGAGAGTTTCTTTCATATTTTCCATGATTTACTTGAAGTTTCTGTTGTTCCATTAAATTGAAAGTTCTATCAAAATTCTTTATATTGTGACCCTTAAAATTTCCATCAAAATCAAAATTTTAGTCCTTGCTAATATCTAAGTTCAATTTTGCATCAAAATATCAAGAGTTGAAACTAATCATTCATATTCTTCATTGTAATAGTCTTTATTCTCAATAAAACAGAAGATTTATTGAGAGAAATTTCAGTTTTTGGGCTCCGAATTTCACATTTCAATTTCAATTGAAGTTTGTTCCATGTTCAAATTATTTAAAATATTGCTGAAATTCCAGGAGTTCCATAAATTTCAGTTGATCGTAAAAATTTCAACCAAAATTTTGAAAGGTAGAAATTGACTGTCATTTCAATTTCAAGGGTGGTTGAAAGGGAATCTTTCAATGGGAAATTTTATGATTTCATTGAAATTTAAGGCCATGTATCCCATTATGCTACTGATGTCAAAAAGGTTCAAGACATCTAAAAGAATCTTTAAAAAAAAAAAAAGAAAGTTCCTAAGATGTTCTTAAAATGTTACGTGAGCTAAATTTCAAAGTTGTCAATATTATTTATGTTTGGTTCATGGAGAGGAATAAGGCAGGAACAGAGTGGTCGTAGTATACGAATATAATAGCTTACAAAAAAACAATATTATCATTATAAAGCTATTGAAGTATTGTGTAAGTTGGAAGACCCAAGCACAATGATTTGTTTGTTTTTGTTTATTTATAACATGTGCCAAGTACCTAACAATGACCATAATACCCCTTCTAACCCATGCACTATAATGGACACTTTCTAGCAATGCAATAATGCTAAATAACTAAATTAACTAGTTACACTGCCCCTCAAGCTCAAGCATAGGTATCATATCCTCCTAATTTGTCATAATTGAATTCAACACAAGCAACATCTATGGCTTTAGTGAATAAATCAGAAAGTTGGAATATAGACTTCAAATGAATGGTTTTTATGAGCTTTTGGACAAGTTTCTCCCAAACAAAGTGACAACGAACTTCAATTTTTGTTTGCTCATGGAAGCCTAGGTTGGAGGCAATATGAATGGCAGTTTGATTATCACATGTCAACTCCATTGGCTGAGAATGTGGAAATGCAAGTTCTTCCAATATGTTCTTTAGCCAAACAAGTTCACATGTAGCATGGGTAATGACCCATTACTCTGACTTAACATTGGCTAGCACACTTTGTTTCTTACTCTTCCACAATACCAAGTTACCACCAACAAAAACACAATATCGGTTGTGGATCTTAGGTGGCCAACCCAATCTGCGTCAATATATGCATGAACATAAGTGTGAAATATAAGGGACCTCTACTGTGTGCACATTTATGGTATTTGAAGATACAAATGACTGTATCCTGGCTGCTTATTCTCAAAGAAATCAAAATGGCTCGCAACAGTTGTTGCAGAAGATATATAGTCGAGTGACTGTGAGATAGTTCAACTTTCCAACAGGTTGCCTGCATCTAGTCTAGAAAGTGCATGTTATGTGACAAGACAGTCCCTATATGACATTGATATCCAAGAAGTATTTCAAGCTTTGGTTTGAAATTTAATTTGTAGAAAATGCTTCAAGCACTGGATACCTTGATCATCAATCCATGATCACCAGTCATCACAATATCATCCACATGCACAACAAGAAGAATCCTACCTAAAAGCTATATGATGATAAAATACAACATGATCTACCTTACATTGCTGAAGACCAAACTCAGGTACTACGGCGTTGACGATCAAAACGCACTAGGAGACTGCTTCAAACCATACGCGAATTCCCTAACCCAACTACTCCCTTTGCACAACTAATCCAAGTGGTTGCTCTATATAAACCTCTTCTTCAAGATCAACATGCGTAAAGGCATGCTTCCCATCTAATTGATGCAAAGGCCAATAGCAAGTTGTGTCTAAGGAGATGAACAAACAAATTGAGGCAAGTTTGGTGGCTAGGGAGAATGTGTGAGAACAATCCCAATCGTAATCTAAACCATACACTTGAGTATATCCCATAGCAACATGGCAGGCCTTCAAATGAGTCACGGAACCATCAGGATTGAATTCCATTGCATACGCCTAGAAACAACCAACCACAGATTTTTCAGGAGGAAGAGCTGACAGTTCCTATCATCATTATCCTGTAATGCATACATCTAATCAACCATTACAGTCCTCCAGGTAGAATGGATAAGGCGTCAGAAATAAATGTAGGAAGAGCAATAAAAGATAGAATACTAACAAAATGGTAATATGACAGTTCAATAAATCATTGAAAATTATGTAAATTATAGGAATATAAGAAAAAGTCAAGAGTGAGGATTGAGATTTTAGAATAGTGTCTTAGCAACCTTCTTTGACTCAAGTAACTACTAAATCTTAACATAATAAAGAGATTTCAGTTCAGTAAATAAGACAGTTACTAGGCACAACAGCAACATAATCCTCAAATCAGTACCTGTTTTGACACTGTTTAAGAATGGTAACAGTGACTTTCTACTAGCCACTTGTGCCTTTAGCAGCGTTGGAGGGACTGGTTGATGCTATGGGGTCAAATCTTGAAAACCCTAGCCTTTAAATCTTCAAAACTCTAGTTGGTCTAGAGCTGAGCTCTTGAGAGAAGTCTTCTCAAAGATAAATGCCAAAAACCACCGGGAAAAGTGGCTGACCACTTCTATTTGTACTAAACCTAAGGCTTCCTAGAGAAGGCAATTCCTATTTTGCACGTAACCCCCTCTTGAAACCACTTATCTTCTAAACCCCATAAAAAATAACTCCCATCACGAAAATACCCTTGAATATTACAAATTAACCTGCCCGCCAAGCTAATTTGACAAAAAAAAAAAAGCCCCAAAATTCAGAATTACAAAAATACTCCTAGCACTAAATGATAACACTTGACATAAACAGAAAATTAAATTAAGATTGCAGAATTGCATCATTCTCCCCGTGTGAAATGCAAATTGTCATCTTTCTTGTACAGCACATGCCAAGGTCAATCTTCATGAATTCCTCCTCGCTAATCTATGAATTATCATAATTAGGTCTGCCAGCCCATTTTACCTAGAATTTGAAATAAATTCCAGCCCTAGCCTTTGCCTCTCACATGTATGACATCATCAATTTTTTCTGCCTTGCTAGAAGTGACTTTGGTGGGGTTCTTGCACTCAACACTTTGTATGTCACCCTGGAATGAGTACAAATCAGCCAGATTAAAATTGGTGATGTATGCAAGCCATGAGGGAGTTCAACTTCATAGGCATTTTCACCAAATTTGCACAGAACTTTGCATGGTCCAATATTTTGACTTTTCAACTTGTGATAAGCAAGGTCTTAAATTTCGATTTCGACTCTAATTTCGAAGCTCCAAAAGTATGGAAATTTCAACAGAAATTTTGATTTTGATTTCGATTTTGATTTGAAAAAATAATGAAAATCAATAGTATAACATGGAATTCTTTTATGAAGCTTTAGAAATGATTAATAGACATAATAAGGTAAGTTTTAGGACTAATATATTACAAGTAAATACATCTATGCTGTGTATAAGGTGAAGAAGTTGTAATATAATATGTGCGTCAAACAAATTTGTAAGATAATGTACATTAAACATATTTAGTGAATCAATTAATACAAATGAAATTCATAAATCATTCAAATATTATTTATTATACAAATAATGATAATTTAGAAGTGAATGGTTAAATAAAATGTTGTTGTAAGTTTTTTTTTTTCATATAATTTCAAAAGCACTTGTAATAATCATTTGTTTCGATAAAAATAAATAAAATAAATTAAAAGAGAAATTTAATTTCACTCCTAAATTCCTCATTTGAATTTCGAGGAAATTTCGTTGCATAGTTCAAAATTTGACAAGTTTCTCTAAAATTTTGAGATTTTGATAAATTTCGGATGATTTGTTGAGATTTCGACGGAAATTATGCAAGACGGAAATCGACTGCCATTTCAATTTTGAGGGTGACGGAAATTGGAAATTTCAATGGAAATTTCGACAATTTTGTGGAAATTTAAGACCATGGTGGTAAGTGCCTGCTGGAAGTCTCTGTTTCTGAATGAAAACCATCATTCAATCACCAACTTGATACTTCTTGAACTGCATATATTGATTAACAGCTTCCTTGTAGAGTTGTTCACACTTTCAAGCCTCCTTTGGACTCTTTCTTCGACCTCTTTTAAATTTTCAGCATAAGCAATAGCATCATCACTAGGCCTTGACTGCTTAGAGACATCCACAAGGTCAACAACCTGATTAGGATTTCTACCGTACACCCCCTGAAAATGAATTTGACCCTTTGATCTGTTGATGATGCTATTATATGCAAATTCAGCTTGGGTTAGAATCAAATCCCATTTCCCAATTCTATACTTTGCAAGGCACTGCAACAAATTTCCCAAACTTCTATTCACCACTTCCATTTTCCTTTCTGTTTGAGGGTGATAGGCTCTGTTGTACTGCAATTTTATAATCAATAACTTCCATAAGGTCTTCCAGAAATGACTAAGGAACTTTGTATCTTGATTGGTACCCTATGTAATCTGGCCACTTCTCCAAAGAAAAGAATTGCCACATGTGTTGCATCCAAAGTCTTCTTGCATGCAATAAAGTGAGCCATCTTTGAAAACCTATCCACAACCACAAAGATGGAGTGAACACACTGAGTTTTTCGTGGCAATCTGAGCACAAAATACATGCTAACATCAACCCAGGGGGCTGTAGGTACTAGTGAAGGAGTGTAAAGACCTGTATTCTACTGCTTCCCCTTTGAAACTTGGCAATTGCAACACCAATCAACATGCTTATACACATCTCGGTGCATGGAAGGCCAAAATTACCTTTCAGCCACTACATTTAGTGTTTTATCCTTGCCAAAATGACCTCCAAAACCTCCCCCATGCAATTCAGAAATCAAGTATTCCCTTAACAAACCTTGGGGAATGCGTCTCTTGACATCCTTGAACACTCACCTATCTTTCACCACGAATTTTTCACACACATCATGATCCCTAGCTGCAAATTTCTCAATAATTTCAAGAAAATGAGGGTATTGTTTGTATTGTTCATTGATCAGATCCAACCCGCAACATCAGTAGCCATATTGTTTTAGCAAATAAGCCCTTCTACTCAATGCATCTGCCACCTTAGTTTGCAAACCAGCCTTATGTTTCAATGTGAAAGTGTACTCCTGCAAGAATGCCACCCATTTAGCATGCTCTTAGCTTCTTTTAAGAATTGAGATATCTCAAGGCCTCGTGGTCAGAATTCAGAATAATTCCCTTTGGATAAAATAGTGCCACCAAAATTTCAATGTTTGAATTATAGCATAAAATGAGTAGTTTTGTCGAGCCTTGTTGAGTTTCTTGCTGTAACAAGCCACTGGTCTTCTTGACTCAAGATAGCCCCAATTCTAATCTTTGATGCATCACAATCAACTTCAAAAAGATTACCAAAATCTTGTAAGGCCAAAATTGTCGCGTGGGTCATCATATTCTTTATTTCCTCAAAGCTCTCTTCAACCTCCAAAATTGAACTTCCCTCCTTTGAGACACACAGTGATAGGAGCAACTATAGTGCTGAAATTCCTTATAAGTCTCCTGTAGAATGTGGGCAAAGCATGAAAACTTCTTGTCTCTGTAATTGTTCTTGGAGTAGGCCAGTTGGTCATAGCTTCAATCTTTGATAGATCAACTTCTGTTCCCTTTGCCCAGACAATGAAACCCAGGAAGTCCAACCTGTCCACCATAAATCTGCACTTCTTCATGCTGGTATAAAGCTGATTTTGCCTCAAGAGCTGTAGGATAGCCCTCAAATGATTACATGAATTTTCTTGTCTGTACTGTACACCAAAATATCATCAAAATAAACAACAACAAACTTCACAAAGAAAGCTCTTAGCACCTGATTCATAAACCTCATGAAGGTTCTGGGTACATTGGACAACTTATAGGGCACCAACCACTCATAGAGCCATTCCTTGGTCTTAAAGGCTGTTTTCCACTCATCTGCAGCCCTAATTATGATCTTGGAATAAACGTGAGATCCAGCTAGCATGTCAAGCATACCATCTAATCTTGGAATAAGAAATCTGTATGCTTTCCACACACATTCTCCAAGTTCCATCCATCTTAGGAGTGAGTAAAGCTGTTAAAGCACAAGGACTTAGGCTTTCTTGAATAAATCCCTTTCTGAGAGTTCCATAACCTGCCTTTGAAGCACTTCATGCTCCTTTGGGCACATTTTATGTGTGGCAAATCAGGTAATGTGGCCTGTAGTAGAACAGCAATTTTTGATGTTGTATCTCTCTCATGGAGGGGAGCCCATCAGGAAACTCATCAGGCATCACACCTTTGAACTCATTAAGAATTCCTTGACATCATTTGGGAACTCCAACTGCAGCTTCCCTTCCTTTTGAAAGAGGAAGTAAATCAGCCCACTTTTCTTACTTTATTGAGCAGAATCCCTTTTATTTAAGAGAGCAAGTGAACATCCATTTTCTTGCCTCTTAACATCAGCATCCTTCATCGATTTCAGCACAAGTTTCTTCTTTCTCTCACCACCATTCAAAAAAAATGAATTACGTATTCTTGATGCCATCATGGATTGTGCCTTTGTCATATTGCCAAGAGTCCAAGACCACCCAAGAAGAATCTGATATGCATCCATGGGACCCACATCATAATAAACAGATTCTTTAAAGGAACCAATTGAAAAGTTAACAAGGCATCTCGAAGAGATGATTACCTCACTTCGTTTATTGAGCCACATAATTTGGTATGACTGTGGATGTCTTTCGGTTTTAATCCCAACTTGTCTACAATGCCTTGAGAAACCAGATTCTCACTGCTCCCACTATCAATTATCAAGTCACAAAGCTTTCTACCTGCTGTGTATCTAGTTTGAATGTGACAACAAATGACTAAAGCCCCACCAAGGATATCACCTTCAATCCCTTCTTTGCCACATCTTTTTCAGTTTCCAGTTGCTGCTCTTGGTCCTCAAGAAATGCTAAATTCTCTTCACCATTAGCCTCTGGAGCTTCAACAAAATTAACTCTGCCTTCAGCCCTCTTTGGAAAGTCACTGGACTTGAGCCCAAGCTCGAAACATCTATAGAATTTCAGCACTGTTTTCTCCTGTTTACTTGGGTTACTTTCCCATTATTGCTGCTGGTTGGTTTCTTAGCACATGTACAAGCAGCTGTCCGACCACCTCCAGGGCTGCCACCTACCTTACTAGTTGATGCACCACTGCTGGGTTTTGTCTCAAGCTTCTTAGGCATGTTGTAAGTTGTGACTCAAATTTTAGTGCAAGCTGATAGGCACCACTCACCTTATAAAGATCGCAAGCTTACTTGGTTTTGTATGGTCATTTTGAGACCATTCACATAGCGACTAACCATTTGAGTTTCGATTTCAGCAAGATTGCACCTCCATGAAAATCTATGGAACTCCTGGGTGTAGTCTTTGACTGAATTCCCATGCTGCCTCAAGTTTTGAACCCTTTTGGTAGAAGGTTTGCTCATAATCTTGTGCTAATAATTGAGCCATCAGCTTCTCTTTCATCTTGTCCTGTCTTTTGATTTTCCTTTTTCCCCCCGTTCTCATGATCATTTTGATAATGTTTCCACCAAGTAGAAAGCAGGTCCCGAGCTTTGCTTCCACAAGCTTCTCTTTCCTCTCTTCCATCACATCTTTCCATTCAAAATAACTCTTAACACTATCAACCCAGTCCAAGAATTCTTCGGCTTCTATATCACCATCAATTCTGAAATATTTACTTGTACTCATTACTCTTTGGAATTTTGTAGAGCCCGTACAATGCGATCAATCCATTGTGGAGGCCTTTCATTTTGTCGTGCCAGCAAATAGGATGTTATATTACCAATTTACCTTAAAGCTTAAGCTGTTAGGTTGTGGGCCAACAATGTATATCAAGCCTCAACACTCCCCGCATGTGCAGCCCGACAGCATGTGGGAAGATAAACACACAATAAATAACACCCATTACAGGGAATACAATGATATTTTTAAACAGCACACAATAAATGCAGGCAACAAGACTAGATCCCAGGACCTCCTAATAACCAACTCTAATACCTAAAAGTTTAAGTTGTTAGGTTGTGGGCCAACAATGTATGTCAAGCCTCAACATAGGACAATTTTTAGGCACAATAGTAACGTAATCCTCACATCAGTACCTGTTTTGGCACTGTTTCAGAATAGTTACTACAGCTTTCTGCTAGCCTCTCATGCCTTTAGCAGCAATGGAGGTATTGGTAGGCACTGCGGCGTTGAATCCCCAACCTTACAACAGATGATCCACAACGGGATATTGTATTTTTGTTGGTGGTAACTTGGTATCCTAGAAGAGTAAGAACGGACTATACTGTCTAGCTCAAGTCTGAGTCAAAGTATCATGCTATAGCTTGCACTGCATGTGAACTTGTTTGGATAAAGCACATGTTGGAAAAACTTGGTTTCATATTCTCGATCTATGGAGTTGATGTGTGATAATCAAGCTGCTATTGGGTTACTTTCTGGAAAACAACCCATAACTGGGTATTGTATTTTCATTGATGGTAATTTACTATTCTGGAAGAGTCAGAAAGTGGTGGCTAGGTCAAGTGTTGAGTCAAAGTATCGCGCTATGACTCACGCTACATGTGAACTTGTTTGGTTAAAGAACATGTTGGAAGAACTTGGTTTTCCACATTCTCGATTCGTGGAGTTGATGTGTGATAACAAGTTACTATTCATATTGCCTAATCCTAGTTTTCCATGAGCAAACAAAGCATATTGAAGTTGATTCTCACTTTGTTTGGGAAAAACTTGTGCAGTAGCTCATTACAACCACTCGTATGAAGTCTGAGTTGCAACTTGCAGATCAATTCACAAATTCTTTGGAGGGTTCTCGTGTTAAATTCATTTGTAACATGCTAGGTGCTTATGATACCCATGCTCCAGCTTGAGAGTGAGTGCTGCTGGTTTTTTTTGGTCATTTAGCATGTGTTATTGCTGTGTTAGTAGGCATGAGTTTGTGAGGGTATTATGATCATTGTTATGTACTTGATATAATTTATAAACAGAGCATGAGACCTATCACTGTGATAAGGTCTTTCAATTCACCAAATACTTCAACACAAGATATCACCATTTTGAGTGGTTTCCTGGACAACTGACAGTTCTTGTGTAGCCTAGTTAATAACGTTATCATGCATTCAAGATGCTTGCATCTTTTTTAACAGACTATTTAAATTATTCAGAAGCACTTGATGCTTCTAAACATTTTATTTTTGAACCAGGCCAAGGAATTGCATCAGATTCTGAAACAGAATTTTCTCTATTGTAAATGTCTAGAAAGTAGAAACCAGATGACAAAAAAATAAAAAATAAAAAATAAAAGAAGACTCCCAGTTCAGGTGCCATTGAAGAAGGTTATTGATTTCTATTCACAAGCAACAAAATTTGTGCTAGTATTTCAAATGTTAGTTGATCCATGCAATCCTTCTATTCTGCTCTGAGCTCTAGCAGTGTGGTTAAGAACAAAAGAATGTGACCACAATCCTCGTAGCTTGATGTACTTGCTATTACTACCTAATATACCATGAGTTCATGCTTCATAGTCAAGACTTCAGAGTACAAGGGACCAAACATAGGGTAGTGATGTTAAAGTTTGTTATACATTGTTGGCCCCACAACCTAACAGCTTAAACTTTTAGTTGAAGTGGTAATCTTTGATGGTATTAGAGCTGGTTACCAAGAGGTCCTAGGTTCTAGTCACATGCTGTCAGGCTGCATGTGCAGGGGATTGTTAGAGCTTGATATGCATTGTTGGCCCACAACCTAACAGCAAAAACACATGTTCTCTGTAAGACCTTGTATCTTAAATTGTAAAGTCAGCTGCAATCATCAATTTCAGAACATTTTACTTGACAACATTATGCTATGTATGGAGTAAGACGTGACTCTACTGTTGCAGTTGGTGCAAATCATTGGGTCTATAATTTAGACTATTAGTATTTATACACTTGTCTTCTTGTTTCAGGTTATCTGATGCGGTTTATTATAGCAGGAAATCTTCTTGGACTCCCAGCCATTTCTATTCCAGTGGGTGATAAGTTTCTTGTTTTGTTTTATTTTCTTTTCTTTCTTTCTTTCTTTATTTTATTTTCATTTTTTTTTTTTCCTTTGAGCTATAGTCACTAGACTAAACAGTATGTTACATTGTTTTATGACTGCTTGTATTTCATTCTCTAAAGCATTCTTAATGCAGGCAAGCTGAACCCAATGGGGAAAGTTCCTATACGAATTTGAGAAATCCCAATAGTTATAATAAAATGTTGTTTTTAGATTAAAAATATATATATTTCATTAGAAGAGAGAGAATATACAATAAGGAGAACAAGAAGTCTTCCTATTCCAAAAAGAAGAAAGAAAAGAAGGAAAAAATGACGCAAAAAAGGTGAATCCTATCCCATAACAAAGAGGAAGTCAACTTTTTGCCCAGAAATATTTGTGCATTTAGTTCCAGCCACATTCCCCACAACACTGAGAACCGCAAAACTCCACAATGCAGAGGCATCTTTACTCCTACCAAACCAGAAAATAATGTGGCCGGCAAATCCTCCACCAACTCCAGACAAGACCAATGCTTTCCCATAAACCAAAAAGTTTATTCCAAATTTTCCAAGCAAAAGCACCACGCAAAAATTGATGAGTTACTGTTTCTGAACTATCAAAACATAAAGGGCACACATCAGGAGAAAGTGCCTTCAAGAATCTCCTACTCTACAACAGATTGTTGGTGTTAATGCTATTAAGAACAACCGACCAAATAAACCCTTGATTTTAGAGGGAACTTTGGCCTTCCAAATACTTTTATGGAGTGGGGAAGACATATTATGATAAAACATTATTACTCCTAGTAAATCAGAAAAAATATGGGTGAAATTCAATTCTAAGTCAAATCAATTGTCATGGTAGTCTTCTTTATTTGATAGAAGAATAGGTATTGCATTCTTTGTTAGATTACCACTTCATCTAAAAGCCTTACCCGTTATGTTATGGGCCAACAATGTATATCAAGTTTTAAAACTCTGTTGCCCATGCAGCCCAATTGCACATGGAGAGAAAAAAAAAATAAATGATGAGTGACACCCACTACAGGGAATAATATAATTTTTTAAAGAAAACAACGAAAAATGCAGGCACAAGACTAAACTCAGGACCTCCTGGCAACCATCAACTCTGATACCATTTAGATACTGCTTTACCTAAAAGTTTAAGCTGTTAGGGAGCCAACATGTATATCAAGCCTTAACATTAAATAACTTAATTGCTTTTGAGTAGGACATAAACTTGAGGACTAGAAGTCTGGAAATAAAAACATTTTTGGAACTTGATTGTACAAATGCTCATTTTTGTACTTGAATCAAATAACAATTAAAAATATGATTAAAATAATGAAAGTTCGAAATAATACAAAGTACAATTATTATAATAAAAATAAAATTATTATTATTTTAGTTAATTATTATATTTCAGTTCACTTTTACGAGAGCAAACTTATTTTCCGTGACAATTGAATAATAGTAAATATTTTTTTAAATGGCATTTATTATTTTTAAAGTTTTTTTTTGAAACATGGACATTTTTATTTTAATTATATTTTAAATTTATATGATTATTTTTTTTCATTTTAATTGGAAAATATGTATAAGAATGAATCCTTTAATCCACCAAAGTTAATTTTAAATATTAAAGAATTCTAGCAACATGTTGCCAAAACCACAATATCTAAATTTCAGGTTTTTGGAAAATAGCTGGAAACCAACAGTAGAAACAGCAAATGGTCAATGTAAACAAATGAATTTTCATAATTTGCTTCATTACTGTATAAAAACAAAAACAGAAAACAGAAATGATAGCAAACAGACCCTTAGCATTGAACACACTTCCGCCAGTTTGAGCTAGTTTGTCCAAGTTGCTCAATCAGGCCATTTCTGCCTAGACTAACAAGATGACTCGTTCTAGTCACCTGGTGCCAATCTAGTCCAAGTTTTAAAATTTTGGTTAATTCCACTACAATCAAAGAAGTTGCTCATAGATGCATTTCTGAAAACACACAAGACTAATCCTCCCAAATGCTTGCTAGACAAACATCTGACCTTGAATGCTATAAATAAAATAGAGAGAATTATTGTCCAAACGAAAAGATAAAAATGCTAAAAACCAAGAATCCATTGCCATGTCCAAACTCTCCAAAATGGAAGATCGACAATTTTACGCCCAGAACCAATCTACTTAGATGTTAAAGCTCAATATACATTGTTGGCCCATAACTTAATAGCTTAAGCTTCTAGATAAATGGTAGCATAACATGGTATCAAAGCTATGGTTGCTAGGAGGTCTTGGGTTCTGGTCTTATTGCCCTTGTATTGTGTGCTTGTTGAAACCTATCTTATTCCCTGTAATGGGTGGGTGTTACTTGTCATTTATTTCTAACTCCACATGCAATTGGGCAACGTGTGCAGGGGAGTGTTCAGGCTTGATATACATTATTGGACCACAACCTAATAGCCTAAGCTTTTACGTAAAGAGGTAATTGACTATTAAACTTTCAATCATGAACAAACAATTAGAAGGAGAGAACATAACAGTAAATCCCAACTCGTAAAGTTGATTGATTGACAACAAACTAAAAGACACTTGTGGAACAAAGGAGACAATAGGATAGAAAAGGTAGATGATGATGAAGGAAGAATTGAACCAAAGACACAACATGGGATCCATTATAAGTGAAAATCGTAATAAGAAAAGAAGGGGAAACACCATTGCTAATAGAAAACAAGTTTGGTGTTATATTACGAGAAGAACATGAATCATCAAAGTAATTGGAGATATAACTGTAAGTACGTGACCTATTGTGTGAATGGTAGAAAGAAGCACGAGACTGAATCTCAGCAGAAGCATTAAGCATAGACTACAACCACTCAATCATTGATTGAATTGCAGTTGAAAACACAGTATTGGTGCTGAAATTGGGAGTGACTTGTGCTGTGGAAAGATGTGATGTTTGAAATAATGAAGGCGAAGAACACTCAAAAGGGAAAAAGACTTCCTAATGCCCTTCTGATGGAAAAATGCATGTCAATTCCAACCTGTGATTTTCACTTTCTAAGAGTAGGCAATAACGGAGGCTGTGATGCAGAAATAGCAAACTCAGAATGAGGATGAGATACAATGTTTGCCACCTTAAATTGTGTATCCACACATTAGTAAGTTAAGGGAGTACAATAGAGAATAGCACCATAAAGAGGTTCCAATTGGTCCTAAAGCATCATAAAAATCTTTACCAACCCCTCTCTCTCTCTCTCTCCTCCCTTGCCTCCCCCCCCCCCCCCAACATACAGTTTCTTCAAATCATTCCACGAGGGCTAGTGGATCACAATGCGTGTTCATTAATTGTACAACTCTTGGATGGTCTAATCCCCTTATTTGCTCCTTGAATTTCCATCACAATGGATATTGTTTGGTGTTATAGCTTGATATACCTTGTTGGCCCACAACCTAAATAACTTAAGCTTTTAGGTAAAGTGGTAAATTAACATGGTATAAGAGTCGATTACCAAGAGATCCTAGATTCTAGTCTTGTTGCCTGCGTTTATTGTGTGGTATTTAAATATTATCGTATTCCTTGTTATGGGTGTTATTTATCATTCTTTTATCTCTCCATGTGGTATCGGGCTGCACATTCAAGGGAGTGTTAAAACTTGATACACATTGTTGACCCACAACCTAAACAGCTTAAGCTTTCAAGGAAAATGGTAATCTGACATTTTGCAAATCTTGATTCAAAATACATTGTTTTGAAGTAACTTCATACGTCTTTTGAAATTGAAGAATTAAGACCTTGGTTCTAAGGAACTCTGTAACCAGGCGAGTTTCTCAGCATTTACATTTCCCACTTGGCACTGGATATGTGAAAATCTAGAATCTTTGGATCAGGTGGTTTAAGTACCAGTAATAGAGTCTCATCTCCCTTCACCAAGAAGGAAATTTTTCATTACACTTGAACAATTTGTATAATTCCCTCCATTCAATTGAACGCTGATTTTTTGAATCCTTTCATCTGAGATTGACATGATTGTACAAAACAAGATAAAAATTGTAGGGATGCAACTGAGATTTCAATAGATTAAAACATTGCACAAGCACAGGGCAGAAAAATGCAATACAGAGTTGAGCAGAGCACACAACTTGCAGAACAGTGCAATATAGAGGACTCACAGTAATTATGGGGAAGTAGAATGACAAAATAGAGCAGGGAAGAAGATTAGCAACCGGTGATTTCTTCGAGTGCTGTGAGGATCTGATACCAAATGATAATGCAGAAACACTTCTACCTTTTGTTATATTCCAGACAAGTCACCAATGTACAGACATCCAGTGCTATATACATTACAGAGCTATAAACCTAAAAAAGATACCTAAAGCGAAAAAAATAAATCCTTAAAGTAATAATATATACAGCTTACAGTTGTCATGTTGCTCATATATTGTCTTGCATAACTTGTAGTTTGAGGCTTCTTTCTGCTAAGGGGTCTAATTTTCATTTTGCTTTTCTTTGAATAAGAATTTGCCTGCGCTCATTGGATCAGACCACTCAAATTTTTACAATTCTTCAAAGTATTAGCTTCTCATTATTTGTATTTAACATACTCAATGCTCAGGTTGGCTACGATAGACAAGGACTTCCAATAGGTTTACAATTAATTGGCCGTCCTTGGGGTGAAGCTTCAATATTGTGTTTGGCTTCTGCGGTAGAGGTATCAATCTGTCAATCAGAATAAAATAAAAGAAATCTACTTTGTAGTGCATGCAACCATGTATGCTTCACTCTGTTAATAATCATATAGCACATTCAGGCATTATAACATGAAATACTGTGTTTTCAGGAACTCTGTGCAGGGTCAAAGAAGAGGCCAGCATCATTTTATGATATTCTGAAGGCCAATCAGGAGTAACTTGGTTTATTTTTTGCTGCATGTCCTGGGGGAAAGCATTGCTTGCTTTTTTTGTTTGTTTTCTATGTAAGGGTAGCCCTCTGGAGGAGCTCAGGAGCCTATTTATGATATTCTGAAGGCCAACTAGGATTTACTCGGTTTACTTTATACTGCATGTTCTGAGGGAAAGCATTGGTTCCTCTATTTATTTGTTTTCTTTATTAGGGTAGCCCTCTGGAGGAGTTCAAGAGCCTATCTCAACTAAAAGCGTTTGTTGCTTCTTATCTGTCACCAAAAACATGATTTTCATGCTCGGGCCGTTGCTATTAAAAATAAAAATTAATCCTCAAGGTGTGATTCAGGTGATAGTGCAGACTGTGAGAGTGCCTCTCACGAGGTTAGGTGTTCAAACCTCCCGGATTCGTTTCCGTCCCTGGACTCTTGAATTTATCCTCCCTTTGAAGTTGTGGGATCAACTTCAAGAGGCGCAAGATTAATTACGTGGACCGTAAAATGTACACGTAGATACTCGGTGCGTAATCCAAAAAAAAAAAAAATTGGTTTGGTGTTCAAACCCTCAGATTTCATTCCTGAAAAATGCAGCACACATTTTGATAATGGTTCTCAATCATTATTGTATATATTTATGGCAGCCTTGTCTAATGCTTGCTACAACCACCAGTGGCAAGGAATAAACATATTCTTGGGGGGCTTGAAATTTCATAGCTTTATGTTATTTAAAGAAAAAATTGCCATAGTTGATCCAATTAACCATTAATCAGAGGGATATCATTACCTAGAAGAAACATTATAACCAGACAAATACAATCCAGTTAACAGGTTGGCACCTTTTTAAGCCACTAATCTCTCCATGGAGCAAATGATAACTATACAAATGTTCAAACATTCATGCTAATATTATTTGGAAATGATAATTTTTAAAAGTTGAGAAAAACAACTCTTCAGAGCATAAGCATGTAACGGCAGTAACACAGGACCAGAGACTAGCCTGTACAAGTTTGATGCATTTCTAATACTAACAGGGAAAAAAAAAAAAACATAATTCAGTTACCGGAATGGTCAGAAAAGAGCTCTCATTGGCTACAACCATAACATTGCTCCCTATGTATTTTCTAATAATCAAATACATCTCATTTTCTTTCCGAAAGAATAATTGTTGTCCATCACTTCCGTCATTGGCCAAACCATAATCTCCATATAGAACTAGTCTTGAAATTCCCAACCAAAACCACCACGGCATCCAGAGTCCACGGACGTTCAACCCTTCTTTATAACACTCAACTTCAACCCTTTAAAGACTTCACTAGCCAGCCATGCACTGTATTCATTTATATGTAATTCTAGAATTGGGCACTTCTATTTAGTTTTTCTCATCCACAGCATCACTAGGGAGGTCTGGACCAGGAGGAGTATTTCCTGGATAGTTGGTTGATGAGGTATCCAACCCTGTCATACTGGGGAACAGAGATATAAGTTGCAGTACAAATCCTGAATAAGGATTGATTAATATCTCCAAGGAATGAAATTGACAAACTTACCTTCTGTCAACGATGACCATGGAGCGGAGCTCACAATTTGCAAAGCTGCAAGTACATGCTACAAGGTCAATTCTTACAAACAAAGAACGTGTAACAGTAGAGTGATTGTGTCTATGAAACAATAAATTAATTCCTACTTTATGTCATCTGTTTCCTTTCTCAGCATCTTTTTTTCTTAAAGAAAATGGTTTTATATAAAATAATTTTTATGTGCGCTTCAAGAACACAAGCTCATGAGAAAGCTACTTCATTGCAAATAAAGTGTGCTGTTTTGTTTTATGGACAAGCATACAAAGGCATGCAATGACAAGCAACTGTCTACAGGATGTGTGTGCATGTGTGCGCGCATGTGCATGCATGCATGTGTATAAAATAAGAATAAAGCATACTAACAAGAATGAGAACCAAAACTTATTATTCCAGCCACTTAAAGGAATTTTATTTTGGTCAACTTTGAAGGGTTAGAAAATCAATGTCCTTAATATTTGTATTAAAATATATAGAGACAGAATGTTGAATAAAAAAAGAAATTCAATACATACCAGAGGAGAAAAGAGAGACAGTTGAAATGGAACATGTATTGTGTAAAAGGATGAGGGTTTGCACTATCAATTGTTTAATCAAAATAAGGTGTCATGGGTGCATACTGTTTGCATATCTCTTTCTTGACCAAAGGGTAACAGTCGTTTCCAAATGCACTCAATGTATGAAACAAAAATCCGCTGTGGGTAACTATTGCTATCTCCTTCTCCTTCCGTGTCCACAGCCTGCAGGAATGAAAAGGATTGTAAAGATGGCCATGAGCTTGAATTCAGAAGAGTCAAACTAGCATCATGAGTAAAGATGAGTGATCCCATTATTTTTTAAATTTATAAATTATAAAGGGCACACATGTGACTTTTTACAGCAGCTGTCTTGGTTTCAAATCACTCTCGAGAGAATAATGAAACTGATGTAAAACAATGGGAGGCTCGTGTTTCATATCTTCAAGTCCCAGTTAATTTTCTCTTGAAGTTGCCAGAAGACATCGATAGGGAACTATCAGAAAATCACTTTCAATTTTGAGGATCTAAGACAACCATCCCAAATCTAGATGTCCAATCATAGGAAGTTTTTAAACAAGGTAATTACCAGTTCAAGAACTTCAATCCCCTAGCTGCAACTTCTTCATTTGTCTCTCTAACGTTGGCCTTCCACAGTATGTCCTCGTCACTATCTATCTGAATATAAATCCAAAATTTAATCAACATAACACTTCCTATGAACTTAACTGGAATTTGTATCATGCGTCCAAGACTATTCACCTACTATAAGATGAAAAGCATCACATGAAAATTTTTTTTTCTCTGAAAAATATTCTAGTTATCCAAGTACTTGCCAGTGCAAAATCAATTGCAGGAAATAGTAACTGATAGTCACTGATGGTTCTTCTCTTATCACAAGGGTGGACTCCCTGCAGGGAAAAAAAGTATAATAAAAAATAATGCAATGCATGGTATCAAACTTTACAGACAATCACACAAGCAGAAAAACTAATGTAACTGAGAATCGTATGTATGCCATATTCAACGGGGATTCTGAATTCCTAGCAATAAAAAATTTTTTAAAACACTAAATAATAAATACCGCATTTAATAGGAGTTTATTTCTGTTTTAATAGCTCCCAGAATTGCCTTTGCATAAGTTTCTAACAACAGTTAATTCAAATTTCTCTACCAAGATAAGATGACCAACTTAACATCACGTCTACTATCCAAGTGTCAATTAAGCCAACAGCAATGTAGTTACAATGTACAGAATAAAAAAGGCCAGAAGCCCAGAACCAAACTATACTAGATTTCCCCTTTTTCCCATTTCCATTGGTCAAGTCCTGTCCGCTTCCACAACAGACCCAAGTATGGACTCACATTATTTGCTGCAACAAGGGCTAAAGCAAGTCACCAAAAATATCCTTAACAGAATCTACCTGTCAAAGAAATGAATGATAACTTATCATTCTCCGGAAGAGTTTTGTCCGAAATATACAGCTCCCAAGTTCCTACTGTTTATACTCTTTGAATATGAAGAGATCTTCATGGCTAGAAAAGAGAAAAAGATAACGCATACTGGAGTAACAGTTTTTGAAATTGAACAGGATTAGAATATAGGTGGAAAATTTTGGAATTTTGTTTAGAAGTGAGTTGGCAGCACTAATCTTACCCTGGATTAAGTAGAATAGCAGAAACCAGTATAGCACGGCTCAAGGCATAGTTGTTACTACTGCAGCCTATCTAGCAGTGCTGTAGAACTCCTCATGAGACCAAAAAATACACTTTTTGCCTTGTTTGACTCAGACAGCTTTATGAGCTTATACTTGACGTGCTAAGATAATATACTTTTAATCCTCACTCTGACACTCACTGCCTGGGGAGTTTACCTGCTTTCTCCATCTAAACTCCATATGAAATTCCAAGTTGCCTAGAGTAATCATTTGAGGTAAACTTTGAAAAGCACAAATATATTAACATCTATTTTATACGTAAAGTTCAAGCTTATATATTGATTTGCATGCATCCTTAAAGATTGCACTTCCATAACCCATACAAAATAATAAATTTCATCATTATTCCATTTCTTGTTTACTTCTTTGTCCATTTGCACTCTACAAAATATTCATTCCAAACCTGCTCCCACCCAGTTTAATAGACTTCAAATTCTTCTGTTATAAGTAAATACATTTACACTCTAAACAAACTCTTCCAAATTCTCTAATCCCCTGCCCTCCTTTTTAATGAGCTTCGAACTCCACCATTACGAATACCTGAAAGCACTTCAAAAGCATCACAATCATGGCAACTAAGGTAGTATGTGTGCAAAACAGAGCACACATCTTACTACCCAGGCTTACTGACTACATAAAATAAGACTGACACCTCATATGTAGTAATAAGATCATTTTCTCAAACCTTAGTGCAAGCATGTATTTCCAAAGACTAATTATTTTTATCTAAGAGCACCACCCCCCCCCCCCCCCCGGCTAAAATAATAAATTCCCAGTATAGAGAATATTTTCCTCCTCTGACTGTTTGCGCAGAAAATATAAAAGAAATTCAGAGCTCTTTTAGATACAGAAGAATTTAATTATACTTCACTGTATGGATGCATAATGGAGCTAAAATCCGTAACTACTTGACAATCTTGGGCATAAATGACATGGTCAACTTCTCCTGAGCCACAGAAATGTAAATGAAGACATATACAACACATACCAAATGCTCTCGACAAAGTTCAACTGCAATAAATGGAGGGCAGTTTAGACTTGAAATTGCAGCACGGTCACTATTTCCTGCATTTGCCACCATTAATGGTAACACATCCGTCCTATTAGTGTAGCCCTCACCACCAAATACTCCAACAGCTGTTTGCATAGTCCTGCAATGGCATAATGAAGAAGACCAAAAATATTAGCATTAAAAAATCGAAGTCTGCCTTATCAAACTGTTGAACCTCAATCCTGTATTTGTACACTACATGAAATACTGGAAAAAAAAATGCAGATAATATATTCATCCAAACAGCAGAACCAGGATTACAGGTGACAGGGATTGTACAATATGTACTTCAATTTTCTATATACATTCAAAAAGCAACATTGTCAACAGGAACTCCAGCTAGCAGCAGCCTGCAACTCTTGGGAACTAAAATCCTTTGCTAAAATAACAAAATTTCTTAATGTATCTTGAATCAACAAACATCTAAGTCAAACACCAGAAACCAATTTTTAACCATGGCCAAGAGGGTAGATAGAAAATCCCAAAACTAAAATTGTTGCTGGACCCCTTCTTGATGGATGAAATATTTGAATGTCAAGGTTAAGGATATCTGAAAATTTTCCAAATGCTGTCACATGTAAATACAATTTAGGCGAAGGTGTACCATAAAGCACCATTTAGTGAGTGCAATGCTTCAACACTCTTGTGCCTAGACATTTAAAGATGTCAATGCCCCATGTGTCACACTGTGACCTTTGGCAAAAGAAATTAGGCAACTTCATAAGAAGTTTAGATCTCTCCCCATGTTGAACTGCTACCTGGTCAGTTGCAGACATGTCAATCGCCCTCATTAAAAATTATACGGTGGACCAAGCTCCCGCGTATGCGGGGTCTGGGGAAGGGGTGGACCACTTATCATAATGAATATTCATTTGAAACCACTTATCAGTACGTGCTGAACTGAAAAGTTGAAATTTTGATAAGTGCTGAAATGGATGAGTTCTGAAAGTCAATAAGTATTATCTGGTGTGTCAGTTAGAAACTACTAGTCATAAGTACTTATAAAATAAATATTATTTCACTACTCACATTTATAATTAGTAAACTTTAAACTAAAGCTGCATATATTTGATCTTTGAATAAATTGTCGTAGCTCATGTGAAAAAAAATAAATAATTGAAACATAAGCATTACAAATAAGTGCAAATTATTATAAATTTAACTATAATAATATACTACTAATTTGACTAAAAATATGTGATGTATATTATGATTATTAAAATATAATTTATAGTTTTTACAATTTAATAATATATTTATTTATAAAAATCTTTAAATTATATAATTTATTAAATATATTTTAGTTATAAGAATAATATTAAAATTATAATTAAATTATATTTTATAGTTATTAAAATAATAATTTAAAATTTAAATTATAAAAATTGTAAGTTTGATTTATAAAATTTATTTTATATATTTATATAAAATTATATATTTAACATATTAAATTTAATAAATAAATATTTCTATTAAACTAATTTATATATTTTAATAATCCACGAATAAAAAGACAAAATTATAAAACATATGAACAATATTAAAAATTATTATTATAACTTATAATTATTAAGATTTAATAAATATATTTATCTATAGAACTTGATTATACAATTTATTAAAAGTTATAAGTTATTTTAAATTTTTAATAATAATGCCCCCATGTCGTAAAAGAAGCAAAAACAACAACAAACCAAACCTTAAGTATCATTAGGTGGGGTCGGATACATGAATCTTTTTATGCCAAATGTAACAGCAGTGCTTATATTTTTTGACAAAGGAGTGTATTAAAAGGGAGAAGAATGTACATCAGAAAAAGAGAGAGAAAGGAAAAGAAAAAAAGAAAAAACAGGGAGAATAAGAAATCCTCCATTTTCATCAATACAAACTAGTTACAAAGAACACAACCTAAACCAAGAACCAAACTCAATGTGGCAGAGCCAACCAATCCCACTATAGGTCTCCTAGAGAAACATGATAACACCATTTGCTGACAACCACAGCAACACAAATATACCACTCGAAAGCAAATTGTCAGCAGTAGCCACACCTTTGATTATTCTATTGTTCCTTTCCAACCAAACACATCAAATAATAGCCATAAGCATAACAGTGCTTATAAAAATTGCCATAAGCTATCTGCTATCCTAGGTTGATTATAAGAATTCACTCCAATTATGAATTTTTTTAGGTACTTCATATAATAAGCACTTTTTTTTATATAGAAATTTAATAAAAAAAATTTAAACATGTCAAACAACAGTTATTGAACACAACAATTTTTTCAAGTGATAAGTACTACAACAACAACAACATGCCTTAAGTCTTACTAGGTGGGGTCGGTTACATAAATCCTTTTCTACCAATTCACAAGATCGAGAGCATTTTTCCCTACTAGATTAAGAGCTATTGAATCTTTCCTCACTACCTCATTCTAAGTTATTTTAGGCCAACCCCTACCCTTTTTCACGCCAAAACAACAACTAACTCACTCCTCCTCACATATGTGCTACTAGGCCTATGTTTCAAATGCTCAAACCATCTAAGCCGCCCTCTCTTATCTTATCTTCAACCGGTACTATACATAGATTATTGCACATATGCTCGTTCCTTAATTTATCTTTTAATGTTATACCACTCATCCACCTTAATATTCGCATTCCAATATTTTTTACTTTTTGTATGTATTGTTTCTTCATTGCCCAACATTCTGAACCATAGATTGCAGCTAGCTTTATAGCCGTCATGTAGAATTTTCCTTTTAATTTTAAAGGTATTCTTCAATCACACAACACGCTTGACACACTCCTCCATTTTACCCAACCTGCTTTAATTCTATGTATTACATCTTCTTCAATTTCCCCTTTTGCTTGTATAATAGATCCAAGCTAACAAAATCTATAAATGTTATTAATTTCTTGATTATCAAGTTTAATCCTCTCTCCACTGCTCCTTACATTGCTGAAATTACATTTCATAAATTCTATTTGATTCCAACTGATCCTAAAATCTTTAAACTTTAAAGTGGTTCTCTAAAGTTCTAACTTAGATTCCACTCCACTTTTACTTTAATCAATCAAGATAATATCATTTGCAAACAACATACACCAAGGGATATCATTTAGGATATTCTTAGTGAGTTCATCAATCACTAAAATTAAAAAAAAAAAGCACTCAAAGAAGAACCTTGATGTACACCAATTGTGATTAGAAAATCTATATATTCCCCTCCTATAGTCCTACCGCTAGTTATTATTCTATCGTACATATACTTAATGACATCAATATATCTAGTACCCCTCTTCTTTTCTAAGACCCACCAAAGAACTTCCTTAGATACTCTATCATATGCTTTCTCAAGGTCAATAAAAAATATTGCAAGTCACTTTTCTTTAAACTTTTCCATTAATCTTCTTAAAAGATAAATAGCTTTTGTTGTCAATCTTCTAGGCATAAAACCAAATTGATTATTTGAAACCCTTGTTTTTAGTCTTATTCTTTTTTCAATTACCCTTTCCCAATGTTTCATTGTATGAGTCGTATGACTCAATCTAAATTCCATGATAATTATTACAATTTTGACTATAGCCTTTACTTTGTATAAAGGTATTAACATGCTTTTTATTTATTTCTCCAAAAGTTTTTGGTTCTTAGAATAATGTTAAATAGATTAGTTAACCATATACTTCCTTATCCCCAAAATATTTCCAAACTTCAATTGGTATGCCATCAAGTCCTATCGATTTCATTTTTCATCTTTTTCAAAGCCATCTTAACTTCAATGACTCTAATTTTGAAAATAAATCTCCTATTTCTAGATTTTTCCTCATCTCTCACTTCCAAATTCCATTTTCATTTTGGTTTTCATTAAACAACTTCTCAAAATATTTCTGCCACCTCTCTTTTATGCCTTCTTCTATATTTAAGACATTATCATTCTTGCCCTTTATACATTTTACATTACTTAAATCTTTGCATTTTTTTTTCTCTAGCTCTAGCAAGTTTTTAAATTTCTTTCTCCTTCTTTTATATCTAGTCTATTATATAGTATCATAAGTTCTATGTATATCTTCACTAATGGTCTTTTCTGCATTTTTTCTTTCCTATTCATACTTTTCAAGGTTTTATATATTTCTACAACTTTACCATATTTTATGACAGTTTCTTTTTGTCTTAATGGCTTTTTGGACTTCCTGATCCCACCACCAACTTTCTTTACCACCCAAGTATCTTCCTTTGGACTCACCTAAAATCTCTTTTGCTATCTTTATAATAAAGGTAGTCATCTTATTCCAAACGGTATTAGAGTCTACCTTACCTTCTACTATCCAATCACACTTTTTGATAATTTTATTTTTGAATTTTACTATATTTTCTCCCTCCAAGCTCCATCACCTAATCCTGTTGTGTTGATTTACTTTACTCTTCCTCTTCCATTTTTTAGTATATATATCTAATATTTGGACCTTATGTTGTGTAGCCAAACTTTAACCTGGAATAACTTTACAATTACACGATAGATGATCCCCCTTCCTAGTTAAGAAGAAATCTATTTGGATTTTATTTTGCCCACTCTTAAAAGTTATTAAGCGTTCTTCTCTTTTTATGAAGCAAATTTTCAATATAATTAAATCATATGACATGGCAAAATCTAAAATTCTATCACTGGCCTTATTTTTGTCTCCATATCCATGTCCTCCATGTATCCTGTCATAACCTATATCATCTTTTCCAATGTGTCCATTCAAATCAGCTCTAATGAATGTCTTTTCAAATGTTGGTATCCCTTGTAAAATACTATTCATATCTTCCCAAAATTATCTTTTAAGATTTTTCTGCTAGCCTATTTGGTGAGCATATGCACCGATGACATTTACTTTCTCCAAGCCTAAAGCTATGATAATGATCCTATCCCCTATTCTTTTAACATCTTTACATTATCTTTTAGGTCTTTGTCTACAATAATTCCCAACTCGTTTTTATGTTTCTCTTTTCTTGTGTACCAAAGTTTAAATCCTGATTTTTTCAATTTCTCTAGCTTTCTCTCCTACCCATTTCATCTCTTGATGGAAAATTAAGTTAATTTTCCTTCTAAACATTGTTTCCACTATTTCTATGCTTTCGCTCGTAAGGGTGCCTACATTCCAAGTTGCTAATCTAATCTTAGTTTCTTGTGCTAACTCTTAGCCCTTTCCCTTATATATGGACCCGGTCTATCCCCTTAACCTGAGTGGATTTGGTAATGAATCATAATATATAGATTTGACAATTTTTACGTTGGCTGTCAGCTACCTAATGCAACCTTAATCCTCTATCTAGGCTTAGGATCAGTTGTGTGCACGAAGATAATTTGTGTTACACAGGCGAAATGCAAATTCAATTTTATTTTTTTTAACACAAACTTATTTCACATAGACAACACAGCAAGAACTAAAAACCCACACCACCTACCATGAGCAATCTAAACATAAAGAAAATTGATCTACATTAAAAATGTACTTTTGAAAAAAAAAATTAAATCAAGATTTGCAAAAAGAAACACAAAAAAGTATATGTTAAGGCTACATATTGAAAACACAACATCTACATGCATATCTTAAGTCTCCAAAAATGAAAACACAAAATCCATTCTAATAACCAACAATTGAGGTGAAGGAAAAAAAAAATCAAGAGAGGAGAAGATCTCACCAGCAGCTAAAACAGCTAGGTTGAATTCCAGTCAAAAGTTTGGTGCCCTACTAAAAAAGCAATGACAACTGACTGAAAATACGCAGTAAGTACCTTTTGATGCCAGAAATTTAACACCAATAACAAAATCAATGAAGAGCAACGAGGGATTGCAAGAATTCTTCAAACCAAAATCAAGATTGGCTATAAAGTAATCAACAATGTCGAGGTAACCTCTCACACCACTCACGCTCACATCAACAACAATCTTGTGAATTTTCTTTTGGATTCAGCGCAAAGAATTTCAGATTGTCTTAAGCACAGCTTAACGCAAAAAAAAAAAAAAAATCCCTTAAGTGATAAGTTCTACAAACACTTTTTTCAAAAGTGCTGCGAAATGGGGACCAAATATATCAGTCATAAAACTAGCATTCAAAGAATGTGAAAAAGAAAATCCTCCAGATGTAACAAAACAATTCATTACTTCCAAAGCTAAAAAGGGAGAAAATGGAGCATGAGCACTTCTTAAGAGCAAATCCTAGAAGCTGTGAAGAAAGAGATTCCAAGCCCAGACTGTTCACATTTACACAAGTATTTACCAGCTTCCCTACCATTAGCCAAGATTTCTAGAATTCAATTTAAATGGAAAAATTCTGACAACATTAATTAGAAAATTGTGAAGCCAAAAAAAACTATAAGCATAGATTTCTTGATACATTTTCAAATATAGTTGTTGTCATGTTACAGGATATTCATGAAATCTGTCAATACAAGTACTAAATGATGTTGTCAATACTGTTAATGGTTATTTGGTCATTTAGCATTATTAGTACATGTTAAAGTTATGTTTTAAGTGTTAGTAAGGGAACTATGGCCATTGGTATTAAAATCCTGCATTATAGATAGAGGGAGGGACCTATCATTGAGGCTAGGTCTCTGCCATTTTGCCCAATTATTCAACATGGTATCAGAGCAAGATCTGAACTAAACTGTAATTGCATGACCACTGCTAAATCAAACCCTAAACATCATAATACCATGAAACCTGCTACTGTAGAAGGATCATCAGCATCACCAAAGTGCAGGAGCAGGTTCAGGAGCTGCTGGAAAAAGCTGCAGTCACTGGAAAGATCCTGGATGCCGCTCTCCTCTTCAACAACTGAAGAAATAACTCATATTTTGAAAAACTAACCACATAGCAAGCCACAGAACCTGCCAATCTGCTAGCCTGCAAAATTTCACAGCCAGAGGAGCCTCCATGCACCAGCCAGCAGTGCCGACCCCACGCGCCAATGCGTGAGATGCTTTTTGAGCAGCCATTTTGCTCCGATTTCTCCCCAAATGTCTCGAGTGCTTCCTCACACCAATACCAAGTCGTTTTTCATTTTTTCGTTCACTTTTTTTAGTAGTTCATGCGCCACATTCTAGGAATGATTGTTTGTTAATGCCCAAAGCTGTTGGTCAATGTTTATTGAGTTCACTTAGGCCTGAAATAGTGGCATTGCTCTGTTCTTTGATTCGTTTTTATCTTGTTTGTTGTGTGCTTGTGGTTTGCTCTAGTTGTCAAATGTTGTGTATTGGGATGGTGTATATGAATTCCTGGAGGCTGTTGTTCGCTGTGTATTTCTGATTTGCTACTGTATAAAGGCTCTTTGGTACTGTTAGATCTGTGTGTTGGTTTCTTGGGACTGTGTCTACATCTCATGGAGCCGTGGTAGTGTTTATACATTGATTTCGTAGGTCTATGGCAGTGCTATGACCAGTTGTTAGTAAATTGTTCGTGGTTGAATCAGTGATTGAGTCATTTGTGATTGTTTTGGTTCGCCTGGAACTTCACTTGTGGTTGTTTCGGTTGGTCTTGAAGTTCACTTTGGAATCCCAAGAGCATTTTGTTTGCTATCTATTTCTGATTTGTGGCTGTATCGAGGTTGTGTGAATGTTGGGATGGCGTCCTCAAATCCCAAATGTGTGTTTTAATCATCAAGAGTTTGTTCAAGTGAACAACGCACTATAACTGTCTCAGAGGTATTCAATGTTCCTATAGTATCACGCATCCCAACAAGCATCTCATCACATTGCATCTTTTGCTCAGAAGGGTAATCCTATAGTTTGTATGTCATCTGGTATCTCTCCCACTAGTCCTTCGATTATCAACTCTACTACTACTGATCATATGACAGGTGTAAACAACTTCTTCTCTACCCTCTAGTATCCTTAAAATTTACCTCAAGTTACCCTCGTTGATGGGTCCACAAGTATAGTTGAGGGAATAGGAACAGTAAATCCTACTCCCTCCATCTCTCTTTCTTTTGTTTTGTACATTCCTAAGTCCCCTTTCAATCTCATGATAGTTAGTAAGCTTATAAAGGCACTAAATTGTTCTGTAACCTTCTTTCTTGATTTTGTGGTTATTCAGGATCTAAAGACGAGGAAGATAATTGGCATAGGATGTGAGGCTTGCGGATTTTACTACTTTGAGTCGCTCTCTTCTCCCATTTCCTACACAACTGCTACTACACTACTTCAAATCCATTGTTGCCTTGGTCATCCTTCCTAAGACAAATTGAAATAGATAGTTCCTACCTTGAGTTCTATGTCTAGTCTTGAGTGTGTCTTGTTAGTTGGAAAACATCAGCTTGTTTCCTTTGCTTCCCAAGTCAACAAATGGGAAAATAGTCCTTCTCATTCTCCTCCATTATGATGTTTGGGGTCCTAGTTGTGTCATGTCGAAATTAAGATTTTGGTACTTTGTTACATTTGTGGATGACTACTCCAGCAAGAGTTTGTTGTATTTAATGAAAGATCATTTTGGTCAATATCTTTTGTGCCTTCTGCTCTCAAATAAAGACTCAATTTAATATGCCAGTCAAGATACTTCGTAGTGATAATGCGAAGGAGTACCTTAGTACCCAATTTAGTACCTATATGACTAATTTTAGTATGATATCAGCATCTTGTGCTCATACTCCACAACAAAATGGATTTGTAGAATGGAAAAACAGACATATTCTCGAAGTCACTCATACTCTATTGTATCAAACAAACATCCCCAAAGTTTTTTGGAGTGATGTTGTGCTCACGGCTTGCTCTCTCATTACTAAAATGTCATCCTCTATCCTTGTTGGTAAAATCCCATATTCAATATCTTCTCTAAGGCTCCTTCATTCTCCCTACCTCCTCGTATATTTGGTTGTCTTTTATCCATCAATCAACTTTAGAACGAATAAGTTGGATCCTCATGCTATCAAATGTATTTTCTTAGGTATTCCTATCCTCAAAAAGGATATAAATGTTATAGCCCTACTTTACATCGATTCTTTGTCTCTATTGATATCACTTTTTTGAGTCTAAACCATACTACTCTAATTCCTCGAGTTATGTTGACCTCAATGAGTCCCTCCTCAATCTTGCCTTCCAGATCCTAACCTAATATTTGTGCGCAATCATCATACATCTTTATCTAGCTTGAGTCCTTCTCATCCCTGGGATCATCCCAATTTCAAGTATACACATGAAGACTCAATGGAGGAGAGCCTCCTATAGCTTACACTTCTACACCTTTAGTTCCTTTGTCAAATGATTCAATTTCCCAAGATTTTGATCCTCCTATTGCTGTTTGAAAAGGTAATCATAGTAGCACCCAAAATCCAATCTCTAATTTTGTTTGTTATAATTTTTTGTCGCACTCATTACTGCTTTGTTAGTGTTTTGTCTTCTGTTGCTCTCTCAAAATCTATTTCTAAAACCCGGTCCCATTCTAGGTGGAGGAATGCAATGATTGAAGAGATGCATGCACTACAGGATAGTGATACTTGGGAGTTGGTATCTCTACCTCCTAATAAGTTTGTGATTGGCTGTCGGTGAGTGTATAATGTGAAGGTCAATCTAGATGGTTTCTTGGCTCGATTGAAGGCTCGCCTTGGTGCCAAAGGACACATTCAAGAGTATGTTTGGATTATTTAAACATATTCTCCCCAATTTATAAACTTGCTTCAATACATTTGTTCATCTCCTTAGCCACTACTTGTCATTGTCCTCTACAGTAGTTAGATGTGAAGAATGCTTTCCTACATGGTGATCTTCAAGAGAAGGTACATATGGAGCAACCACCTAGATTTGTTGCTTAGGGGGAGTCATACTTAGTGTGTCAGCTCAAGAAATCATTACACGATTTAAAACAATCTCTAAGAGCATGGATTGGTTGATTCAGTGTTGTTGTACTTGAGTTTGGCCTCAATTTGTATGCAATGGATCACTCTGTATTTTATCGTCATACTCTATCTAGCAAGATTTTTCCAATTGTGTATGTGGATGATATTGTGAATACAGAAGATGATGATCGAGGCATCTAGGAGCTAAAGCTTTTCCTACAAACTAAATTTCATACTAAAGATTTGGGACCATTGAAGTACTTCTTGTGCATAGAAGTAGTGAGATCTCGTATTGGAATAGTCTTGTCACAAAGAAAGTATGTTCTTGATCTTTTAGACAAGACTAGGTTGTTGGGAACCAAACCTAATACACCCATGGATTCCAACAGTAAGTGCCAAATATGGGTGATTTGTTGCCTAACCCAATGACAATACTAGAGACTTGTCAGAAAGTTGAATTATCTTACAATCACTCGACCAAGTATATCTTTTGCGACAAGTGTTGTGAGTCAATTTCTTGATTTTCCAAGAATAAGTCACTGAATGTAGTAATTCACATTTTGCGATATCTCAAAGGTGCACCAGGGAGAGGTCTTTTATATCAAGATCGGGGTCACACTCATATTCAGGGATATACAGATGTAGATTGGGACGGATTGCCTTATAACTGAAGATCCACAACTGGGTAATTTATCTTTGTTAGCGGTAATTTGGTTTCTTAGAAGAGTAAGAAACAAACTATGATGGCTAGGTCGAGTGCTAAGTTAGAGTATAGGGCTGTGGCTCACTCTACATGTGGATTTGTTTGGTTGAAGAACATGTTGAAAGAGCTGGGTTTTTCCACATTCCCAGCCTCTAGAGTTAATGTGTGATAATCGAGTAGCTATCCATATTGCCTCCAACCCAGTCTTCCATGAGTGGACAAAGCACATTGAAGTTGCATGCCACTTTGTTTGGGAGAAATTTGTACAAAAACTCATTACAATCACTCATGTGAAGTCTGATTTTCAACTTGATGATTTGTTCACTAAAGCCTTGGGAGGTGCTCTTGTGAAATTCGTTTGTAACAAGCTAGAAGCATACAATATATATCCTCCAGCTTCGAGCTTGATGGGGAGTGTTAAAGGTTATTTGGTCATTTAACATTATTAGTATGTGTTATAATTATGTTAGTAAGTGTGAGTTAATAAGGGTATTATGGTCATTGGAATTGTATTTGACATATATTATAAATAGAGGAACATTGGTATTGTATTTGACATGTATTATAAATAGAGGGTGACACCAATTATTGAGGTTAGGTCTTCCATATTACCCAATTACTCAACAAATACCTTAGTAAAGGAGATGTAATGACTAAATCGATCTTCTTGGAAAGCCCACAAGAACGAACATGCTCATGCAAATTGTTGACCTGTTAAAGTAGAGCATTACATCTCCCCACAAAAATTTCTTATGGGAATCCAAGACTCTTTAAGACAAAATAAATGTAAATATTGGAACAAATCTACCTATTTTAAAACAAAAACTGCATCAAGGCACATATATCTCTATCTTCTTACCTGCTGCCAGCCTAGTGGAGTAAGGTGTGCATCAAAATATTCAGGAGACAATAATGCTTTATAATTTTTATCTCCTTCAACATTGTGGATTCCTTGCGCATGCCTCACCTGGATAGATAGTTAAATAAGATGACAATGCCTTCAAAATTTATCAGGAAATAAAAAGATAAATAATAGTCAACCTTAATGTACATCAAACCAACACCTAGCAGCATTTTGATTCATAAAATACACAATAAAAAGAAAAAAATGGAACCAACCAGGTGAAGAGTTTTGCAACGGTGCAATGGATATAAACTTGGACCTGCACCACTGGCCATATCTGCCACAAAACCAACAAAAGTGAACTTCCAAAAGAAAGGCAAGGAACAAATTAGAAATAGAAAAAGGAAATTAACCACCACTTCAAGATATTCAGTTAAAAAAGATCAAACTACCAAATCAACAATATTTTCAGGTGTATATGGATATAACCTACTAGTTGAAGGACTAGGAAGGCAGTAGAACAAATAATATAATTTTGTTACATTGTCATATCATGTAATATTGTTAATAAAAATTGTAATAACTTTCACCAGAAAATGCAGAAGGAAGGAGTCCCAAAATCTATGAAGGAATCATAATATCCAAGAATTTTTTCATTAACAAGATATTATCACTGCTTTTGTCTTAAATAAAGACACTTACTAAGCAAGATCAGGATATTATTGGTCAATAAACCAAGATGGCAAGTCACATAGTAGGAGTACAGCGACTAGTGCATAGAATGCATTGAAGTTCCTACCAGTTAAAAGCTAGGAGACATAGCCCTATGTAAAGCATGGAATTACAGACTGCAGAAGGCAAGGACAAGATATATCAAATCCTCAATATTTTTTCATAGTTGAAGCAGATTTAGGCGCATCTTTTCTCATAATGAGTAAAACGCTTACATTATATGGTACAGCCACCAGACATGAATCTATTGGCTGTTCAAGACAAAAAATGGCAATCCAGAATGGCAACCTAGCAAAACTGAACAAGATCCATCCGTATTTGAGAACAATTGAAGTAGGTTTCAAGCATTATAAAAACAAATGCTGCAAGACTTATGCCCCATCCTAAGTAGCAAAAACTTCAAAGTGGGGTACAAACCTATTGCCAATATTTGACTGATTGTGATACTCCATGGATTCTCACAAACACCATGCATATCCATTTTTGTAGAAAGGCCTCAAACAAAATCTACTATGAAGCTGCCTTATTTTTATTTGCAAAAGTTTTACGGTGCATTTGTTTCACATAAATGAGGACGGTCTAGAAGGCATAAGATTTGATTTTTAGGCCCTCAAATTCTTTTAATAGCGTCCAAACATTCCATTGGAAATTCAAATTCACCTCATATGTTTATTTAACTGTATAAAGGAGACACAAATCTCATGCAAGGTGTATCTCAATAATAAGTATTAAAAGGGAAAAAAAGGAGGAAAAATAAAGAACTGAAGAACACTGCTATTCCTACCAACATGTCACGAGCCAAGCTTGCTTAGGACATTATGTTTGCCTGTGACTGTTTGCCTTGAATGCATGGCATGGGTTACCATCATGTAAATACTAGTATAGGTTTTTATGCTTTGAGTAGGTGTAAGACTTAGTGTGAAAGGGGAGTAAGACTCCTCAGATAATTTGATGTTTCCTAGTGCCAAAGCTAAAATAGCATATAAAGCTCTTTAGGGGAGGGTGAGTGTTCATCAGTCTTGTAAAACTCACTAGCTTTGTAAAAGTGTTAGCCTACTTGCCTCCCATGCTAAACACACATTACTTACGTGTTATTAATGAATTGTGTTGCTGCAATGTTTACCGCTTGCTTGCCATTTGTTTTCATGAATTGCTTATTGCTTTTGCTTACTTCACATTCAATTGTCGTGAATGTGTTCTTCTTGTTAGAGGTTATTTATGTCTTTTAGTATTATTATTATTGAGTGTGTTAGTATGTTAATTAGTGAGAGTTAGTAAGGGTATTATTGTCATTAGAATGTATTTAATTTGTGTTATAAATAGAGGGAGAGACCTATCTTCAAGTTAGGTCATTAATTTTAATCAAATCTTAACATGGTATCAAAGTGTGATCCAACCTAAACCCTATTCCCCTCAGCCGCATGGAAACACCATTCCTGCGGCTGTCCTTCCCAGATCCACCTCCATCCCACATTATTTTACAAATCCGTACACCCACAAACAGAACCCCCCGAAGCCTAACCCCACAAAACCCCATTGCTGGAGGAGCTCCCATGTGCCCCCACACGCCAGCCAAATGCTGGCAAGGCTGACCCCACACGCTGGCACGTGAGTGAAGTTTTAGCCACTTTTTTTCTTTTCTGTTCCTCTGCCATGTTCTGATTCCTTCTCTAGACTATATTAACAAGCTGTTAGGTTAGTTTTTTGCTAAAAAAATTCAACCTTTTTCGACAATGCACTCACGGTATTCCGTTAATCTCTGCTCAGAGTTTTTGAAGGCTTCTTTGTGAGTTTTTTGGAGCCGTGGCAGCATTCATATGTTCAGTTGTTAGGCAGTGGCAGTGCTATATCCGTCAGTGAGTTGTTCACCTCTTCCATGGTTGTGTCGGTGCTTCACATAGTTTGTGATAATCCCGATTAGTTTTGATTGTTCTTCTTGTTTTGGTGTGGTTGCTGATTTGTGAGTGTTGGGATGGAATCTATTAATTCCAAAAATTTGTTTCCTACATCACTACCACAAACAATGATTCAAAAGTTGGATAAAAAGAACTATGTTCAATGGTCTAAAGCTATTTGGATTTACTTAGGAAGATTAGGGAAATTTGACCCACTTGCTCCAATCTGATCCTTTTGATGAGAAGTAGGGGTGGCAAAACGGGTTCACGGGTAGGGTCCGGGTGGGTCGCAAACGGACCACAAACAACGATTCAAAAGTTGGATGAAAAGAACTATGTTCAATGGTTTAAAGCTATTCGGATTTACTTAGGAGGATTAGGGAAATTTGACCCACTTGCTCCAAGTTGATCCTTTTGATGAGAAGTAGGGGTGGCAAAACGGAATCACGGGTAGGGTCCGAGCAGGTCGCAAACGGGTCGGGTCGTAAACGGGCCGGGATGTAAACGGGTCGGGGTTAAAAGGGTCACAACCATGTAAACCCTAACCCGCACTTTTAATAACCGGGCGGGTCACGGGTTACCCGTTTAAAAAATATAAATTATTTAGTTAAAAAATTAACCAAGTAATAGAGGCAGTGCCAGTGTCACTTGTTTGCCAAGATCTCTGAAAATTAGAAGTTAACAATGGGCAATACACATAAGACAGCGAGATCTTAAACGAAAAGAGGAGAAGCTAAAACGAGGAGAAAGCCAAATCGAACTCGCTCACTATATGTACGAATCCCCTTTAGAAGAGATCTCGCCCTCCTAATCAAGAGCAGAAGAAGAGTAGATTCCCTCACTACCTCTGTGGACTATGAACGCGTTGCCCTTGCACCCGAACCTCTCTCCATTGTAGCTATGAATAGAAGCTTCAGCGCAGCAAAACCAGAAGCGGATAAGAGCAAAGAACAGCTCAAGGGAGAACCTTGAGAAGACGACCGAATCGGGCGTAGAGGGAGGGAGTGAGCTTCTGGATCTACTCCTGCTCAGATGACTAGGCAGACGACTGGACGACCGCGAGAGAGACGAGAGACACAAGACAGCAAGAGACGTGCTGGTGCTGGGCAGACAGCCAAACAGGAAAGGGACCACGCCGACCACGGCGTGCTGGGCAGACGACAGTGGAGTGCAGGAAGATTGGAGGAGTGGAAATGTGGATAGGAGCCGGTAGGCAGAGGGATATGGTTTGTGTAACAGTGTAAGGGGTGTCTATATAGTAAGGCGGGGTGTTTATATAGTAAGGCCAAGCAAATAAACGAGTCACCTGGCGAGTGACCTAACCCGAACCCGGTTTGACCCATTTTAAATGGGCAGGTCACAAGTCACCCATCGGGTTTTGACCTGTTTTTCCACCCCTAATGAGAAGAGAAAAGACGTGTAGGTTCAAGAAGATGCCTTGATTGTTTCCCTCTTATGGAATTCAATGGAGTCACAAATTGCACGGATGTGTATGCATCAAGATACATGCAAGGAGATTTGGGATTATGTCAAACTTCTATACTCCAGTAATATTACATGTATTTATGATTTATCTCAGGAGTACTTTCAATTACATCAAGGAGATAAAAGTATTGTAGATTATTTTGGAGAGATGAAGCGTATTCATGAGGAGTTTAATATCGTGCAGCCTATAACTACCGATGTTCGTGAGATGCAGAAGCAGAGGGAGCAAATAACAGTTCTTCGTGTTCTAGCAGGCTTGAGACCCGAGTTTGAGGCAGTTCGGTCCCAAATACTTAGTAGTGCCAAGTTGCCATCATTTGCTTATGTTTATTCTCGTGTCTTTCATGCTTCCTTTAGCACGCATTCTCCTGTTATTGCATCTGGCTCTGAGAGGACAGCCTTTGCTACACAGGTTGATTCCAGTTCTCTACCAAACAACCACAAAAGTCATCGAGGTGGTTCGAATGGTTGTAGTGGTAGAGACAGGCAAGGTAGAGGTACTCCTTGCAAGTGCACTCATTGTGGACAGAGTAATCATACTATTGAGCAGTATTGGGATCTTCACGGCAAACCTTCACGTGTTGCCAATGCAGCCACTACTAGCTTCACACCTTTGGGGGCAGCCAATGCAGCTACCACCGACTCCTCACCTTTGGGGCCAAGTGGGGGGCAACGTACTGTATCCATGTCATAGGAAGAGTATTCCAAGTTCCAGGAGTATCAAGCATCACAACAAACTTCTCTTCCCATTGCATCTCTTGCTCAAACAGGTAATAACATAGTGTGCATGTTATCCAATACTTCTCGTCCTAGTCCTTGGGTTATAGACTCTGCTGCCACTAATCATATCACAGTATACTTAGCTTCTTCTCCACTCTTCAATATCCTTCAAATTTACCTTGTCTTACTCTTGTTGATGGATCCACCACTATAGTCAAGGGAATTGGGACTGTAAATCCCACTTCTTCTATTTTTCTTCCTTCGATTTTATATATTCCTAAATTTCCTTTTAATCTTATGTCCGTTAGCAAAATTACTAAATCCATGAATTGTTCGGTGACATTCTTCCCTGATTCTGTGGTTATTCAGGATTTGAAGACAAGGAAGACACGGAGGGCATGAAGCTGGTGGAACACTTTGAGCCGCTATCTCCTTCTACCGCCTGCACTGCTACTACTACTGCCACACCTTTCCAAATTCATTGTCACCTTGGTCATCCTTTGTTGGAAAAGTTAAAATGTATTGTTCCTAGTTTGAGTTCTATGTCTAGTCTCGATGAATTGTTCAGTGACATTCTTCCCTAATTCTGTGGTTATTCAGGATTTGAAGACAAGGAAGACGCGGAGGGCATGAAGCTGGTGGACTCTAACACTTTGAGCCGCTATCTCCTTCTACCGCCTGTACTGCTACTGCTACTGCCACACCTTTCCAAATTCATTGTCACCTTGGTCATCCTTCGTTGGAAAAGTTAAAATGTATTGTTCCTAGTTTGAGTTCTATGTCTAGTCTCAATTGTTAGTCTTTTCAGTTGGAAAAGCACCATCATGTTCCTTTCGCTTCCCGAGTCAATAACGGGCTGCAAGCCCTTTATGTTTGGGGTCCTAGTAAGGTTGTGTCCAAGTTGGGTTTCCAGTACTTTGCAACCTTTGTGGATGATTATTCAAGGATGACTTGGTTATATTTAATAAAAGACTATTCTAAGTTACTTCATGTATTTTGTACTTTTTGTTCTGAAATAAAGACTCAATTTGGTTTGCCGTTCGAATACTTCGAAGTGATGATGCTAAGGAGTTTTTCAGTGCATAATTCACTACTTATATGACTCAGTTTGGTATTGTTCATCAATCATCCTATGTCAACACTCAACAAAATGGGCTTGCAAAGAGGAAAAATATACATCTTCTTGAAATCACTTGCGCCTTACTTTATCAAATACATGTACCTAAAGTGTTTTGGAGTGATGCTATACTTATTGCTTGTTATCTGATCAACAGAATGTCATCCTCTATTCTTAGTAGTAAAAATTCCCTCCTCCATTCTCTTTCCTAATTCACCTTTATTTTCTCTTCCTCCTCATATATTTGGGTGTGTGTCCTTTGTTCATCAACTAACTCTTAGGGTGAATAAGTTGGATGCGCGTGCTATAAAATGTGTTTTTCTGGACTACTCATATACTCAAAGGGGATATTTTTGTTATAGTCCTATGCTGCATCACTTCTTTGTTTCTGCCGACGTTACCTTCTTTAACTCTACACCTTACTACACCTAATCACTAAGCGCTTTTAAGCTCAATTCTCTTCCTTTGCCTAATCTTCCAAATTTTATGTTGTTGTCCTTGCCCAACCAAGCGTATTCACGACGGCAATTCCAAGGAAGAGAATCCCCTCTAGCTTCTACTACCATGCCTTTGGTTTCCTCATCTAATGATCATACTTCCCATCATGTTGATCCTCCTATTGCTATTCGGAAAGGTAACACACATGTACTCAACATCCCATTTCCAACTATGTTTGTTATGACTCCTTATCACCCTCCTATTATTGTTTTGTTACTACGCTACCATCTACTACCCTTCCTAAATTTGTTTCGCAAGCCTTAGCCCATTCTAGGTGGAGGGATGTTGTGGTTGAAGAGATGAATGCTTTCCATGACGGGACTTGGTACCTCTTCCTTTTGACAAGTCTGTGGTTGGTTTTCATTGGCCTTACACCTGTGAAAGTCAACCTTGATGGTTCTGCGGCTCGTCTAAACGCCCGTCTTGTTGCTAAGGGATACATTTAGGTGTATGGTATGGATTATTCTGATACTTTTTCTCTGGTTACAAACTTACATCAGTACGCCTGTTCATCTCCTTGGCTACTACTTGTCATTGGCCTCTGCATCAGCTACATGTGAAAAATGCCTTCTTGCATGGTGACCTCGAGAAGAAGGTTTATATGGAGCAACCACCTGGTTTTGTTGCTCAGGGGAGTCAGGCTTAGTGTGTTAGCTCAAGAAGACTTTACATGGTTTAAAACAGTCTCCCAAAGCATGGCTTGGTCATTGCAATACTTGAGTTTGGTCTTTGACAACATGTTGTGGATCATTCTGTGTTTTATCGTCATACTTCATCACGTAGGATCCTTCTTGTTGTTTGTGGATGATTTTTTATTATAGGTGATGATGATAAAGGTATTCAGAGTCTCAAACTTTTTATATAGACTAAGTATCAGACTAAAGATTTGGGACCATTGAAATACTTCTTAGGTGTAGAAGTATCTAGATCTCATATCAGAATTGTTTTGTCATATAGGAAGTATGTTCTTGATCTATTTGACAATTTGAAGAAACTGACTCATTGGGATCTAAACCAGTTGATACACTCATGGATTCTAACAAGTTAGTGCCGGATAAGGGTGATTTGCTACCTAATTTGGACAATACTAGAGACTTGTTGGAAAGTTGAATTACCTCACAGACACTCAGCTAGATATATCTTTTGCAACAAGTGTTGTGAGTAAATTTCTAGATTCTCCGAGGACAAGTCATTGAGATGAAGTAATTTGCATCTTGATATATCTCAAAGGTGCACCCAGGAGAGGTCTTTTATATCATGATCAAGGTCACACTTATATCTTATATCCATGGATATACAAATGCAGATTAGGCTAGATCGCGATTCAATCGAAGATCCACAACCGGATACTATATCTTGGCTAGTGATGATTTGGTTTCTTGGAAAAGTAAAAAACGAACTGTGATGGCAAGGTCAAGTGTTGAATCAAAATATAGAGTTATGGCTCATAATGCTTTTGAACTTGTTAGGTTGAAGAACATGTTGGAAGAATTGGGTATTTCTCATTCTCAGCATATGAAGTTGATATATTACAATCAAGCTGCTCTTCATATTGCCTCCAACCTGGTATTTCATGAGCAGACGAAACACATTGAAGTTGATTGTCACTTTGTTTAGGAGAAACTTGAGCAAAAGCTCATTATAACCGCTTATGTGAAGTCAAACATGCAGCTTGCTGATTTGTTTATCAAAGCGTTGGGCGTGATCGTGTCAAATTCATTTAGAACAAGCTAGGAGCATATGACATTTATGCTCCAGCTTGAGGAGGAGTGTTAGAGGTTATTTATAGTATTATTATTATTGTGTTAGTATGTTAATTAGTGAGAGATAGGGTATTATTGTCATTATAATGTATTTTATTTGTATTATAACTAAAGGGACAGACCTATCTTCAAGTTAGGTCATTCAATTTAATCAAATCTTAACACTTCTAATAAACTACGGTAATTTTTGGCTGACTAGTTAAACAAAAGTGCTTTAGCTAGAGCTGCACAGCTATTCACAAGGTGTGAAATATTCAGCCGGTGATAGTATTAGAACTTGGTTAATTGCTACATGAAATTCAAATGCCTTCATTGTGGTATTGTGTTAAGAATTAGTAAGAGAACATGCCTACCAATACCGAGAGAATTGAAATGCTAGAGGCACAAACTAATACAGCTAACAATGTGGCTGTAGAAATGGTCAAACTTGTTGAATGTGTTGATGCTTTGGACGGATAAAAAAACATCAACAAAGTTCCATGGTGGAGATGCTAGAGGACCTCCACCATATGGTAGAAACTCTACAAGCTCAAATGGTGGAGCTGACTGCCAAAATGGACCTCATGGTTCTTGCTATGGAAAGATCCAATATTATGGAGTATAAAGGAACCAAGGTGCCAAAACCTAGAACATTTGGGAGTGCCCATGATGCTAAGGAGTTAGAGAACTTCATATTTGATATGGAGCAATACTTTCATGCGATGAGGGACCAACTCGAAGCAAGTGAAAGTAACCACGGCAACAAGATACTTGGTTGGTGACGCTAAGTAAGCTGTGGTGGCATACTGAGTATGATGAAATTGAGAATTTACACTCTATAGTTGATTGTTTGGCATACTTAAAGAGAGAGCAAAGGCCCAATTCTTTATTGAGAATGTTGAGTACAATACTCGATATAAACTAAGAGACCTTAAAGACAATGGTTCAATCAGAAAGTATGTGAAATAGTTTTCTACTTTGATGTTGGATATCTGAGATATGACAGAGAAAGACAAGTTGTTCTATTTTCTTGAGGGGTTGAAACCGTGGGCAAGAACAGAACTTCATCAACAAAGAGTTCAAGACTTGCTTACTACACCGGCTGTCGTAGAATACTTGATTGACTATGTTGGAGAGATTCCACAACATCCAAAGAGACTAGCGTGGGTGGAAACAACGAGAAGTCTTTCAAGAAGGGTAAACCCAAAAGTGAGGGAGCTGATACCAAGGCATTAACTTCAAAAGAAGCTTCATCGCCTCGAACATTCAATACATCCAATGGTAAGCATAAGATGACATACTTCTTATGTTGAGGCCCTCATAGGATTGTTAAGTGCCCTCACAAGTCATCACTCAATGCTTTACAAGCTTCCAATGCAAAGGGGGCAAGGCAAAATGATAAAGACAAGGAGGAAACCCCGAGGATGAGTGCAACGTAGTTAGTCAATGCATTGGAGAGAAAACAAAAGAGACAAAAGTTACCCAAGCTAAAGGGTTAATGTTTGTGGATCTACGGATCTATAAGAAGAATACCCGTGCTATGGTTGATACTAAGGCTACCTATTAATTTTGTTTTACAGGAAAAAACATAGAGACATAACTTATCCCTAAAAAAGGATTCAGGAGCATGAATGTGCTGAATTTTGCAACTCAACCTACTTTGGGAGTAGCCAAGCAAGTGACTGTGAAGCCTAGGCAATTAATTTCCCAATTGTGTCATTTAATGATTTCCAATTGATTCTTGGAATGGAATTCTTAAGGGAGACTAAGGCAGTACTGATGTCGTTTTCTAGTTCCCTTTGTCTAATGAGAGACCACCCTTGCAAAGTAAAAGAGACGATGAAAAGTTCCTTTCTACCATGTAGCTTAATAAAAATATTTAGGAGGGGTGAGCAGACATATCTTGCCATGGAAGAGGTAAATGAAGACGTAGGCCAAGAGCAGGTGCCTACTACCATCCAAATTGTGTTGGATGAGAATGACGTTGTGATTCCAAACAAGCTACCTCCACAACTTGCCTCTACGATAGGGAGTGGGGCATAAAATTGAGTTGTCATTAGGAATGAAGCCGCCTGCTAAAGGGTCGTATTGGATGGGGCCCTCAAAGTTAGCAAAGTTAAGGAAACAGCTTGATGAGTTATTGAAAACAAGCTAATACATCCTTCCAAAACACCGTTTGGAGAACCAATGTTATTTCAAAAGAAACATAATAGGAGCATGCAGACGTGTGTGGACTACTACGCACACAACAAGGTGACTATGCTCAACAAGTACACTATTCCAGTAGTTGTTAATTTGTTTGATAAACTAAGTAATGCAAAGTATTCACCAAACTTGACTTGAAGTTAGGCTACTATCAAGTGTAGATCAAATGGGGATGTACCCAAGACAACTTGTGTGACATGGTATAGGGCATATGAAATTCTTGGTGATGCCCTTTGGGTTGAAAAATGCGCCAACGATGTTTTGCACCTTGATGAACCAGGTATTTCATGAGTACCTCAACAAGTTTGTCGTGGTATACCTAGATGTCATTGTTGTCTATAGTTTCACTCTGAAGGAACATAAAGAGCATCTACAGAAGGTGTTTGACAGGCTAAAGGAGCACAGTCATTGTGTAAAGAAAGATAAGTGTTTTTCGCTCAGCAAAACATCAAATTCCTTGATCATGTGATCGAGTAAGGTCATATTTGGATGGATATGGAGAAGGTGAGAGCCATTCAAGACTGGAAAATCCCAACGACAGTGAAGGAGTTGTGTTCCTTTCTTGGACTTGCCAGCTATATTACAGAAAGTTCATGGAAGGGTATTTGAGGAGAACTACTCCTTTGATAGAATTTTTGAAAAAGGGTCATAGGTGGAATTGGATAGAGAAGTGCAAAGGAGCCTTTGACAACTTGAAGGAAGCCATGATAAGAGATCCAGTACTTGCTCTTCTAGACATCATGAAACCCTTCGAGGTATAGATAGATGCATTAGATTAAGCTCTTTGGAAGTCTTGTTATAGGATGGGCATCCTATTGCATTGAAGTTTGTGTTGAAAATAGATAACTCGGTTGTTAGTCCCTTCTTTACACAACCAAAGTTATCACCCAAGCAGGCCCTTAGCAAGAATTCCTAGAAAAATTTGATTTCTTATTTGAGCACAAGGAGGGGCAAATGAACCAAGTCATAGATGCACTAAGCAAAAAGGCCGAGCTTGCGACCTCACAAATGGTAACTCACTTGACAGTAAGTAAGATTACCACAACAATGTAGGAGCACATTAAGAAACCTTGCCAAAGATACAGTTGCCCAAAACCACATAAAGTTGATGAAAGAGGACAAAGTGCGCCAATTCTAGTTGGAAGACGGATTGTTGATGATACATGGCAACCAACTCTTTGTTCCATGAGCTGGAGATCTAAGGAACACACTGCTAAGATTGTCATTACACCAAAACTGCACTTAAGCATTGCTGAAGCAAAGGTCTTACTAGCCAAAAATGCGTGATGATGTGGCCAAGTGTACCCAAACTTGTCTCACCTGCAAACAAGACAAGGTGGAGTGGAAGAAGATTACAAGGTTGCTGGAGCCCCATCAAGTACCAACCAGACTGTAGGAGAGTGTCTCACTTGACTTCATCAACAGCCTGCCAAAAGTGGGAGGCGCAAGGTATATACTTGTTGCTATAGACAGGTTTTCGAAGTACAGTACTTTCATACCCGCACCAAAGTATTGTTCAGTAGAGGAGACAACATAATTGTTTTTCAAACACATTGTGAAATATTGGGGTGTTCCCTAAGATAGTATTAGTGACCGAGACTCCAATTCACTAGCAACTTCTAGAAAAAACTTTTCAAAATTTTTGGTACACAACTTGACATTTCTTCGAGCTACCACCCACAAACAGATGGATAGACAAATATAACTCAACGGACTACCAGAGGAGTACGTCATTCATCACTGCCAACCAGAAGAATTGGGTGCAACTACTTGATGTGGCTCAAATCTGTTTCAACTCCCAAAAAAACTCAACAACCAACAAAAGCTCTTTTGAGCTTGTTACAAGTCAGCAACCATTGTTACCTCACACAATATAGATGAGTTATACAAAGGAAAGACTCCAAATGCATACATTTTCACCAAAGAATAGAGGCATAACGAGCCTACTTGGAGAAATATTCCAAGTGAATGAAGAAATGAAACATGGGTGACTTGGTACTTGTTAAACTCCATCCTAAATAGATCAGGTCGCTACAAGGTTGAGATAGGAGATTACTTCGCAAATATGAAGGACAAGCCCCCATCTTGGCCAAAGTCTAGAAGACCTCTTACAAGGTTGATCCTCCAGCTTGGATGAAAGTGCATCATGTGTTTCATGTCAAATCCCTTAAGCCACTCAACACCGACATTGAAGATCCAAACAAAAGTCAATCAACCAGAGCATCACTAAAAATAGCATAACCTGATAGAAGAAAAGTTGAAGTCATCCTTGCAGACAAAGAGTTCACATCAAAAAGGAAGAAGGGCCATGAGTTCTTGGTGAAATGGAAAGGCATTGGAGACAAAGAAATTAGTGGGGTTTCAACGGGAGACATGCAACCGTTCGTGGACAAAGTTGAAGAGTAACTAGCATCAAAGTTTACAAGGACATCGACAACATAATTGGGGGAGAATATCACGAGCCAAGCTTGTTCAAGGCATTATACATGCTTGCGTCCACTTATCTTGTGTGCATGGGATGGGTTACCATCATGTAAATACTAGTCTAGGTTTTATGCTTTGAGTAGGTGTAAGACTTAGTGTAAAAGGGGAGAATGACTCAGACAATATGATGTTTCCTAGTATAAAGCTCTTTAAAGGAGGGTGAGTGTTCATCAGTCTTGTAAAACTCACTAGTTTTCGTAAACGTGTTTAGCCTACTTGCCTCCCTCGCTAAACATACATTGCTTACCAAGGTGTTGTTAATGATTGCGTTGCTTCAATGCTTACCACTTGGTTGCCATTTGTTTCCATGAATTGCTTACTGTTTCTGTCTACTTTACATTCAACTACTATAAATGTGTTATTGTGGCAAATCGCGGTAATCTTTGGCTGACTAATTAAGAGTGCTTTAACTAGTGTCGCACAACCCTTCACAAGGTGTGAAATATATGGCCCATGACCCACTACCATTGCCACCCCATTGATCTATGAATATTGTTGCCATCAACACTTCCCCAGCTTTGGCACCAGTCATTATATTATGGTTGTAAATCTAAAATAAATTGAAGAATCAGAGAACAAATACACACTTAGGGTTTGAGATGAAGAGAAGAAAAGGACAACAGAGAGAACAATTGGCAATTCTCTTAAAGCCTTACATACAACTCCAAGTTTGAATAAAAAAGATTTAAGGATAAAAATACAACCACACACACAACTTGATTACTAAAATGACATATTTTCTTCTAACATCCCCCCTCAAGCTGGAAGGGTATAAATACCACCTAACCCCAGCTTGTTACAACCAAAAAACAAGGCAGACCTTAAATAAAAGCTTTTTGAAAAGATTGTCAACTACTTTCTTTCTCATTGAATATGTGAAAAGATTGTCACCTTCTTTCCTTCTCATTCGGTCATTCAGGATATCCAGATGAAGAAGAGGATTTGTGGAGGGCTTGAGAAGGACGACTTGTACTTTTCAAAGGTGGCGATGGTTGACCTAATTTTTGTCATTTCCTTCTTCAATTTCTACTCATGGTGTTTCTCTTAATCAATAAAAGGCTCGTTCGGGTTATCTATCCTTTCAAAAACTAGAAGTTTTTCCATTTTTGTTCTTGTTTTAAGTGTTCAACATGTCAGATAGGAAAACATGTTAGGACAGCTTTTCCATCTTAAATCAAGTCTCGTAGTAAATCATTGTTCCCTTATTCATTTAGACATTCGAGGCCCATGTAAAGTAAAGAATTTGACTGGTCATCAATATTTTGCGTCTTTTGTGGACGACATTTTGCATGACTTGGATCTAGATGTTAAAAAAGACAGGTCTGAATTTTTTAACTTATTTACTCAATTCTACCAGGAAATAAAAGCTCATTCTAGCATTGGTTTTCAAAATTTTTGATCTGATAATGCAATTGCATTTGTTCAAACTTTTTGCTTGTCCAAAAAGAATTATTCATCAAACACTCACATATACATAAGCCCCTCAACAAAATAGAGTAGCTGAAAGAAGAAATAGACATTTACTTGACATAGCACGATCTCCACTCCATATGCATGTTTCAAAAACCTTTTGGACTGATACACTTCTTACAACTTGTTTTTTGCTCAATAGAATGCCCTCCATAGTTCTAGGAGGACAAATTCCCTTCTCCATCATGTACCTATAAGCATCCATGTGCTCTATTGTGTCTCATGTCCCAAGAACATGTTTTGTTTATGTTCAAAATACTAGACAGGACAAGTTCTCTTCTTGTGCTCTTAAATGTGTCTTTGTTGAGTACTAGGGAACTCACAAAGGTTATAGATGTTATGATCCCCACAATCACAAGCAATATGTTAGTGTGAATGTCACCTTTTTTTAGGGTACACCTTATTTCTCTAGTGTAGGAGCCTCCTTAGATGAGTCTATTTTGAGTCCACCAATGAATTTTGATTCCTCCTCACGTGCTGATTTGTCGGTTCCTTCTATTATCCCTCTCCAAAATTCTCTACTCCTCTCCCAAATCCATCAGATCTAGACCCAAACAAACAACTAAGGGTTTATGAATGATGGAAAGCAAGCATAGACATTATTATCACCATGCAGCCACCTCTTTTTCCCATATTTGTTTCAACTTCTGATTCTAGAGTTCCATCCTAGTGTCACTTGGATTTGCTTATTGCCCACCGGAAAAGTACTCAAACATGCACTCAGTGGTCCTTGGTTACTTATCCTATTGCTCATTATGTTTCAGTTCTTCACCTTCCTAGTCCTATGCATTCTTTTGGTTTTTTTATTTACTCTATTTCTGTCCTTTCCTCACATGTTGATCCAATGGATGTAGAAATGGATGCCTGACCACTCAAGGGGCACCTAGTAAGGAGGAGGTTAGGTGTCATTCAGTCTACACCATTAAATATCTTTATGATAGCTCTATTGAATGGCTTAAGGCTCAACTGGTTGCCAAAGGATACACCCAAACATATGGTATTGATTATTTTGAGACCACCTCCCCTATTGCTCGACTAAATTCTATTCATATGTTGATCTTTTGGCATTTACTTTTGATTAGACCTTATACCAGTTGGATGTGAAGAATGTTTTTTTAAAGGAGATTTGCAGCAAGAGGTATACATGGAGCAACCTCCTAGGTATGGCGCTCAAAGGGAGGCTAGAAAAGAATTTAGGTTGCATAAGGCCATTTATGGTCTTAAGTAGTCTCCTCCAGCTTGGTTTGACAAATTTAGCATGGCGGTCTCTATATTTGGCTTTATCCGGTGGTATTGTTGATCTTTTGGTCTTTGTCCGCAAAAAGGAAACAACAATGGTACTTCTTATAGTTTAAGTTGATGATATCATCATCACTAGCATTACTAGAGTGGGATTGCTGATGTTAAGCAATGACTTCAAGCTAAATTTCAAATGAAGGACTTGGTACTTTGCACTACTTTCCTAATATTGAGATTGTCCAATGTAAGAAAAGGTTAAGTCTATCTTAATGAAAATATATCTAGGATTTGCTAAGTGAGACTGGTTTGTTGGGAGCTAAACAAGCTAACACTCCTATGGATCCAGACATGAAGTTGTCTAGGGATATTGGAGTGGACTTTAAAGACAAACGTTGATATAGGCAATTGGTTGGCCAGTTGATGATCTACTTGATTGTCACTAAACCTAACATATATTTTGTAGTGGGGGTGACGAGTCAATTTATGGAAAATCTCAAACAACAATATTGGGATGTTTGTTGGATTTTGCAATATCTCAAAGGCTCTCCCGACAAATTTCTACTATTGGATAAAATACATTCATGGGAGGTAATCTTGTTATGTGGCATGGCAAGAAACAAACTACTATAGCAAGATCTAGTGTTGAAGTAGAATACTAAGCTATGGCTCACACTCCGGGTGAGCTTATGTGGCTGAAGTCTCTTGTGTCAATTATGGTATTTTTGGTAATGGAACCAATGAATATGTTTAGTGTTAATCAAGTTGCCATTTATATCCCTAGCAATCTAGTAATCATGAGAGGACAAAGCACATTGAAGTTGATTATAATTTTGTGAGGGATGCAGTGTTGAAGAAGGTTGTGAGGATTCCTTTTGTGAAATTGTCAATCGGTTAGGTGAAGGCTTTACAAAGTCTTTCTTTAAGTCTGCCTTGTCTAATCGTTGTAACAAGCTAGGATTGGTGATATTTATGCCCCTAAAGCTTGCGGGGTGGTGTTAGAAGAGAATATGTTACTCCAACAATTAGGTTGTGTAAGTGGCGGTATTTTCGTCCTTACGAAATTTTATTATTATTAAAATATAAGAGAGCAGCTACAGCCATATACTGTTGCCTCTTCTTCTTTTACTTTCTTCTTCTTTTCTTATCATCTTCTCTTCTTCTATTCTTCTTAGCTCTATCTCTAGGTTTACAATAGTTAATATTTTCACAACTAAAATAAATTAAAAACCCTAATTGAGCACATGTTCATTTTTGTCCTTAAATCAAATGACTAAAGAAAAATATGATTAATAATGAAAATGCAAAAGAATTCAAGTTATAAAATATTATAATAAAAAATTAATTATATTTAGTTGACATAATTATAATATTTTTTAAACTAACTTTTTGTGCTGCAAAAACAATACTATTGCATGATGACAATTGAATGTTTGTAAAAAATCTTTTTTGAATGACTTCTATTCTTTTTTCAACTTTTTATAAATTTTGAGGACATTTTTATTTCAATTCTACTTAAATTTGGATGGCCTTTTTTTTAAAAAAAATTTTGTATGAAAAATTGTGTATAGAATGATTTACATAAAAGTTATTATAGATATCAAAGTGCTATGGTAGCAAGTTGCGACAAGAAGTAAAAACTGTAAACCTAGATTTCAGTTTTTTTCCAGAACAGCATGAAAACATGTTGTCATCACATGTTTCTTCATTGTACTGCAAAATAGAAACCAGAAAAGTAACACATAAACCCTAAATTTTTTTTTCAATTGAACCAAAAATACAGTGTTAAAGAGAACACTGATATGGTACATCTGGAGGAAGCATTTGAAATTTTTATGGGAATTTGAAAATAATAAAGGAAATAAAGTACTTCCACAATTCCATCCACTGTATGATTATATTTTTGTCCTGCTGAATTGATAGGGCGATCTAGTGGTGGTGATTGTTGGAATCATGGGGATTGTGGCGCAGCAATGAAGGTCTTGCAGAGATGGTGGTTACAACTTGCAAATGTGGTAACACCAAGGCCAGTGTGAGGCAATGGCAGCATGTGGGTGGATGACTTCCTATGCATTTCTCCTTATATCCTTAACATGACATTTGCTTTCCACTTCCCCCCACTTTCACTCTCCAAAGCAACCATGCATTTGCACAATTTTATTTTCTGCTACACAACAACAACAACAAACCAAGCCTTGAGTCCTATGCGCGTCAGCTACATGGATCATTTTCGATTAATTTACACAATGGTGAGCAATTTCCTTTGATAGTTTAAGGACTATTAAATCCTTACTCACTATCTCATTCCAAATTATTTTATGTCTAACCCTATCCCTTGCCTCTAGGGTAACTAGCTCATTCCTCCTTAGTGGTGCACTACTTGGCCTACGTTACACGTGCCCAAACCATCTAAGCTGCCCCTCCCTTATCTTATCTTCTAATAGCGTTGTCTAACTCATTGCAAATATGGTCATTCCTTATTTTATCTGTTAACAATTATACCATCTATCCCCCTTAACATTACGATTTCGGAAACTTGTACCTTTGCATATACCATTCTACTTTCTGCTCATGAAGAAAAATAAATTAAAGCAAGGAGGTTTCAAGAACAAAAATGGACATCTAACAAGAAGACCATAAAACTTTCAATCAAAAAAAGATTTAAGAAAAAAAAAAAAAAAAAAACAAAGAACAAATAACCAGAAGACTTCTAACAGAAAGGCAATTGTTCAGGTCTCTTAAGTCTTATTATTCCAGCATTCACATAATGCTTACAGTTCCAGATTCTTCAAACAGTCTTGTGTCCTGCACCTGTTGACTTCCTTCTATTTGCCTCATTATACCCCTTAATCTCCCGATTCTTGCCCTATGTTTAAGCTTCTTAAATCCAGATATTAAAGAGACCGCAAGGTCATCAAAAATAGGTAGGAATTTATGATGAACTATAGCCTAAGTCACAAATTCTTGAGCGCTTTAAATACTAATTAATTGTAGCAGCAAAAACTGGAACTCATGAAATCCTAGTAAAAAGTAAAAACCTTTTTCGGTCAGTCATTCAGATAACATAATTCTAAAGAAACCCCCGTTTTTCTTTCCAGCCCATCACACACAAAATGCATAAGAACGTAAAAATCGAAACTAAAAACAGGTCAAGATGCATAAGCATGTGTAACAGAAGAAAATAAAAAAACTAAACGTAACAAAGATCAACACTGATCGCTTTAGAACAGATACTCATCCAAACATCAAACACAAAAGCACATTCGATTCAATAAAAAAGGATAGGCTGGCCAACCAAGATTTAGCCATGAAAGTGAGAAAAAGCATCACAATCTCGCATAATGGCAGCGTCCGCAGCAACACCCCCAAAGGAAAAATTAATATAAGGTTGAGGGGAGGAGCCAAAGGAGAGGAATCAGAGAAATACCAGAGAAAGAGAAAGAGGATGGAAGAACACAGGCAGCAGTCGATCGAAGCGTGTTAATCCTGGTTGGGACCTGCAGGGAGAAGGTGACGGTGGTGGTCATGATTGAGTAGGAATTTGCTGGCGTTATATTGGCGCTGTTCTTTTTATTTTATTTTATTTTAATTTATCCAAAAAAATTTGTCTAATATGTGATGGGGGAGGAATCTTCGGCCTTCTATGGAAGGAAGTTGCTGTGTGTTGGTTTTTACCAAAATGAAAACAAAGAGAAGAAAAACAGTTCCAGGGAATTATAGGCTTATATTAAACACTATTAAACAATTAGGGTTTTTTTTTTTATAAAAATTTAATTAAAAATATTCATTTTCATCTCTAAACCAAATAATATCACAAAATTATGATTAAAATAATAAAATTATAAATAATATATATTTAAAATTTTCTTATAATAAAAAAAATTTTAGTATAAATATTTTACTTTCAAATCAAATTTTGTTTTACAATACAATTTTAATTGGATATGACAATTGAAAAATAGTGGAAGTATTTTGTAATTGACTTTATTATTATTTTTTGAAATTTTTGTATATATATTTCTGTTGATTATGTTTAAATTTATACGACCATTTAATTTAAATAAATAATTTATTTCAAAAAAAATATTTCTATGTATTAAAATTTCTGACAACATATTGTCAAAACAATTGAAAGCCTTAGGATTTGTTTGGTATTGTTGTTATTTTTTATTTTTTGTTTCTGTTTCTCCACAATGAAGAAACATATTATAAATTTGCGTATGTTTATATTGTCAGTTTTTTGTTTTTATTACTGATTTTTAGTTGTTTGTCAAAAAACTGAAAATCATTTTTTTTTATTCATTTTATATACTTTTAAATTAAAATCAAAATTAAATGATCATATGAATTTAAATATAATTAAAAGATAAATATACATAAATTTTAAAAAATAATAATGAAGCCAATTACAAAATGCTTTTACTATTTTTCAATTGTCATGTTCAATAAAATTTTTATTTTGAAATAGGACAATTAAGTAAAATAATTATAATAAATTTTGCTTTTATTATAATGATTTTTAAAGTATATTATTTGAAATTTTATTATTTTAATCATATTTTCTAATATTATTTGATTTAAAGATGAAAATGAGCATTTTTAAATTAAGTTTTTAATTTGTACTAGTTTTATAAATGTTAACCAAACCTAACAGGTTGTTGGTTTCTAATTTTTCGTTTGTGACTTTTGTTCCTAATTTTCATTTTTTTAATTTTTGAAATGATACCAAACAGCCCTTTAAAATATGATTTTCAGTTTTTTGACAAATAACTAAAAAACAACAACAAAAACAGAAATTAACAACAGAAATAAATGGTGCACAAGATTTTTGGTGCCTATGTAAATAATAATGTTTAGACGGGATGATTTTTCTTTTTATTTAAAATTATTTTTAAGTTTATTCTTTCTTTTTTTTTGTAATTACTATATTATTTAAAATTGAAATAGACTATTCATATGGAGGAGGGGCTAAGTGCACATACGGTCACTGAACTTTTCCAAACTGTTCTTTTTGTGCTCGCTCAACTCACAAAATTACGACCGCGTCGAAGATGACTAGAGGAGGCTTGGCTTTTCGTCGGAAAGTCTGATGTCGCCACCGGGGCGGGTGATTTTTCCATCTTCAGTAGCTTTCCGGATCCACCGTCTTTGGCATCATATCGAAGTGCCGGCTGAGCAAGGGGAAGGAGTGAGCATGAAGCTACTGCTTCTCTGATTTTATCTTTTTCCAGCGAAAGCCAGCTTTGCTGCCTAATTGGAGCTTCCTTTGAAATCGATTGCTAATCTTCGCTAGCTACTTCTAATCTATAAATCAAAAATTCCCTTTTCCGTCAATTCAATTAGCCCTCAGAATATGAATTTATGCACAAATTAAAATCAGAGTCATATCCCGTTCACATTGATACTGTAGATTACTTTTGATATTTTGCAAAGTCGTCTCTCGAGCATTGTTTATTGACTTCTCCATCAATCATTGTCTCAGCGACGCATGCCGCCGCAAACCGGTCGCAGGAGAAATGGATTTCCCAAACCTGCCAGCCAACCCAGTACCGCAGGCTCCATGACCTTATCGACGGTAACAATCTGGTTTGCAGTTACGGTCACAGTGCTCACCACCAACGAGCTCTTTTCGACCTGATGGAAAGCTCACATGCACCATCTCACTTACGTTCATGCTTATTTTGCCAATTATATATATGTATGCAGGCTACTTTCCTAATCATGCATTATGCATGGTGCAACTACATGCACACCATCTTCTCCATACACATTTAGCCTTTCACATACACCATGCATGCTCCGATCCTCTCACTCATGCATGCAACCCCCCTCGCATATATCTAGAGGCCTACCATACGCCCACTTGAACAACCCCCCGGCCTAGGTCCATGCACTGCCTACCCAGCTATATATCTATTCACTCAAAATTTTATGCACATGTATACGGCCATATTTACTCTCAATCCCGCATGCATTCATCTCCTACCTATGTGCCTATTCACATGACAAATAACACCAAAAAATGCCCACTCCATAGGCTGCTGCAGGACGGTTGGAGCTGCGAAGAAGATGGCTCTCAGTTTTCTACTTTCTTTCCTTTTGTGTTTATTGTTGGGTTTACCCGTCGTCTAATTAATGAAATAAACAAGCACACACAGAAAAATATTAACACCGGAGTTACGTGGTTCAACCAAATTCTAATCTACATCCACGGGAGAGAAAAATTAGTATATGTACTGGAAAAAATACAGAGGAAGAGGAGGATACAATAATCACTCAACTCTTACAGCTCTCTCTATCGACTCACAACGCACGCACTAATTTACAAAAGAATTTCCGATGTTCCCTCTACCTTGCCTTGTGTTATGTTGTCCTCTCTCTTTTTTTTCATCTCACACACTTACACACACATATATATAGGGAAAGGGAAGATCAAAAAATCAAACTTGTAGGCTGCCTAATTTTGACCATCTGGACAGTCGATGCTGCAAAAATTGAAGAAGCGGCCATCGGCACCGCAAAGGTTGACGGAGGAGTAGTCGGCGCTGAAAATGTTGAAGCAGTCGATGCTCTGGATTATTCTTCTTGTCACATGAATGTTTGAATGGGTATGGATCCATCTATTCTCCCCCTCTATACCCATAGAAGGAGAATAATATGTCAATCTTCAGTTGACATTCATCCCAGCTATATCTCTACGTAACCGGAACTTCTCATAAGTCACCACCTTTGTTGACATGTCTGTAGGATTTTCTTTAGTATTAATCTTGACTACCTTCAACAGTTGTTGTTCTATCACTTCGTGTATCCAATGATAGCGAATGTCAATAAGTTTTGTTTGGGAATGGTACATTGAATTCTTGCTCAAGTCCAGAGCACCCTAACTATCACAATGTATTTTGTATTCTTCTTGTTTGACCCCTAACTCTTGAAGAAACCGCTTTAACCACAACATCTCCTTCCCAACTTCCGTTGCGGCTATATACTCTGTTTATGTTGTGGATAGTGCAACACACTTCTACAATTTTGACTACCATGATACAGCTCCCCTTGCAAAGGTGAACAAAAAACCTGATGTGGGCTTTCTCCCATCAAGATCACCAGTCATGTCTGCATCAGTGTAACCCTCCAAGGTTGGTTTAGTTTCCCCAAAACATAAGCATAGTCCTGATGTACCCTTCAAATACCTTAGAATCCATTTCACAGCTTCGCAATGGTTTTTCCCTGGATTGGAAAGAAACCTGCTCACAACCCCTACAGCGTGGGCAATGTCTGGTCTCGTACACATCATTGCGTACATCAAGCTTCCAACTACCGACGAGTATGGGACTATTGACATTTCTTCCCTTGATGAGTGAGGCAACTTCTTGCTTAACTTAAAATGATTAGTCAGTGGAGTACTGACAGGCTTAGCACTTTCCATGTTGAACTTTTTTAACCCGTTGAACATACTTCTTTTGTGATAACCAGAATTTTCTGTTTTCTTGTCACGACTGATCCTCTTGCTTAGGATCTGCTGAGTTGGGCCTAAGTCTTTCATTTCAATTGACTTAGACAACTCCATCTTTAACTTGTTGATCTTTCTTGTATCCTGACCAATGATCAACATGTCATCAACATAAAGCAATACTATGAGTAGACTATCGCCAAGGAATATCTGAACGTATGCACACTGATCTGCTGAAGTCCTCTTGTATCCATGACTCACCATGAATGAGTCAAACTTTCTGTTCCATTTTCTCGGTGCTTAGTTGAGGTCGTAGAGACTTTTCTTCAACCTGCAGACTAGGTGTTCCTTCCCTAGAACTTCAAACCCTTCTGGTTGCTCCATGTAGATGTTTTATTCCAAGTCTCCATGTAGGAAAGATGTCTTCACATCCATTTGTTCAAGCTCCAGATTTAGCTTGGCTACCAATCTGAGTATGACTCGAATTGTTGTTATTTTCACTACTAGCGAAAATATCTCATCAAAGTCAACGCCTTTCTTCTATTCGAGAAACCTTTGACAACCAATTTGGCTTTATGCATTACTATCTATCCACTACCATCTTTCTTCAGCTTGAGCACCCATTTGTTCCTCAGTGCTCTCTTCCCTTTGGGAAGTCTTGCCAGCTTATACGTCTGATTCTTATGTAAAGAATTCATCTCTGCTTTCATAACTTTAATCAATTTGGTTCTGTTAGTATGTGACTGGACCTCTTGGAAACTTTATGGCTCCCCCTCATCAGTGAGTAAAAGATATTCTGATTCTAGATATCTTCTCGACGGAATCAGAACACAACCACTTCCAAATCTTCTGGGCTCAACATCTTCTAGAGGAGGAGATGCTTCATCATCTGATTGATGTGATGATTCTGCAATTTCTGGTGAAGGGGGTTGTTGCTCCCACTGCTCAACACCGTCTGCATATGTTTCCAGAGGATCATCTTGTAGCTCTTCATAGTTTGTGGAAGAATATGATAATGCAGGATCCAATACAATGTCTGGAGCACTGGAACTAGGCTGCTTAGACTTTATTTGTGGTTCAAAGTCCTCAAACACCTGGTTTTTATGGAAAACCACATCTCTCGATCTGATAACCTGCTTTCTCTCCAGGTCCCATAATTTGTAGTTGAATTCATCATCTCCATAGCCAATGAAGATGCATGGAATGGACTTCACGTCAAGCTTTTGCCTCTGCTCATTAGATATACATGCAAAAGCTTTGCACCTAAACACTCTTACATAAGTATGAGAAACTTTTCTTCTAGTCCATACTTTCTCTAGAATTCCAAAATTAAGTGGTGCTGATGGTGACTTGTTGATAAGGCAACATGCGGCATGAACAGCTTCCCCCTAGAATGGCTTAGGTAATTTAGTCATACTAAGCATACTTCTAACTCTCTCTATAATGGTATGATTTATTCTTTCAGCTACACCATTATGTTGTGGGGTACATGGGACTGTCCTTTCATGCCTAATACCACGTTTAGTACAGTATGTTCTAAACTCATTGGAAGTATACTTGACTCAATTGTATGTCCGAAGGCACTTCAATTTCCTCCATGTTTGCCTCCCCACCATAGCATGAAATTCCTTCAAATATTTAAATACCTGGTCCTTTTCTTTTAGAAAAATATACCCACAACTTTCTTAAAGCATCATCAATAAAGGTAACAAAATACTTGTTGCCGCCGATTGATTCTACTTTGTTGGCCTAACTAGGTTTTTCAGTCTTGTTTTGATGATAACAAATGAAGGATATTTTTACATATGTTATTGAGTGACTTTATTTCAGGATTAAGTAAAACTACACTCATGTTTGTCATGGAAGCAAGCTGAAAATTAATGTCAATCAAGTGGAAGCTTCTCAGAGTATTGAAGCAATAAAAGACAAATGAAAAGCTTAAAGGCTAAGTGGGACTCGAAGTCAAGTTGAACCTCAAAAGACTTGAAGACTTAGTACTTAAAAATCATATTTAGTAAAGTCGTTCGTAAGTACTTCAAATCAAATATAATTTAGAAATATGAAGCTCATCAGGGTGCAAAAACTTAGAGACCAATTTTTGAAAACCCTAGAAAATGATTTTGTAAAGATACATTTGAGTCTTTTAAATTACAAGGGTTTACAAATCAAAATTGGAAGTTTGTGGAAAAATAATGGATTGGTCATACGACTTACTAGAATGCACTGGAATGGCTCAGCCGACTGACACAAGCTATATGTTGAAAATCTGCCCAGTCAACTATCCATTTTGAACTAGGATCAGTTAGCCAACTGACAACCTGGTCTACCTAGCAGACTGACATTTTTTAATGTGGTTCAATCAGGCGACTGACAATTTATTGAATTTATTTTCTAGCAAACAAAAGGGTCTCAGCCGCCTGTCTAGCCGACTGACCTTGTGAAATACACTACCCAGTCGCCTATCCAGCCAACTAACTCCATGGGATTTGAATTTTTAAACTTCAATGGGAAAATTTTAAATATTAGTTTTTCAAATGTGAATGTTATAAAAACTTGATGGACACTTCAAGCAACTTGAGGAATAAGGAAACTAATCTTTTAGAAGTCTATAAATACTCCCTTAACCCTAAGAAATTAATCACAAAGCAATCACACAACATTCTTGCTCTCAAACTCTCAATCTCTCTTAAAGTTCTCTGTTGAATCATCAACCTATGGTTCTGACACTGAGTTTTCTCAATCACTAACCCTTGGTGATCTCTATACTTGAGCTTCATACTTTCTATATTATTATTTGATTAAAGTATATTCTGTGCTCTAACTTGTACAAATCTGCTCTATTTTGAGAGTTTCATTGTACCCAGATTCTTGTAGCCTTCTCTTTGTATTTTGACAGTTTAAAGCTGATTTGGATCGTTGTACCAAGCGTGGGTTGATCACTTGGAGAGGTTTCTCTTCCTAAAAAAGAGGGATTATTGTAAAAGGCTTGCTCAGCCCGAAAAGGAGCGTATATAATGGAATCCTTTGGTGGAATTGACCAAAGGCGAAGACGTAGGCTGGGGATAAGCTAAACCTTGTAAAAACTTGGTATTCTTCTCAACCCTACTCTTTTAATTGCTGCTCTATATATATTCTTTTGTATGCTAAGTGTAGGTTGTAGGGCTTAAACACTGAATTCAAAGAAGACTCTTAATCTATATAAAGTACGTTTCAATTAACCGTTTGCGGAAACCCACAAGGGAGTACGTTAGTTAATTTGCGAAAATATTAATTAAGAGAAACATAATAAAAATCAATCCAAAGTAGGGCTTGCATACAAATTACAAGGCTAATTACAAAAGCTGAAAGCAATTCAAAGAGTTGCAACTTCTTGGTTATTTTGGTTGTTGGCATTGTGTGGTTGATTGGATTGTTTAAGTTTTTAGCAAATTGTTGTGTGTTTTGGTTTTGACTGATAATATTTACTTAAGTTTTGCAGTGAGTACTGAATAAGTAAGTAAAAGAATTTAAAAAGAACTTAAAATTTTTAAATAACCCAATTCACCCCCCTCCCTTTTGGGATCACTATTCTACTTTCAATTGGTATTAGAGCTAAGTTATAGTAAATCTTAACTAGAAGTTATATAAAGATCAGAATGACACATGTAGGAATTGCTCCCTTTGGAGAGGGTCAATCCTCAACCGGACCACCAATCGTTTTGTGGACTGAATTATACTTTTTGGAAACAACATATGACAATTTATCAAACTATGGATTGAAAGGCTTGGAAGATTGTTATGGATGGTGACTTAATTCCTACCAAGTTAGTAGATGGAAAAGAAATCCCTAAGGAAGAAAAAGACATTATTGAAATCGACCACAAAATGCTACAAGCAAATTCAAGTGCAATTAATGCTTTATATTGTGCTCTACACATTAATGAATTTAATCGAGTCATGGCTTGAAAACCGCTAAAGAAATTTGGGACAAGTTGAGAGTGACCTATGAAGGAACCAAAGATGTTAGAGATAATAGGATCGATATGCTAACTAGTGAATATGAAGCTTTTAAAATGAATCCGGATGAATCAATCACTATTATGTATATTAGGTTCACCCACATAATAAATTCTCTCAATGCTTTAGGGAAAACATATTCTACCTATGAGATGATCCGTAAGATTCTTAAAGGTCTTCCACCCGTATGGGAACCAAAGGCTACAGCCATAACCAAATGAAAAAATCTTAAAAACACATCTCTAGATGAACTTATAGGATCACTACTCACTTACGAAATGGCTTTAAAAGAAAGAAATCCTGAAAATAAGAATAAGAAGCCCATAGCTCTAAAAGTATCAAAAGCAAGCTCAAATAATGAAGATAGTGAATCAAGTGACTTAGATCAAGATGAACTAGCCTTTATTACTAAAAGACTCGAAAAATTCTATAAAAGAAACAAAAGGTTCTCTAGAAAATTCAGAGAAGTAAAAGTTGAAAAAGGTGAAACAAGTAAGAAGGAGAACAAAAACAGAAATGAACCACCAACGTGTTATCACTGCAAAAAGGTAGGACACATCAAGCCAAATTGTCCTCAGCTCAAGAAGGAGAAGAAGAAAAAGAAAACACAATGAAAGTCACATGGGATGACACGAGCTCGAGTGAATCTGAAAGCGAAACCAGCGAACAAGAGATGGCAAACCTGTGCTTTATGGCACACAATGAAGAGGTAATTCCTATTACTCCTCCTTAAAAGAATTAAGTAATGAATCATGCAACGACTCTTGTGATAGTATGCCAACTTACAAGGAACTTCAAGTTAAGTTATTTGCTCTTCACAATAGATTTATAAAAGTTTCTAAAAGGAATATAGCCTTGAAGGAACAAAATGAAAATCTTAAAAGTCAACTAAAATCATCTAAATCTATTGAAAAAGAAAAGGAAACTCATATTGATAATCTAATGGAGAAAATAAATGATATGTCACAAGAATTAGTTAAGCTACAAGTAAATGATCAAAACAAGAAAGATTTAGAAATAATTGATCTTAAAAAGACAATTGAAGATAAAGAGAATATTATTTACAACTTCGCTAAAGGAAAAGAAAATTTTGAAAAGATGGTTGGACAACAAAGAATGAATGGTAATAAAGAAGAAATTGATTTTAATGGAATCACAAATAACAGAAAGAAGAAATTGTTTATGGGGTATTTTGTAAAAGAGGCAAAACATTATGCTAGTACATCCTCAATTAATATACATGAACATACCACATGCTATTTGTGTAAAAACGAAGGACACATCATGTTTAATTGTCCTCTTAAAAAGAAGTATGTTAAAGTTAAAAATGAATGGAAAGAAAACAATGGAACTAGATATGATTTAAAGAAAATTAAGAAAGTTTGGATTCCAAAAAGTAACACCGTGAATCCTTTATTGTAGGTATGCTTTAGGAAAACATCATCAAAGGAAAATTGGTACTTGGACAGCGGGTGTTCAAGACATATGACCAGAGATAGATCCAAGTTCACTACATTAGTACAAAAAGATGGGGGATATGTCACCTTTGGCGACAATGCTAAAGGTAAAATTATTGGAATCGGTAAAATAGGCAAAGAACCCTCACTCACTATTGATGATTTGTTGTTAGTAGATGGCCTAAAACATAAACTTTTAAGTATAAGTCAACTTAGTGATAAAGGATTTGACATAATCTTTAAGCAAGATAAATGTTTAGTTTAAAATCCTAATAAACAAGAAATCTTATTAACAGCTTATAGGGTAAATAATGTGTATTGCATAAACCTTGATAATCTAGTTGATCAAAGTATAACATGCTTGGCTGCCATAAATGAAGTCAATTGGCCTTGGCATAGAAGGTTAGGACATGCAAGCATGGACTTACTATCAAAATTATCTAAAAATTATTTAGTGAAGGGACTACCTAATTCAAAATTTATGAAGGATAAAATTTGTGACGCATGTCAACTAGGTAAACAAATTAAAACAAGCTTTAAAAAGAAGAAACATATCTCTTCTAGTAGACCCTTAAAACTCATTCATCTAGACTTGTTTAATCCTACTAGAACCCAAAGCTCAGGAGGTAAGCAATATGCCTTTGTAATAATAGATGACTATTCTGGGTTCACTTGGGTATTATTTTTAGCCTCCAAATATGAAGCTTGTAACTAATAAATTTATGTAAGAAACTCCAAAATGAAAAAGGATATAATGTGCCAAACATAAGGAGTGATCAAGGTAGAAAATTCAACAATAAGGATGTCGAAAAATTTTGTAATGAACATGATATTAGCCATAATTTTTTAGCACCTAGAACTCCACAACAAAATGGAGTGAAAGAACCAAATACTGCAAGAAATAGCTAGAACTATGTTAAACGAACATAATCTACCTAAATATTTTTGGGATGAAACGGTAAATACCGCATGCTATGTAATTAATAGAGTATTTATAAGATCAAAGCTAAATAAAACACCATATGAATTGTGGAAAGGTAAAAGGTCAAATATTTCATATTTTCATGTGTTCGGATGTAAATGCTTTATATTGAACGATAAAGATGAGTTGGGAAAATTCAAAGCAAAAGCTAATGAAGTAATATTTTTAAGATATTCATTAAAAAGTAAAGCTTTTAGGATATACAATAAAAGGACACTTACTATTGTTGAATCAATACATGTAACATTTGATGAAGAAAACCCTTTCATAAAAACACCAAAAGCCAAAGATGGACAACCCACTCAAAAATCAGAAGACTTAGAGATAGTTGAAGCAAAAGAAGAAGTAAAAGAAAAGGAAGAAATCATTGAAGAGACTCTAAATGATAAACCCATAGAAAATTCTGAATTACCAAAAGAATGGAGATACGTTAGAAATCACCCAAAAGAACAAATAATCGAAGAACCATCAAAAGGTATAACTACTAGGTCATCCTTGAAAAATCTATGCAATCACTACGCATTTCTATCTTAAGATGAGCCTAAAAATGTAGAAGAAGTATTGAATGATGATTCATGGATTATAACTATGCAAGAAGAACTAAATTAGTTTGAAAGAAGTCAAGTATGACAATTAGTGCCCAAAGCTAAAGATCATTCAACCATAGGAACTAAATGGGTTTATAGAAATAAAAAGGATGAAAACAGGATAATTGTAAGAAACAAAGTCAGGCTAGTAGTTCAAGGATATAATCAAGAAGAAGGTATTGATTATGATGAAACCTTTGCCCCCATAGCAAGAATGGAAGCAATTAGAATGTTTCTAGCCTATGCACCCCATAAAGAATTCAAGTTATATCAAATTGATGTGAAAAATGTTTTCTTAAATGGGTATATAAATGAAGAAGTATATGTAAAACAACCTCCGGGTTTCGAAGATATAAAATATCCCGATCATGTATTTAAATTAACTAAAGTTTTATATGGTTTAAAACAAGATCCTAGAGCTTGGTATGAAAGATTAAGTAAATTCTTACTTAGCAATGATTTTGCAAGAGGAAAAGTAGATAGCACTCTATTCATTAAGACTAAAAACAAAGACATGCTAATAGTTCAACTATATGTGGATGATATCATATTTGGTGCTATAATTGAAGATCTATGTAAAGAATTTGCAAAATGCGTGCAAAAAGAGTTTGAAATATTGAGTATGATGGGAGAGCTAAATTACTTCCTAAGATTACAAATCAAGCAAGCTAAAAATGGAACATTCATAAATCAAACCAAATACAGTAGAGATATGCAGAAAAAGTTTGATATGGCAGGAAGTAAACTTATAGGAACTCCTATAAGCACCTCCACAAGCCTTGATAAGGATGAAAAGGGAAAACCAGTTGACACAAAACATTATCGAGGAATGATAGGAAGCTTATTGTATCTAACAACTAGTAGACCCGATATTATGTTTAGTGTGTGCATGTGTGCTAGATTTCAATCAGCACTTAAGGAATCCCGTCAAGTTGCTGTAAAAAGAATTCTAAGATACTTATTAGGCACAATTGAACTAGGACTACGGTATCCAAAAGAAACCGGCTTTGAAATGATTAGCTATTCAGATGCAAATTATACCGGATGCAAAATTGATAAAAAGAGTACAAGTGGCACATGTCACTTCTTAGGAAGATCATTAGTATCTTGGTTTTCATAGAAACAAAACTCCGTGGCCTTGTCAACTGCTGAGGTTGAATATGTAGCAGCCGGGAGTTGTTGTGCGCAAACACTATACATGAAACAACAGTTAAAAGATTTCAATCTAGATTACCAAAAAATATCAATTAAGTGTGACAACACAAGTGTGATAAACATATCTAAAAATCCTATTTCACACTCAAGAACCAAGCACATTGACATAGGACATCATTTTCTAAGAGATCATGTTCAAAAAAAAGACATAACTCTTGAATTTATCAATACAAATGATCAATGGGCTGATATCTTCACTAAACCTCTCTTAGAAGAAAGATTCATAACCATTAGAAGAGAGTTTGGTCTATTATACAGTAAAGAAATTGAGTAAAAAGTCAAAATTTAAGAAAGATCAACAGTCAGCCGACTAACCATATGCCCAGCCGACTGACTGAACAAATACATGAGAAGAGTGTTACAGTTAGCCGCCTAACCCAAGACCCAGCCGACTGATTGAGCTATTTTTTCTAAAATAGAGACCAGTCAGCCAACTGACCCGGAAGTCAGCTGACTAACTCACGTGAAAATCCTAGACTCGTTTATAAAAACCCGAGCCATTCGAGTGGTTAGCCAACTAACCTAGGGTTTGTTCTCACCGGTGCTCTCTTTTTCTCCCTTTCCTCAGTTCCTCCTCTTCCAAAAATCACCAAAATCTTATCTTCCATTTCCAAAATCTAACACTGCCTTAGCAAAACCACCTTCGTTTTTCCATAGAAAAGTTCCAAAATGCCAAGAATCAAGTCTATAGGAAGTAAGAAACCCTCCACCTCATCTCAAACCATTGAAGATTCTTCGATCGAGCAATGGCTTGTAGCCCTGCAAACCAAAAGCTTTTATCGAAATCATCTAAGCACAGCGAATCCAATCCTAGGTAAAATCCTTGATGCTTCATTTTTCACATTTGATTTCCCACATATATTTTCCTTATTCGAGGCCCTAGGATGGAAAATTTTCATTCTCTATCAAGCCAAGGGACACTTCCTAAACCTTGTTAAAATTTTCTATGCAAATCTTGTTGAGGAGTACGAACTTTCTACCAAGGTCATGGGAAAATCCATCTCTCTCACTTCTGAATCCCTTGCAAAAATTTTTAAAATCACCAAAGGAGATTTTGAATGTCCTCCTTTTAGTACTTCTTGGATTTTAGAACAGGGCTTCACTCTAGAAGAATTCCTTCCCTTGATATTGGACACTGAGCCTGTTTCTTTTGACAATCCTCCACTCTACAAACATTTGAATCTTCAAACTCAAATTTTACAAAAAAAATCATCACATATAATATACTTCCTCAAGCTAGATCACACGTGTATATCTCCTATGTAGACAGCTTTGTCCTCTGGTGCTTGCTCAAGGGCAAGAAACTAAACTTATTGAGTCTTATGCTTCAATGGATGATATCCTATATAGAAGCTCAGCGAGTAACCCTTCCCTATGGAGGAATCCTAAACATGCTTTTTACAAAACTCCAAGTATCCTCCTCTTCTGATTTCTTTGTGAAACGCACCCATTATGACATTTTCAATTCCACAACTCTCAAATTAATGGGTTATGAAAAGTACGAGGATGGATGGATTCTAAAGGGAAGTGAAGGTCAAGTACGTCAACCCTCTATTACCACTACTCCTACATGGTTTAATCCATTTTATCAACAATTCACCACCTTCAACCAAACCATGCAAATAGGGCTCCAATCCCTACAAACCAACTTTTCTTCCCTTCAGGTTAATTACTCCTCACTTGATTAACGTTTGAGTCGCATTAAGAAACACTTAGCCAATTCCTCTCGTACCACTGATCCTATGGATATCAGTTCAGCTCCCGCCAGTGATGATGGGAGTGATGATGAGGACTCCGAAGATGGGAGTGATAATGATGATAAGGGAGACATGGAAGAAGAGCATGGTTCTGAAGAAGAATGACGAAGAAGAAGAAGAAAGGAATGCAGCAGAAGAAGAACATCATTCTGATGAATGAAAGCTGATGTTGTTTCTTAAAAATCTTAAACTTGTAAATTTTTTATTGTATTTTGGCACTTTGTATGAAAAAACACTTAGCTTGGTTGCTCTGCTTTGCTTATTTCTTATGACCTGATTCTTTCCCCTTATTTTTGAATGATGTCCAAAGGGGGAGAGATAGTGAAAAGCAAAGATGTTATGTTGAATATATGGAATATTTATGATGAACAATGGTTAAGCCTTATGATGAGTTATAATTGAGTCCATTATTTGCATATTGAATATCTTTGACTTTGAGCACATTGAAAATTTTCACATGCTATATGTATTTGATGTCACATGTTTAAAATCTTGAAAGAATGTTTATAGTAAGGGGGAGTTTTTGTTAAAGGAACCCTCATCTTTACTCTTCGTTTGTCATCATCAAAAAAGGGGAGATTGTTGGCCTAACTAGGTTTTTCAAACTTGTTTTGATGATAACAAATGAAGGATACTTTTATGTATGTTGTTGAGTGATTTTATTTCAGGATTAAGTAAAAAACTACACTCATGTTTGCCATGGAAGAAAGTTAGAAATCAAAGTCAATCAAGTGAAAGCTTCTCAGAGTATTGAAGCAATAAAAGACAAATGAAAAACTTAAAGGCTAAGTGAGACTCAAAGTCAAGTTGAACCTCAAGAGACTTGAAGACTTAGTACTTAAAAGTCATATTTAGCAAAGTCATTTATAAGTACTTCAAATCAAATATAATTTAGAAATATGAAGCTCATTAGGGTGCAAAGACTTAGAGACCAGTTTTTGAAAATCCTGGAAAATGATTTTGTAAAGTTACATTTGAGTCTTTTAAATTACAAGGGTTTAAAAATCAAAATTGGAAGTTTGTGGAAAAAGAATGGACTGGTCAGTTGACTGACTAGAACACACTGGAATGACTCAGCTGACTGACACAAGCTATATGTTGAAAATCTGCCCAACTGACTAACCATTTTGAACTAGGATCAGTCAGCCGACTAACAACCTGGTCTACCTCGCCGACTGACATTTTTGAACATGCTTCAGTCAGCTGACTGACAATTTACTGAATTTATTTTCTGGCAAATAGAAGGGTCTCAGCCGCCTATCCATCCGACTGACCCTATGAAATACACTATCCAGCCGCCTGTCCAACCAACTAACTCCACAAGATTTAAATTTTTAAACTTCAACGGGAAAATTTTAAATTTTAGTTTTTCAAATGTGAACGTTATAAAAATTTGTTGAAAATTCCAAGCAACTTGGGGAACGTGGAAACTAATCTTTAGAAGTCTATAAATACTCCCTTAACCCCAAAAAATTAATAACAAAGCAATCACACAGCATTCTTGCACTCAAACTCTCAATCTCTCTCAAAGTTCTTTATTGCTCACACTCCATCTAGGAGATATCTTCTGAAATTGTTACTAAATCATCAACATATGGTTCTAACACTGAGTTTTCTCAATCACTAAAAGAACCCTTGGTGATCTTTATACTTGAGCTTCATACTTTCTATATTATTATTTGATTGAAGTATATTCTATGCTTTAACTTGTACAAATCTGCTCTGTTTTGAGAGTTTCATTGTGCTCAAACTCTTGTAGCCTTCTCGTTGTATTTTGACGGTTTTAAACTGATTTGGATCGTTGTACCAAGCATGGGTTGATCGCTTGGAGAGGTTTCTCTTCCTAAAAAATAAGGATTATTGTAAAAGGCTTGCTCCGCTCGGCAAGGAGTGTATATAGTGGAATCCTTTAGTGGAATTGACCAAAGGTGAAGATGTAGGCTGGGGATAAGCTAAACCTCGTAAAAACTTAGTGTTCTTCTCAACCCTACTCTTTTAATTTCTACACTATATATATTCTTGTGTATGGTAAGTGCAGGTTGTAGGGCTTAAACGCTGAATTCAAAGAAGACTCTTAATCTATAGCAAGTACGTTTCAATTAACCGTTTATGGAAACCCACAGGGGAGTACGTTGGTTAATTTATGAAAATCTTAATTAAGAGAAACGAAATAAAAATCAATCTAAAGTAGGACTTGCATACAAATTACAGGGCTAATTACAAAAGCCGAAAGCAATTCAAAGAGTTGCAACTTCTTGGTTATTTTGGTTGTTGGTATTGTGTGGTTGATTGGATTGTTTAAGTTTTCAGCAAATTGTTGTGTGTTTTGGTTTTGATTCATAATTGATTGATTTACTTAAGTTTTGCAGTGAGCACTAAAAAAGTAAGTGAAAGAATTTAAAAAGAACTTAAAATTTTTAAATAACCCAATTCACCCCCCCCCCTCTTGGGATCACTATTCTACTTTCATACTTTTATGGGTCCACATACGTTAAAGTGTACCAAACTCAATGGTTTTGACCTTCTCTTCATATAGGAACTAAATGAAACTTTGTGTTGCTTCCCAAATAAGCAATAATCACATGGGTTCAAGGCAATACCTTTTGTGATTTTGATAAATGCCTTCTTTGCCAGTGTAAAGAGTCCTTTCTCACCCATGTGTCTGAGTCTCATGTGCCATAAGTTTGGTGATGCTTCATCTTCCATTACATTAATGGCATCAGTACAAATCTTCACTTGCGTCTTGTATAGTGTGCAGCAAATACGTCCTCATGCTATTGTCAAGGTACCTTTTGACAATTTCCAAGTGTCTTTTCCAAAGTAGCTTTCATAACCCTGTTTATCAAGGGCTGCCCCAGAAATAAGATTAAGCCGAAGGTCTAAGACATGTCGAACTTCCTTTAGTGTTATGGTGCAACCAATATTGGTCACAATTTACATGTCTCAAATTCTCTCGATCTGAGAAGAACTAGTATTCCCCATCTTTACTGTACAAAAGTCTCTAGATTTATACATCGTGAAGAACTCTTTGTGGGGAGTGGCACGGTAGGAGGCTGTTGTATCTACCACTCATTTAGTGTCATGGTTCCCAATATGACAACATGTATCTTCATCAATCTAAAATACTGATATATCTTGGGTTAAGGTGACCGAGCTCTCACCTTCGTCCTTCTTTTGTTGCTAGCTACTTTGACCATGATCCCGCCGAAATTTTTGACAATCTTTCTTCATGTGGCCTCCAATGCCACAATAGTAACAAGAGATTTTTCTTCTCTCCCAATTTCTACCATCACTGGATCTACCACGATCTTGGGACCTTCCTCTAGATCTACTTCTACCTCTGCCTCTGCCTCTGCCTCTAGTACTAGTACCTCCTTGAGGTCAGCCTCTGGTTTCAGCAACAAAGGCTTGTGACTAATCTACACCCGTCTCTTTTCTCTTGGCCTCTTCATTGAATAAGGCGTCTTTTACCATCGCCATGGTAAGTTTGCCATCAGGAGCTAAATTATTGAGAGTGATAAACAATGTCTCCAAGCTGTCTAGTAAGGAGCTAAGGAGCAGTAATGCTTATGCTTCATCGCTAAGATCCATCTTCACAAATGAAAGCTGATTCACTAGGTTTAGGGACTCAGTAGTGTGTTCAAGTATAAAGGTCCCGCTCTTTAACTTCAAATTAACAAGTCATCTCATTAACATGGCTTTGTTGCGAGTGGTCTTGGTCTGATACATGTTTTCCAGCTTCTCCCAGAGTTTATAAGCATCAATCTCCTATACAATATGATGATATACCTTATAGTCAATTCATTGTTTGATTTTATCAATGGTCTTCTTATTCATTTTTCTCCAATCATCGTCTTTGAAGGAATCTGGTTTCACACCTTTATAATTCAAAGGATCTACCAGATCTTACAATTGAGGAGATCCTCCATCTGAGACCTCCAAAGAGTATAATTAGAGGCTACGAGCTGGATCATAGTATTTGAGTCTGATTCCTCCATTGATTTTAAGTAATTATTAAGCACTAACCTACTTTTACAAGAAAAAATGGGGCAGAATCTCAATAAACTGAGTGCACGTTTGCGTCCAAAATGGTCGATTTTGTTGGAAACCAGTCCAACCATGCAAAAATCGGCTCAAATTTGGCTTGGTTTGGCCCAAAAACAGATCTGGACCGATCTGGTTTAATTTAACGGAATATTCCCCTAGCTGACGAAATATTCTACCACCATTTGTTGACTTGGCAAGTGGGGCCCACTGCTGATGTGGCAAAGTGGGACCCGCAGGTGATGTGGCAGAGCAGGGCCCATGATGACGTGGCACGTGGGGGTCAGCTAATGACATGGAAAGTGGGACCCACTTTGTTGACGTGATAAAAGGGGCAACACTTATGTCTGCTGACGTGGCGCTCTTCTTCTTCTTCACTGCAAATCAGTTTTGCAGGTTCTGCAAATTTTCAAGAAAACAGAGTATAATTTTGTGAGCTTGCGGCGGCCCTTGTGACTTCATTAAGAGTTGATTTTTGACGTCATTTTCACTGCTGCGATCTTATTGACGAGAGCTATGCAATGGTCTGATCAATTTGAAGTTTGAGCCACTCAAAAAAATCTGACCGAGAGCCACGGATGCCTCCTTTCACTGGGAAAATTTATCGGAAACTCTCAACAATGCTCTGATACTACTTTGTTGGGTTTACCGTTCAACTAATTAATGAAATAAACAAACACACACAGAAAAATATTGACACCAGAGTTACATGGTTCAGCCAAATTCCGGCCTACGTCCATTGGAGAGAGAAATTACTATATGTACTAAGAAAAATATAGAGGAGGAAGAGGATACAATAATCACTCAACTCTTACAACTCTCTTTGCTGACTCACAACACACACACTAATTTACAAAATAATTTCTGGCATTCCCTCTACTTTGCCTTGTGTTGTGTTGTCCTCTCTCTTTTTTTTCATCTCACACACTCACACACACACACACACACACACACACACAGATATATATATATAGGGAATGGGAAGATCAAGAAATCAAACTTGTAGGCTGCCTAATTTTGACCATTTGGACAGCCGGTGCTGCAAAAATTGAAGAAGCAACCGTCGGCACCGCAAAGGTTGATGAAGGAGTAGTCGGCGTTGAAAATGTTGAAGTAGCTGACTCTCTGGATTATTCTTCTTGCCATATGAATGTTTGAATGGGTATGGATCCATCATTTATCTTATCTTGGGTGCTATCAAAAATAATGGATGTTGCTGATTTGTTATTGCATAGAGGAGAAATATATGCAGTGTGATGGAGGAAAGTATTGTAAAAATATAAGGAAGGAAGCTTGCTTTTATTTTTGGATGAAAATGTTCATTGCATGCATGCTTGGAGTATACAAGAGAAATGGGGAGGAGCTCTTTTATAGAGCCTATTACGGACTTGCATTAAATGTAACTAGCTGCTATCATGCATAGTGCATGCATGCCTTAGCTCTCTAAGGCATTAACATACTTCCACACATTTCACCTTCTACAAAATTCTACAGCTGCTTTTTTTTTTTTTAATTTACATTAATAAAATTACAATTTCCTTGTTAACATCTCCTCTTAATTTGTAATTTTGATGTGATCCTTTAACTCTTTTAATTTTTCTATTGTCAACGAATCCGCTAATTGCTCTTTAGTGTGTACGAACTATAAATGAATTTCTCCTTTTTGGACGAGTTCTTGAATGAAGTGATGCCATAACTCAATATGTTTGGTTCTGTTATGAAATACTGGATTCTTTGATATAGCAATTGCAGTTATGTTGTCACAGTAATTAGTTGTAGGAGCATTTTCATTTGTTGTGAATCCAGTAGTATCCTTCTTAACCATACTGCTTCATATGTTGCTTCTGTTGTCAAAATGTATTCTGCTTCTACCGACAAAAGTGCCACTATTTTTTGCTTTTTGGATGCCTATGAAATTATTCTAGATCCTTATTGTCATTCTCAATACTTAATTTAAACATCCTATCACAAACATAACCTTTGCCTACAAATATATTATTCTTAGTAATTACATATTGGTTAGATTTCATGGTCTGTTTAAACTTAACCTTATTAAGAAGAAAACTTGACACAATTTTTTTTTCCTAATGGAAGAAGTATAATACACATATTTTAATACTAACACCCTTCTAGATGTAAACTTCAATTCAACCTTACCACAACTAAGCACTTAGGTGGTATAAGAATCACCAAGTATAATGGTTTTAGGTTTCTTAAAAGGAATATATACCTTTTACCAAGTTGTATCATAACAAACATGTTTATTAGCACCTAAGTCTGACTATCACCCTTAATACTATGGACCAAATTTATGTTTGTAATCATTGCTACAAACAGTTCCTAAATTGTATTGGCCTAAGATTAGGTCCAAATTTTAAAAATTTCGGAATTCGAGCAATATGTCCACTTTTGCCACAAACAAAGCAAACATTATTGCTTTACTTGTTTTGATTATAAGATGGTCCTTAATTCCAATTCTTTTGATTAGGAGTGCCCTTATTAACTTTGTGAGGTTTACTATCATTTTTCATATTTTTCTTCTTAACCTTTAACTGCAGGTTTTAGGAAAATGACCATTAGGCAAAGTAGTATGTTCGGAGGCAATTAAATTTAGCTTTGTGATATTACCATTGTTGATATTACCGTTGCTTTCTTGTATAAGCACATCTTGCCCTTTTTTCTTCTCCTCTTTACGAGTTCAAGTTATCAAAGTTCTTGAGAGACATATCCTTCTATATATGCTCTTTTGGAATTCTTTCCAAGATGGGGCAACTTTGTAATGATTTCATCCACAAAAAGATTTTCTACAATCTTGATGCCTTTGGATGTAACTTTCACAACTATCATCTAGAAATCTTGTGCTTGCTCTACAGTTAATTTTCCATCCATCACTTGATAGCATAAAAATCGGCTAGCTGCATATTTCTCTACCAGGCCTCCTCGATATCATACTTTTTCTACAAATCCTTTCAAATTTTGTTTATGGAAGAATACGTAGTATCATAATAATCATAAAAATTGTTAAAAAAAATATGTTTATTTTTTTATTTATTTATTGTGGCTTTTATCACAGCCGTTGGATCGTCTCTAAATCCAACGGTTATGTGGTGTCATATATATGTTTGTAAGCCATGGGAAAATATAGGGATTGCTTGTCATTTTGTGCAAGTAGAGCTAGAATGGGGTTGTAGAGACCAGAAAAATATAATAAATAAAAGAAATTGGAAAAAATGGATTTTTGGCAGGAGGATGAGAAAACCGACGATGGTTTTGGTTATTCACCGTGGAACAGTAAAAGGTAAACAGTAAATTTTGGGTTGGTTAATAGAAAACCAGCAACAGTTTTATGAGAATAAAAGGAAATCGGCGACGATTTTCTCTGACAGTGCTAAAATTATAAAAGAACTGAGAGCTCATTTGAAGAATTAAAAATTAAACACTCTCCTCTCACTCTCAAGAAACCCTACGAACCCTCTTCCATCCGTTAAAGCCCGAATTGACGATCAATAACCATCATGGGGTTCCTGGGAAGATTCGCTATAACGTAGGCGGAGAGGGATTTCAGTTTGGGGTTCCTGGGCATCATCCCAAAACTAAGATAAGGGTGTTAAATATTAGTTTTATGGTTTATTTGGAGTATTTAGAGCTTAGGAAATACCGAATGATAAATATTCTGGGGATTGAATTGATTAATTTGGAAAAAATATAATTTCAGGGATTTGAGTTTCAAATGCTGCAAAGGCGTAGATTTAGCACTTTAGCAGGCTTCTTAGGAACAGGTAAGGGAATAGATTAAGTCGGCTATTTTCAAAAATTTATTTATGAATTAATGTATTTTTTGGAATACTGGTGTTGAATAGAGAAAAATGTTCTATAGTATAAGTATAATACAGAGTAGAACTCACTCGTGTGGCATGAGTATAAATTTTAATATCAATATGTTAGAAATGTTATTATTTCAAAGAGTATGTATGATTTGATGTAATTTTTAGAAGCTCATAGATAGTTCAGATGTAAAAGACATTTTCAGTGTAATATGATATTATAGTCGGCGCAAATGCTGAGATATGATAGCTGGCACAGATGCCGAGATATAATAGCAGGCACAAATGTCGTGAATTGTTTTATTATGATGATATGATTCAGAAATTATGGAATAACAGTTTTTATTCAAGATTACGTATTATAGAAATATGAAAATGATATTTATGAACAAAAATATATATTATGTGAAATGTATTATATAGTATTAGAACCCAGATGGTTACGAATGTTATAGAGCATGGTACTGTAGCTAGTTATTCAGGTCAGTGTAGTAGGATACCCACTGAGTGTCGACCCCTAGAGGTTGTTGATGAGCAGGTTGCGTGGACCAGATTGGGTATAGCTAACAGTGCAACCACACTAGTAAGGAAGTGTGGGTCGGTGGCCGATTAGCCCGGAAGTGTAGGCGGTGTAGTATGATACCCACTGTGTTACTGACCCTAGAGGTTGTCGGTGTAGTAGGTTGGGCAAGCTAGGTTGGGTGGGCAATCGTGCATAGTTATGTTATGTTTGACTTAACCTGGTAGGCCAACCAGTATTAAATCCAACCTTCGGGCCACACAACCCGGACCATGAGGGGTGGAGTCATGGTACACAGATATGCATCCAAGGTATATTTTCAATATATACATATTTAACAGATGATCTAAATGTTATGAAAATTATTATTGACATAGAAGGATTATGTTTATAAGTGCATATTTCCATGTTTATCAATTACAGTTTAATTTATACTACAATTATATTATTTGCAACATATGTTTGATATATGACACACTCACATTGCCATACACTGATATTAGTCTATTTCCCTTACTGAGAGGTGTCTCACCCTAACATTATAAATATTTCAGGAAATCCAATTAGACGAGTGGAGTGAGCTCCATGATAGAGAAGTTCGTAGGTACTACCCAGTTACAGGGTAAGTAGTCAGGTCAGACTCACAATGGTTTTTGGGGTATATATATATATGTGTATGTGTGTGTGTGTGTGTGTGTGTGTGTGATAACAATGAAACTCTGGTATTGTATATATGAAAGTGTATTTTGGTTCCATTGCTTAGGTAATATGTATGTATAAACAGGTAAATCACTGGTACTTATGAGTCCGGATTGACTTTGACTATAGATTAAGGTATCAGAGTATTATTAGAGTAATAATATTTTATGAAAAAAAATGGGTTGAAAACAGAGCGTTACATTTTTGTATTAGATTGCTAGGTTTTGTAGACTTTAGTATGTAGAGGAAATAATACCAGAGTATAGGAATAGATCACGAATTTAAAGAGTCAATTCTGGGGTAATTAAGATGAGTATTTAGGATTTTGTTCCATAATTGGGAAACATGATTTCTGTAGTGGTTTCTGTGTTTTTCTTGGGCTGACGATTTTAGGAAAGCCATAGTAAACTATTTTCGGGTTGTGTTTCTCAATTGCTAGACTGAATCTTAAATTGAGAATAGGGACATTAGATTAAATTGATGATACGAGATTTCAGTCAAATAAATATATTAGTTATGTTATGCAGACAGGGTCCTTAGACTACGTTTATCTTCTTTTTAGGATGGACCCTCGAGGTAGTAGTGCTCACGCTAGTGGAGATGATGGTGCAGGCCCCTCTGGCGCGGGTGGCGGGGATTCAGATGTAGTTTTGCAAAGTGTGGCTCAACAGGTTATGGCTGAGATTGCATAGAGCTTAAGGGAGCAGGGACGATCAGTAGCAAACCAGGGCTGCATGATAGAGAAGTTTGTCAAAATGAATCCTCTGGCGTTTTCAGGAGGAGCAAATCCTGCAATTGCTGAAAACTGGATGAAGGAGATTGAGAAAATACTGACGGTGCTTCATTGCACTAATGAGCAGATGGTCCTCTATGCCATGTATAAGCTGACAGGTGTGGCTAAGAGATGGTGGACAATTGTGAAACTGCTTGAGGAATAGAGACCCGTACCAGTTGTTCCTTGCAGAGCTTGCAACTGCTCTTTCTCCATTTACCTTTCATGATTCACTTCCAGAATGGGGGTTTATTCTTTACTTACTTCTTCAACCACTTTCCCTTCTAGAAGTGCATGGACATCCTTTTTTGGTTAGAAACCTGGGTCCTGAGTCTCTAGGATAAATGTGTGCAAGCTTGGGCCTAGACCAGCTAGCGACTTTGTTGGTGATGATGGATGCTTGCTAACAGGGGGAAACGGAGGCTCGCTCTTAACTGCCTGTTCCAGAGCTTGCGTGGTCTTGCTTAAAGAGGCAACTATCTCCATTAACTTATCCATCTAAATCTTAACCTCTTGAATTTCTTCGTAGAACCTATCCTAACTCTGCTCAAGGGCCCTTACACAACTTTCTAACTGACTCCACATGATCCCTTCTTTCTCCGGGTATCGTACATGTGGATGGAAGTCTCAATTGTCACAATCAGGCTTGTTTCCTGCTTCTGCACTGACAACCCATGCTTTAAGACAATGTATGCATGAATATGTAATGTCATGAATGTTCAATACATGGATGTAATAAGGATGAACTGTGTAATGTATGACGCCAAATGATTGAGTTGCCAAAATTATTAAAATATCCTTCCTTAATTCACGAAATGGGTACATAGATAAGTTTCCTATCCCTTTTTCCATTACAACCATATCCCTTTTAGTTGTGCCCAAGACCCTCTTTCTGCAAGGTTGAGTTGATGTGAGCCTCCTTTCGAAACTCCCTTCTCAATGCCATTATCTCTCCTTCGGCTTGTAAGCACTGAGTCTTTTTTCGATTCACATCTTCTTGGCACCAAAGGTTTATTTGGCGTTCCCCATCCCTTGCTCTTTTGGCTACAAGCTCCGCCTTCACGAGTCCTTCTAGCCCAGGTTGACTTGGGGATGCTCTTAGCAAGATTCCTACAACTTGAGGATTGACTCGGTTAGTGACCCAGTTGTTGTAATTTTCTCATGTTTCCATCAAACGCTCACCTGAACTGATGGTGTAGACCATTCCCCATGTAGCTGCAAATTTTCCAATCGACTTATGGGCTTCTTTCTGCTTGTAATCGAACTCTGATTCACTTAACCCCTGAGTCATCGGTATGAACTGGCTAGAACCCACTTGCCTCCTAAACATAAGGGGAGCATACACGGTCCCTCCTTATGGGCCTAGTAATGGGATCCATAGGAAGTTACCACGCCGGTAGACCATATCAGAACTCCCTATCCATGGCGCCATCCACGAAAATCCTTTAGTTTTCCAATTGCGCATTCTTTCGACTTATTCTCCTTTGCTCAAATGCTGCTCCCATGAAGCATTTTCAAAGTCTGTCAGCGGAATCTGGAGTCTTGAGTATACAAGATGAAAATGGTTCTTCTTGCATGGCACATGACTCATAAACCACACATAAAGCAGTGGAACACAACACTTCAATCGGCCCTTTCCTTTAGATCGGCAATAATCCAGAGACCGGATTGTTTCGCTAAGATGCTTGGCATTGGATTGACCCCTTTTTGAACTTGGGCCACAAAAGAGACAACTCCTCGATCAATGACCCCTATTTCTTTCGGGGCAGATCAACAACCCATAGATGGTGAGGGCCAGTATGCTCATATGATTTTCTTCTGATTCTTCCGGTTCCACCAGAGCTTTCAATACTTCTCAAGGGATGGCTTTTGCGTCCTTGCCAACTTTTCATTCACTTTTTGAGCCTTAACACTAGTTACCCTACTTAACTCCTTTCTGAATAAGGTGGTGGGATTAAGCACATAAGCTTTATAGTTCTTTGGCAAGTTCAGCAGAGATACATATTCTTCTATGCTAGGAGCCATGTCTACTCCTTCCATGGTGAAGCAATGATAAGGAAGGTTCCAAAACTCTGTTAGGACTTTCACTACATCATGATTGACAGTTATATGTCACAGGAAGCCTATGTGACCATACAATTCTGAAAAGTGCAATCGTCTTTCGGCTGTCCAATGAATCCAAATTTTCCTTATCTCCTTAAGGTCATTGGTTCTAATATCCAATTTGACCTGGACCGGCAACTCCTTTTCTGAGCTATGATTTAGACTATCCCCGTGGTGGTTTTGCTGAGCTTCAGAATAAGTCTGGACCGCGATCTCCTCTTCTTTGCATATTGCCATTGGGCCTATCATGAATTAAATTTGGGCTATCTTAGAATTTTGGAGCATATCATACATGGCTATGCATGAAATTACGTATGAGGTGCATGAATGCAATGCAACCTAAATAGCCATTTTTCTAGTATTCTGGGAAGAACCTTATCCGTTGATGATCCTAGGAATGATCCATTTTCCCTTTGGTAGGGTACTTTGGGAAATAAAATTTGACTTTCCAAAAATGAATTGGGCTTTTTCTGAAATATTGGTCAAGTGATATGAATGTCTAACATGGATGCAGGATGTACACAACACAAAGCATTTTACAAACATATGTACAAAAGACACGGATTACAACATGTGGAGAAGGATGTGGTTCCTGTCCAAACCTCGGGGTAAGTCTGGATACACACAGGGTTCTCTAAGGTTCTACCCTAGGCAAGGGATTTTGGATAAACATGTGTGGGTAGGCTCTAATCCCTATAAACAACAGGTTCTCAGATTGAAACTATATCCTCCCTCACAGAGGTCTGGACAAAGCTCCCATGGAGCGGAGTGGTTTGTGCGCCCCCAAGGACCATGTCCCATGAGGGCTAACGGTACTGTGCTCCTTTATATTCCTAAAGGGTGAAGCCCGTGTAGAAGGCTTGTGAAAGTGTGTGAATTTACAAGCTCAGCCTAATCCTACTATCCCCACATTTATTCACAATTAAACACATACTTATTCAAACAATCTATGGAAACAAATATTCACACAAATATTCACATGCTTATTCAAAAGTATAAAAACCAATATTTACAATTCACATGCTTATTCCAAAGATATGAAAACAGATATTCACAATTCAACATGCTTATTCAAAGAGATGAAAATACATATTTACAATTCACATGCTAATTCAAAGAATGTGAAAATAAAATATTCAAAATTCATGCTTATTCCAAAAATGTGGAAACAAGATACTCACAATTCTCATGCTTATTCAAACAATTATGGAAACAAAGTATTTATGATTAACAACATGCTAGCAAAGGAGACCAAGTATTCATGTTTATTCAAGCAACAAGTGGAACCAAATAATCACATGCTTATTCAAACAAAAAAGTAAGCCAGGAATTTACAGTTAATCCTATGTGCACAATTATTCACCTATGTACAATAAAATTATCAATTTTTACAAAAATGAAAGGCAGTACTCACAAAGGCTTATCAAATTTGAATTTTGGGATAATCTTTGACTAATTACTGGCTCGACTCTTAAGGTCCCTAGTGGAGTCTCCAAGCTATCGTGTAACGACCCGAATAAAATGGAATTTAAATAATAAAGAGGAAGGGAAATGGAAAACAGTATCAGAAGGAGGAAGTCGACTTCCTTTGGAAAGAATAACTAAGGGGAATCATCAGGGTTTCGTCGATGAATACAAGGGACTCGTCGACGAAGGTATAAGAAAATTCGTCAACAAATACAGGGGACTCGTCAATGAGGGTATAAGAGAATTCATCGACGAATATAGGGGATTCGTCAACGAAGAAATACTGAGAGAGGTTTGAGCCGACTGAATTTCGTCGACAAGGACTGAATTTCGTCAACGAAATTATTGAAGGATTCGTCAACGAATAACGTGACTCATCGACGAATTCCTTGATCTATAAATATCAAAATCCGAGTTTTAACTTCATAATTAAGCAAAACCTCTCCTCACTCTCTCCCATTCGGTTCTCTCTCTTTCTTTCGTCGATTTCGGGCTAAATTTACGCTGGATCAACAATCCGAAGCCACCACGACGCTCCTGAGGAAGTTCTCTCCAAATCTGCTGGAGCGGATTGTTGGTAAAAGTAAGTTGGAAATCATCCCGGAGTTGAGGTAAGACTTTTTAAGCCAAATTTGGTCTTACAATAGTTATAGGAAATGATGTACGCATGAAAATATTGAAGTTTAATACTGAGAGTTTTCATTTTCAGGGTATTGGTCAGGAAATCCTACGGGTGTTAGACTAGAATATTTTGGAGGCTTTTTCAGTGGCCAGGTAAGGGGATAAATTAAGCTAATATTTTATGAAAAATGTATGTATATTATTATAGAATTTGATTTCAGGGAAATGACTGTATTTATATATGATTTATATTTGGGAAAATATGGTTAAAATGATGGTATGTTAAATATGCAAAAAATCTGTTTAGTGTGGCATAAGTATAAAATGTTTGAAATACTGTTTTCTGGAATGAAATTATGATACGGATTTTTATAATGGGAAAACCGACATACGGGCAAAGATTCTTATATATGTTTTCCGGTGTACGGGTCGTGCTATGATGTGATTTGCCAGCATACGGGTTGTGCTATGATGTGATTTGCCGGCGTACGGGCTATGCTATGATGTGATTTGCCAACGTATGGGTTGTGCTATGATTTGCCGGCGTACGGGCCAAACTATGATAAAATGTGTAATACCAGCGTACAGGCCGATGATTTTCATGATATACGTATATATGCAAAATGATATGATTGATGTGAAAATTAATGATATGAAATATCCATGTATCACAGTTTCAATATATGTTATATGGTATCAGAACCTAGTTGGCTTGGTCTAGGCTAGCACTTGCACGGTATCGTTGCTATGTGTCCATGGTCTTCGTGATCATGATATTTGTGTTAACGCCGCTGTACGAAGTGGTATGAGATTGGATGGTCGATGTAGTTTTTAAGAATTGTGTGATTGCCCCTGGTGTACGGACCAGGTCAAGCAGACCCATCAGACTTATAGATTGTACTTTTGACTTGGCAGTGGTCGCCTAACCATTGTCAGGTCCCGTCTTCGGGCCACACAACCCAGTCATATGGGGGTAATACATGACAACAGCCAGCTAACCTACTAGGAATGTTTTTATGTTATTATTGTTATATGAGATGAGATATGTTCATAAAAATACAGTATGTTCTGCCATGATTTGATATATATATATATATATATATATATATATGTTTTCCCATATTTGACAAACAGTTACAGCATATGTTATGTATGATATATGTAGAACACGAAATACTCATGTTGCCACACACTGGTATTAGTTTATTTCCCTTACTGAGAGGTGTCTCACCCCTAAATTTTATAAACTTTTTAGGAGCCCAGATAGGAGAGCGGGAAAAGCCCCGCTGAATTAGAGTTGTTGTCTGCCCTTTTTGAAGGGTAAGCTTTGGTAAGGATAGTTGGATTTTTGGGGGAAATGTCCCTAGATTTTGTTTGAGATGTGTATATACTGAAATACAGTGGTATATTGACTCTGGTATTTGTAGTAATGAGATGAATGTTTCTGTATTTATAATATTTTAATTATATGTTCCTGCTACTTAGGCTTCCGTGTCCTATTCTGATGTATCCCTGGTACCCACGGGTCTAGGTAGATTATGATCTGCCGAGCTTGGTGATATTTATTTTATTATATTATGAAAAGAAATGTGAAAATAAAGCAGGTTGCCACATATCGTGACGTCCCGGACTCGCCAAAAACACTGGCGAGGGTGCGGTTGCGAATTGGGAAAATACATTCCCGGGGTTTTGAAATCTTTAGAGAATTTCTAAGTAAAAAGTAATATTACGAGAGGTTTTCAGACTTTATTCGAGATGAAAACAAACCTCAAAAATATTTTTTTTGTGGTTTTTCTAAGACATTTTTTGGATTTTTGTGATTTTTTCAAGTGCAAAGACATTTTTGGAAATTTCTAATTTTTTGGTGATTTTTCAATATTTTTCCCGAAGTAATTAAATAACAAAAAGGGAATTTAGGCAAAATCCGCGAAAATTGAAAAAAATGGGAAATAAAATGGAAGGCTAAACTGGTTTCATATCGGTTCAGAAGACCCAACCGGTTCGAGAAAGAACCAATCCAAGAAGGGTTGACAAATTTTAGGCCCGGTTAAGGCCAGTGGGTTTAGAGTATGTGCCCGAACATGTGCATGGATGTGAGCAAAAGTGTGTGCAAACCATGTGTGTGAATGATGCATGGCACATGTATGAATGCATGACTATGTATACGCATGGATATGAATGAACATGCACGCATGCATCATGTGTGATAGGAATGCATATGCATGAATGGATGAAGTCATGGGTGATGATGTAATGCATGAGTGTACGTGTGCATGGACAAGAATGAGCATGCACGCATGCATGATATGTGATGGATAGGCACATGCATGGATGGATGATGTCATGGATGATAATGTGATGCATGAATGTACGTGTGCATGGAAAGGAATAAGCATGCATGATATGTGATGGATAGGCACATGCATGGATGGATGATGTCATGGATGATGATGTGTGTGTGCATGGATAAGAACGAACCTGAATGCATGCATGATGTGTAACGACTTGCTAAATAAACTGGGTTTTTTTTTTGTTAATACGATAATCCACATTCTCTGATACCATACTGGGGGTAAACCCAATCATTAATCTAAGCAGCGAGAAGCAGAAATCACATAGACATAACCATATGAAAATATATATGCAATACCAATACTAGAGTACTAACAGGTTTCCTCAAAATATATACATATATCTGTTTCTCAAAATACCCTCAACTATATTGGGATATACAAAAATCCTCCACAATACTCACTTCACTGACAGGGCACTACTAAAGCCCTTCTATCTGCGAGCCTGGTCTGCTCGCCCACGTGGATCACCTGAAAAATGATTCAACACTGGGATGAACCAACGCTCAGTAAGACGAAATATGCTATTACTAGTGTGTGGCAAATGAGTTACAATAATATGAAAATCTATTTTCATATAATCATGTATAACTGAATACGTAAGTACAGTACAAGTAATTAAATACACCACCATTTCCATGTTGGTTAACATAACAGTATTGTAGGTTACTATTCAAAATACTTCTAGTGTACATAAATATGTTCCCTGTTTCTGTAAATCTGTACATACGTAATAGTAACTAAAAACATTCCCTATGGATAACTTTGTGTCATGATTTAACCCCTCATGACAGGGTTGTGCGGCCCGTAGGCGGGATTTACCCTGGTTGGCCAATCAAGAATAAATCACTATATTCCATCGGTTTGATCTGCCCACCTCAACCCATATTTGATGGGGAGCCTGTCCTCGTCAAGGGCTTAGGTGATTGACCTACTACCACGTATTGTCTAAATAGGTGGTTGCACTCATAACATAACATAATATCTATAGCAACGGTACCGTGCTCTGTAACTGCATAGTCCAACAGGGTTTGATACCATATAATATATTTCTATATACAACTATCTGATTTACCATGCTCTAAAATAATCGTAATAACCATGATATTGCATAAACTGTATTGTAATTCATATATCATAATACTGAGAACTGCATAATCATAATACTGAAGATTGCATAATTATAATATTGAAGTTCATATAATCATGATATTAGAATTTGTATAATCATGGTACTGAAATACGTAAAATCATGATACTGAAATTCATAAACATAATTCCGTACTATATTCATATTCCCAAGCCACACCATACTTAATACATAATTTTCATAGTTTAATAAACTGTATCATGTTTTAAAAATACCTAGCATAGCATATTTCCCTTACCTGACGACCAGAAAGCCCCTACGGTATACTGGTTACGGTATACTGGCCTAACCCCCGCAGGTCCTCCTACATAACACCCTAAAAACAACATTTGATAGAATAGAATATCAGTATTTCTTCGCCTACATCATTTCCTATAACTGTCATAAGGTCAAAAATGGACTAAAAGGTCTTACCCTGAATTTGAGATGAAATCCAACTTCGTTTCACCAACGATCCGCTCTGGCAGACTTGGAGAGAACTTCGTTAGGAGCGTCGTGGTGGCTTCAGATCATCGATCCAGCAACTAACAGGGCCAAAATCGAAGAGAGAATAAAGAAAGTTTGACGAGACACGTCACCTCGTCGACGAGTCCTTCATTAAATTCATCAACGAAACCCTGTATTTGTCGACAAAATTTAGAGCAGCCCATTCCTCGCTCAGTAGTTTCTCGTCGATGAAATCTTACCTTCGTCAACGAATTTCCTTATGCACTCGTCGACGAACCCATTTATTCATCGATGAGTCCTGGAAATTCCTTGAAATTATTATTATCCCCAAAATGTAATGTCGTCGACGAAGTATACTGCCTCCTTCTGTTCCTGTTTCCATTTTCCTCCCTCTTTATTATTAAAATAATATTATTCTTCGAGTCACTACATTCTCCCCTCCTTATAAAATTTCGTCCTCAAAATTTACTTTCTGTATTCCCTCCTATCATCTCACAAGACAAAATGGTCTACTTATTTTATTACCTACCCTCACTTATAGCGGAGGAATATCGTGGTTACATGGGTAGTTCTGGGAGATTACAACCATAAAAAAAAATTTCCCCCAAAACCAAAATACTACCTAACCTATACTTTACATTACAATTACACTGGACTGAAAAAAATAAAATTACCATCTTAGCACATACATCAATACTATAATTCATCAAATAAATAGGGATATCTCCATCTAATTTCATCTTCAAGCTCCCATAAGGCTTCTTTAATTGCGTGGTTTCTCCATAGAACTTTTACTAGTGGTATCTTCTTGTTGCGCAATTCTTGTTCTTTCCTATCCAGGATCTGTACTGGAGCTTCGTCATACGCGAAAGCCTCACTGACTTCCAGTTCTACATGGCTGATGATATGGGAAGGATCTGAGATGTATTTTCTTAACATAGAAACATGAAATACGTCATGAACTTGAAATAAAGATGGCGGTAAAGCTAGCCGATATGCTACTGACCCAACCTTCTCAAGTATCTCAAAAGGGCCAATAAACCTTGGGCTCAACTTACCCTTCTTCCCAAATCTCAAGATCCCTTTCAATAGAGTTATTCTCAGAAATATATGATTACCCACTTCAAATTCCAGTTCTCGACGGCGAGTATCCGCGTAACTTTTCTATCGACTTTACGCTGCACTGATCCTATCACGAATAAGTCGGACTTTATCATATGCTTGCTGAATTATCTCTGGACCCAAAATTCGCCTTTCACCTACTTCATCCTAGAAAAGAGGAGATCGGCATCTCCTACCATATAATGCCTCGTAGGGTGTCATGTTGATGCTAGTCTGAACTGTTATTATAAGCAAATTCAACTAGAGGCAAAAACTGAATCCAACTACCTCCAAAGTCTAGCACATAGGCATGAAGCATATCTTCTAATATCTGGATTGTTCTCTTAATCTAACCATTGGTCTGAGGGTGGAAAGCTGTGCTAAATGCTAGCTTAGTCCCTAGTGCCTCCTATAAACTCCTCCAAAACCGTGACGTAAAACGTGGATCACGATCCGAGACTATGGATACTGGCACTCCATGGGGTCGAACAATCTCCTGTGTATATATATATATATATATACACAGGAGATTGTTCGACCCCATGGAGTGCCAGTATCCATATATATATATATATATATATATATATATATATATATCTGTTAACCGATTCATAGGATAGCTAATCTTAATAGGTAGGAAGTGTGTTGTCTTCGTCAATCTATCAACCACCACCCAAATAGCATTCTGACCATGCGACACTGGTGGTAACCCAGTAATAAAATCCATGGACACATGGTCCCACTTCCACTCAGGAATGAAAATTGGCTGCAACTAACTAGCCGGTCTTTCGTGCTCAGCCTTAACCTGCTGGCACGTCAAACACTGCTGCACAAACGCTGTTATTTCTCTCTTCATGCCACTCCACCAGAAATAATCTCGTAGATCCCTATACATTTTCATACTGCCAGGATGAACAGTGTATAGAGATTTGTGTGCATCCTCTAAAATCGCGGTCTTGATACTATCATTTGCAGGCACACATAATCTGGTGCGAAATCTCAGAGCCCCATCATCAGAAATGTTGAACTCCTCTCCCTGACCATCCTGTACTCTGGCAACCACCTCCACTAACTCTGGATCATTTCTCTGAACAACTTTAATCTTTTCATTTAATGTGGGTTGTACAACCAAACTCGCAATAAGCGCCTGGGGATCATCCTCCACTAATTCCACACCGAGTCTCTTTGAGTCCATCAGAATCGAATGCTGAACTACTGCTGCTAGCTGTGCTGTGTCTCCTGATTTACGGCTCAATGCATCGGCTACCACATTTGCTTTACCTGGGCGGTAGCTGATGGTACAGTCGTAATCCTTGATAAGTTCCAACCACCTCCTCTGCCACATATTCAACTCTTTTCGTGTAAAGTACTTTAGGCTCTTATGATCTGAAAATATTTCACACCTCTCACCATATAAGTAATGCCTCCAAATCTTTAGTGCATGTACAATCGCAACCAATTCTAGATCGTGAGTAGGGTAGTTCTTTTTATACTCTTTCAACTATTGAGACGCATATGCGACCACTCTACCATGCTGCATCAGCACACAACCGACCCTTTCAAAGACGTGTCACTGTAGATAACATAACCATCACCTCTTGATGGAACCGTCAGTACTGGTGCAATGACGACCCGCTGCTTTAATTCCTGGAAGCTCCGCTTGCATTCTTCATCCCACACAAATCTGGCATTTTTCCTAGTCAATCGCGTGAGAGGCCCTGACAAAGCTGAAAATCCCTTAACAAAACGACGGTAATAACCTGCCAATCCTAAGAAAATCCTAACTTCCTGCACATTCCTCGACTTGGCCCAACTCACCACTACATCAATCTTACTAGTATCCACTATTATACCATCTCCTGAGATCACATGGCCTAAAAATGTCACCTTCTCAGGCCATAACTCACACTTGCTAAACTTGGCATAAAGCTTCTCCTCTCTGAGTGTCTGCAACACCTGCCTCAAATGCACCTCATGATCCTCAAAACTCATCAAGTACACCAGTATATCATCAATGAAAACTACCACAAACTGATCTAGATACTGGTGGAAAACTCTGTTCATCAAGTCTATGAACACAGTCGGGGCATTTGTCAGACCAAACGGCATAACGAGAAATTCATAGTGCCTGTACCTGGTCCTGAAGGCAGTCTTCGCAACGTTGTCCTCTTTTACTCTCACTTGATGATACCCGGATCTGAGGTCAATCTTGGAATATACTCGTATACCCTAAAGCTGATCAAACAAATCGTCTATACGGGGTAAAGGATATTTATTCTTAATAGTAACCTTGTTTATCTCCCTATAATCAATGCACATCCTCATGGACCCGTCTTTCTTCTTTACGAACAACACTAGAGCTCCCCACGACGATACACTAGGTCGTATAAACCCCTTGTTCAAGAAGTCTTGCAACTATTCCTTTAATTCTCCCAATTCAGCTGGAGCCATACGATATGGGACCTTAGAGATTGGCGCAGTCCTTGGAGGTAAATCTATAGGAAAATCTACATCACGCACAAGAGGCAACCTTAGTAGCTCCTCTGGAAGAACGTCTAAAAATTTTCGTACTACTAGAATGTTGTCAATCTTCAATTCATTTTCGGATACTTCTTTCACAAATGCCATAAACCTCTGACCTCCGTCTAGGAGTAATCTGCTCGCCTGTACGACGGATACTAACTGCGTTGAAGCATATACTCGTGAACCAATGAATCTAAATTCCTACTCTCTAGGAGGTCTGAAAATTACTTCTTTCTAGAAACAATCGATGCTGGCATGATTGATAGCCAACCAGTCCATACCCAGTACTATATCGAACTCACACATGTCAAACACAATAAGATCTGCTGGTAGTACCTTTCTCTGAATTTCTATCGGATAGCCCCTAAGTACCCTCTGACATCTGATCACTGATCCTGATGGTGTAACTACCAATAGCTCTATATCCAATGACTGGGTCTCACTCTCAGATAGTTTAACATAAGATGTAGAAATGAAAGAATGAGTAGCACCCGAGTCAAAAAGAACAATAACTGGATATGATGAAACAGTAAATGTACCTGTCACCACATCCGTAGCAGCCTCTACATCTCCTAGCGTCAAAGCGTATACTCTCGCTAGGGCCACATTCCTTTGCTGGCCACCACGAGGCGCCTGGTATCCTCCCCGAGCTGCCTGATGTCCTCCCTGACAGGGTCTGGGACCTGGGACCTGGTCCTACTGACTTGGGCATTCACGTATCACGTGACCGGGTCTCCCACAACGATAACATACACCTCTACCTACCTGGCACTCTCCCAAATGATGTCTCCCGCATGTTTGACACACTGGGTACGTCGGTGCACCCTAGTTCCCACATTGGCCGTGGGGGGTGGTTCCGGTGTGAAGTTAGAGAGATGAGAGTGGGTGAGAGAAGGGGAGAAAATGGAAAATGGAGAAAAGGAGTGAGAGAGAGCCTTTGAGGGTGGTGGATGAACAGTGGCCTTCCCCGAGCCTTTCCCCCTCTGTGTGTGCGTAAACAGTGTGCCTTTTATAGGCTTCTTTTTGTTTTCGTCTTTTTTGTGTTTTTTTGTGTTTTGTAGTGATAATAATAATAATAATAATAATAATAATAATAATAATAATAATAATAATAATAATGATAATAATAGTAAACTAATAATAATAATAATAATAATAATAATAATAATAATAATAATAATAATAATAATAATAAACTAATGATTAGGCTTCTTCTTTTTTTTCTTTTTTTTCTTTTTTTGTATTTTGATGCATTTTTTTCCTTTTTTGTTGTCCACTTTTATCCTCCCAAAAAGAAAGACCCGGCTTTGTAAAGGGTAAAACTTAATTCCCAAAAATAGGACCTGGACTCCATTTTTTAAGAATGCCCGACACTCGATTAAAATGATCGAAACTCAATTAAAGTATACCGGGACTCGGTTAAAACACTGGGACTCGATTGAATATAAACCGGGGCTCGATAAAAATATCGGGACTCATTGAAAACATACCGAAACTCGATCAGGTTTCTCAAAAAAGGTCCTCCAATTTTGGGGCTCAAAGTCAGCTTTTATTGTAGTGGGTCTTCTTGGGGAGGCCTGGTTTTAATTGGGGTGTCGACATCGGGTATTTTCAGAAATTTATTTATGAATTAATGTATTTTTGGGAATACTGGTGTTGAACAAAGAAAAAGGTTTTATAGCATGTTTTAGTATAATACAGAGTAGAACTCACTCATGTGGCATGAGTATAAATTTTAATATCAGTATGCTAGAAATGTTATTATTGCAAAGAGTATGTATGATTTCCAATAATTTTTAGAAGATCATAGATAGTTCAGATGTAAAATAGATTTTCAGTATAATATGATATGATAGCCGGTGTAGATGCCGAGATATGTTAGCCGGCGCAGATGTTAAGATATAATAGCCGGCGCAAATCCAGTGAACAATTATATGATGATATGATTCAGAAATTATGGAATAACAGTTTTTATTCAGAATTACGTAAAAACTAGATTTTATTACAAAAAAATGAAAATGATATTTATGAACAGAAATATATATTATGTGAAATGTATTATATAGTATCAGAACTCGGATGGTTACGAATGTTATAGAGCACAGTACCGTAGCTAGTTATTCAGATCGGTGTAGTAGTATACCCACTAAGTGCCGACCCCCAAAGGTTGTTGGTGAGTAGGCTGGGCAGACCAGATTGTATATAGCCGACAGTGCAACCACACTAGTATGTAAGTATGGTTCAATGGTTGATTAGCCTGGAAGTGTAGGCGGTGTAGTAGGATACCCACTATGTTACTGACCCCTAGAGGTTGTCGGTGTAGTAGGTTGGGTAGGTTAGGTTGGGTGGGCAATCATGCATAGTTATGTTATGTTTGACTTAACCTGGTAGGCTAGCCAATGTTAAGTCCAGCCTTAGGGCCGCACAACCCAGACCATGAGGGGTGGAGACATGGTACACAGATATGCATCCAAGGTATATTTTTAGTATATACAGATTTAACAGATGATTTAAATGTTATGAAAATTCTTTATGACATAGAAGGATTATGTTTATAAGTACAAATTTCCATGTATTATCAGTTACAATTTAATTTATAGTACAATTATATTATTTGTAGCATATGTTTAATATATGACAAACTCACATTGCCACACACTGATATTAGTCTATTTCCCTTACTGAGAGATGTCTCACCCTAGCATTACAAATATTTCAGGAAATCCCGACAGATGAGTGGAGCGAGCTCCGTGATAGAGGAGTTCATAGGTACTACCCAGTTGCAGGATAAGTAGTCGAGTCAGACTCACGATGGTTTTTAGGGCATATATATGTGTGTGTGTGTGATAACAGTGAAACTCTGGTATTGTATATATGAAAGTGTATTTTGGTCCACTGCTTAGGTAATATGTATATATAAACAGGTAAATCCACTGTACTTATGGGTCCGGGTTGACTTTGACTATAGATTATAGTATTAGAGTATTATCAGAGTAATAATATTTTATGAAAAAAAAAATGGTTCTAAAAGCAGGGCGTTACAGGGATTCTCTCTAGGAAGAACTTTTCTTCAATGGGTTGAAGGTGAAGGGGTGTACAGGGGATCTAGGATCAGGGAGAGATTGATCAGATCTTGTACTGCCATCATTTCATAGTGGATTTTTCTTCAGGTGCACGCCCCGTGGATGTAAGCAACCTTGCCAAACCATATAAAATCTTTCATCTCCATTTTTTTGTGAATGTTCTTTGTGTGATTTATTTTATTGATTGAAATATTAAAATAGTTGTGCATTTACAAGTGGTATCAGAGCATGGTTTCCATTGGGTGCAGATATGATAGATCAGATCAGATCGAAATAATTTTTTTTTTGGATCTGAAGGTTTTCAGCAAGAGTGCTCAAGATCAGAGCGATTCTTTCAGATCGGTTTGAGGTACGTGAAGATTCAGATCAGGTGTAGAAAAATTATTTCAGAAATTTTCAATTGAAGGTGTGAAAAAAAAATTCAAAAGAAAAAAATTTTTGCAGACAAAGAACATGATGAACAGTGCTAGAATTGGGTGATAGACCCGAATTTAGGATCAGATCGGGTTAGAGCGCGAGTCGAGGCACGGATCCTCCTCGTGGAGCGCTGACATCACGCTGATGCAGGTGTCGTTGCTGACATCATCTTGATAGGTGCTGACATCACTGTTGACGTCAAAGGAGAGAAGAAAAAAAATAAATTTTATTTTAGTGGCGAGTACTTCGACGGCCAAGTTCAAGGTGGAGCCCTTTAATGGGAAAAATAATTTCAGTCTGTGGCAGAGCACTATGACGGATGTATTGGTCCAATAGGGATTGATTAAGGCACCGTATGGGAAAGACAAGAAGCCAGAGACCATGTCAGATGATCAGTGGGAGGAGCTGGAAATGAAAGCAGTAAGTACCATTTGCTTAAGTTTAGCTCCAGAAATTAAATACATCGTGTTGAATGAAACATCACTAGCTGAGCTTTGGAAAAAATTGGAGAATATTTATATATCCAAGTCCTTATTTAATAGATTGTATTTGAAGAAACAATTTTATCAATTAAGGATGACTGAGGGCACAGAAATCAGAGACCACCTCAATTATTTCAATAAGATAATCACACAAATGCTGAGTATTGAGGTAAAAATTGAGGAGGAAGATAAAACATTGATTTTATTGTATTCGCTTCACAGTTCACTTGATACTTTGAAAACCACACTACCGCTAGGTAAGGAGACTCTTATAGTTGATAAGGTGACTATTGCCATTCTGGAGAGTGAGAATTTTCACAAACCAGTTCATCTAGGACATGGAGAAGGGTTGGTGGCTAAGGGTGAGTCTAGCCAACAGCGGGGGAGGAGTTCTAGTAGGGGTAATTGGAATTGAGGGAAATCTCGATCCAAGTCCAGGGGTGAGAGTGGGAACTAGAGGAGTGGTTGTTTTTATTGTGGGAAAGAAGGGCATATGAAGAAGGACCATTTAAGGAGGAAAAGAGATTTAGAGGAAAAGAACAGGAAGAAGACTGAGCAGCCTATTGTAGTGGAGAGCAGTTCATCAGTTTTTAATGGGGATCTTTTAGCTATTACCACAGGTTCCAATTACTTAGCTGATACCTGGACTTTGAATTCGGCATGTTCTTATCATATGTATCCATATAAGGACTAGTTTGACTCCTATGAACCAATCTCTGGAGGGACGGTGTTGATGGGTAATGATGCTTCCTGTGTATTCTTGGTATTGGAACAGTAAAAATCAGTATGTTTGATGGTGTGGCTAGAACCATCAGGGATGTGAGGCATGTTCCAGATTTGAAAAAGAATCTGATTTCTTTGGGCTATTTGGACAGTAATGGTTTCTCTTTTTCAGTTAGGGATGGTGTGCTGAAAGTGGCTAGAGGTTCACTGGTAGTAATGAAGGGTCATCTAAGGAACAATTTGTACACTCTGGTGGGTAGCACAATGACAAGTGGAGCTACAGCTAGTACCTTTTCAGATATAGATATAGATGATACTACTTTATGGCATATGAGGTTGGGTCACATGAGTGAGCATGGTTTGCAGAAGTTGCACAGGCGGAACTTACTCGGACGTAATCCTTGTTGTAAGCTTAAGTTCTGTAAATACTGTTTGTTTGGTTAGTAGCGCAGGGTGAGTTTTAGAACAAGAAAGCATATGACCAAGAAGGTGCTGGAGTTCATTCATTCAGATGTATGGGGTCCAGTATAGGTACATTATCACAGTGGTGCTATTTATTTTGTCTCATTTATTGATGACTTTTCTAGGAAAGTCTGGGTGTATTTTCTGAAGCACACGAGTGAGGTATTCAGTAAGTTCAGGGAATGAAAAACTCAGGTAGAGAAGCAAACAGGGGAGCAGGTGAAGTTTTTGAGATCTGACAATGGACTGGAGTACAAAAACAACCAGTTCATTGATTTCTGTAGGAAGAGGGGATCACTAGGCACTATACAATTCCACATAGGCCATAGCAGAATGGGGTGGCTGAAATGATGAACAGAACATTATTAAAGAGGGCAACGTGTATGAGGATTCAGGTTAATCTGCCTAAGTTATTATGAGCAGAAGTAGTGAATATGACATGTTACCTGGTGAATAGGTCTCCTTCTGCAGCTATTGACGCAAAGGTTCCTGAGGAGGTATGGACAGGTAAGCTAGTAGATTACTCTGCGCTGAGAATATTTGGTTGTCCATCGTATGTGCATGTGCAAGAATAGGACAGATCAAAGTTGGACTCTAAGTCCAAACCATGCATATTTCTTGGTTTCCAAGAAAGAGTGAAGGGATACCGGTTGTGGGACCCTATAGCACAGAAGGCGATCATTAGCAGGGATGTAGTCTTTGATAAGGGAGCTATGTTGAAGGAGAATGCTGATAAGAAGGTGGAGTTTGATTCAGCGAGAGTACCTATTCAGGTGGAGCTGGAAAGTATTCAGAATTTAGGTATGGGTAATACTCAGACTATTGTTGTTGATTCTGTTGCACAGGATACGGTGAGACAGACTACAATTCCCTAAGAAATTCCTCATATAAGTGATAGAAATGAGCCTACAGGGCTAGCCACCGGCAAAGAAAGGAGGAATGTTAAGCCTTCGGTCAGGTATGGGTTTGAGAACTTAATTGCATTTGCTCTGATTACTAGTAGTGGAGATCCTTCTGATTTTTAGGAAGCAGTTCAAAGTTCTAAACGAGATAAGTGGCTTGGAGCCATGGTTGAGGAGATGGAGTCTCTTTATAAGGATGACACTTGGGTCTTGGTTCAGAAGCTTAAGGACAGGAAGCTGATTGGATGTAAGAGGATTTTCAGAAAGAAAGAACCTACTTCAGAATCAGAAGGGATAAAATATAAGGCCAGGTTAGTAGCAAAAGGATACAAACAGGAAGAAGGTATATATTATAATGAAATTTTTTCTCCTATTGTTAAGCATGCTTCTATTAGATCTTTGTTAGCATTGGTTGCCTTGCATGATTTAGATTTGGAACAGATGGGTGTAAAGACAATTTTCATTCATGGTGAGTTGGAGGAAGATATCTTTATAGAGCAACCGGAGGGGTTTGTGGAACAAGGTAAAGAGCACCTAGTATGTAAGTTGAATAGGTCTTTTTATGGTTTAAAGTAATCCCCTAGGCAATGGTATAAGAGGTTTGATTCTTATATGTTAAGGATTGGGTATGTTAGAAGCATTTATAATAGTTGTGTTTACTTCAGTTTGCTTAACAGTGGTGTATATGTGATCCTTATGCTATATTTGGGTGACATGTTGATTGCTTTTAACATTATTGATGAGTTGAATGTGTTAAAAGCGAGGTTACAAGATGAGTTTGAGATGAAGGATCTTGGTGCAGCTAAAAACATCCTTGGCATGGAAATCAGGAGGGAGAGACAATAGAAGAAGCTGTGGTTGTCACAGGGTAAGTATATTGAGAAGGTATTGGAAAGGTTTAACATGGATAAGGCTAAACCGGTAAGTACACCTCTAGCTGCTCATTTTTAGTTGTCTGCTAAACTGTGTCCTTCTACTAATGAGGATAAGTTGGATATGGCTAGTGTGCCTTATGCCAATGCAGTAGGGAGTCTGATGTATGCTATGGTATGTAGTAGATCAGACTTGTCATATGCAGTTAGTTTGGTAAGCAAATATATGGCTAATCCAGGTAGAATGCATTGGAATGCGGTGAAATGGATTTTTAGATATTTGTGTGGCACTTTTGATTATGGTATCCTATTTGAAAGTATTGATGATTGTAATGTTCAAGGTTATGTGGACTCCAATTATGCAGGTGATTTGGATAAGAGGAGGTCTACTTCTAGCTTCATTTTTACCATGGCTAGTGGTTCCATTAGTTGGAAGGCTATATTGCAACCTATTACTGCTTTGTCTACTACAGAAGCTGAATACATAGCTTTGGTAGAGGTAGGTAAGGAGGCTTTGTGGTTAACTGGACTGATTCAGGAACTTGGTGTTATGCAGGATAGGTTACACGTATTCTGTGATAGTCAGAATGCGATCCACTTAGCAAAGAATCAGGTCTACCACTCTTGCATAAAGTATATTGACGTGCGGTACCATGCAGTTAGAGGTTGGGTTGAAAGTGGTAAGTTCCAGTTATTGAAGATCCACACAGATGGAAATGTTGCAGATATGCTCACAAAGCTTGTTACATTAGCTAAGTTCAAGTGTTGTCTAGACTTAGTTAATGTAGTCTCTTGTTGATTGTTGACAGAGCATCCTAGAGCGTGCGAATGGAATGTTGTACTTGATTGTGATTAAAAACCAAGGTGGAGATTGTTAAAAATATGTTTATTTTTTATTTATTTATTGTGGCTTTTATCACAGCCATTGAATCGTCTCTAAATCCAATGGTTGTGTGGTGTCATATATATGTTTGTAAGCCATGGGAAAATATAGGGATTGCTTTTCATTTTGTGCAAGTAGAGCTAGAGGTGGGGTTCTCTCTAGGAAGAACTTTTCTTGAATGGGTTGAAGGTGAAGGGGTGTACAGGGGATGTGGGATAGGGGAGAGACTGATCAGATCTTGTACTGCCATCGTTTCATAGTAGATTTTTCTCCAAGTGCATGCCCCGTGGACGTAGGCAACTAAACCGAACCACGTAAAATCTTTCGTCTCCATTTTTCTATGATGTTCTTTGTGTGATTTATTTTGTTGATCGCAAGATTAAAATCGTTGTGCGTCAACAAAAATGATTGATAAAACAATTTAAAATACAAAATTGACATTTATACATATCCTTTTCGTATTGTTCCAACTTTTCATGGTGATCGGCCAACTCATCTTCATTCATATTGTCGGTATTGATTTTGTTGGGATGCTTATCGTAAGAATACAGGCAACCTTAAGGAGAGTGAGGTAGAATAACACCTTACCTATCCATCTCTTGAAGTGGACTCCCTTAAACCGAATGGTCTTGTTGAGATTTCTAATATTTTCATTGGACTTTTCAATTATAGGCTTCAAATTTTTTAATCTCCTTAAAATTGTTAGGAATATAGTACAAATATTAAAAAAAAAAAAAAAAAAAACCTTAACAAAAATCAAATACAAACATGATTCACAATTAAGCTGAGACATGGATATCTCGCTCTTTTTAAGGACGTTCAAGTTTTTAAGGACATTCAAGCTCTCTATGGTTTTTTCAGCTTAACCCGCAAATTGGTGTAGTAGAAGTTCACTTTTACTTGTCTCCCCAAGAATACAACAATTCAATTCGAATTGTACAACTCTCCAATTTTGCACAAATGAAAAAGTCCAAAGTTCCACAAAGAACACATTTCTTAAGTTGTTAAACTCTCTATACTTGGATGATAGAATAGCATGATAGGAATGATGTGAAGAGAATTATGTGTAGATACAATGTTTTAGAGCCATTGCTTTTTGGTATTTATAGGCACACAAGATCTAAAAACAAGATACACTTAATATTTTAAATTTTAAAAAACACAAAAAATCAAAAACTCAATAAATAAATATTTGACTCTAAGGTATTTGCTCTTTTCAAAGATTTAATTGAATAAAAGTCTAACTTCAAGGTAAATGGCCTTTCCAAAGACTCAAATAAATAAAACCTAACTCCAAAATACATGCTATTTCCAAGAGCCACCTCTGGTTAATCGTTTTCATTACTGACCAAAAGGCACCAAATTCTCCTTTGAAATTGTTGAGAACAATATAAATGCGGAAGAAACCCAAAGCACAGGGGTGTTGAAGAACAAAATAATCTTGGGAAAAAATGGGATACTGCCGCGTGGATATGCTAAATGCTAAGAGAAAGCTTGTGTTTTTATACATAGTATAGATAATGCAATTGCAGTGCAATTTTGTTGAAATATATAACCTTAATTTATTTTGTAATATATCAAATTACAAAAACTCATACAAGAACTTCATCCAAATCTTACCAATTCATGCAAACACATCTTTGGAATTCCCTAACATTGTAATTAAATTGCACTATTTCATGAGAACAATTCTTGCCATACTTCCCTCATGGAATGTATTCTTTTGTATTTATTTTTTGCTGGCTTTCTATCAAATCATGATCAACAATTAAAAAAAAATTGCAACTGTCTTATTGTACAAAATTAAATGTGCAACTCACTGGACGTAACAGGGTACTGCATTTTTTCGCTGCAACAAAAAAGTGAATATAATTTTTAGTACTCAGGTCTTATTTAGGGATGTAATGTCACAAAAACTTACAAGAGCTCAGGTCTTATTTGGGGGTGTAAATGTGTAATATCATAAAAATGTATTGTAGATGTAAAGGAAACACATATATGGAGTGAACAGAGAGCAGTTATCAAATGTTGTCTGAGACATGCTAGTAAAAACCAGTGCATCTATGTAAGGTAAACTGAGAATAGCTTCTCAAGCAATGTGGCACAAGTGGGAAAAATGAAAAATGAACTAGAGAAAGCACAAGGCAGAAAGAGGAAATCACCAAGGGCTTTTAGGCTTCTGAAATACATCAAAACACTAACTTACATGTATATATTGTCAGATTACCATCAGCTACTGGTCTAAACAGAGGTCTGTTGGCAACTGCAAACTACCTCTTGTTAGCCCTCTGAAAAGCCAAGCCCGGGACAATGCTCATTAAATCATCTCATGCTCAACTACATTCCTCTTCTAGTAGAAAAAGATTTCCAGTGATCACTTTTCCCGTTGAAAAGATTCAAATCTCCACCACGCATAAGTTAGACTTGAATAAGAATCATGCTCTTTTGTTCTTTCCTATGTAAATTCAGAATTTGGTGCTTTTTTGTTCTCTGCATTTTTCTCGTCCATGCTATCGCTAGGATGATCTTGCCCAGAAGGAATATTTCCTGGATAATTAGTTGTTGAGATGTCTGACCCTGTCATACTGGAGAGAGGAGGCAGGTCAAAATGAATTCTAGTGAGGAGGCTATAATTTTCTACTGTGGGATGGAAATAACAAGCTCACCTTCTGTCAACAATGACGAAAGAACGAAGTTCGCAATTTGCAAAACTGCAATTACAATCACAAAAGTTAGTTTTACTAAAAAGAAAGGTAAAACAATAGCATAGGTTAACTTTTATTTGTGTTCTATTCGAGGTGCGGAGATAGACTTTTTGCAAAATGTAAGGTAAGACTGTATATATAGACCCATCATGGTCTGCCCCTTCCCCAGACCCCACATACATGGGAGCTTTGTGCACCGGGATGTCTTTTCCTTTCCTTTTCTTAACATCATTTCCTTCCATCAGAATATCATATTTATATGAAATAAAAGTTTTCTTTTTACCATTTTGCCTCAAAACAATGGTTACTTTTTCTCAAAAATTGTGATCGTATTAAGGCAAGAGTGACATGCAGCATAAGAAAATGAGACATATTTAAGAATACTACTATGAGCATGTAGGCACAATAATATTCATCTTTTTAATACACTGCACACTGCATGCTCAAGGGATACAAGGTGATGACAAGAATGGAAATTAAACGAGTACCTTTGAATGCATCTTCCTATTTGAGCTGAAATTTCAAATGTAGGACAACATGGCCCCACAATATTTTGTTTAAGAATTTATAGATGCAGCCTATTTAGAAAATCTCAGTCTTCAATTTATGCCATGAGAAAAGTATACAGCTCGACATGGAAGCATAATCAAACCAACCAAGATGTTTGCATTAAAGTGTGTCAATTGAGTCATGTTGAGAATTTTACTTGTGAGTTTGTCCCACATTGGAAAAAGTGAGTAAATGATGAGTGCTTATACATGGTGTAACCCAAGACCCCAATAAGCTTAAGCTTTTTGGGTCAAGTTGGTGCTCACCTATGTATATCAAGCACACCTATGAACTCCTCCGGTGTTAACAAGTGGTATCAGAGCACTTGTTAACACGAAATTCCCAAATCCTGCAAGAAACAAAATAGAGAGAAACACACGCCAAAGAAAATCAATCACACACACAAGACAATATTTATGTGGTTTGACAATTTTGTGTACGTCCATGGAGTTACAAGGATTTCACTATTATCCAGAAGAAAATACAGAGAGTGCGCCGTACAATATTTTCTCTCGCTCTCTCTCTCTCTCTCTCTAACTATGACAGCCACATTTAACCCTAATCACCATAACAGCGAATTAATATCCCGCGCACAACAATGGACAAAAAAATAGGCCCAAAAATTTTTCTCGAGGGAGTACAACTTAGGCCGCTTAGTCCATGGAGTGAAGGCTTGGGCCGATCTCTCATTAAAAAAAATCACGTAGCATTAATTCGAATCGGGTTATCATCTGAATCAACACAACTAGGCTCCAAAAAAGCCCAACAAATGTACCACTTGGAGACTAGTTCAATCACCAACATCAACCGCAATCTTCCAAAGGAACAATCCCTCATCCTTGTAACTCATCCTCCTGTCCTCAAGCTAGAAGGCAAACTGAAGCTGCACACAGCTTCAGCTTTTCAATAGTGACACCCTTAGTCAGCATGTCTGCTGGGTTCCTAGATCCACAGATCTTCTCAAGTATTACCAGCTTATCTTCAACAAGGTAACGGATGAAGTGGTATTTTGTTTGTATATGCTTCGACTTTGAATGAAAAGCCGAATTTTTAGTAAGGAAAATTGCACTCCTTTCTAGCTTCGACTGTCACTGTGTAGAATGCCCATCTCTTGCTTTTTACCCAATTCGTCTAAGAAACCATGTAGCCAAATCATCTCCTTTCCAGCTTCAGTTGCTGCAACATACTCAGCTTCTATAGTAGACAAAGTAACAATTTTTTGTAGATTTGAAGCCCAAAATATAGCTGTACCACCCAGAGTAAATACAAACCCAGTAGTACTCTTTCTACTATCAGTATTTCCAGCAAAATTAGCATCTACATAACTTTGCAGTTTAAAACTTGCACCTGTGAAGCAAAGACATGTTTCTGATCAAACCCTCAGATATCTCAGAATCCACTTGACTGCCTTCCAATGCTGCTTTCCTGGCCTACTCATGAATTCGCTCACAACTCCCACTGCATGTGCAATGTCTGGCCTTGTACACACCATGACATACATCAAGCTATCAATAGATGAGGCATAGGGCACCTTGCTCATATGGTCCCTTTCGTCTTCTATCTTCGGTGACTGTTCTTTGCTTAATTTGAAATGACTACCCAAGGGTGTGCTCACTGGTTTGGCTTCATTCATGTTGAACCTGCAGAGAATTTTCTTCACATACCTTGACTCTGAAAGCTTCAATGTAGCACTAGCCTTGTCTCTAATGATTCTCATACCAAGGATTTGCTTTGCAGCTCCCAAATCATTCATTGCAAACTATTTTGACAATTACTTCTTCAGATTATTAATCTTCTCAATGCTAGACCCTGCAATGAGCATATCATCTACATATAGTAGTAGCATTATGTAAGAATTGCCAAAGAACTTACCATAGCATTAGTGATAAGCTTCACATCTCTTGAACCCAATTCTATGCATAAAACTACCAAATTTCATGTACCACTGTCTTGGAGCTTGTTTTAGGCCATACAAGCTCTTTCTCAGTTTGCAGACTAGATTCTCTTGTCCCTGGACAATGAACCCTTCTGGTTGAATCATGTAAATGTCTTCCTCCAAGTCACTATGAAGGAATGTCATCTTCACATCTAATTGCTCAAGATATAGGTTTTCTGCAGTCACCATTCCCAGTACCAGTCTAATTGTTGACATCTTCACAACTGGAGAAAATATTTCTGTGAAGTCAATGTCCTTCTTCTGCTGGAATCCTTTGAAAACTAATCTGGCCTTGTACCGCTTGCTACCATCATGCTTATTCTTTATTCTGTATACCCACTTGTTGTGCAAAGCCTTCTTCCCTACTGGCAATTCAATCAATTCCCATGTCTGATTCCCCAACAAGGAATCCATCTCATCCTTCATGGCTAACTCCCACTTGCTTGAATTTTCATCCTGCAAGGCTTCATCATAACACTCTAGCTCACCACCATCAGTCAACAGGAGATAATTTAGAGCAGGTGAAAAATATTGTGGAGGTCTAATGGTCCTGGAAGATCTACGAACCACAGCTACAGGTGTACTCTGATTTACTTGTGATTCTACATTCTCCTTATCCTCTTCACCCCTTTCCTGGAAAGTACTTTTAGTCAACTCATCTAAGTTAACAATCTCAGATTTCTTATGATCTATCTCTGTGACATCTGGCACTACAGTTGACCTGTCCTTGTACATAACCTGTTCATTAAATATCACATTTCTATTTCTGATGATTTTCCTATTTTGTTCATCCCAAAACCGATAGCCAAATTTCTCATCACCATAGCCAATAAAAAAACATATTTTAGACTTTACATCAAGTTTACTACGAGCATCAGAATCAATATGAACATAAGAAACAACCAAAAACTTTTAAATAAGAAAACTTTACCTCTTTATCACTCCAAACTTCTTCAGGAAGTCTAAAATTCATGGAAACTGAAGGTCCTCGATTTATCAAGTAAGCTGCAATACTAACAGCATCAGCCGAGAAAGTTTTTGGTAGTCCAGCATGCAACCTCATATTCCTAGCACGCTCATTTAGAGTTCTGTTCATGCGCTTAGTAACACCATTTTGCTATGGTGTCCTAGGAATGGTCTTCTCTATCCTGATTCCATGTGCAGCACACTACTCACTGAACCCTCCATCTATGTACTCTACTCCATTGTCTGACCTCAAACATTTTACTTTCAAACTTGTCTCTGTCTCAACCGTAGCCTTCCACTTCTTAAAAGTTTCAAATACATCAGATTTATTTTTCAAAAAATAAACCCATACCTTTCTAGTTGAGTCATCAATGAAAGTAATGTAATACCTTGAACCTCCACAGGATACAACCGGAGAAGGCCCTCACAAATCAGTGTGCACTAACTCCAATTTTTCAGCCTTCGGTGTCCTGCCAGTTTTTAAGAAACTCACCCTTTTCTAATTTCCTAAAATGCAACTTTCACACAAGTCAAAATCAACGGACTTCAATTCTGGTAGTTTCCCTTTTGACAACAACATCTTCATCCCTTTCTCACTCATGTGACCAAGTCTGCGGTGCCATAAGCTTGTATCAATACTTGCTTCAGCAACTGCAATTGTGTCTCTTGGACTTGAGGTCATGTATAGAGTACTGAACTTCTTTCCACGAGCCAATACTCTGGCTCTCTTTGTAACCTTCCAAATGCCTCCAGCAAATAACATTGCATGTCCTTCATCATCAAGTTGTCCGACAAAAATCAAATTCCTTCTCAAGATAGGAATATGTCGTACCTTCTCCAGTAACCAAACAGACCCATTGGGCAACGACATCCAGACATTTCCCATACCCACAACATCCAAGGCTGTACCATCAGCCAAATACACCTTACCAAAATCACCTACAACATAGTTCTATGTGAAGTGGTATGAAACAAAGCTCTTGAGTCCAAAACCCAATCATCAAGAGGACTGTCTACTGTAAAAAGTAATGCATCCTGTACCTCTTTGTTACAGCATTAGTAGAATCATCCCCATTCTTCTTCTTAAGACTTTTGCATTGCCTCCTAAAGTGACCCGTTTTCCCATAGTTCCAACATTATCCTTTTTGGCCAGATCTAGATTTACTTTTGTTTCGATTAGAATTTCTGGATTTTGATCTTCCTCGATCTAAATTTTGGTCATTCCCTCTGCCTTTTGTCTCAAGGTTTAGGGCAGAACTAGATCTTGAGGTTTCACCTGCATCTCTTCTGCGAATCTCCTCAACCAGAATTAAATCTTGTATGTCATTGTACTTCAATTTTTCTTTTCCTGTAGAGTTGCTTACTGCCATCCTCATTGCCTTCCAACTGTTTGGCAACGAAGCCAAAATGATCAGTGCACAAATCTCATTATCAAAATCAATTTCTACAGACAACAATTGATTTGTGATAGTGTTAAACTTGTTCATATGTTGTACTACTGTTGCATTCTATGCCATCTTCAAATTAAACAGTTTCTTCATCAGATGTACCTTGTTATTTTCCAACGGCTTTTCATACATACCAAACAAAGCCTTTATCAGATTTGTTGTGGTCTTCTCCTTTACAACGTTGTGTGCAACGGACCTAGACAAAGTTAATCTAATAACTCCTAGTACCTTTCTGTCAAGGAGAGTCCATTCCTCATCCTTTATAGTCGCAGGTTTTTCTCCTAGAAGCGGTAGGTGCAACTTCTTGCCATAGAGATAATCCTCGATTTGTATCCTCCAGAATCCAAAGTCTGTGCCATCGAACTTTTCTATTCCAGACGCCTTTCCTGCTTCCTCTACCATTGCTCCCACTCGAACCTGACCCTAGGCTCTAATACTAGTTATAGGGAATTAACACGAAATTCCCAAATCCCACAAGAAACAAAATAGAGAGAAACACACGCCAAATAAAAATCAATCACATGCACAAGACAATATTTACGTGGTTTGGCAATTTTGCCTACGTCCACAGAGTTGCAGTGATTTCACTATTATCAGGAAGAAAATACAGAGAGTGCGCCGTACAATATTTTCTCTCGCCCTCTCTTTCTCTAATTGTGACGACCACACTTAACCCTAATCACCATAATAGCGAATTAATATCATGTGCATAGCAATGGGCTACAAAACAGGCCCAAAAATTTTTCCCGAGGGCACCCCCACGAGTACCGCTTGGGCCGCCTAGTCCATGGAGCAAAGACTTGGGATCGGCCTAAGCCTTCCCTCCATGGACTAAGCCTTAGGATTAAAATCTCTCATTAAAAGAACCATGCAACATTAATTCGAGTCGGGTCATCATCTGGATCAACACAACTAGGCTCCACAAAGCCCAACAAGTCACTCAACTAGGGTTTCTGGCACTTACGGTTCACAAAATTCTTTCTTCAGAGGAGGATGCAAATCATTTCCAAATGCACTTAGTGTATGAAACAAGAAGCCACTGTGAGTAACAATTGCTATCTCCTTCTCTTTCCTTGTCCACAGCCTGCATAAATCAGAAGAATCTAAATAGCCTAGCATCCAGCACAAAACAACATAAAATTAAATTAAAATTTTGAAAACAGAATTCTGTTTCAGTGAAAACAATGGAAAAGGTATGGAATAAAGCAATTATATTAACAACTAAAAGTATATTTATTTATTTACACACCAATATACTATTTCAAGACAACTACAGTAGAACTAATCACTTGGATGGATAAGTTGGATGGACTTTGGAAGCCTTGGTTGAGAAAGGACAGGTCCCACATCTAAGAAGGAACGATTTTGGTCCAAAGGAACACACACATGATAGTTTAGTACTAGTATTTGATTATTTATTATTTTCTTGTCATGTATTTTAATTAGGGGCTCGTGTGATTTAGTAGCCCTTGTGAGAGTAGCCTCACTCCTCTTATTTCTCCTTTCTATCCATGCATCCCTCATAACTAGAGAACTGCTGACTTCAAATTCATGTCATGGATAGCAATAAATTGATACTTCATTCTTTTGAAAGATGATTTCTGTAAAGGCTAATGGGATTGAATTCAGAAATAGTTAAATGGATAAGGACTCCAGCTAGCAATGTGATAAGAGATGAAATTGAGCATAATGACATCTGCTTTTCAGAAGTTTACAAGTGGTGCACCCCTCTCACAAAGGTAGCTAAATTGGTTGCAATCACTTACTACTGAAACATGAAAAATGGTTCATGGACAAATGTTGAAAGTTCTTATTTCACACACAAGTTCCAGCATAGTTTGCATTGCAGATTCTGGAACATAAACATGTAGCAGACCATTTTAATGACTGTAGGGACCTAATATTCAACACAAATCAGAGGTCTATCAATGTTAAATTAGTAAAGAAGGTCATTGCTAATTACCATTTCATGAACGTCATTCCCCTCGCTGCAACTTCCTCCCCAGTCTCTTTAACATCAGCCTTCCACAATATGTCTTCATCATTTTCTATCTGAAAAGGAATCTAACTAACATAAGTAGCATTTTCTATGATCAAACTAGAACACAGATTGTTAAGCTATATGATAACTACATTAGACAAATACATAGTAACTAGTTGTTTCAAGGCTCCAGCAACTCCCTAGTCCCTAATATCTGAGTACTTGCCAGTGAAAAATCGATTGCAGGAAACAGCAACTGATAATCAGTTATATTTCTTCTCTTATCACATGGGTAAAATCCCTGCAGTCCAATGTGTAAAATAGAAAAGTCAAAAAAGCTTCAACATTAAAGAACCCTAAATAGAAGAAGAGATTCACACACTAAAACCAATATATTCAATTGCAATTCTTCATATAGAAAAATGAGAAAAAACAAGCCAAACAGAAAATAATGCGTGCTGATTTTATTAGTATTCAAACATATCATACATAACAAAAAATAATGCCAACTTTTTTTTTTTTTGGAAGGAAATTAACAACATGATTAGGAAATAATACTCCCAAATTTTGTGAGGAAATTTCTTCTCATTAGATTATTTGTGTTTCTCCTTGTAACCTGAGAATGCAACCCCAAGCCCCTCTAGATATAGAAAGAAAAGGGTTTAAAATATTTCAACATATGGATGTGCAATTGGGATAGTCAGGCATAACCACATAACGGTCAATTTTCTGGCCTTTGAAAGCTTTCTACTTCTCTTCAAAAAGCCTTTAAGAATTTAGCTAGTCGCTTTTGTGCTGATAGTTGAGAACTGAGAAGTTTCACATCTAATTTACAAGTAAACTATAGTTAATTAAGATGAACAAATGCTGACATTTGACTGAAGTTTCACATCAGCCTGTCTTGCAGCAGCAAGTTGAACAAAACTATTGTTTGGTATGTAAGGAAAACAAAGAAAAAAAATACTGGACGTACCCACTCCTCCCGACAAAGTTCTACTGCGATAAATGGTGGACAATTTAGACTTGAAATTGCACTGCGGTCACTACATCCAGCATTTGCCACCATTAGTGGTGGTACATCCAGGCTATTTGGACAGTCCTCGCAACCAAACACACCAACAGCAGTTTGCAAAGTCCTGTTAGTAACCATAACCAGAGTTACAGAGAACACACAATAAGCTTCTTTTTGCAGAAGAAAAAGGAACATAGATACTACAGATTTAAGTTCCAGATGGAGAACAAATAAAACTCAAATAATTTATCTTTACAATCAAAAGAAACTGTTTCAAAAAATGAGCTCAAAACATTGCTCAGCTCACATTGTGCGACTAGAATTTCAACTGTTGTGCGAGGCACCCCACTTGTGCCAAACACCAATACTACAACTATTGCTATTGAATATATAAGAAACTAAAGCAATGCAGAAACTAATAATAAAAAAGTAAAAAGAACAAGACAAGAAATTAACAAGGTTCGGTATAGAATTGCCTACGTCCTCGGGCACCAACGATCAATCCACTACTTCATGACAAAGTACAACTTTGAGGTGTGTTTTACAAATGAAGAGTTGAGCTCTTTATATAGCTTCGACCTCAAGTTCAAAAAACACTTCTCTCCAATGTGGGACAAATAATACAAAAAATTCAAAACAACCTTTTATACTAATGTGGAACTATTCTACCAATGTGGGACAAAAAACAACAAATCTCCACCTTGATGATAAATTCAACAAATTTTTCAGTCACCAACATTTTCTGAAGTTCCACATCATCGGTGCCTTCAAAAAATATTCAGACTTGCAGGATATTGATCAAGTCCAAACAATGTTTGAACTTGATTGTTGTTATAATCTTGGTCAACATATCTGCGGGATTTTCAATCGTAGCAATCTTCTGAAGAAGTATCTTACCTCCATCAATAATATCCTGCATAAAATGAAACCGAACATCGATGTGCATGATAGACTTGGTTCTTTGCCAAATGAATAACACTCTGGTTATCACAGAACACAACAATGTGCTTCTGAACAATTCCCAAATTTTCAAGTAAACCCTACAACCAAATAACTTCCTTAACAGCCTCTGAAGCTGCCACGTACTCTGCTTTTATTGTAGACAAGGCAATGGTAGATTGTAAGGTAGACCTCCAACTCACTGGACCATTAGAAAATATAAAAACATATCCAGTAGTTGATCGACGTTTATCCAAATCACCTGCAAAATCAGAATCCACATATCCAACAACATTGATCAATAGTATTATTTTTCTCAAATACTATACCAACATCAATCGTATTCATAATATATCTCAAAATCCATTTCACAGCTTGCTAATGTCCTTTACCCGAATCATGCATATACCTGCTCACCATACTAGCAACTTGTGAGATATCAGGTCTAGTACAAACCATTGTATACATCAGACTACCAACAGCACTTGCATAAGGAACGTGTGACATATACTTACGTTCCTCATCTGATTTAAGAGATAAAACAACACTAAGTTTGAAATGAGAAGTAAGAGGAGTGCTTACTAGTTTTGATTGTTCAGACATGCCAAAACTCTGTACTACCTTCTTCAAATACTGTTTCTGAGACAAACTATCTCTTCCTCTCATTCAGTCTCTGCGAATCTCCATGCCAAGTATCTTCTTTGCTTCACCAAGATCTTTCATCTCAAACTCTTGATTTAACTGACTTTTCAACTTATTGATTTCTTCCCTGTTCTTTGAAGCTATCAACATACAATAGTAAATCTATAAAGATTCATTTTGTAGTCTGCGAAAATAAACACAATGATCATGTTTATTTCTGATGTACTTCTGACCCATCATAAACTGATGAAATCATTTGTACCACTATCTTAGAGACTGTTTTAAACCATACAACGATTTACCTAGTTTACATACCCAATTTTCTTTTTCAGCAACCTGAAATCCATCTGGCTGAGTCATATAGATTTCCTCTTCCAAATCACCATGTAAAAATGTAGTTTTTACATCAAGCTGAACTAGTTCAAGATCAAATTGTGCTACCAAAGCCAACAAAATTCGAATGGAAGAATGTTTAACAACTGGAGAAAATACCTCATTATAATCAATGTCTTCCTTCTGTGCGTAGCCCTTAGCTACCAATCTAGCTTTGAAGCGAACATTATTTGCATCTGGAAATCCTTTTTTCTTTACATAAACCCATTTGTAACCAATTGCTTTCTTACCCTTGAGCAGCTGGGCCAACTCCCAAGTCTGATTCTAATGAGAGACTGCATTTCTTCATCCATCGCTCTTTCCCACTTGTCTGATTCAGAGTTTCTCATTGCTTCTTTGAAAGTGTAAGGAACATTATCATCCACAACTGGAAGTGCATAGGCCACCATATCAGTATACCGAGCAGGTTTTTGAATTTATCGTCTTGGCCCCTGAGAAACAATTGATTCTTGTTGCTGTGAAGATTCTCGAATTGAAATCTCATCTTCTTGTAAACTATTCCCCACCATAACTAGAGAGTTACCTTGTGTAGGCTCATTTCTCACTGGGTTTCCCAAAATTGTCTCAACCTCCACCTGTTGTTGAGTACCACTGGTCTTCTCTTCAACTCGTGACTCCTTGCATATTGTTTGCTTCATCATCGCAAGTTCATCAAAAGTCACATCCCTACTTAAAATCATTTTTTTCTTCTCTAGACACCAAAGACGGTATCCATTGACTCCTGCACTTATCCCCAAAAATATTGCTTTCTTGGCTCTTGGATCCAACTTAGATTCTTTAACATGATAATAAGCCATAGTACCAAATACATGTAAAGAATCATAATCACTAGCAGACTTTCCAGACCATACCTCATAAGGTGTTTTTCCCCCTATTGCAGATGATTATAGACGATTGATGAGATGACACGCATATCTAACAGCCTCAGCCTAAAACCTTTTGTCTAACCCAACATTAGACAACATACATCGAACTTTCTCCAGCAAAGTCCGATTCATGCGCTTTGCCACCCCATTCTGCTATGGTGTATCTCAAACTGTGAAGTATCGAACAATACCTTCATCTTGACATACCTTCATAAACGGGTCACTCGTGTATTCACCACCATTATCTGATCTAAGCCGTTTAATCTTTCTGTCAGTTTGAGTTTCAACTAATTTTTTCCACTTAAGGAAAATATCACATACTTCATTTTTATGCTTCATAGAATACACCCAAACTCTTCTGAAAAAATCATCAACAAAAGTGACAAAATAATGCATACCACCCAATGAAGCCATTTTTGTGGGCCCCCATACATCTGAATGGATGTAATCTAAAATACCTTCAGTTTGGTGGATTGCAGTGCCAAATTTCACTCTAGTATGTTTTCCCAGAATGCAATTCTCACAAAATTCAAGTTTGCACACCTTTGCACCCTTGAACAAACCTTGCTTAGCCAACAAGTTTGCACATTCTCCTGCATGTGCTAATCGCATATGCCATAACCTAGTTGTATCTGAACCTGCATTTTTCTCAGAAACAACAGCTGCTAAGCCAATAACTGTACTACCTTGTAAATAATACAAGTTATTTTTCCTTATTCCTTTCATCACCACTAGCGCGCTTGATTTAATCTTTAAGGTTCCATCTTTCAAAGTGATAGTGAACTTTAGATTCTAAGGCACCCAATGAAATCAGATTCTTCTTTAAGCTTGGAATATACCTAACATCAATCAAGGTCTTAATAGTTCCATCTTGACATTTCAACTGTATTGATCCTATTCCAATTGTTTTACAAGTATTATCATTTCCCATAAAAACAACCCCACCATCTAATTCTTCAAAATTAAAAAATAATTCCCTATTGGGACACATGTGATAGGAACAACCAGAATCCAAAATCCACTCACCAAAATAATGTGACGAAAATGTTCCAATAAGAGAAAAATCTGACTCACTTCCATCATCATTGGCTATATTGGCATTAGAATGTGCTTTGCCCTTATTCTTCTGCTGTAATTTAGGGTAATCTTTCTTCCAATATCCTCTCTCACGACAAAAGGCGCATTCATCTTTAGCAAGTCTCCCATGAGTTTTACTCCTCTCATGATATTTACTCCTTCTTCCAGGCATACGACTCTGAGAACGTCCCCTTATTGTTAGTGCTACTGCTGTTTCCTTATGGACCCTCTGATCCTTCTTTCTCCATTCAGTACTAATCAATGCAGTACAAACAGCATCATAAGTAACTTTATCTTTCCCATACAATAAAGTAGTGGTCAAATGTTTATACTCATCAGGGAGAGAATTCAGTAACAATATGACTTTATCCTCATCTTTCACCTTTTCATCCAAATTTAACAAGTCAGAAAAAATTTTATTGAAAGCATTTATGTGGTCATTAATCGAAATACCTGGTTGATGCTAGAGGCGAAACAATTTCTTTTTCAAATAGAGCCGATTTTCCAGACTCTTGGTTATAAACGTATCTTCCAATGTCTTCCACAATTTCTTTGCAGATGTCTCCCTCATAACACAATATTTCTGATTTTTAGCGAGACATAGACGAATCGTACCACATGTCTGATGATTGATCTTTTCCCAATCCCTGTCACCCATATCTACTGGTTTGTCATCCAAAGTAATATCTAGTTCTTGCTGATACAAGATGTCCATCACCTCACATTGCCACATACCGAAATTATTGGTGCCATCAAATTTTTCCACCTCAAACTGAGCATTAGCTATCGTCTTCGATGATGATGTCGAAGCCGAAGGGGTTGGAGTTCGTGTGGACAGAGTTTCTTCTACTGTTGCACTAGTTTCTGTCATCTTCTATATATTCAATAGCAACCAACAAAGCAAAAGGCCTAGGATGAATAGTATGTACCAACTGTGTCTACTCTATTTTATCTTATGAAATTTCATTTTGACCAGGCCGACCTCCAGGGAGCGACTGAGCCGCAATGGTCTCTGAGCACTTGCTTAGACAAGGTCTTTCTTAGGCATCAAACGTGGAATCAAGGATCCTAACAGAGGACCACCTCTGTATCGACACTATTCAACCTAGCTCCGATACCAATTGTTGTGCCGGGCACCCCACTTGTGTCAAACACCAATACTACAACTATTGCTATTGAATATATAAGAAACTAAAGCAATGCAGAAACTAATAATAAAACAGTAAAAAGAACAAGACAAGAAATTAACGATGTTCGGTATAGAATTACCTACGTCCTTGGGCGCCGACGATCAATCCACTACTTCTTGACAAAGTACAACTTTGAGGTGTGTTTTACAAATGAAGAGTTGAGCTCTTTATATAACTTCAAGCTCAATTCCAAAAAACACTTCTCTCCAATGTGGGACAAATAATATAAAAAATTCAAAACAATTTTTTATACTAATGTGGAACTATTCTACCAATGTGGGACAAAAAAACAAACAAGCTACATTAATGTTGCTTCTATGACAGCTGGGCATAATCATGGCTACAAGAAGTAACCCCAAACCAGAAGCCATCTGCTATCTTCATTTGGACTCCAATTAACACTGAAATAGCTTCAAAACAATAGCAAAATATTTACTAAAACTCAGACTATTAAAGTTAGGTAGTGCCCAAAGATTTATATTTCAATTTCAACTAAAATTTTGAGGCTTCAAAACTTGGAAATTTTGATGTCAATTTTAACTTAAATTTCGATTCAATTATAAAAAATGATGAAAATTAGTAGTAAGGGTTCAAGTTACAAACACTAGACTTTCTACAATAGCAAATTATTCCATTAACTTTGACTCAACATAAAAAGACCCACTAGGCACTAACTTTTTACTTGTTGCAACTCACTCCACTAACTTTTACTTGGTTAAAAAAAAGTTTACTAAATATCTAAAGTTTCCAAGTCAACCCATAATCTAACTAAAATTAGTTTAAAAAATAAATATTATGAAATAGTTACCTTAACATTATGTGCTATATTAAAATTCTAACTCTTATTATCTTTAAGTGAAACAATTTTTTTCCATATTGTGCTCTGGCATTATATAGTCTTATTAAATAGATAGAGATTAATCATTAATTTATAGTGTTTTGTACTTTACTAACTTTTAATTTCAAAATGACCTTATTTCTTCCAATATTGATGAAGAAATGATTAAAGAGAAATTTTGTATGCATCATCTTACTACACAAGTTCCTTTACACAACAAATTGGCTTGCAAATCAAAAGAAAAAATTACCTTCTTATTGCTTGCAAATGGGTTTTATATAACTTATATAAAATTCATATCTAGCATGAAGATTTGTTATCATTTTTCAAGCGCACGTTGAATGGATAAATTTTAAATATTGAGTCAGCATATTTTGTTTATCATCAAAAGATTGGTTAATTTGAAAATAATTGAAATGAGAACTCCTGAATGCAAATCCTATTCCTCTAAATATATACATAATATCAATTTACATTTCAAGAAGTATTATTTAAAATAAAATATATTTTGATAAACAAACATATCTATTAAAGGAAGAAAGGAGGAGTACAACAAAGAAAAGAAAAAAAAAAATAGGGAAAACAATATATCCTCCTGAACCAAAAGGAAAACTGTTCAAAAAAAGGAAGGAATTATAAGGCAATTCTAATAAATTAATGCGAACTAATCCAGCTGTAAGTCTTCCAAGGACACATGATTAAGGAATGCAGTTGGCGAGCACCAAATGAATGCAAGGACCACCTCTCTACTCTAAAGTATGCTAATGGAAGTGGTTGCATCTTTAAAGATTCTTGCATTTCTTTCCAATCTTATAAACCAATGATAGCTAGTAAAGTACAATGGCACAAAGCTTTCTGAAGCATGCTAATGGATAGGGCTGCATCTTTAAAGGTTCTAGCGCATTTCTTTCCAATCTTATACACCAATGATAGCTAGTAAAGTACAATGCCAGAAAGCTTTCCTCTCTTTCCTCTTGCCGAAACCCCTAAACATAATAATAAAAAGGGAGGGGCACACCCAATTTTCACCAAAAATACCAAAAATTTATTCCAAATAACCCATGTGAAGGGAGAATGTAGAAACAAGTGAGAGCAGTTTTCTCCACTCATAAAGTAAAGAACTCAAACATCGAGCAATAGGGCCTTGTTAGGTTTTCACGTTTGAAGCAAGTCAACAACAACAACAAGCTTTTAGTCCCACTAGGTGGGGTTGGCTACATGAATCTTTTTTGATCAATTCATCCGATTGAGAGTGTTTTCCTCCATTAGATTAAAGGCTATTAAATATTTCCTCACTACCTCATTCCAAGTTATTTTAGGCATACCTCTATCCCTTTTCATGCCAAAAACAATAACTCACTCCTCACAAGTGCTTTATTGGGTTTGCATTTCAAATGCCTAAACCATCTAAGCTGCCCCTCCCTTATCTTATCTTCAATTGGTGTTATGCCTACATTATTGTGTATATGCTCATTTTTTATTTTATATCCTAATGTTATACCACTCATCAATCTTAACATTTGCATTTCAACTTTTACTTTTTGAACATGTTGTTTCTTACTTGCTCGACATTCTGAACTACAAAGCATAGCCTGTCTTATAGTTGTCTTCTAAAACTTTCCTTTTAATTTTAAGGGTATTATATGATCACACAGCACACCTAATGCACTCCTCTATTTTACCCAATCTATTATAATTCTATATACTACATCTTCTTCAATTTCCCCTTCTGATTGTATAATAGATCCAAGATATTTAAATCTATTATGCTATTAATATCTTGATTATCGAGTTTAATCTTCTCTTTACTACTACTCCTTATATAACTGAAATTACATTTCATTTATTCTGTCTTATTCCTACTTGTCCTAAACCCTTTAGACTCTTATATAACTCCAAAGTTCTAGCTTAAATTCCACTCTGCTCCTACTGTCATCAGTCAACACAATATCACTCGAAAATCAAAGGATCTCATTTGAATATTCCTAATAAGTTTGTCAATCATTAAAGTAAAAAGAAAAAGACTCAAAGTAGAACCTTGATGTACACCTATTGAGATCGAAAAATCTATAGATTCTCCTCCTACAGTCCTAACGCTAGTTACTGCTATATCATACATATCCTTAATGACCTTAGTACTCTTTTCTACGGTATACATCAAGTTTCCCTTTCTTTTCTAAGATCCACCAAAGAACTTCCCTAAGTACTCTATCATAAGTTGTCTTTAGGTCAATAAAAACCATATGCAAGTCCCTTTTCTTTTCCCTAAACTTTTCCATTAAGCTTCTTAAAAGATAAATAGCTTCTATTGTTGATTTCCCAAATATAAAACCAAATTGATTTCTTGAAATTCTCGTTTCTAGTCTTATTCTATGTTCAATTACCCTTTCCTATAATTTCATCATATGACTTATAATCTTAATTCCACAATAGTTATTATAGTTTTGAATATCGCCTTTGTTTTGTATAAAGGTACAAACATACTTTCCCTCCATTCTTCTGACATTTTCTTGGTTTTTATAATAATGATGAATAGATTAGTTAACCAAATATTTCCTTTATCTCCTAAACATTTCCAAGCTTCAAGTGTTATTTTATCTATCCTTATAAATTTCACTCTTTTCATTTTTTTAATGTCATCCTAACTTCAAGAACTCTAATTTTGTGAATAGATCTCCTATTTTTAGTCTTCTCCTCATTTGTCACTTCCAAGTTCAATTTTCATTTTGGTTTCATTAAATAACTTATCAAATTATCTTCACCACCTCTCTTTTATGTCTTCTTCTTTAGTTAAGGCATTATCATTTTCGTCTTTTATACATTTTACATGACCTAAATCTTTACATTTTCTTTCTCTAGATCTAGCAAGTTTATAAATGTCTCTTTCTCCTTCTTTTGCATCTAGTCTAGTATATGAAGTATCATAAGGTCTATGTTTAGCTTCACTATTAGTTTTTTTATCTTTTTTTGTTCTCGGCTCTGTATATTTTTCAAAATTTTCTATATTTCTATAATTTTGTCATATCTTATACCAATTTGTTTTTGTCTTAATGAATTTTTGGACTTCTTGATCTAACCACCAACTTTCTTTACTGCTCGAGTATCTTCCTTTGAACTTGCCTAAACCCTCTTTTGCTATCTTTACGATAGAATTAGCAATTTTATTTCAAATAGTATTTGCATCTACCTTATCCCCTACAATTCAATCACACTTTTTAATCATTTTATCTTTGAATTTTACTATATTATTTCCCTTTGAGCTCCACTATCTAATCCTTTTGTGTTGATTTATGCTACTATTTTTCTTCCAATTTTTAATATGTATATCTAATACTAGAACTCTATATTGTGTAGCCAAACTTTCACCTGGGATAACTTTATGATCCTTATAAGATAAACGATCCCCGTTCCTAATTAAGAAGAAATCTATTTGACTTTTATTATGCCCACCCTTGAAAGTTATTAAGTGTTCTTCTCTTTTTATAAAATAAGTATTCAATATAACCAAATCATAAGATATGACAAAATATAAGATAGTACCACTAGCCTCATTTTTATCTCCACATCCACAACCTCCATCTATTCTCTCATACCCTATATTATCCTTTCCAATCTATCCAGTCAAACCAGCTTCTATGAATGTTTTTTGAGATGTTGGTATCCCTTATAAAATACAATCCATATCTTCCCAAAATCGTCTTTTAAGATTTTTTGGCTAAACTTATTTGGTGAGCACATGCACTAATGACGTTCACTATTTCCAAGCATAGAGCTATCTTGATTTTAATGACCCTATTCCTTATTCTTTTAACATCTACTACATTATCTTTTAGGTCTTTGCCTACAATGATTCCCACCCTATTTTATGTTTCTCTTTTTCTAGTGTACCAAAGTTTAAATTATGATTTTTCAATCTATGTAACTTTCTCTCCTACCCATTTCGTCTTTTGAAGGCAAATTAAGTTAATTTTCCTTCTAATCATTATTTCCACTATTTCCATAATTTTTTCTGTAAGAGTCCCTATATTCCAAGTTGCTAATCTAATCTTAGTTTCTTGTGGTAGCTTATTAGGCCTCTCCCTTCTAAACTGACTCAATCTATTCCTTTGATTGAGGTGAATTTGGTAAGAATTCATGATAATAAGATTTGAAAAAATTTTACGCTAGCTATCAGTCACCTAACACAATCCTACTTCTTTACCCGGGCTTGGGACAAAGATAATTTGTGTTACACAAGCTAAGTACGAATTTGAATTTTTTTTTTATGCAAACTTATTTCACATAGAAAATTTTCTAAATCACACCTTGCAATGCAATTAGTAGAAACCACACAAACAACACAATGCATTTCAAAAAAAATAAAATAAAATCTAAAGCATAGATTGTGTAAATCCAAGCTAGACTTTTTGAAAAACTTTGTATACTCCAAGGTTTGCAAATGGAAAACACAAAAGTTTCCACTACTAGCCAACTATTGAAAAAATAATAATATTAGTAATAATAAAAGAAATAACAAGAAAGGACAAGATCTCACTGGTGGCTTAAACTAAAAGGTAATGATAACCAATTGAAAATACTATAATAAGTATCCTTTGGTGCTGGAAATTTGATGCTACTGACAAAAAATCCATCAAAGCATATTGAAGCAATGAGGAATTGCAAAAATTCTTCAATCTAAATTCAAGATTCAAATTCAAGATTGGCCATAGAGTTGAGTAATATATGGTGCCGACATAACGACCTATTGGACTCACATCCCTTCACACATAACCTTGATCAAAGGTGGGTGTTTTTTTTTTCGACACGATCTTGAGCAAGGTCTTAATTTTGATTTCGACTCAAATTTCAAAGCTCCAAAAGTACGGAAATTTTGACAAAAATTTCGATTTCGATGTCAATTTCGATTTGAAAAAATAACAGAAACTTGTATTAAAGCATGAAATTATTTGTGAAACATTAGAAATGGTTAACAAACATAATAATATAAGTTTTAAGACTAATATATTACAAATTAAATACATCTATGTTTTGTATGAAGTGGAAAAGTTGTACAATAGTATGTGTATCAAACATGCTTGTAAGATAATGTACATTAAACATATTCAGTTAATGCAAATGAAATTCATAAATCATTTAAAAATTATTTATTATACATATATTGATAATTTAGAAATGAATGGTTAAATAAAATATTACTATAAGTTTATTTTTTAATATAATTTCAAAAGCACTTGTGATAACCTTTTGTTTCAATAAAATAAATTAAAAGAGAAATTTCACTTCACTCTTAAATCTCTCATTTGAATTTCGACAAAATTTCATCGCAAAATTTTCAACAAATTTAGCTAAAATTTCGAGGTTTCAATAAATTTCGGATGATCCGTTGAGATTTCGACATAAATTATGCAAGACGGAAATCGATTGCCATTTCGATTTCGAGGGTGACGAAAATCAGAAATTTTGATGGAAATTTTGACAATTTCGTGAAAATTTAAGACCATGATCTTGAGCTAAAGTGTGCAATCTTGTGCATTTTTAGTCAAAATTCTAGGCTGAAAATCTTTTGGAAGAACTCTAAATTTGGCATTTCAAGAAAGATGAAAATACATATGTGCAAAAAAACAAAGAAAATTTGAGGAATTGATTTCTTCACTTCCAAGACAATAAAATTTAGGAAGTGTGAGTATGTAGCTCAAGAGTTCATGTAAGAACCCGAACTGTAAAAATGGGTTAATATATACAAGAGAGGGAAATTTTGGTAAAGGAGCAGGTTCGTCGATGAAGCTGGATTTTGTCGACGAGGCCTTTGTTATTCTCGTCGACGAAATTTAGAGCCTCGTCGACGAGAAAAAGCCGAGGGGTTCAGGAAAATTTAAATATCAAGGTTTGTTGACGAAATCGCTATCTTGTCGACAAAATCTCTTAAGACCTCGTTGACGAGGACACCAACTCGTCGACGAAATCCTCCAGGTCAAAGGCTTATAAAAGATCTTTTGGGGGTTTGCTTCTTGGCTAAGTTTTGGAAAAGCTCTCTCTCTCTCTCTAGAACTCTCCCTACACTCTCTCTCTCTAGTTTTCTTTGCCGTTCGTTGCCGGATTCGTAAATCCAACGATACTGCGAGGATCAGTGAAGGATTCTCTACGTTTCTACTGGATCATAATCTCGTTTCGAAGGATTTCGGGTTTCGAACTAAAATCGAGGTAAGGCTCGGTTTTCGTTTTTGATTCAGTATATGTGTAGTAGTACGAATTGTAAGCCTGTACTGTACTGTGGTTTGTAGGTTTTGGAGTCTCGGTTCGTAATTTTGAGGACTGTAAAGTTCGTATTTGGATTTCGGGTTAAGGTAAGGGGATTCGGTTTATATCAGTTCATTTTTGAAATCGGGATCGGTAAGCCTGTAGGCTACGATCGTATGTATGTTTTGACTACTTATTTGGGAAAATCTATCGAGTAAAAACAGGGAATTTTCGGGTTACAGTTTTCGGGAAAATTGGAGATTTCGGGTATCATCTTTACTTTGTTTGGAAAATCGTTTGTCTTGCTTAAACTGTATTATTGAGGTGACCGTAATCCATATTTGCATAAACTGTATACTTGAAATTGTAAATGATATGATTTTCCGTAAACCAAATAAGTGTGGTATGTATGGTTGTATGAAATTGTTCCAGATATTTGTGAAACAGTTATGTGGCGGCTAATTATCGTACGCTGAAATGTATAGGAACGTGAGTTCCAAAATGATTCCAGGAGTTTGTAAAATAGCCATGTATCAGTTAACTACCGTGGCCGAGAGTGGCCGGCTCTATATCCGGGGTGTGACATATCACCAGTATGTTCTGGCTGGTCACCGGTGGGTGAAATCTACACCGTATGTAGCAATGGATTCACAGTGGGCCTAGGTCGTCGCAGCGTAGTTTGGCACGTGGTAATGTAATCAGGGTGAGACTAGGTGACCTTGTGTAGTTGCATATGTAGCAATGGATTCACTATTGGGCCTGAGTCGTAGATCTTCGTAGTTGCATGTGTAGAAATGTAATCGCTGTGAGACTAGGTGACCTTGTGTAGTTGCGTATGAGGCAATGGATTCACCATTGGGCCTTGATCGTCGCAGCGTAGTTGTGTATGTAGCAATGTAATCGCTGTGAGACGAGGTGACCTAGTGTAGTTGCAAACTAGTGTGACGACACTGACCGTATATATGTATGTATGTATGTTAGGTATCGTATGAACTGGAATGGTTTTCTGAAAATACTGGAACTGTATGTATATGTATGAAACTGTACGAATTGTTTCAAACTGTATCGTATGTATAGTGTTATGAAGTATGTAAAATGACACTGGTATGCCACACACTGATATAAATTGTTTTCTTCCTTATTGAGAGGTGTCTCACCCCGAATGTACGTACAATATTTTCAGGGCCTTCAGGTAGCGGTAAGTAGCATCCTAGCGTCTGGAAACAAGGGTGTCGTAGCTACTGCTAGTACCGTCTAGGTACGAGTTTTGGTATCCAGGTCGTCAAGATAGTTTTGTAGACACCTAAGGTATGTTTTGTATTATGGGAATGTATATCCTAGCTTGTATAGTATAGACTCTAGTATGATACTGGTTATGTATAAAAGATCGTATTCCGCTGCGTATGTTGAAGAGTATGGATGTTTGTATGTATGTATATAGGGCATCCGTGTACCCCACGGGGTCGGACCCTCTTTGTATGATGTATCATGTATGTTTTAATTGATACAGAAACAGGTTAGGTTATTTAAATTCACCCCCGGGTCCCATTTCCGGGTTTGGGGCGTGACAGTTCATATTAGACAAGTCAGATGACAAAGAAAAGAAAAAAAGAATAAAGAAGCTCTGCAAGGAAACTCAGGATTGTAAATGGATTCGGGTAATAAGCTATTTTCAGGTCTAGAAGCAAGAACTCTTGAGTAAGCTGATTACCTTGAAGAACACCAAAACGAGGGAGAGAGAGGGAAGAGAACAGAGGATGGTGGGCGGAGTCCAAGATGTCAAATTTCTTTACTACTATGGTGAGCAATGGCCAAACCAAAACGAAAACTCATACAAGAACATCGATGAAATATCAAATCAAGAAACTGAAATCGACGCGGAGGAAGACAGCAGGACATTCAGCGGATGAACCAATAACTCATAGCAGGGGTCGATGACACGGAAAAACTTTCGAGCTTTCTTGACAAGATCACATTTGAAGCAAGTCATTATATTCATTTCTAAGGATTGCAGCCCAAGAAAACAACTTGATCTTCAATGGAACTTTAGCTTTCCACGTTAAAGAAGGAAGGGAAAAAGGACTAGCCTTAGGATCAATGAACAAATGAGAAAAGAAGGATTTACAAAAGAATTCCCCATTAAACTCCAAATAAGTTTATCACTCCCCAACTGGACACAAAAAGAATCTAGCACAATAGTCAAAGAACAAAGCTCATTATTTTCTCTCTCATTGAGTTCCTCATAAAATGGAAATCCCACAAATAGCCATCCTTTTGCAAAATATATAATTTTCTTAATTAAATATAAATATTATGTGTGTGTGTGTGTGTGTGTATATATATATATAATAGATAATTTTCTTAATTAAATATAAATATTATGTGTGTGTATATATATAACTATCAAATCTAAACAAAATTTTCTACATCTTATTGCACAAAAAGAAACCAAAAAAAAATTATGAGGTTTTAGCTAATAACATTTACAAATAGAAATGAAACAAACTTAGTCCTTAATTCCTTTAGAACTCGAAACATTTTATTCAAATACTAAAAGATGAGACAAATTTAGTTCATGCACAAGATGCAAAATATGTGGCCTATATTCTGATTGATGAAATAATAAAATGTAAGAAAAAGACAATATGGCAAAAACAACAAAACTTGAATAATGATCAAAGGTGAAGATGGATTTATGATAAAATTTCCAATGCAGTCAATAAGTAAATATGCTTTAGGAAAAGCAATATTGCAATACTCCAAGTATATGTCATGAAATTTTCTCACCTAGTTCATGTGTAATAGCTCAGAAAGAAAAAGCCAGCCAAATTACTAACCAGAAAGTGTATCAAATAGGACTCCCCTCTTCCCCACGAAATTGACCATGTTTTCAGTTTCTTTAGAATCCATATTAGGACTAAAACAACATTAACTAAGTTCAAGCACATATATATAGCCAATCCTCTGCAATATCACTCTATGGGTAACCGTGTAATGTTCATGAAAAGAACCAAACAAACTGTGTAACATGGCTACACCTTCTCTCCACATTCTGTTGCTTCCTAGATAATCTTGCAAGCATCCACCACAGCTCAATAGAATTATTGAAATTAATGAATAAATTCCGTATCAAGCAAACAAACAAATATATCAAACAGCGAAGAACTCAAAAATAGCAAAGCTTTCCACTTGAAGCAAAAAAAATATAATATATATAAAAAAAAAATGGTGCAAGAGAACCTAGAAGCTACCAGACAAACAGGCAAAGGAATAGGACAACTTCGGTTAACATGAGAAGCAAAATTCACCCACTTACCAACTTTACACTAAAATAACTAGATCTTGACTTAAATGGAGTTGTTCTGACTAGTCAAGTTGGAAACACATATAATTCAAGAAAAAGTACCAGCATAGATTTTGGTGAATTTTCAAATTAATCACTGCAGTGTTAAAAGATATTTCTGAAAATCCATACACAGAATATGAAATCTGGGCAACAAAACCTTAGTAAAGGAGAAGTAATCACTAAATCAATTCTCTTGAAAATCCCACATGCACGAACATATTCACGTAAATTGTCAACCTGTTACAGGAGCACAAAATCTTGATTCTTTTCTTGTGGCAATACATTAAAAAATTCTTTTTCTTTATCATTTTTTTTATATAGAACATATACTGCATAAGAACATGTAAATCACAGGTGGGTTCTTACCTGCTGCCAGCCTAGTGGCGTAAGATGTGCATCAAAAAATTCAGGGGACGAGTATGCATCATAGTTTTTGTCTCCTTCTACATTGTGAATCCCTTGTGCATGCCTCACCTGGATGTAAAGTTTTATAAGACCTCCAATGCCTCAAAACTTGATGGCAAAAAACCACACAGAGAAGGCAATCTTTGAATGCATGGCAAACTAAACCAAAGAAGAATTTGTAATTCATATGATATACACAAATTTAACACCAACCAGGTGAAGAATTTTGCAGCGGTGCAGGGGAAACAAGCTTGGACCTGAATCACCATCCATTTCTGCAAATGAAGAAACAAAATTTCATCTTCCAATAGAATTAAATATGCGAAACAAAGTAAGAATGGAATGGTTGTGAACTGCTAAATATAAGTTTAAAAGATATTGTAATTTCAGGAGGATAAATAGAGACTTATGACAGCACGCCCACGTTAGGATGTTTAGATTTCAGCAGTAACGAAGTGGCAGCAATTTTTTTAGAGCACAAATGACAAAACTACCAAGCCAGAAGCTTTAGAGAAACCACTAATGAGGCAGTAGACAACATGTAAAATTTGACAAGAGTGCATGTTATAGTAAAACTTATGCTACCTTCATCTTGAAACAGCAGACAGGGTTGTTTATACTGTATGGGCCTTTTTAGGATTGGAGGAGTCCTCATGGGCAGGATTGATATGTATGGGTGAGCACCAACTTGACCAAAAAGCTTAACCTTTTAGATCGCGGGATCAACCATATATATAAACACCCATCATCTACTCAATTTTTCAATTGTGAGACAAACCAACAAGTGGAATTCTAAAAAATCTCCCCCTCACCATACTAGTCAAAGGCGCAAGGTGCACTGAGGCGCAAAGGGTACCTAGAACCTAGGTGCAAGGCATGAGGCGAAGGTGCATGCCTCATGGAAGTGAGGCGCACATTTAATAAAATTGTCTATAAAATTCCCTACATAGGGGATTTTGATTGTAAACACATTAGGACTCATATTTGAATTTTAAAATATCAAAATACTCAATACTAGGACGTAAAATGAATGCTATAACACAAATTTTCAATAACATGCGGTGTTCATGTCATAAGTTCCACAAAATAAAAGCAGCAATAAGCAGTAGGAAGCTAAAAAAAATTAAAATAAAAAATAAAACAGAAAAAGCAGTAGCAGTGCAGTAAAGAAAAATTGAAACACAAAAAACAATGATATTTTATTCAATAGCCGAGCTGTGAACACTAAGTACTTTAGAGAGGATACAAGCAAGGGTATTTATACACTATTACATGATACAGGTAATAGAAGAAAGTAGAAGAGAGAGAACTATACAAGAGGAAGTGAATATCACTTGGTGTACTTAACTTATAACTTTGAGATGTATATATAGCTATACCAGAAAGTGAAGTTATCCTAACATTCCTATGTGGGACTAAAAACTATATACTATGTTCAAAAGTCCCCCTTAAGCTGAAATGAAGATGTTGACAAGTCGAAGCTTGGAGAGAGCAATCTGTAATAAACCTGGGCCAACAAACTTGGTGAAGACATAAGCAACCTGGCCTTTGGAGGAGATAAAGTGGGGAGAGATAATCCCAGAACAAACTTTTTCCCTGATGAAGTGACTATCCACCTCAATATACTTGGTCCTCTCATGCATAACTGAATCAGAAGAGAGAGATATAGCAGACTTGTTGTCACAAAACAACAAAGAAGAGTCTATCACAAGAAAGCCAATCTCAAATAGGAGAGAGTCTAGCCACAAGATCTCACAGGTACCTTGTGCCATAGCACGGTACTCAGCCTTAGCAGAAGAACGTGAAACCACTGCCTGCTTCTTACTCTTCCAAGAAAGAAAATGATCACCCTTGAAAGTACAAATACCTGAGGTAGATCGTCTGTCAGTCTTGAACCCAACATAGTCAACATCAGTAAACACGGAAAGACATGGTTGTATTCTAGATGAATAGAATAATCCGAGTCCAAGTGAGGTCTTCACATACCATAAGATGTGATAGACGACATCAAGATGTGAAGTCCGCGGAGAATGCATGAACTGACTTACTAGGCTCACTGCATAGGCCAAATCAGGCCGAGTGTTGGTCAAATAGATGAGGCGACCAATAAGTCTCTAATACACCAAAGGGTTTGTCAATAGATCACCAGACTCTGCAGAAAGGGAAAAATTAGGATCCAGGGGGTAGAAGCAGACCGACATCCCAACATACCAGTGTCCATAAGGAGATCTAGGGCATATTTCCGCTGAGAGAGGGAAATGCCCTTGCAGGAGCGAGCTATCTCAATGACCAAGAAATACTTGAGGGGTCCCAGATCCTTGACGTCAAAGGTGTCTCCCAAGTCCTTTCTATTCAGAGCAATTCTAGACAAGTTATTACCTGTAACAATAATATCATCCACATAGACAGAGATAATGATGCAAGGCCATGGGAGAGACGCCTAATAAAGCAAATGTGGTTTTCCTGGCACTAAATAAATCCCATAAAGAGAACCACATCACTAAATCTTTTGAACCATGAACGGGGTGATTGCTTAAGCCCATATAAGGACTTGCACAATTTACACACCTTTCCAGAATACTCCCCTTGGGCAGAAAAACTGGGAAGGGGATCCATGTAAATAGTATTAGTAAGATCACCATTCAAGAAGGCGTTCTTGACATCAAACTGATATAAAGGCCAAGTGAAAGAAGCCGCCAAAGAGATCAGGAGGAAAACAATAGTATTTTTTGCCACAGGAGCAAATGTAGCATGAAAATCCTGACCTAGAATCTGCGTAAAACCCTGGGCCGCCAAGCAGGCTTTATACCAGTCAACAATACTATCTGCAAGGTGCTTAACTATGAACACCCATTTACAGCCCACCGTGCGTGCACTTGAAGGAAGGGGAACAAGATCCCAAGTATGTTGTTGCTGTAGAGCTTCCATCTCAGTATGTATGGCTGCAACCCATTTGGGGTCCTGAAGGGCCTCATGAACTGAGTGAGGTATGATGATAGCATCAACCTGTCCCAAAAAGGCTCGATAACTCGAGGAGATATCTTGATAAGAAAGATACTGGGAGATAAGGTAGTCAGTAGAACAGGCTAAAGAAATTCTATCAAGAGCTCGACGGATTCGAGGAGTCCGTGAGGAGGGAGCAGGGGGGTCAGGGACTATAGGAGACATACCTGAGCTTGGTGAAGATGCTGGCAGAGGCTCCAAAGGGCGCGGTCGGTGAGTGTAAATCTGTGGAATGAGAGAGATATGGTCCTGCCCAGTGGGGGTAGAGGTAGGAGGCTTAGAAGATGAAGACGACACTAGAGAAGAGGGCACTAGTACAAATGAGAGAAAGATAGGCTTGGGTCAAGGAAGTGGAGATGGCATTGGCGAAGATATGGAAGGAAAGGAGTCAGTGTAGAAGGGGGTAGACTCATGGAACATGACATCAAGAGAGTGATAAGTGTGTCGACCAACAGGATCATAACAGCAATATCCCTTAGACATAGAGGAATACCCTAGAAAATTGCACTGGATGGCTTTATCATCAAGCTTAGTCCAAGAAGGACTCCGGACACGAACAAAGCACGTGCATCCAAACATTATAGGAAGAAGGGAGAAAAGAGACCTGTTAGGATACAAAAGATGAAGTGAAGCAGAATTTTACAATGCACAACTCAGGGTACGATTGAGAAGATAGGCTACGGTGAGAACGGCGTGAGGCCAATAAGACTTGGGGACTTGCATTCCCCGAAGAAGACAATGGTCAATAAACATGATGTGGCGATTTTTGCGTTCAGCCACACCATTTTGTTCAAGAGTGTAGGGACATGTCAGCTGTTGGAGAATACCTTGTTGTCACAACTCAGCACGAAACTCATTACAGAGATACTCACGGCCATTATCAGGCCTCAAGATACGAACCACGGTATTGTATTGAGTCTTAATCATTCGTAGGAAAGCCTAAAAATTAGTGAAAACTTCGGATTTATTTTTCATGAGGTAGACCCAGGTACAACGGGAGTAATCGTCAATAAAGGTGACATAATATCGATGCTGAGTGAGTGAGGAGATAGGGGAGGGACCCCATACATCACTATGAACAATATCAAGAGCTGCAAGAGAACGGTGTATACGAGCCGGATAAGATGAACGAACATGCATAGATAATTCACAAGTAGCACACTAAAAATTAAAATTTTTGCAAGCTTTATTAAATATTGGAAATAGCCAACACAAATATTTAAAATTTGCATGTCCCAAATGAGCATGCCACAAATCCAAGGTTTTTAAAGAGAAAACAGAGGAAACATTAGAAGGCAAAACAAATGCTTGAAAGCTAGAAAAGGATGTAGGACAGGAAGGCGGATCGCCAAAGTAGTATAGCCCGTCCCTTTCAAAGCAGGCCAAAAAATCTTCCTCGAACTCAGGTCCTGCAAGTAACAAGAGTTGGGTAAGAAAACCACAACACAATTATATTGTTTGGCAATACGGCTAACAGATAACAAGTTATAGGAAAATTGTGGAACATAATAAACAGGGAATAAAGATAGAGTCGAGGATAAACAGGCAGTGCTTTGGGTATGAATGGGATGAGACGTACCATCGACAATGCGGATAGTACGAACCAACGAAGAGACAGGGGATGTAATGAAAGATGCCTCACCAGTCAAATGGTTGTTCGCCCCTGAGTCCAGTATCCAAACGAGTGTGCCACCGAGTGTTCCAAACTTACTTAAAAGGGCAGTAGGGTTATCTGCAGCAAAGGTGGTTGTAGAGGAGGATGGAGTTGGTGTAGCAAAGGCAAGGAGGCTAATTTGAGACTGGAGCTGAGTAAGCTGAGCCTGGAGCAGAGAGAAATCTGGAGCAGCAGCAGGTGTAGGAGTAAAAGAAACCGGAGGTGCAAGAAGAGATTTTATAACAACTCCAATGTTAGAAGGTCTCCGACCTTTGCCACGACCATGACCATAAGAGGCCTGTTTGGAGTAACGCTCATGTAGCACAGGGTGGAGGATGAAGCAGCGCTCAATGGTGTGATTATTCTGTTGGCAGTGCTGTCAGAATCAAGTCATTGTGGTCAACAAACCTAGCACCAGTAGGGGCTGCAATGGCAACCTGCTCGGGCATACTAGAAGAAGCAAATCCAGGGAGAAGACGTCGTCGTCGATCATCACCATCAATCATTGCAAATGCCTCGTACAAAGAGAGCACCGGGGATGTGTTCAAAATCTAAGTTCAGAGTGATTCAAACTTAGGTTTTAAACCCATCAAGAACTGATAGGTATGCCGACGATCCTGGCGCTTTGCCTCAATAGCTGCTGCGTTGGTAGGAAACTCAGAAAGAGGCTCATACTAGGCGAGCTCTTCCCACTAAGACTAGAGATAATCGAAGAAGTCAGTCATAGATAAACCCAAAGAAGCCTAGGTTGCTTGGTGGAGCTCCCGATAAAGCTCAAAAAATTCAAGCCTCACACCTTGTCTGGGCTACCATTTTGATTGATGGACCACTGTCGATAAGCCGGATAAGTATTAGCAGAGCGAAACTCCAATCCTAACAACCACTCAATCTTGCCACGACCCCCAAGATATAAGCGAAGGGACTGTGACTAGGCATGGAAGTTGCCGCCATTAAGAAGAATGCTGGTGACCTTCTGAACAGGAGCTGTCTGAGCCAAAGATAAGTCAAGGCATGGAAGGTTTAGAGAAGAAGAGGTGGATTTACTATCCTTGGTAGGCATATCACCGTCCTTGGTAGCCATTGTAAAGAAGAGGAATAGGCTGCAAAAGTATCAACAAAGCAAAACAAAGCAAGTCGTCGGAAGCCAACACAGTCATCGACGAAGTCACCGAGAAAGTCGCTGGAAAAAGGTCACCAGAAAGTGACAATATGAAATGATGCATTAGGAAAATAGTATGGAAGTCGATGGAAAGGATGTCGGAAGTCGCTAGAAAAAGGATGCCGGAAGCCGCTGGAGTCAACGGGAAAGTCGCTGGAAGGCACCGTGAAAATTGCTGGAAGTCGCCGGAAAAGGGCGCCAAAAGTCACCGGAAAAGTCGACGGAATCACCAAAAAAATAGTAGATTGAGTTTTTTTATGTACAAAATCCACTAAAAGTGGCAAGTACAGAGCATACGACTCAACCTACTACCAATAAAACTTTCTGATGCACAAGCTCCACATACGTGGCGAGTGCAAAGCATACGACTCAATTGAGAACCCGGACCTTAAATGAGGAACCCAACCTTGTTCTGATACCAAGAAGGAAGTAAAAGAGCGAGAACTATACAAGAGGAAGTGAATATCACTTGGTGTACTTAGTTTACAACTTTGAGATGTATATATAGCTATACAAGAGAGTGAGGTTATCCTAACATTCCGATGTGGGACTAAAAACTATATACTATGTTCAATAGTAATAATTATAAATACCATGATTTGAGATAAGATTTGCTTTGTTGCCATATATCCTCTTGTTTTAATCAATAGACTCTGATTTGTTAGCATATATGACCCGTAGACATTGACTTTGGATCTTTGATGCTCCTTAGTCTTTATTGTGATAATTTGCCTCGGATTTTCGTCATTTATATCTGTAGTGGACAAATGTGACTGTTGATGATTTGATGAAACCATCGACGATTTGATGTAACCGTCGACGATTTTGCTTCGGAATTGATTTTTGAGTGTGCCGAGCTGTGAGGCATTGTTAATACCCTCTCGCAAACTTTTTCCGAGGTTGAAGGCAAAGTTTGTTGCAAAAAAAATAATGAAGAGCGACCTTTGAGGGTACGGATATGTTCGGCTATTGTTGTGTGATCTTCTTTTCGAAGGTAGTTGATCTATTGATGATTTTTGCATCTATAATTGAGAAATAATGCTGACAGATCCAATCCATCCTCAAAGAAGATGGTCAGACTTCCACTATGCTAAGATGTAACATTGAGATGTATGGTTCCGCCATGCTATGATGTAGCATTGAGATGTATAGATAGTACAATAGTAAAACATATATATATATATATATATGTGTGTGTGTGTGTGTGTGTGTGGATAATACAAGGGCTGGGATTTTTATTTTTATTTTTTGACGTAGTGTTCACAATGGCTTTGATACCATTAAGAATAATTGAAACATGAAGAACAATGACATTTTATTCAATAGCTGAGTCGTGAACACTAAGTAGAGAAAATACAAGTAAGGGTATTTATACACTATTACATGATATAAGTAATAATTATAAATCCCATAATTTGAGATAAGATCTGCTTTATTTCCATATATCCTCTTTTTTTAATCAATAGGCTCTGATTTGTTAGCATATATGGCCCTCAAACATTGACTTTGGATCTTTGATGCTTCTTAGTCCTTATTATGATAATTTGCCTCAGATCTTCATCATTTAAATCTGTAGCAGACGAATATGACCGTCGACGGTTTTAGCTTCGGAATTGCTTTCTAAGTGTGCCGAGTTGTGATGCATTGTTAATATGCAGCACTAACTGATGCCAAAAATTCTAGATCATGGAAGCATAAATTCTGAGAAAAATAAATGCTTCCAAAAAAAAAAAACAGCTTATTTTCCAAATAAAATTGCAAAATAAAAAGGTAAAAAAAAAAAATTAATGAGGTGGGACAGAGCAACAGAGCAGTTCAAAAGAAGAAGAAAACTAAGTAGCATCAGAGCAAAAATTTCAGGAAAAGTACCAAAAATTTAAAAGAAAAAAAAAGGCAGCAAAAGAAAAAATAACTAAAAAGGGAGTTCGCGGCTTTGACTGAGAGCAGCACAACAGACTAGAAGAAAGAAGAAGAAGAAGAAGTCCGAGAGCAACTGAGTACACTTGGACAAAAGTTATTACTTATTATACAATCAACTAGGAGCCATTACTCAATTAGAATCCACCTTTCCCCTTATAGGGGTCTACATTCGTAGAAATACATGCATGAATACCCAAGCCCAATTCGAACCTCTCTTTCCCTTGAGTGGAAACCATCTCCACCAGCAAGACTAATTATCCATCAATTGTTCAAGTGACCCTTGCAACTTATATGCCTCAGATTGCATTCTATATGCCTTTGAATCAATCCTACTTCCCACATCTTGATCCTATTCAAATACATTTACCTAATTTAGATGATCCTTATTGGCCTTGATCACACGCTTAGTCCTCCAACTATTAGCATGTTAGGAGAATTAGCGTTTTGTCACCTTGACTTTACGATATTGCTCACCTAGAGTTATGAACCATCAACTCTAATACTGCTAGTTATGACCAGGGGAGTCCTTGCATGGGCTTAATATACATGAGTAAGCACCAACTTGACCAAAATGCTTAAGCCCTTAGGTCTTGAGCCTAACCATACGTATAAGCACCTACCATCTACTTAATTTTTCTAATGTGGAACAAACTTAGAAATGAAATTCTTAATAGACCCATCAAACACTTTTGAGAAAGAAACTAAATTACTATTTCTAAAGAAACTAAATTACTATTTCTATACTAAAGTGGTATTTGGTATTGTTTGATGAAGAAAAAGAGGTATTATGGAGTTTGAGAATTTCCAAATTTTTTGTAGTATCTCAGTAGCCAAATTTATGTCTTATTTATAGGCTCACTCATGTCCTTCTGAATAATTTCTATCCTTTGCTAAACACCCTTTGGTGCTAGTTCAAGAACAATCTTATTTAACTAGTGGGATAGGTCCCCCCTCCTCCATCTCATTAAAGTGTTTTTTTCATTACATGACTGTTAGGACCGAGGGGGACCATGGGTGGGTTTGATACACATAGGTGAGCACAAACTTGACCCAAAAGCTTAAGCTTATTGGGTCTTGAGTCCTACCATGTATATAAGCATCCATCATCCACTCAATTTTTCCAATGTGGGACAAACTCATAAGTGGAATTCTCAACAATCTCCCCCTAACTTGTAAGTTCCAACTACTCCCCCTTGAACGAAAACCGTCTCCCTTATGGAGTAAGCCCAATTCTCTAACAGTTGCTCAAGTGGACCTTACCACTGTGCTTTACGTGCCTCGGATTGCATTCGACGTGCCTCCAAACTAATCTTACTTCTCACGTCTTGAACCTGTTTGGATCCATCTTCCAGACCTAGATGATCCTTATTGGCCTCAGTCACACATTTGGTCTTCCAACTATTAGCACATTAGGAGAATTAACTTCAAGCCTCGAATTTTTACGATGTCGCTTGCCCATAGTTACAAACCATCGGCTTTGATACCACTTGTTAGGACCGGGGGAGTCCATGGGTGGGCTTGATACACAAGGGTGAGCACTAACTTGACCCAAAAGCTTAAGCCTATTGGGTCTTGGACCCAACCATGTATATAAGCACCCATCATCTACTCAATTTTTCCAATGTGGGACTCACAAGTGGAATTCTCAACAATCTTCCCCTCACTTGTGAGTTCCAACTGCTCCACCTTGAACGAAAATCATCTCCTTTATGGGAGCAAGCCTAATTTTCCAACAGTTGCTCAAGTGGGCCTTACCACCATGCCTTACGTGCCTCAAATTGCATTCCACGTGCCTCCAAACCAATCATACTTCCCACTTCTTGACGTTATTTGGATCCATCTTCCAGGCTTAGATGATCCATATTGGCCTTGGTCACACACTTGGTCCTCCAACTATTAGCACATCAAGAGAATTAGCTTTACCTTGACGTTTTATAATATCGCTCGCGTAGAGTAACAAAATCGTCAGCTCTGATACTACTTGTTAGCACAGGAGGTGTCCATGGGTGGGCTTGAAACACATGGGTGAGCACCAACTTGACCCAAGAGTTTAAACCTAATTTTTCCAATGTGGGACAAACTCACAAGTGGAATTCTTAACAATGACACCATAAAAGGTTTTGTGTCTGCTTCATTTTGTGAGTGTCAAAGAATTAAAGCCCTTAAAAATCATTGGAAGCAGCCCACTTCCATCAGTGATGAATTTTAAACATAAGCTTTAACTTCCTATATAATGAGCACTTAAGTTTGAAGTTCTTTGGCCATTATCCATAAAAATTCAGTGCAATCATCTAGGTCAATTTAATATGAACCACTAGACCCTCCAGCTCATGCATTACTTTGTCAAAATTAATGATGTAGTGAGCAATAGCTAGTTGTTACATATATCAAGTGCAATACCACCATGCACCATTGTGTATTGTCATTTGCATGCAATCAAATTAAGACAAAATGGGGCCAAGATAGATTTCATGCACTATACACGCTTCATGCACTTGTGGGCCAGTGCGTTGCTACTTCATCTTCACTTTGAATTTCCCACAAACCTTAAATACCGTTCTACCACTTTCAACTCTATCCTCACACATCATTTGAACACCCAAGCATGATAGTTAAAAATCTTTTGATCCAAATTTTAGATTATGGCGAATATCACAGCCATTTTACAACATCAAAATTTTGGTGAAAACCAATTTCATATAAAACTTTGAATCCTTAATCTCTCCATATACACAATCAAATTCAGAAACACGGAACTTTAGTCTCATTTTGAAAAGAGGATTTTAACCATATGAATCTTCTCATAAAAGAAATTACCAGAAAATTGCCGATGGCAATCAGTCAAAGAGAGAAAACGTGAGCATTTTGGCCATACTAATTAGGCCTAATTGTGTGAATTTTCATAGTAGATGTGTAGAATCATGAGAGAAAGAAGCCTTTGGTCTTGATACAAATGTTGGAAAACAAAATTGTGTAAATCAACCCAATCCAACACTAGTTGCACACCTTGCCCCATAACATACGTTGAATGCATGATGAACCCAAATTGAACTAAGATGAATACATCCTTATTAAACCACCAGTAGCCTTAAGGTTGTGTTTGCTTTGTGGAATGTCTATTCTTAGGAATAGAGTCTCTTTCATAGAAGAATTTGGTAGTTTGTATAAAAAATATGTTATTATCATGAAAAGCAAATAACAACGTAAAATTTTCTATAAACCCATAATAAGGAATAGACATGAAATAACTAATCCCAATTTTATTATGGAAATATCTATTCTTTTCATATTCCATGTTGGATGGAATACTAAATAATAAGTAATAACCATTACTTCTAGTCCCAAATTTCTCATTTTAAATAATATTCCTAAGAATAGCTATTCTGCAACCTAAGATTGTTGAAAAAAAATTTGGTGGATAATAAAATTGTATTGGAAAGAAGCTTCAAGGCACATTGCTACTTGTTGCTTTTCTTAAGGATTTATTTGCTCACATCATGAACAAACCATTAGTGAAACAACACAAAGATGAACCGGTCCAATTCAAGATTGTTGCAACTAAATTACTGTTCAGGTGCAATAAAATAATATTTTGGCATGTTTGATGAAGGAGAAGGGGTATTATGGAGTTCTAGGATTTCTATATTGTCTAGATTTCTAAAAGCCAAATCTATGTCCTATTACCATTTGAATAATAAAAAACCCAGACTACACATGCTTTGGTACTAGTCACAATCATAAACATGGTTTAAACTAGACATTCTTTGGTGCTTACTTGTACCCAAGGGTTACATCCTCTAAACAACTTTGGACACACCCTTTGGATTTCGGGTACAAATCTTGATTATTTAAAATTTTCCAACAATAAGTATGGAAAAAGCACAAACCCATCATTTACCTTGCATATATAATTAAGAATAGGGATGCCCAGGATTGGTTTCTAGGATCTAGATCACCTTCAAATAATGAATTTATCATACCATATTGAGAAACCACTTTCTCCTTGTAAAAAAACACGTTTCGTAAACAACTTTTTAGCTTTTGGATTTTTTGTTGGAGCTTTTAAGTCACTATTTGGAACTTTTAAAAGTTAAAGGCTAGGTTTGTCAACCAGATTATTCTATTCCATGAGTGTCCTTAACTTTTTCTTTCCAAATATTACAAAATTATTCATCCGTTATTTACATTTCCTAGAATGATACATCAATTTTGGTCATAATAAACATCTCAGGTAGCTTACAGCCTTTTCTCCAAAGGCTAAGGATTTTTTTTTTCTTTTTAATAACTCTTATCCGAACCAGCTGTCTTTCATCAGTTTTAAAATCTCATTTTCATTAGCTACAGCCAAGATAAGCCTAAAAGCATTAGCCAAGGGTCTGTCAATAGGTTTTATTATCTACAAATCTCTAAAATATTGGAAATTGTCTAACAATAGCTAAGTTGGAAGAGTAATCTTTCTCAGTGAAAATAAATTATCATGGAACGAACATTGTGGCTGAGCAAGACTATATATATATATATAGGAGCATACTGCATATCAAGATAGTAAAAATAATAAGAAAATGATCAAACATCTCTCAGACAATGAACGACGAAAGTAAAAACAAAAGGATGGCAGTTCAAAAACTGATTGGTGAGAATGAGCACCCAAGCAAAAATGTTCCATAAGGCCACATCCTACAGGCCCACATTAATTAACCACGACTTTTAACAGATTGGTTTTCAAGAACCCCAGAAGCACTGAAATAAAAGAAAGTTTGTGAACCCATACCGGGTCAGGAGCGGAGGCAGCCGTGGTGAGATTCCAAGTTTCTTCTCACTTGCTCTGCATTTCCACTGTTGTCTGGCAAACCAAACGCACAGAAGGAATTGGGAAATAATGAGGGCAGAGAGAACATGAGAAGGGGGAACTGAAGAGCAGAGGCAGAGAATAAAGTGAGGGAACAGTCCACGCAGCCGCAGGGACCCCTGGCAGTGGCATCATCTGAGAGGTGGCGTCTGGAAAATCAAAGTGACGATTCTCGAGACATGCATGTTGATCTAGCTGTCGTATTAGAAAAAGCTATCTAAAGCTGGTGGCAGTCGGCTAGTGGGCGCTAAAGGCGATGGCATGAATGGCGTTGCTTTTGTTTTGTTTTTGTTTTTTTCGGTTTGTGGAAGAAAAATATTATTGTATAATACAAAGCGAACAAACAAAAGGTGCAGCAAGGGAATCAGGGTGGTCCAGTGACCTGAGCAACGCACATATCTTTACTACCAAGCAATAATACTATCCCTGCATGCCACATTAAATCCAGTTTGAAATCTCGACAACTGTTCTTTTTTTTAATTTACGTTCCTTTTCATGTTTAGTCGATAAGAAAAATAAAAGGAAAAAAATAATATTAATGATTATTGTTTCAATATGACTAATTTTTTAAAAATATTAATGATATATAAAATCAAGTTTTGTTTGATGTGACATATATAATGTTGGTTTCCTTCTTGTGGAACCCATGAAAAAAGCTTTTTTTTTTTTTCATTATTGTTTTGTTGGCTTCTCAAAAAAGGCATGTGGGAGAGCATGTCCTTTGGTACTCTCAAAAAGCCATGCCCGGTTAGGCACACAATAGCAGCGACTCCCGGTAGCAGCCTCTCCTCCATTCCGTTTTTTCCCACACAGCCATCGCCTGCAGCACTCTTCCGGCCTGCAGTAGCTTGTCCTCACGCCAACAGAGCACATAGTCATTTTTGTTGTAGCAACCTGTTGCCGCTCTCTTCTTCTTGCGACTGGCGTTGGTTATTCTTTGAGAACTTTGTTCGCAACATTGGTCAGACCTTTTTATCTTACTCCATTTGATATACACTTTTGTATATTTATAAGGCTTGTGCCTTTTGTATTCACTTTGTACAAATTTTGGTGAAAGTAGATTTGGATCACTGTGCCCCGTGAACATACCTCAACATTTGAGGAAACCATATTAAATTTCTTGTGTCTCATTTTATTTATTATTTGTATTATGCCATTGATTTATTTGTGGAATTGTTCGCATATATAATTTTTCCCAATAAGTGGTATTAGAGCCGTGTTATTTGGACTCATTAGGTTTGTGTAAATCATGGATAGTAATGTTAGTTATATGATTAGCTTCAATGGAAGCAATTGGGTAACTTGGAAAACAAAAATGCAAGACCTTTTATTTTGCAAAGATTTGGATGGACCTATTGAGGGTGATAGCCGAAAACCTAAAGACATGAGTAATGATAAGTGAAATAGGCTTAATAGAAAAACTATTGGTGTCATCCGACAATGGATTGATGATAGTGTTTTTCATCATATTTCTACCGAAATTTCGACACATGAATTATGAAAAAAATTGGAGGGTCTTTATGATAGAAAATCGGCTACAAACAAAGTTTTTCTTTTCCGAAAATTGGTAAACTTGAAATATAAATATGGTAGTCTTATTACCAAGCATTTGAATGAGATGAAAAATATTATCAATCAGTTTGCTACTATGAAAATAGTTTTTGATGATGAGTTGCAGGGTCTAATGGTTCTTAACTCTTTGTCATAAAGTTAGGGAACTTTAATTGTGACAGTTAGTAATTCGGCTCCCGATAAAATTATTACTATGAACCAAGTAACTAGCAGCTTGTTGAATGAATAAATTAGAAGAAAATGAGTTGGTTATTCTCATTTAGAGACACTTGTGACAGAAAATTAGGGGAAAGGTAGAAGTAAAAGTAGAGCTTCTCACCGTAATGATAAATATAGAGGTCGGTCTAGCTCAGTTTCGAAAAAGGATATTGAGTGTCACTATTTTCATAAAAAGGGGCATATGAAGCGGGAGTGTAAAAAAATTGAAGTTCAAGGAGTAAAGCAAAGAGAAAAATTTTGAGAAAATGCATGAAGACACAACTTCAGTTGCATTTGATAGTGATCTTATAGTTGTTTGTTATGAAAGTTGCATTAATTTGACAAATCAAGAGACTGATTGGGTTATTGATTCCGGTGCGTTATTCCATGTCACTTCTCGGGAAGATTTCTTTACTTCCTATTCCAAAGAAAGTTATGGAGTTGTTCACATGGGAAATGAAGGTTTGTCAAAAAATTGTTGGCATAGGAAATGTATGTTTGGAAATAAATTTAGAATGCACGTTGGTGCTCAAAGATGTGAGACATGTACCCGACATTTGGCTAAATTTGATATCTACTATTGTAACGACCTGCTTAATTTCCATTTTTTTTTTTTTATACTATGACATTTTACATGCTATGATACTATACTGGGAGTAAACCCAATCATTAACCTAAGTAGCGAGAAGAAAAAATCACATAGACATAACCATATGTAAATATATATATATACAATACCAGAGTACTAATGTGTTTCCCAAAATATACACATATATATGTTTCCCAAAATACCCTCAACTATACTAGGATATACAAAAATCCTCCACAAATATACTCACTATCTACTGATAGGGCAGTACTGTGGCCTCTCTATCTGTGAGTCTGGTCTACTCGCCTACCTGGATCACCTGAAAAATGATTCAACACTAGGATGAGCCAACGCTCAGTAAGACGAAATATGTAATTACTAGTATGTGGCAAATGAGCTACAATATTATGAAAATCTGTTTCTATATTATTATGTATAACTGGATACGTAAGTACAGTACAAGTAATAAAATACACCACCCTTTTGATGTTGCTTAACATAACAGTATTGTAGGTTACTATTCAAAATACTTCTAGTGTACATAAGTATGTTCCCTGTTTCTATAAATCTGTACATACGTAATAAGAACTGAAAACTTTCCCTGTGGATAACTGTGTGTTATGATTTAACCATTCATGACAGGGTTGTGCGGCCCGTAGGCGGGATCTACACTGGCTAGCCGACCAGGGTAAATCACTATACTCCATCGGTCTGATCTGCCCACCTCAACCCATATCTGATGGGGAGCCTGTCCACGTCAAGGGCCTAAGTGATCGACCTACTACTACATATTATCTAAATAGATGGTTGCATTCATAACATAAATATCTGTAACAACGGTACCGTGCTCTGCTGTATGGTCCAACAGGGTCTAATACTATATAATATATCTCTATATACAACTATCTAATTTACCATGATTCTGAAATAATCGTAATAACCATGATACTGAATAAACTGTAACTGTAATCCATACGTCATAGTACTGAGAACTGTATAATCATAACACTGAAAACTGCATAATCATAGTACTAGAATTCGTATAATCATGGTACTAAGATTCATATAATCATGGTACTAAAATTCGTATAAACATGGTACTGAAATTCGTAAAATCATGATACTGAAATTCGTAAAACATATCTCCGTACTATATTCATATTCTCAAGCCACACCATACTTTAATACATAATATTCATAATTTAATAAACTGTATAATATTTTAAAATTACCCAGTATAATGTATTTCCCTTACCTGACTATTGGAAAGTCCCCATGGTATACTGGCCTAACACCCGCAGGGCCTCCTATACAACACCCTGAAAACAACATTTTCCAAAATAAAATATTAGTATTTCTTCATCTACATCATTTCCTATAACTGTCATAAGGCTAAAAATGGACTAAAAGGTCTTACCCTAAATTTGTGATGAAATCCAACTTAATCCCACCGACGATCCGCCCCAGCAAACTTGAAGAGAACTTCTCTAGGAACGTTGCGGTGGCTTCAGATCGTTGATCCGGCGACTGGCAGGGCCGAAATCGAAGAGAGAAGTGGAAGAGACTGTAGGAGAGAGAGAGGAGAGAGAGAGAGAGAGAGAGAGAGAGAGAGAGAGAGAAGCGCTGCAATTGAATAAAAATCCGATTTTTCACTATTTATAGGGGTCGACGAGTCCTTTAGTAAATTCGTTGACAAACCTTACCCTTCGTCGACGAAATTCAGAGTGGCCTAAATCCTTCCCTCGGTATTTTCTCATCGATGAAGCCTGGAAATTCTTGAAATAATTATTACCTCTAAAATGTAATGTCGCGTTCGTCGACAAAGCCTACTGCCTCCTTTTGTTTCTATTTCCATTTCTCTTCCTCATTATTATTTAAATATTATTATTCTTCGGGTCACTACAACTGTAAAGCTTGATGATGAAGGGTTTGACAACCATTTTGGTGATGGAAAATGGAAACTCACAAAGGGTAATTTGGGGGTGGCTAAAGGCAAGAAGACTAGTACACTATACATGATGCAAGGTAAAATTGGTAATGGTGTCATGAATGCAATTGAGAGTCACTCTTCCACCGATTTGTGGCACAAGTGGTTTGGGCACATGAGTGAAAAAGGAATGTAGTTTTTTTAAAAAAAGAAACTCCTACTCGGAATGAAAGGTACTCCTCTTAAAGCTTGTGTTCATTGTTTGGCCGGTAAGCAACATAGAGCTCCTTTTCGTATGAAGTTTGTTACTAAAAAAATCTAATGTTCTAGATTTGATACATTCTGATGTATGTAGTCCTTTGAAAATTAAGTCTTATGGTGGTGCACTTTATTTTGTTACTTTTATTGATGATTGTTCAAGAAAAGAATGGGCTTACACTTTGAAGACTAAAGATCAAATTTTAGATGTGTTTAAGCATTTTCAAGTCAAAGTTGAAAGGGAGTTTGGAAAGAAGGTAAATGTCTGCACTCGAATAATGGTGGAGAGTACATTGGCCCATTTGATGCATATTGTTATAGACAAGGCATTAGACATCAAAAGACCGTCAAGAAAACCCCTCAACAAAATGGAGTTGCCGAAAGGATGAACCGCACCATACTGGAGAGAATGAGATGTATGCTCTCTCATGCAAAGTTGTCAAAATCATTTTGGGGTGAAGTAATGAGGATGGCGGTGGACTCGATTAATTTGTCTTCTTCAACTCCTCTACTTGGTGAAGTTCCTTAAAAAATTTGGAAAGCTAAGGATGTCACTTATGATCACTTGAAAGTGTTTAGTTGTCATGCATTTGTTCACATTCCAAAAGATAAAATATCCAAACTTGATGACAAGACAATGCAATGTATTTTTCATGGCTATGCCATGATGAATTTGGATATAGATTGTGGGATCCGGTTGGCAAGAAAGTCATTAGAAGCTAGGATGTTGTATTTTTTGAAGATCAAACAATTGAAAACTTTGGCGCGATTGATCCTCAAGATCAACCACTCAATTTTTCAAGTAAATATGAGAGTTGGGAAAATGATTTTCCTCAAGATTGACCTTTGTAAAACAAAAGTGAGTAACCTTTCTAGCAAGAATATATGAGTGAATATATTGCTCAAGACTCTTAAAGAATAACCCAAAGGATTTTCTCCCAAAAATATATTCAAAGGTAAGAATAGGAGATACTAGGGTTTTCTTTCTAAATGATTGACCTTTCAAATATGAAAGACAAGAAGGCTCTCAAGCAATATAGATATGAGATTACGTATATGCTCAAGCCTTTTTGAATATCTCAAAAGATGTTCTCCAAAATGTTTTTCAAGAAAAAGTAGAGAAATGTGATTTTGATGCTTAGAAAAGAGTATAAAGAATAAGCAATAGACAAAGAATAATCAAGTATACTCTAATATATTTTTTTAACATTTTCAAAGAGGTTTAGCCAAGTATTTATAGGCATTTTCAAAATATGGTCGTTAAGTGATTGTTGGACATTAAAATAATAATTTAATTTGAATTTTTCTGACCGTTGGAAGCTCAAATTGAGCTGAACTCGAGAGGTCCGATCGACTGGGCCATGGGCCGGTTGAACGACCAAAGGCGATTTCCAATTTAGAGAGCTTTGGTCTACCAAGCACCAAGATCTGGTCTGCCGAATCATCCTTCATATGAAGGTCGGTCGACTGGGCCAACAAAGCTTTCCAGAGGTCGATCGACTGGGCTCTATATAAAAAACCCATGTAATCAGTCCAACCGACTGGGATTGAACAACCAGTTGACTGGGCCCTTTTTAAAAACCTCATTTTTGGCATGATGAACACTCCGGTCGACTAGCCTTAACAAAAATGAGTTTTTGGCCTTGTCTTTGATTTCAAAAATATTTCAAACCTTTTGTTATTGCTTGTCTTTAAGTATAAAAAGGTTTTCATTAAATTTAGAGTTCCTAAGGTCAATATATGGTCATTAATGAGCTTCAATTTAAACCATATGAAATGCATGTACAATTAAACCTAATTACTATTACAATTTTAAAACAATAAAGTCTTCAGTCTTTGCTCTTTGTAATTCAATGGAATACGCCAATTTGATATGAGCTTTGAGTTTTTCTTTGTTTTCATATTATATCATCATCTATGCTTTTCTGAAATTTAACATGTTCATACACTAGATACACAAATGAGATATTATGATTTGTCATAATTAAAATAGGGATCGAACTCAATAATTCAACAAAAATTGTAATAGTTATTAGTTATTGGAAACTAGAGGATTTAGTTTTTTAGAAGCAATACATTGGCTTTGGCTCAAATGTGTGTGTTTGAGTACGTGTGTAGATGTTTGAGTATGTATTTTCAACATAGGACACATCTATTTGGAATGGAAATCATTATTCTACATACTTTTATGGCACTATTATTTTTTTGTCAGCTTGCAATTGTTTTGAAAAAATTGAAAATTGAATCTTATGGTTTTTTGTTGTTTTGGTAAAACAAAATACTTTAATATCTAGAATTAACTTTTGTAAATTAAATCATTTAGTTTATACATAGTTTGTATTAAAATTTAAATAAAATAATTGTGAGTTTAAAATTTTAATTAAAGTAAAAATATCTATAAAATTTCCAAAAATTTTAAATTATTAAAAAATAATAAAAGTTATTTCATAGAATATTTTGACTTCAATTTTCATATACAATAAAATTGTTTTTGTAGGATTAAACAATTAGTATGGAATAAAAAAGTGCATACACAAAAATGAAAATAATTATTTATGGTCTATTTTGAATTTATTAATAAAATTTTTTGATAGCTTAATTTAATGATTGTGTTTTCTTTAATATGTTGTCTTTGATGTTGTTAACTAGAATTCACCTTTGATCCATGACATAAACATCCTAGGGGATGGTGGATAATATCAAGTGTTATGTCTTGAATATTGAATGCAACACTGAATTTGTGAACTATGTATTGTATTAATTGAAACAATCTTTGGAACTAAATGCTAAATTATTTTAGTCAAACCAAAAAATATGTATATGAGATAGGGATTGGGATATAATAACATGTTTATCATGGAGTATTGTGAAATCTAGATTTTGTTAGGGTCACAATATTCACCAATCTCTAAATTAATGGACCTTTTGCCAAATCAATAATAGAAATATCTTTAGTCTAGTTGAAGATAGTTCAACAAAATTAAAAGGATTATTAAGTAATATTGTCCGTCATTGAATTTTAGACCATCAAGGACCTTGTCTTTTGTTGTGATATGGATGGGATAACTAGGATGCACAGTGGAATAAAAATGCAACAAGCAAATGAAACACAACTAGAAAATGATAAACAACAAGAACAACAATAAGATTTACGTAGTTCAGTAAAGCCTACATCCATGGAAGTAATGACACAAAATGGTCACACACTCTCAATACATACCCAGAATGACATATATAACAGTCTCTCAGAGGTTTCCCTTCAATTACCCAACCACCCCAATGTTCAAATTCAAAATAATAAAAAAAATTGCTCGCAGTTCAGGCGCACTCGTCGACGAGTACAGGGGATTCGTTGATGATACAAAAAAGGACACTCGTCGATAAGAATAGGGCATTTGTCAACGAGCCCATTTTCTGCTCTCGGTATCTCTAGAACTCTAAGATTTATCTGCTCTCAGGATCTACTCGTCAATGAGCACAGGGCACTCGTCCATGAGTTCTTGCTGTGCTGCTCCTTTATGTTTTTCTTCCTTATTTTTTTATTGAAAACTAAGGTGTAGTCCCAAGAGGGGGGGTGAATTGGATTATTAAAATTCCTTTTAAATTCCTTTTATAAATTCTCAACCTTTTGTTTATTCATCAAATACAATGTAAGTACTTAATTAATTATTCAAACCACAAACCAAAACTTAACAAAAGTAATCAACTCAAGTAAACCAAAATTGAAACAATCATTCAACCAATCATCAACTTAAAGTAATCAACCACTCAATATAATCTGTAGCTCTTTAGCATTGCAGAAGTTCGAAATATTTGTTTGTTTACAGCCCTATGAACATATGTAAGTCTTGTGGTTAATTGATTTGATTTCTCAATTTGCTGCATAATCAACACTCTTTCCAAAAACTTAGACTTTAAATAAACTTTTAGTTAATATGTCTTTAGTGTTGAATCAATCAACATACTCCCTTACGGTTTCCGCAATTTATTGATCAACCAACGTACTCCCTTTCAGTTTCAGCAAGCCCAAAAATAAATTAATCTTTAGCTTATTTAATTTCCAAACTACGTAGTATATATGATCAAGAATTTAAAACATCCACCTAGTTTTTGGGTATGCTGAAAAATAAAGAGAGTAAGGGAAAGAGAAGGAGATCAAGGTTTTTACGAGGTTCGACTTATCCCTCGCCTATGTCTTTGCCTTAGGAAAACCACCTAAGGATTCCACTATACGTGTTCCTTTCCGAGTGGAATAAAACGTTATACACTCCTTCAATAGGCTAGAATAATCACCTCTCCAAGCAATACCCCACGCTTGGGCACTCCTTCAATAGGTTAGAGTAATCACCTCTTCAAGCGATACCCCACGCTTGGTCAACAATCCAACAACCTGGAATCATCCAAGAACTACAAGAAACACAAAATAATTGTTGCGTGCAAGAACACTCTCACATAGATCGAATTAGTACACTTTCAAAACTATATACTTCAAAGTAAATCGATATGAAATTGAAATTGAAGCTCAAGGAAATTTATCACTGGTTAATTCTTTCAATGAATGAAAGATTCAAACTTGAAGCACAAAATCAATGATTAAGAGTCTGCAATTCTCAGTAAATTTCGTGAGCTATGTGTGCGCAAGAGAGCCTTTGAAAGATGAGAGCAATTTAGAGAGTTTAAGAGCTGAAATTGTTTCTTGGTATTAAAATCAATGGCCTTGGAGGCTATTTATAGACTTTAAAAAAGTAATTTACTTGGTCCCCATGTTTACTTGGAGTAGTGTCCAAGTTTTAAATAATTTTGAGCCGCAAGAAATCAAATTTAAAAACTTTCCCGTCAAGGAAAAAAATAAAATTTTATCACGTGGCAGTAGCCTGTCACTTTAGGTCAAGCGCCTGTCAACTTAAAACTCAGTTTAAATTAAAAGTTAGAAAGGTGGCAGTTGCTTGGCAAAATACTGTCAGGCTTCTTGTTTTACCATGTCAAGCGCCTGTCAAGATCTGGTCAGTCGCCTGACGACCTTCTGCCTTTTTATCTTAAAAACCTTGAATATGTCAACCTACTGAGAGTATACAGTCTAGTTAAAAATTGTTGTTTTTAAGATTTGTTTACAAAAACTCTCTTTGCTTCTCAAATCTTGAAATTTTGAATATTTTCCAAGATTAAAAATTAGGTCTCTAGGTCTCTTATATTTAATGAGCTTCAAAGATTTTCATATTGATGTATACTTGAAGTACTTACATAATATGTCCTATAGACTCTTTAAGTTCTTGAACTCATTGAAGTCTTCATATATGAATTTTTTGCTTTAAGTCCTTTTAGTCCTGAGCTTCATCTTCTTTGAGCTTTCATTCTAGATCACTTGAATTGATGTAAACTTTCAAAATATTCCTTGTGACCATTTGATGTATGCTGAGATTTCATGAATTTGAGTTTCCAAGATCTTTTTTTCCTGAAAATCACAACTTTGAAGCATATCAAATTAAGAGTTTTAAGCCTTGTAAGGCCAACAATCTCTCCCTTTTTTATGATGACAAAAAAGGAGCAAAAATTTGAGTGAGCCTTAAAAAGACTCCCCCTTACAATAAGCATTATCTTAACAAACTTAACAATATCAAGATCAATTTAAAAAACAAACTCTTTTACTATCATGTTCATCGCATCATTCAAGTTCAAGTTCTTCATTTAAGTTCAAGATCATCATTTAAGTTCAAGATCAAACCCTCTCATATTCAATATCATGCTCATGCTCAATTTTTGTCCAAAACTTCTCCCCCTTTTGACATCAATCAAAAAGAGTAAGATATCAAGAAAAACATATAAATAATAAGGCTATGAGCAACCATAAGCAAAAGTATAGATCTTAGTGAAGATTCATACTAGCTCAAAATTCATCATGCATATTAATTTATCTTTGCTTACAATAATCTCTCCTTCATTGACATTAATTCATGATACCAATTGTTTATTTCATGATACCAATTGAAAGTTAAAAAAAACATAATATAAGCAATAAGTCATAACACTCCCCCTGAATTTAATATATTTAGATTTTCATTCATGAAATGAACTATATATTCATGAAAATGCCAAGTGTGCTTTTAAAATTTATCATCCCATGCTTCAAATATTGATTTACTTCATGCAAGCACTCATGGATACCAATATTAAGAATAATACCAACATTATTTCAATATCATCTTTGTCATAATATGCTTATGTTTATCCTTAGTCAATCATGCAAGAGATATACAAAGCTATTCATCATTTAGCATGTAAACTAATATGATCAAGAATTAATCTCATACTCATATATCATATCATATCAAGATCATAACATGCTCATAGACAAAAATATATTGTCATGCTCAAGTTTATTCATGGATACCAATATGCTGTCATTCTCAAGTATACTCGTGGATACCAATGCATTTCATAGATACCAACACAAATATCATATCATAAGCTTCTTAATCATGCTCAAATTTTCAATGTAGTGTGAGTCATCAATCATCAATGTAAGTAAAGTCAATATCATTTCTTTGGCATAAACATAGATATCAACATATAGTTCATATTATCTTGTCATTAGTATCTCACCACATATGCATATCAAAATATTAGCATGTATATATTTCACTACATATGTATCTCAGAATATCAGCATTTAGCATGTAGCATATCAGCATATATAAGCATGGAGCATATTATTGTATTTATGCATTGTGCTACTATTTGCTCAAATATTTTTCATATTGCTTCAGATTTTTTTTTTCTTTTGTATTCATATGAATTCCAAAATTTACATTTCAAATCTTAAGCCTTGTATGATTCATTCATTGATGGAGGCCAACAATTTTCATTAGTTTAAAAAAAACATTTTCATTTCAACTAGTTTATTGAAAATTGAATTGGTCTTTCATTTTGATACCCATACTTTCTTGGGTCCAGATGGTTTAACAAGAGATGTTTCTTTAATTTTCCAAACTTGTTTAGTTTTCACATCTTTCCTCTTTAATAGACATTTAAACTTTATATGTCCCTTCTTTTTACATAGGTAACATATAGTGTGAGCATAGACATTAGAAGAGACGCTAGTATAATTTTTAGATGTTTTTTGTAAAGTATCCCATGTAAAGATTTTTTTTCCTTTAATTTTCAATTCCATTGAACCATATGTCTTCTTTATTCAAAGACATTTTTTATGCACCTACCATTCTATCAAAGTTTTCTTTTCCTCTTGTGAAATTGTAGATTACTTTAGCTTAATCTTCAATTTTTCCTTTAAGATCACTGATTTTTGAATTTTCTATATTTTTACCCTTTTCTAGCACCTTTTTTAGGTTTTGAGACATCTTGGTAATTTTATTTTCTAATTTAGAAATATGTAAGTCTTTTTCATTATCTATGGAAGTTTTGGACTTTAAATCCTTTAGTTCTTTTATTACCTTCTCATTCTTGCTTTCTAGCCAATGGATTTTTAAATCTTTTTCACTTTCAGCAAGTTTTAAAGATTCCAGCTTTTTCATAACTCCTTCATTCTTGTTTTCTAGTCTCTTGATTTTCAAATCTTTCTCTCTTTCAGCAAGTTTAAGGGATTCCAACTCCTTTATTGTACCTTCATTCTTATTTTTCAATGAAGTACATTGTTTAGTTACTTTGACTAGGATCTTATGAGCTTTGAATAATTCATTTTGTAACTCTTCATAAGATGGCATGCTCTCATCATTGGATTCATTAGATGAATCACTACTATATTCATTAACCGATTTGGATGAAGAGTTTTGTTCATCATCATCATCATCCCATGCCATATAGCAAGTATAAGCAACCTCTTGGTCACTTGATTCATTCTCTGAACTACTAGTAATGACCTTCATTGCCTTTTTCTTTTTCTTTTTAGAATGCTTCATGAGCAGTGGACAATCCGATTTTATGTGTCCATCTTTCTTGCAATTATAACATGTGGGGATTTTATTCTTTGATTTCTTTTCATTGGTTTCTTCTTCATTTGATTCTGTTTTTGAGTTCCAGAAATTTTGTTTAAATTTATTCTTTCTTTTAAGGATTTTTGCAAGTTTCTTAGATATAAAGGTTTGCTCATCCTCATCCATTTCATCTTCATCTTTATCACTAGAGTTTTGAAGTTTTAAAAGCAATTGATTCTTGGACTTTAGATTTTCCACTTCTTTCATTCATAGACATTTCATATGTAAGAAAGGATCCTATGATTTCATCTAGGGATGTATTTTTGAGATTTCTTCCTTCCGTTATAACTGTGGCTTTTGGTTCCCATATTGGAGGAAGTCCTCTAAGGATTTTACGGATCATCTCATAGGTTGAGTATATTTTCCCTAAAGCATTGAGGGAGTTTATAATATGTGTGAACCTTGTATACATGTTTGTAATTGATTCATCTGGGTTCATCTTGAAGGCTTCATACTCGCTTGTGAGCATGTCTATTTTACTATCTCTAACATCAATGGTTCCTTCATAAGTAACTTCTAATTTATCCCAAATCTCTTTGGTTGATTTACATGTCATGACCCTATTAAACTCATTTATATCAAGAGCACAATATAATGCATTCATAACACTAGAATTTACTTGCGACATCTTATGGTCATTGTCAGTCATGTATTTTTCTTCTTTGGGAGTTTCCTTACCATCTACAATTTTAGTAGGAATTAAGTCACCATGTGTGACAACCTTTCAAGCCTTTCAATCCATTGTTTGAAGATAAATTCTCATCTTTTGTTTCCAAAATGTATAATTTAAACCACAAAATATGGGTGACCTAGTTGAGGATTGACCCTCTCCAAAGGGAGCTACTCCTAGGTGTGTCATCTAGATCTTTATATAACTACTTGTTAGGATTTTTTATAACCCCGCTCTGATACCAATTGAAAACTAAGGTGTAGTCCCAAGGGGAGGGTGAATTGGATTATTAAAATTTCTTTTAAATTCCTTTTATGAATTCTCAACCTTTTATTTATTTATCAAATACACAGCAAGTACTTAATTAATTATTCAAACCATAAACCAAAACTTAACAAAAGTAATCAACTCAAGTAAACCAAAATTTAAACAATCATTCAACCAATCATCAACTTAAAGTAATCAACCACTCAATATAATCTGCAGCTCTTTAGCAATTTTAGCTTTTATAGGAATTCAAAATATTTGTTTGTTTATAGCCCTATGAATATATGTAAGCCCTATGGTTAATTGATTTGATTTCTCAATTTGTTGCACAATCAACACTCTTTCCAAAAGCTTAGACATTAAATAAACTTTCAGTTAATATGTCTTGGGTGTTGAATCAATCAACATACTCCCTTACGGTTTCCACAATTTATTGATTAACCAACGTACTCCCTTTCGATTTTTGCAAGCCCAAAAATAAATTAATCTTCAGCTTATTTAATTTTCAAACTACGTAGTATATATGATCAAGAATTTAAATCATCCATGCAGTTTATGGGTATGCTAAAAAATAAAGAGAGTAAGGGAAAGAGAAGATACCAAGGTTTTTACGAGGTTCGGTTTATCCCCAGCCTACGTCTTTGCCTTAGGCAAACCACCTAAGGATATTATGGTTTCCGCTGCATAGTTGACATGTGTTTATAATCTAGTGCATCCCCGGTTCCCTTGGGGTCCAGGTAACTTTCATTATGTTTATGGTATTAGAGTTCCATAATTATTAAAAAAAAATATAGCAGAAATTGGGGGTCGTTACAACCAGAGATTGTACCATGGATCTCCAACATACTAGTCCTCTTACAAGGGTAAATACATATCACGTTGTAGACCTTCTGTCATCCATATCTCCAGCATAATCAGCATCTACAAACCCCATAACTAAAGGACAAACCTGTTGCTTGCCGAACATGATGTCATATCCCGATGCACCCCATAAGTATCTGAGTATCCATTTGGCGGCTTCTCAATACTACCTTCCCAGATTAGAGAGAAACTTACTTACCACGCTCATCACATGACCCAAATTTGGCCTCGTACACACCATGGCATACATTATTCTCTCCACAGTACTAGCATAGGGGACCTTTGACATGTCCCGAATTTCCTTATCCGTACTTGGTCAATCTGCAGTAGATAACTTAAAATGACTTGCTAAAGGTGTACACACTGCTTTTGCATCAGTCATGCTAAACCTCTTCAACACCTTATGCACATGACTGCCCTGAGATAGCCATAATCTCCCTACAATTCTGTCACAGTGAATCTCCATCCCAAGTATTTTATTGGCTGAGCCAAGATCCTTCATGTCAAATTCCTTATACTATAGGTCCTTTAACTGATTCACCTCAATTAAATCTTTTGTAGTTATCAACATGTCATCGACGTACAATAATAAAAAAAATAAGAGAACCATCCTTAATCTTGTTCACATATATGCAGCAGTCATGCTCACACCTTTTGTAGCTAATCTTGATCATGTAAGAATCAAACCGTTTATACCATTGCCTTAGAGACTATTTTAGCCCATAAAGAGATTTTCTTCAACCTGCAAATTCTTTTCCCGGTTCAATAAATCCCTCCAGCTATACCATGTAGATTTGTTCCTTCAAGTCACCATGAAGAAATATTGTCTTCACATCCATTTGTTCCAAATGAAAATCATAATGGGCTGCCAACCCAAGTACAATTCTGATAGAAGTATGTCGGACCACTGGAGAAAAGATCTCATCATAATCAATCCCCTTCTTCTGTGAGTATCCTTTTGCCACCAACCGTGCCATGAATTTCTCTCCTTTCTTTTCTGAAATTGTCTCCTTCTTCCTATATACCCATTTGCAACCTATCGGTCTCTTCCCATCTTGGAACTCCACCAAATCCCAAGTTTGGTTCTTATGTAGTGATTCCATCTCCTCAATCATCGCACCCATCCACCTATCTTTCTCTTGGCCGTGCACTACCTCTTGAAATGTCGTTGGATCGTTGCAACTAGTAAGGAAAGCATAAGATACTAACCCTTCAAATCCATACCTTGGTGGAGGTCTGATAGTGCGTTTGGATCTTCGTATAGGAATATCGTTGACTTGCTGGTTTCCCGAGCTAGAACACCCTCCAACCATAGGACCATGATCATTGTCGTTGCCCTGAGCTTCCAACTCCACATGCACAATATGTTCATCACTACCCCAACTTTCTAGCTCCTGATTCTATCATCACACTCTTGAGTACACTTCACTATAGCCTTCTCATCAAAGACTACATCACTATTGATCACCACCTTGTTTGTCACTAGGTCCCATAGCTTGTACCCCTTTACACCCTTTTGATATCCCAGAAAGATGCAATGACGAGACTTTGGGTCAATCTTAGACCTCTCCTCACTAGATACATGAACATAGGTTGGACACTCGAATACCTTCAATTCAGAGTAGTCTACTGCATTTCCCATCCAAACCTATTCTGCCACTCTACCCCCTAGTGATGCCCTTGGTGATTGGTTTAACAGAAAACAAGTCATACTCATTGCCTCGGCCCATAAGTTCTTCGGTAGCCATGCATTTAATCTGAGACACTGAGCCCTTTCAAAAAGAGTCTAGTTCGTCTGTTCGGCCACACCATTTTGCTGAGGTTTTCGGCGAACTGTAAAGTGTCTCGAGATGCCCTACTCCACATAAAACTCCATAAACCGAGAATTAGCGTACTCGGTCCTATTATCTGACCTTAAGTATTTGATTCTCCTCTCTTTCAGGTTTTCCACTTCAACCTTCCAAATCTTAAACCTGACGAACATATCTGACTTGTGACGCATGAAGTAAACCCAGACCTTTCGTGAGTAATCATCAATGAAACTCACATAATACACATGTACACCCTTTGATGCAGCTCTAACCAGGCCCTAAACATCTGAATGCACATAATCAAGAATACCCTTTGTCTTGTGTATAGCTGATTTGAACCTTCCCCTGTTATGTTTTCCAAGAACACAAATCCTGAAAAATTCCAGCTGACATGATTTCAAGCCCTTCAACAATTTCCACTTGTGTAGTTCTTTCATGTCGTGTTCCCCCATATGCCCAAGGCGCATATGCCACAAGATGGTCTCATCTGATTCAGCATTTATGGCTACAGCTCTACCTACAATGATAGTTCCCTGCAATGTGTAGATATTCCTATCCAGTTTCTGCCTTTTCATTACAGTCAACTTACCTTTCCATGCCATCAGAACTCTACCTTTGGACTTGTAATTTAAACCATTACAATCCAAAGTACCAAGTGATATCAAACTCTTCCTCATCTCTGGTATATGTCTTACATTACACAACGTTCTTACAACACCATCAAATATTTTTATTTTTACATTTCCTATGCCAATAATCTTGCAAGAAGCATTATTACCCATAAGAATTGATTTAAAATTCACTAACCTGTAAGTGCTGAACCACTCCTTGTTCAGAGTCATGTGATAAGAACATGCCAAGTCAAATATCGAAGAGTTTGTTAGATTATCTGACCCCGCTGAAATTGATAGAACATCATCATCACTACACGTTGAACCTCCTTTTTGAACAACATTCATAGATTTTGAAGTACCCTCATGTTTCTTAAAATTTCCCTTATTCCAATCCGGACACTCCGATTTCACATGCCCCTTTTTACCGCATTTGTAACACCGAATTTCTTTCTTCTTCTTGGATTGATTTCGGGATTTCTGATTTGATCCATGTTTGGATTTTCCTTTGCCTCACTCGTTATTACCCTTTACCACAAGTCCTTCTCCTTCATCACATATTTTCAATCTTTGATGAAAATTTAGCAAAGCACTTGTTACCTCTTCAAGATCAAGAGTTTCTTTTCCCCACGTAAGAGTAGTCACAAAATTTCATAGATATGAGTCGAGGGCAAAGAGTTTAACAACATCAAAACTTTCATCTCATCAAACTTAACATCAACTCTCATCAAATCACTAATAATTTGATTGAAAGCATTAATATGTTGATCTAAGTTTGATCCTTCAACCATCTTAAACCAATACAAATGTTGCTTAAGAAAAAGTTTATATAAAGAGATTTGGACATGTATCGACTCTCTAACTTTCGTCATATAGCCGCTAGAGAATCATCCTTCATCACCCGATAGAGTACTTCGTTGGTCAAACACAAGCATATTATAGAAGCGGCCTTTGCTTTCAATTCTCCCCATGTTGCCTCATCCATTCCATCCAATTGAACACCAAGTAATGCATTTCCCATTCCTTGTTGCACAAGAATGTCCTTCACTCTCCTTTGCTATAAACCAAAGTTCCCGGTTCCATCAAATTTGATAATGTCAAATCTTGCAGAAGATGATCCCGATGTCAAAACAACAATCGCTCTAATACCAATTTGTTGTGATATGGATGGGACAACTAGGATGCACAACAGAATAAAAATGCAACAGGCAATTAAAACACAATCATAAAATGATAAACAACAAGAACAATAATAAGATTTACGTGGTTCGGCAAAGCCTACATCCATGGAAGCAATGACACAAGAATTTCACTAAGGAAATCTCAAAGTACACAATACACTTCTCAAAATGATCACACACTCTCAATTCATGCCCAGAATGACATATATAGTAGTCTCTCGGAGCTTTCCCTCCTATTACCCAACCACCCCAACGTCAAATTCAAAATTCAAAAAAAAATTGCTTGTAGCCTAGGCGCACTCGTCAACAAGTACATGGGATTCATCGATAATACAGAGAAGGACATTCGTCGACAAGAACAGGGCATTCATTGATGAGCCCATTTTCTACTCTCGGTATCTCCAAAACTCTGAGATTTTTCTACTCTCGGGATCTACTCGTTGACGAGCATAGGGCATTTATCGATAAATCCCTGTTGTGCTGCCCCTTTATGTTTTTATTATTTCTTTGTTTATGAAATCCAAAGTATAAGAGCCACACCATAAACAACATCTTTATTTAGAGGTAATTAAATGCAAACAAGTAGGGTCTTGATTGATTGTTAATTAAATTACAAAACACTTATAAAGCAAGAAATTTTTATGTAGATTGGCAACCCATACCCTCTATCTTCACTTAAGGGTTAATTGGTTCCTTAATGCTCCTCCTAAACCCTATAGCCTTTTATATAATAATTTGAGTAGAATGGTTTTGCAAATGATGTCTTCTTTAGGGAAAGTGTGACATTTGCAACCCATTGACCAATACTGTGTCATGTCAATTCATTAATTTATACAAGTGGAGTTCTATAGGTCTTAAACCTACTTGTGTCATGTGTGGGCTCATTAGCCACTAAAAGGACATCATGAGATTCATAGATTGTGAATTTCATGTGGAGGGATGGTCCTTTTAAGTATTTCTAATTGGTGATTTTTAACTTGGAGACCGAGTAACTTGTGGAGGGATGGTCCTTTTTTTGTCTGTCTTCTATTTTGATTATGAACAAGTTTACTTTTCTAAACATGGATGACAGATGAGAAATGGAAGCCAAGAAGCACTTAAACAAGCACATATTTCGACGCAATCCGTGCTATAGCAAAATAGCAGAGCATGAAGTTCTTTCACTTTTCTTTCAAGTTGTATTATATTGCATTATATTTTCTTTGGGTTTGTAATAATCCTTGGTCTGTAATAATCAATGCATAACATGCATGGTAGGACTATAAGCTTAAATGACCATAGGAAAATCAATGACCATAGAAAAGACTTCAGTCTACCGATGCCAAGTTTTTAGGCTAAATTAAAAAGCTTAGGCCATAGACTAACCATAGGTCTCAACACATCACTTTGATAAGTCCCCCATAACTTAAAAGTTATAGCTATGTGAACAGGGGTAACCTTTAATACAAAATCAGGACCTAAAATGAACATTGAAAGGGCCTCGGTCGACCGAATCAGCCTAGTTATAATGTGCTGGTTGACCAAAGCACTGTTGACTGAGGAACTTAAGCCTCAGTCGACCGAACATATATAGTATAAAAGATTCGGTCGACCGAACCGTATGGAAGTCAACAATTTGACTTAGTATGGTTGACCGACCATTTTTTAACAGACCATCCACAGTCGACCGAATTAGCACGTGACTGATTCCCAACGCCCTAGTCGACCGAACTTCTAGTTGAAAAATGACCTGGTTGACCGAACCTTTGAATTTGGTCAACCGAACATATCCTAGTTGACCAAACCTCAGATCACTCAAAATCGCCCATGTTGGCCTAATAAGACTTACAATTCTTATTTTGATGATAACAAATCATGATGTGTTTGATGTGGTTCAAGTTAAAGTTTTTCAAGAAAAATGCAAAGGTTAAAGGAAGTGACAAAGCTCAAAAGCATGAGGAAGCCTATGGATTAAAAAGAAATCTTGAAGAGTATAATAAAACTTATGGATTACAAAGAGATCTTAAAGAGCATAAGGATTAAAGATATACCGGTGAAAGCTCAAAGAGAAGATTGAAAACTCAAATATGATGGAAGAACAAGATTGAAGATCAAAGGATCATTTTTTTAAGGATGTTCTAAATGTAAGTACTTCAAGTTAATTTCAAATATAAATTGAATTGAAACTCTCAAAATATTCAGAAATATATTTTTTATATACTCTAAAGAATATTTTTATAATCAATGAAAAGAAAGGTTTTTTTTTTTTTTAAGAAAAGCTTTTGAAATAAAGAAGGGTCAGGCGACTGCCAAAGTAAATATTTTTTTAAAGAGATAGTAGCAAGACAGGCGACTGCCTGAACATGCCAGGCGCCTGAGTGAACATACCAAGCGACTACCTTAGTTCTGGCAAGCGGTTGTCAGTGTTCTCTGTTGTGAGTTTGTTCTATGATAGGCGACTGCCAAGTCGTGGCAGACGACTGCCACTCGAACTTTGGTTCAAAAACTCTCAACGCGAAGATTTTTTAAACAAAGTTTTTGGACACTATTATTTTAAAAAACTTGGAAACTATTTTAAGGAAACTTTGGGGGGTAAGGAATTGCTTCTAAACATCTATAAATAGCCCCAATCTTCAAAGGTTTGAGACACCAAGCAATTTTCAAGCAATCAAAGTTCTCAAAGGCTCTCAAACTCTCTTGTGTTCAACTACTGAATTGCTACTGATTCAAACTCCGAAGCAAAGCCTTCATAGTCAGAATCTTTCATATTTTGAAAGATATTTGGTGATTCAAACTAAGTATTAAGCTTCAAATTCTTTTATATTTGAATTACTTTGAAGTATTTTTGCGCTGAATTTGTATTAACCTACTCTATTGTGAGTGTTTTCTTGTACACAAAATCTCTTTATCTTGATTCTTATTCATAGACGATTCAGGGTTGTAGAATTGTTGGACCAAACGAGGGAATATCATTTGAAGAGGCAGGCTCTAGCCTAACGGAAGGAGTGTTTGTAATCGGTAATGTTCCACCCATCAACGGAACTAAACTAGTGAATCCTTTGGTGGTTTGCCAAAGGCGAGGACGTAGGCTGGGTATAAGCCGAACCTCGTAAAATCTTGTGTTTCTCTTCTTCCTTACTCTTTACTTTTTCAGCAAAGACTTATAACTCGCGTGTATGTTTTTAAATTGTTAATTTTCAGTGTTTAGTTGTTAAATAGACCGGAGGATAATTTGTTTTTGGTTTGATCAACATTGATTGTGGAAACCGAAAGGGACTACGTTGGTTGATCAACCTAAACTTATTAATCTGAAAGTTTGTTTAAAAGCTAAACATAAAGAAAACTTGTGAGTTTGGAATAAACACAGGGCTTACATAAATTCAGCTTGATTTACAATTCATTACAGGGCTATTGAGACAAAGATCGAATTCTTGATTATCTTGATTAGTAGTGATTGAATTGTTTATATTTACTTATTGTGGTTGTTGATATTAAACAAAGAATTAAAATCGAATTAATCTTAAAAATTCCAATTCACCCCCCTCTTGGGAAGCTATCCTAATTTCAACCCACATTACGGTCGACCATATTCGTAGTTGAAAAAGGCTACGGTCGATTGAACCTCCTAAAGTGGTTAACCAAACCCTCAGTACGATTGACCGAACCTCTCGGGTTGTCCAATTTTTACCAAGGTAAAACAGGGGTTATTTTTAATTAAACCTCATTAAACATTTTCCAAAATTCCTCTTATGTCCCCAACGGTTATTTTTTAAGTATATCTATATATATGGGTTCATTTGCAATGATTAATGAGTGATTAGGGTTTTTGATTAAAAATTTTACTCTGAAATTTTTAAAACTTCACTTCCACATATAAACCTATATACTCTACCCTTTTTTTCATTTCTTTGCTAAAACCAATTTGGTAAGAGTATTGTGAGATATCTCATAGTGTTTACACAAGCTTATACTCTCATTGTTTTGATTGTTTGTTGATTTTCATTGAGAGTTAAGTTCAAAACTCTTCCCCTTTGATTTAATCAATAAATTCTTGTGTGGGGAAACTTTTTACTAGCTTGTGAGTCTTTGCATTTTTATTGCAAAACTCTTAAGCTTGTCTTGTGATTGTGAAGCAAAAATCTTTTTGACAAGCTTGTGCTACAAATATCTTTTGTGCTAAATATTTATGAAAATCTTTTTGAGATATTTGTTCATATTATTTGAAATCTTTGAAACCCTATTTGTGATTGATATATATTGGTATATATTGTTTCAAAGATAGATTGGGAATACACTCTTGCACTTGATTGCTTGGTGACATTACATTGAGTGTTATTGCACATATTGCACTGAGTTTATAGTTCTTATCTGTTTGTTGTGCATTGATTATATTGGTACAAATTTGCTTGTTGGAGAAGCATATATTTTGTACATGAAATTTATATTGTATATCTGTGTTGTATTCCCGACATGTTGGTTGGAAGAGAGAGACTAGCCCTGTGAATAGTCTCAGACTGGTTCAGACCCGATTAAGAGAATTAGGTGCAACATCCTATAAGGTGTTGTATTAGGTGTCGCTCCACCCGCAAGTGAGCAATCATTAGTGGAATCCTCAGGCTTGCGAGCTGAGGCGGAGACGTAGGCAGTATTAGCCGAACTTTGACAACATATCGTGTGTCTACTTTAATTTCTAACACTTTATATTCCTATACATATATGTTATATTCGATATATTGTGAATGTTATGCATGATTTAATTTCTACATATCATTATCTACACAATTGGTGTATGATTAGAAAGACCCTAAGTTGTGTATTACTGATATTTGGTTAAACTTAGGAAGAAGTTTTTGATATTCCAATTCATCCCTCCCCCTCTTGGGAATACACTAATTCCAACACTTTCTTATTAAAAAATATAATAAAATAAAACATCTTATTTTTGACCAAGTTAAGTTTTTGGCAAGAGACATTTGATCTAGGCGGTTATAAACATTTTCAAAAAATATGATATTCAAAATCATGTGTAGTGAGCACATCAATATTTTACACGACACAGATCTTGAATTTTTCAAAAATTAAAGATAATTCCAAAATGAAAATCCAAAAGCTTCATGTTATCTTGAATTTTCATAAAAATTCAAATTATTAAAGAAATATGTCCTTATCATTCATTAATTAGGAAGAAATTGTCTCCTATTTTTATTGTTGTTACATTATAGACACTCCATTCTGTCCGACCATTGTACAGCAAAACTTTTTATTTATTCAAGTCTAGAAAAATTTTGAGTTTTCAAATTTCTTTTCTTTTAAGTTTTCATTTTCTTCTTTTGGAGGTTATTAATCGTGTTTGAGGTGCCTTATAAGGTCTTCACCTAAACAACTCTCATTATCTATTTCTCTCACTCTCACCACATTGAAATAATAATTCATTAAGATTGTATTACAAAATGTTGTTTACATTCATATTTTTTGCATTACAAGTAAAAGAATAAACAAAATATCCCAAAAAAAAAAAAGCAGCACCTTGGTCTTCATCCTTGGGCTGCTTGGCTTCAACCTCCATCACCTGCATTCACCTGCATTAAAGCGTGTTTCAAAACTAGTTTAACATGTCAAAGCATTTCAAATTGAAATTACAGCCTATTTTGAGCTAAGTTGTTATCTGGGCCCATTAAGGCCCTTTTTTTTTTTTCATTTGTAGCCTAATTTGGGCCAATTTAATGATTTAAGGCCCACTGTGGGCCTTTATTTGAAGCAAAAACCCACTGTGGGCTGATTTTAGTGTTTAAGGCCCACCGATGGCCTTTCCTTTTTAACTAAAGCCCAATTTGGGCTAAGGATGGACAAAGGCCCACTGTGAACCTTAATTGAGTAGTCAAGTTCCTACGAGGGTTGTTCCCTATGGCCAGCCAAAATCAGTAGTTCCCAAGGGATGAGTCCCTATGCCCATCTTCCCTATAAATAAGGGCTGGAGATTAAAGTTTTGGGGGCTTTCGGAGAGAAAGCTTGTAGTATTCAGAAGAAGGGTGTAGTGAAGAGAAGTAGTCAGTAAGCCTCATCCAAATGGCTGGCAGAGGTAGTTAAGAAGAAGGACAAAAAGGATTTAAGAGGTCAGTACCCTAATTCTCACTCATTTTGATGAATTTTATAAGTTGGTTATGGTTGTGTGATTAAGTGAATGTTGTAAAATGAATAAAAGAATAGGGTTCATTGCATGATTAGGTAAATTGCATGATAAAGTCATATGATTTTGCAACTACCCATTCAATAGTGGCTCTTTTAACACTGCCCTAGCATGCATTTGATTGAAATTTAATTCCTATGTTTGTTTAAACCCAAAACCTTAAAATTAGAACAAACAGAATCTAAAATTCAACCCCCAAATACCTTGTTAAAATAGCCCATTTACTTGTGTCAAATGACTCAAAAACCCGATTTGATTGAATCAAATACTCAGTTCAAGGTAACCCAGGGACCTAAGTTAACCCTACCCACAACCTAGGTCAATATAACCCATTCACCCTAGTTAACCTGATCCCATGACCCAAATCAACATGACCCCTGGTTAACCTGACCTATGACCTAGGTCAACTTGACCCAAACCCTAATCAAATTACCATACCAAAGTCAACTTAAGCATTTACCCAACTAACCTAGACCCAATAAACACAAAGCCCAACGTAACTTAAAACTAATCAAGATAAAAAATTAGACCTAAGCCCAAAACCCAAACCCAAAACTTAGACCTAAGCCTAATTGAAGTCCCAACCCAAAACTTAACCCAGTCTCAAGCCTAACCTAATCTAAACCATGCCCAAGAAATAACCCATGTCACGACCTGCTCATTTTCACATACTCTTTGTTTTTTTCTATTAATAATAATCAACATCACACATTTCACATTCCAACTCAACAGGTCACAATCCACCTGAACTCGTGGGTATCAAGGATGCATCAGAACATACAGCAGAAGCCTACGCAGCAAAAAGTATAAAAGCATATACATCTCATCATAATGTGTAATACAACATACTAGAATACTACAATCACTATCTCTCCGTATATACATTCCAAGCATGGAATCCAGGGACAATGCCCACAAAAACCCAACTATCCCTACCAAAAACTTATCCTTCTAAAAAAGGCCGATAATCTATACATTATTTCAGCGGGGCTTTTCCCGCTCTCTTATCTGAGCTCCTGAAAAGTTAATGAAATTTAGGGATGAGACATCTCTCAATAAAGGAAATAAACTAATACTAGTGTGTGGCAACATAAGTATTTCGTGTTCTACATATATCATACATAACATAATCAATACTGTTTATCAAATATGGGAAAACATAAGTATATCAAAACATGACAGAACATACTGCATTATCATAAACATTTCTCATTTCATATCATAATAATAATAGCATAAAACAATCCTGATAGTTAGCTGGTTGTTGTCATGTATTACCCCCACATGACTGGATTGGGTGGCGGCGGGACCTGACAATGGTTGGCCGACCACTGCCAAATCAATAGTTTAGTCTGTAGGTTCGATGGGTCTACCCAGACTAGTCCGTACACCAGGGGCGATAACAACACACTTCTTGAAAATAACCACATCAACCATCCAATTTCACACCACTCCGTACAGCAGCGTTAACACAGATATCATGATCACGAGGACCATGGACACATAGCAACGGTACCATGCAAGTGCTAGCCTAAACCAAACCAACCAGATTGTGATATCATATACATATACTAAAATCGTGATACATAGATATCTCATATCATTTATTTTCTCATCATTCATGTCATTTGTATATATATACATGTATCATGAAAATCATCGGCCCGTACGCCGATATTACACATTTTAGCACAGCCCGTACGCTGGTAAATCACATCACATAGCATAGTTCGTACGCTAGCAAATCTCACCCACATAGCACAGCTCATATACCAGCAAATCACATCACATAGCACGGCCCGTACGTCGGCAAATCACATAAAAAAAATCTCGGCCCGTACGCTAGTTTTTCATCATAAAAATCCATATCATCCATATTCCCAAAAACAGTATATCACAACATTTTTACTCATGTCACACAACAGATTTTCCACATATTCAACATACGATCATTTCACAGTATTTTACAAATATGAAACATATATATGTAAACATATAAGTTTTCCATAAATCAAATGATAAGTATATGTATATAAGTATTTTCTCAAAAACAGAAACTAACTTAATTTATCATCTTACTTGATTCCTGAAAAGCCCCTAATAAAACTGCCCCGCACCCGCAGGGTTCCTAACTCAACACCCTGAAACTGAAAACTTTCAGTATTAAACTTCAGTATTTTCATGCGCACAACATTTCTTATACCTAGCGCAAGACCAAATATGACTTAAAAAGCCTTACCTCAACTTTGGGATGATTTTCAACTAACTTTCTCCCACAATCCGCTCCAGCAGATTTGGAGAGAACTCCGCCAGGAGCGTCGTGGTGACTTCGGATTGTCGATCCGTCGTAAAAATAGCCCAAAAATGAAGAGAGAGGAGAGTAAGAGAGAGAGAGAGAGAGTGAGCCGAAGGGGGAGAGAGAGAGAGTGTTAGCTTCTTTGAGAAGCTTAAATTATCCGAATTTTCGTATATATAAAACAGAGGATTTCGTCGACAAGCCCGTTTTTCGTTGACAAGTCCTTCACAAATTTCTTCGACGAGACCCTGTATTCGTCGACGAAATTCAGGTCGCCTCAGAACCCCTCTCGGTATTTTCTCGTCGACGAGCCCCTGTGTTCGTCAACGAATCCCCTGTATTTGTCGATGAAGTTCTGTTGATCCCCCCCTTTTTTCGTTAGTCCTTCCAAAGTTCAATGTCGTCGACGAAGTCGACGGCCTCCTTCTGTTTCCGGTTTCCATATCCCTTTTCTTTTATTATTTAACTACCATTTGATTCGGGTCGTTACAACTCAGGCCCAAAATCAAGCCAAAAGTTCAAACCCAACTCAAACCTAGGCTAACCTTAGCCCTAACCTAAGCTGACCCAACTCATTTGCTATGGTACTCGAGTCCCCATACCCGATATGAGTTATCCTCATTTGCTATGGTACTCGGGTCCCCACACCTGGTACGAGTTATCCTCATTTACTATAACACTCGGGTCCCCATGCCTGGTTCGAGTTATCCCCATTTCCTATGGTACTCGGGTCCCCATGCTCGATACGAGTTATCCCCATTTGCTATGGTACTCAGGTCCCTATGCCCAGTACGAGTTATCCCCATTTACTACGGTACTCGGGTCCCTATGCCTGGTACAAGTTATCCTCATTTGCTATGGTACTCGTGTCCCCATGCCCGGTGCGAGTCATCCTTATTTACTATGATACTCGGGTCCCCATGCCCAGAACGAGTTATCACCATTTACTATGGTACTCGGGTTCCCATGCCCGGTACAAGTCATCCCCAATTGTTATAGTACTCGGATTCTCAAATCTAGTACGAGTCCAATACACCATGGAATTCGGGATCTTACGTCCAATTAATCATTTACAGCAAAATAACCATTTTCCAAAGACTCAGACTCCCACACTTGGGTTGTTATCTCCAACCCCTTGTGAATCCCTATTGATGGCCAGGAGATTAATTGAGACAAGGTGTTTCATCCCGATAACCAAAAGCCTAATTATTTGAAAACATATGCTCTAACCTAATAAAAATTGACGTCTTTTATCTTTATAGCCATGTTACCCTAAAATAATAGAGGAGCAACCTCCACTATTATTTTTAAGCAATAGTACCTATAAAGAGAGTCAACTGTAGACACCCTAATTCTTACCAGACTCACCTAAGAAGACTTGGCAAAGTAAAGCTAACTTTAAGTTTGATTGGAGTCTCGATTTATTTTATTTGAGTCCTTTTCAAAATTCAATTCCCATTTTTAGAGTCCCAATTATTTCAAAAATAGTTTTTCTATTTTGAATCTTGGTATTCTAGGAAAAATATTTTAAGGTCCCGTAATTTCAAAATAAATCTCTTTTATTAGGCTAAATTGTGAAGTAAGTCTTATGTTTCCAAAAATTTTGAGACCTTTTAATTTTAATTTTAAAATTTAATTCTTCTAAACTTTTGGTTGAATTTCAAAAATTGAGTGTTGTTATTTTAAATTGAGTTTCCTAATTTTTAATTTGAGTCCTAGATCTTAAATTGAGTCCTTCCAAAATTTTGAATCAAAGCAGTTAAATCTTAAGTTGAGTCTCTTAAAATTTTTGAATGGAGTCTTTTAAGTTTCAAATTGAGTTTTTAAAACCGGGTTTTGGTCTAGTCTTAGGGTTCTGTTTTATCACCAGTTGCTTCCTGGGCATGCTTGGTCAGTGTTGACAAGAGAATTTTAGCTAGAAATTTAAAAATAACACATGATGTCACATATTTTTATTAAAAGGGGGGGCACAATTATCCAAAGTACAAACAGAGGAATATTGCCCAGCGTACAACGAGAAAAATTGGAAATAATACATGCAGAAAAGTACAAAACATAGGAAATATTACAGGGGAGAATGTGCATACAGGGAAAGAAAAAAAAAAAAAAAAAAAAGGGTACAAAGAATGGTTGCACTGAAGGCAATACGGGGGTACGTAAAGAAAATACATAAAAAATTACAAAAAATAAATTTCAAGAAAAACCAATCCCCTTTTGCCAACACTAACCGAGTAACTTGCGCACAAAAAGGAAAAAGGGCAAGTCAGTTGAGTAATAAAATCCAATAAAATAAAAGAAAACAAAAGTGAAATCACATGAGCAATCGGTTAAGAGGAATTATTCCTTGCCAGCTTAGCGGAATTATGTTGGAAGGGAAAGAATTGGCGCCAAATAACCCCCAAGCCTCCCCTATTTAACTCGCACTATAGGGGACACACAAGCAGAGCATCAGAGAAACTCTGTAGAATTGAGAAGAGAAAGAAAAAGTTTGAGAGTTGGAGAAACTCTATAAAGATTGAGAGTCATAGAGAGAGACACAATCAGAGGGCCTCAGGGGGAGTACTCTGCGAAAATAGAGAAAAAGAATAGGGGGGAGGCTCTGCTAAAATCTAGAGCCTCAGAGAGAAATTATAGAGAGCAGAGAGCATAGAGAGTATGTACCAGTGATCTGAAAAGTGTGCAACTATAGAAGAAGAAAGAGAAGTTTCACTCAGCTCCAGAGAGTGGGAGCTGCTCACTCAGGACCTCAAGGCAATTCAGAAATAGACACACCCACTTGAGAAGAAGACCAGAGGAGAAAAGAAGGGAAGGTAAAATCCTAAGTCGTTCCTATGATTTCGTTCCTTCTACATGATAATTGTGCAAGCTTGAATGCAGGTATTTACTGTCGGGTGTTCATCCCTCAAGCTTGAGGTTCGGAGTTGAACCTGAGCTCAATTTCTAGTCCGAACCTAAGCCACAACCCTCGGACCGGAACCCGTTATAAAAATAACCGGGCCTTGTTTTCAAAATTAAAAATCTCAGCCCATTTTGTTTTCGCTCCAAGGCCATTAATTGTCTTAAAAAGGGGGAGAGGTTCGTTTAATAAACCGGGTCCGGGTCTCTTTTTAAGTTCTAAGCCCAATCTCTAGTCAAAGAGACCCGGACCCATTTTCCTTTTTAAAACCGCAAGCCCGTTTTGAAAACCCCAAGCCCACCTCATTTTTAAAAAAGTCCACCAAGCGCATTTTAAAATCACCCACTTACAAACCTTAAAACCCCAAGCCCATTTTAATCTTTACCCTAAGCCCATTTACCCTAAAGCCAAAAACCTAAACAGCCCACGTGTCTCAGCCCCACTTGGGCTTACCCGAGTCCCCCACTCAACGGGTTGAGTCATGTGAGTCAACACTCACTCATTCATCCGGTTGGGACAAGTTTGACTCATTTTCAACCTGCAAACCATCCCTGAACCCTAATTGCCAAATCGGAACCATAGCCGATTCGAGCACGAGATTCCATATGCAAAAATCACAGAACTCAGAAAACAGTATTGAACAGTAGGTACTCAAAACACACACACACTCATTACATTCAAATCGCATACAATCAGAACAGAAGGAAAGAAAGAAAAAATTTACTTATCTGACAAATTGGGGTTCAAACTCGATTTGAAAAAAACCTTTTACCCAAACCTTTGTCCTGCTCTCAGATTGAGCCATTATTCGAATTCCAAAGGCTTCAGAAGCCTTGCAGGGAAAGTTAAGGCTTCGGTTCGAACATGGAGGAAAACCACTGAGAGGGAGGTTAGGGTTTTCTACACACTCGAATTGCTCAGAGGAAGTATTCCAGGATGGAAAGAAAGAGCTCGAAATAGGGGGTCAGAAGAGAAAATGAGAGCTGGGGTTTTCTTGCTCACTGGGTTCCAAAGGAAAACCGAGAGAAAGAGATTTAGAGAGAGAGTAGAGGGATTCAATGAAGATGAGGGGTATTCAGTTTTCAGCGGCGCAGTCGAACCCTAAATATCTATCAGGTCTTTTAGATCGCTTGCGAAAGATGACGGTGGGCGACCTCGCTTGCACCTACGCTGCTTTGATCCTTCACGATGATGGAATCGCCATCACTTCAGAGAAGATTTCCGCGCCGGTGAAAGTGGCAAATGTGACTGGAACCATATTGGCCGAGCTTGTTCACGAAGCTTCTGGAGAAGAGAAACATTGAAGATCTCATCACGAACGTCAGCTCTAGTGGTGGTAGCGCTCCGGTCACTACTGTTGCCACCACTCTGATTGGTGGTGCTGCTGCCGCTGCCCCTGCGGTTGAGGAGAAGAAGGAAAAAGGAGCACAAGGTAGACTTAGGGCTTTGTTCATAGGAGATACAAAGAGGAAGAGTGAAGGAAAGGCGATATTAAGTTGGGGTTGTTTTGCAGCAAAGGGGAGGGACAAAACTTTAAGGCTTTCGTTCTCAGGTAGAAGATGGAAGGGAGACGAGAGAGTGGAGAGAATATTCAGGAGAGAGGGAGAGAGAGAGAAAGGCGAAATGACCAAAACGAAAAAAAAAAGGTTTTTGTATTCTTGACTTCGGGACAATCAGGAAGCAACACGTGGCGCCCTCTTCTCGATTCGTTCGTCACCTCACGTGGCCGAACCGTAGCCACACGATTCGTGCTTTCTCCGCACGGTTGAGATACCGCCACGTCACTGATCCGTGTAAGCTTATTCCCTAATTGTAGGATTTGTGTTTGATGAAGACGATCATGGTTGAGCCACAACCTTGATCCGTGAGACGCCCCTTCTCCGCCTTTGGATCTCAATTCCCTAGCAACGACCACGATCAAGCCACGTTGCAGATTCAATCCTTACTCTCAGAGTTTTTTCCCGTTTTAACTTTTTTTAAAAAAAATATATTAAATAATACTTCATTCTGGGAAGAATTTCCCAGAATGACCCTGACGTAATCTCGCTACTCCAAGTAGCGAGATTTACCACGTGTCAACTGGAGAATTATTTTTCTAAAAATAAATCTCGCTACTTGGAATAACGAGATTTTATACGTGTCAACTGGAGAATTATTTTTTAAAAAACAAATCTCGCTACTCCAAGTAGCAAGATTTTTCACGTGTCAATTTAAGAATTAGTTTTGTAAAAAAATATTATTTAATATCTATATTTTAAAAAATAATAAATAAGGAAAAAAACTCGGTTTCTTGTGCTGTGGTGTTTTTTGGTTCGTTGGATGGATCGTCTCGGGTGGACAGCCCCAAAATGTGCAGAGTTGGATGGCCCACGTCAGCCCAGATTTGTCAGTATCTGATTAGACAATATCAAATGGTTGACAAAGAGCTTAGTCTCTTTGGACGGCAGCAAATCCCAAGATGGGATTTAAAATTTTTTATAGAAATAATTACTAAATATGTTTATATACATTATATTATTTTTATTGCTTATTAGTATTCGTAGCTGATGGATGCTAGCAAAAATAGGATGGTAGGAAATAATGGCTATATGTAGGCTACTGTGCATGCTCAGCAGCAACTGTTCAGAATTCTGACCTGCAGATCACATCCATTATACTGACATGCACAATAAAAATGTAATTCACCTTTTTAGTAATTCATTTCTTAAAAAAAAAAAAGTTTCTTTAATAGGGAGGCCTAAGGGTGGTTATTGCTTGAGACTAATTAAGAAAGAGGAAGAGGAGGTCATCTGTAACACAATTCCTTAGTCCCAATTTTAAGTCTTAGTTACTTTTAAAAAAAAATAAAAAAATTAAATCTAATTTTGTTGATTTTAGCCTATTTTTTAAAAATATCTTTACTCATATTAATATTTAAATTAGAAGGATCCGACAGTTTCATTTATTAAGTCAAATGACAAAAATACTTATCATAAATAGTGCTGGATCTTGGGGATAATAATAATAATAATAATAATAATAATAATAATAATAATGCAATTATAATTTTACAAAAAATTCATTAATATTGTATTGCTGCCCCCTTATGTTTTTGGATCCATTTAAATGTTTATTAAGATCAGGCAAGACAACAAAATTAAGAAGTGTATCCTCATTTCAAAATTGTTTCATATACTATTCAAAATTTTGAATTTAATATTTTTCATAACAAATTTGTATGATATCCCCCCATAGTACAAGCATGAAGTTATCTTTTACTTTACAAGCCAAGAATTAATTAAAGTATTATACAATATATATTAGAAATATTTTTTACCCTTTTTATAAAATATTAAAACTCAAATCCATCTCTAAATTCCAAAATTATGATTTATTTTAATTTCTCTTTTACCTACCTAACTCCTAATCTTTCAATTTTTCTTTTTTAAAAGATTCCATAATGATAATGATAAATTACAATAAGACACGTAAAAAGTGAATGCTTGATAAAAATAAGTTTAACAAAAACTATTGTTTAATAATTTTTTTCCGAGGGGATTTTAGAAATTAGCTCAGCACTCATATGTTAATATATTAACTATATTTAATTAAATAGGAAAATATTTATATATTTTATTATTGAGTAGGAAATATTTAAATGTTATGTTCCATTTATTACCGCTATCTGTAGCACAAAGAGAGTCAATGATCCATCAATTTATCATATTGTTTTTTTAATCGAAAAGTAAATATATTGATCAAAATGAGTATTTACATGGAACACTGGGCAGATATAGGGGGGGGAAATGAACTCCATCAAAATTACAAGCAATAAAGTTAACACTCAGGATCTTAAGAGAGCCTGAGCAAATGTAGGGACCTTTTGGCCTAGTACTGTGTATATATGTTTCTAAATGGTCACAATCAACTCCATTGGAGATATGAATTTTCCTTCAACCCTTTTCCTATTTCTGGCATTCCATATGAGATAAACAGTAGAGGCCAAACCAACTCTCTTACCAACCAAAAGGAACAATACAGGTTTCCTTCAAACCCAATACGCCTATCACAAGTAGGTAGTTTCCTTATAATTCCCAGCGAAAGAGTGAAAGCATGTATAGGGGTACTTCCACTCTTCCAAACCACCATGGACCAAGGAATCGTAGTTCCTTTAGTTATCCAGAAGTTATAGCAAATGAAAGAGCTAAAATGATTGAGGTCCCATTCCTCAAAACTTATTGTTCTTGATGTTGGGAATTAACATGAAATTCCCCAAGTGTCTGCGAGGAAGAAAGTATCAAAGGCTGTAGCACAGAAAAGTCGTTAACTGTTATAGAGATATCTGATGGGGAAGATGAAAATGATGATTTCAGCGATAAATATTTTAAGGTGGATGTGGTAGCTGGTCGCCCAGAATATGGAAAGAATGGGGGTAGAAGAAAACAAGTAGCAACAAATGCTAAATCGACAGCAACAGCTGCATGAAAGAAAAGAGGACAAGACAATAAGCAGCAGCCTCAGCTAGTAGGCCAAAAGCTGCTGACGGACATTTTGATGCTTGCAGAGAATCCATGTATTTCACTAGATAAGAAGAGCAGTTCAGTGTTTGGCAGGATAGGTGGTAATGAAGAGAAGGCAGCGAGGAGCTGAGAGAAGGTGAATTCTGATTCTACTTCTCCTTCAGATGACAATCCCCCTTCGGATTGTCTTTATATTTCCGAATGTTAAACGGTTTCACCCTTCATGAATCATACAAAATGAGCTAAAATTTGTAAATTATCTCCTTCTTCTATGTTATTAACATGTTCTAGCATATAGAGTTGGGACAACACTGTCCTACATTTAATGTTTTTTAACTTTTACTTCATCATCATATATGTATCCATTATCGATAGGAGTTAATAGAACTTCCTCCTTTACAGATCATAGGTTATTATTTTCGTCTGACTCATGTTTAACTTTCTACATTTTGGATTGTCATTACATTTCTGATTTAATGATTGGTTATATTGTGCCTTTGCTTAGCATTTGGTTTGTGCATTCAATGATTCCAAAGTATTCCAATATTTTCCCTCATTCTGTTCGAATTCCATTTCATTGAAGTTGTTCATTCATATCTAAATTCTCAATTTGGTATTAATTAACAAAAAATCTTAATTTATATTTAATAAGAAGACATACCCTCCTTTCCATGTCAATCTTATTATGAACAAAAGATTAATGGTTCATACCAAGGAATCTATTAGCAATATGTTTGTGGTCAAAACATTAAAATTCTTATGTTCATGAAAATTTTGTATCTTCAGTAATACAATTCTGAAGCATCCGAAAGTCGAAGGATACAATGATGCCACGAACCAACTGTTGTAGAAATACAAATGGCTCGGTATACACTTTTTAGGATTATATTTTTTTTGGTAGTTCTAAAGATAAATCATCATATCATACAGCTCTTTTACTGAGTATACATTTCAACCCTATTCAAGTTGAATTGCACCTAATTGAATTCTTTCCTTTTTCCTCGGGGGCCCGTTTGGTGTTACTTTCAATATTGTGAAATTAAAAGTACAAATAAAACCTAAGAAGCATACATAGAGAGACTAAATTATATTTCACAATGTTACATTTACGAGATTTGTATACATTGAACCTATCAAAATACTATACTAATTTCGGCAGAGTCCTGTTTACAAATTGAGCATATCCATCCACGCACCTGTGCAAATAAAACATTATTAAAATACAATTGATACCAGTATGTTCACAACGTTACATTCACGAGAATCGTATACATTGAACCTATCAAAATACTATACTAATTTCGGCAGAGTCCTGTTTACAAATTGAGCATATCCATCCACGCACCTGTGCAAAAAAAACATTTTTCAAATACAATTGATACCAGTATGTTCACAACATTACATTCATCAAATTCGTATACATTCAACATATCAAATTAGTACACTAAATGATACCTGCTTGTCACTTTACCTATTGCTGCTCTATAGATTCAGAATTAAGAAAATTACATTATGTACAAATGATACTCCAAACAATTACATTATGTACAAATGATACTCCAAACAAGTAGAAATAAAGGACAAATGATATATTCTATACAAATAGATGCTGTACAAATGAAGTCATTAATAAATACATTATGCCCAAATGAATAATGAATAAATACATTATGTACAAATGAAGTTGTAAACATATATCTGATGTACAAATGAAAGTATGAACTAATTAACAAATACATATATCAGCTACTCGTTACCGCATGGAGGTCGTCTCCGGTGTCGGGGTGGCTTCCGTCTGCGTCTGCCCTCACCTGGCTGCTCGTCCGAGTCTGGCGTCTGGTCACGTCGAGGGGCTACATGTCTGTTGTCTCCGCCCATACGTACTGGATAATCCCTCTCTAGGTGAAACAGACAGGGAGCTATGTTGTATGTAGTCTCTGGACGAGTCTGAGCTGGCAAGCCGGGTGCGTCCACCTCCTCCGCATCGAGAGGGTCGTCTAGTAAGTATGACATCGACGGCGTTGCGGCAGAGTCAAATCGATAATCCGCCGGTCTACTGGAGGGTCCCGCAAAATCAGCAACTGTCGATGGGGCATACGGTGCGGACGGCCCAAACACATACTCCTCATATACAATGGGCGATGAGAAGTCCGAACTCGATGGATGGCTGGAGGTAGCTGCTAGACCCCCTCGTATTGGAGCTGCCCGACCACCTCGTGGGGCCGGGGTCCGGCGTGGGGTAGGGATCCGTCGCCTGTCCTCGTAGACAATGTCCAAACCAACTCTCGCTAAATCGCTCACAGCGGGGTCTGATGATAACAAGTCGACCTGGTGTAATACGTCAGCCTGCGGCATACGAAAATAGTGGTTACAACATTGAACTACTTATGTAAACGGTAACAAATTAGGTATACGTTTGAGTAAGCGTACGAGGCTCATGTATACCGCCGCAGTCCTATCTACGAAGCGACATGTGATCGACCTATACCACGTGTAATACGGATCCTCCGGACGCATCGGGCCATCTGCCGCACTCTCTCGACAATGTACTCGCGCCTATGTACCCACATACTCACGTACATGGCGTGCTCCGCAGCCCAATCTGTGTTCCCCCGACCGCAACCATCAATCTTGTGCAAGTCCTCCCCACAAACATCGACCCCCGAAGTACAGAAGCGACTGGGAATGCCCTGTCGAAAGCCAAATTGGCGCATCACTCGGTCTGGGAGATGCCACTCGACAATATGAAAACATATGAGTGGAACTCAGGCAACCCAGAGCTCCGACCCAACTGCATAACCAGTTGGTAGGTCGGCAACAATGTCATCAGTGTAGGGCGCCCATACGAACTGCTCGTATACATATAGTAAATGTTAGAGGTGGGATGGGAATATATGCAAATATTGAAAAATACTATCAATACACATAACCGAGACTACCTCGTGCTCCCGGTGCATGTCCAGCTTGAATCTGTACCAGGGCAGCGTGTGTTGCGCAACATTAGGCGCCAACAACTGATCCCTCCACCTGTACACAATAAAAGGTAAGTTAGCAAGGTGTAACCACTAGTACGTACTACAACATAAGGAAATGATTTTAAGTTGAGTTACTAACTTCCACGCGAGTGGACCTGGGTCAATCGGCCGTCTGTCCTCATCCCTCTGAATAAGACGTCGGACACCGCAGCGCGTAGGAGCTAACGACGTGAATCTCTCCCACGCCCAAACCTGCAATAAGCGGAGTGCTCCTCCGATCTGTGAGTGTGACACGTCAGCAGCGCGGCACATCTTTCGGTACATCTAAGCTAACGTCGCAGCACCCCAACTATAATGGCGTATCTCTCCTCGCTCCGCGAATAGTGGAAGGAACATCAGGTGTGCATAACTGCCCGATAGATCGTAGAACAGCGTCCCACATATCAATCGCAGCATGTGGGCATGTGCGTGACACGCTATAGTCTGATCATTAGCATCAGACGGAAGCTGGCGAAACATCTCCCCCTCTAGAAACCGCATGCGAATGCGGGCACCAACAAGCTCACTATCTGGAGGCACCACTCCTAACAATCTCTCGCACATGCGGCGAAGTCCTCCCCCTTGACCGACGCCTCCATCCTGTATTAGTCCAACTGTACGACCAGTGACGAGCAACCCATCAATCGGTAGCCCAAACAACACCGCGACATCCTGTAATGTGATAGTCGCCTCCCCGTGCGGCAAGTGGAAAGTGTGTGTCTCTGGCCTCCATCGCTCGACCAACGCGGTCACAAGATGCCAATCCAACTGGATATGGCCAATCTGATATATCCCATAAAAACCCGCGTCATGTATCCAATCAATAATGCGAGGGTCTGCGCCTATCCTATCCTGTACGCTCTAATTGCCCCCTCGGTAATATAACATGTCAGCATGCGAATCGGTCCACGCCCGACTAGACCGTTGCCAATCGTCCATACTCAGTACAGTAGTATTGGATGGCCCTGGATCGATCCTGCAAACAAGCCAAAATATTGAAAGCATTAACATAGAAATCATAGGAATTGAGTATCTATCCCCAGTGCTTTGTATGGTCGAACTGAACAAAAATCTCAAGGTTTATCCTATATGTGTACAAATGAAAATATCTCACCAAGTTTTCATCTAAACATACACTATTCTCAATTGATGGACACAGTGGCTCAATTGCTCAGAGACAAATTGAGCATGGAGCATTCGCGTGTTCAACAAAAAATGAAAGCGGTATGAGGATTTAACATTTGGAAACAAATTGTTCAAAAGGAAGGAGTAGAATGGCAGCTGAAAACTTGTCATGACGTGAGGAGTATGAGTATGCAAATCCCGGATAACCTATAAGTTATAGGTCAGTGCGAAGGTCCAGCTGCATCCCCAAGTTGGGTCCTTCTCGGACATCTTGTGCGGTTATGTCCTTCTTGACGGCATATGCTACATGTGATATGTTTCCGACCTTCCCGAGCATCCATCTCGTTATGTATATGTGAGCTCCTAGGCTGACTTTTATGTCGAGCGTATGCAGGATTTACCTGCAAGTTTGGCAACGAGCAAGTTGGCCAATATGCCTCATGCATGATTAGATAAAATTCTGCAACATATGTTGCATAGTGCTCGGTAGTGCTCCAATATGGCTCAACAAACTGGCTCGCATTTAGGCGTGTCTTGGTACAGGCCGCAAGAAGGTGCGAGCAGGGATAGTGTAAAGATTGCCACTTCCCGCAGGAGCATTCGCGCCTCTGGATGCTCAAAGTTTGGACATTGTTTCCTTTATGGGGTCCCCGCTGCGCGGTCGTGATGCTAAAGTACCCCTAGACCGGTTGAACGTCATGACTCGTTGTCCGGTCGCCTTCAGCTTACTTCTTTCCATCGCTAGCAATATATGCGGAGTTAACATATTTCCTCCAGATATTGGGTTACGAGCAGACTCTCGTCGGCTATTAAAGTAATGTGCAACGCGATTGTCGCGGCATCCCGGGAGCGCGTGTGCCCCGGGCGGCAAAATTAAAATCATTTTAATATTTTCATGGAAAAACATGGAATGTCGGAGTCGCCACTAACCTTTAGTGTGGTTAGAACACGTGATAACTGCCCCGTTAGGGGTAAAATAGGTCTACATTACCAGAGTTAGGCTCGGGAGTTCGGTTACACGAGGGGATAATATATACCAATACAACATATGGAAATAATAATCTTCCTAATGGTACACACCCCTAATATCCTATAAATACCTTTACACCCATATGGAAATAATTAATAAAAGAGATAAACCAAATATCAAATTAAAACATGGAAACCTATGCACAAGTAAAGAAATAATGAAATTATGGAAACATGGTATTGCTGAAAATAATATATACCAATACAACATGGTTGCCAAAATTAATACACAACTCTAAATGTACAAATATTAAACATTGAATGAATGCAATAATAACAAAAACACCAAATACATACAATGATGAAAATCCTTACAACACGAAAATTAAATGATAATAACATTAACACTTAAAATATAACCATAATGAAAACCTTAGATAGTAAACATACAATATGAAAATTTCCCATTTAATAATAATATACTAATATTGCAATGATAATATACAAATTATAATAATATAACATAAATATTTCCATAATATGATAATAATACTGGTAATAGCGTACAAATAATATAATGCTAATACAATCCACGTAATAATAATACCAACCATATACAAACAATAGAATATTAATACTAATAAACCAATATGTTAATCAATATAATAATAATACCAATAATAATATCCAAACAATACCGTAATTTTACTAATAGTGATATACAAACAGTAGTATAAGAATAATGCAATCATGTTATTAATAATAATATACAAGCTACATAATACTAATACTAATATAATTAATATAATAATAATTCTAATATTACTAAACCAACTATATAATAATATTACTAATACTAATACACAAACAATATGGTAATAACACTAATACAATCAACATAGTAACAATACAAGCCATATAATCACCATATTAAAAATAATATACAAATCATATAATAATACTATTGATGGTAATATACAAATAACATAACAACATTATTCATAACGATATTCACATGATAATAATACTAATACTAATAATATATAAATAATAATATTATTAACAATAATTCATAAATAACAATACTATAGAGTCAATATAAAATATATATGTATATGTATGTATATATTAACACTGACACTAAAATAAACATATATTTGTGTGTGTTCTGTGCATGTGAGTGTGTGTGCGTGTGCAGGGAAAAGGGACAGCAGTGCTGTGCGCGGGTGTATGTGTGTGTGGGTACAGGAAACTCACAGAGGGAGGTCACTGGGGCTGCTGTAGTTGGCTGTTGTTGGAGCGCTCACGGCAAGGCAGCGGAGCAGTGGTGGCTCGGACTTGATGGTCGGCCGGAGTTGCAGAAGGCCGCTGGCGACGGCGACGACGACGGTTGCTGAGCAGAGAACAGAGACGCGTCAAGGCCTTTCCTGGGGTTGCCGAAATCAGGTTAAGACGGAGCAGGGATAGTGCGGTGGCTGGGGACGTTGCAGGTGGCCGTGAAGATGGCTGGGTCGTTGCCGGAGCTGTGGTGCTCTGTTCGGGTGGCTACCTGTGTTGGAGAAGCAGCAGCAGCAAACCGAGGATGGTCTCGGCAGGGGGGCTGGGGTTCGTGTGTGGTGGCTGCTGCTGTGGTTCGCCGTGGAGTTCTGGGGTCGTGGCGACGACAGGGCTGCAGGTTGGAAATCACCCGCTGGAGGAGTTGCAGAGGGTAGCAGAGGGGGTGGCTGCTGCCTGGAGGCAAAGGGTTCGGGGAAGAAGACGAAGAAGAAGAAGGAGAAGAAAAGGAGTTTTTTTTTTACTTTGGTTTTTTTCTTTTTGCTGTGCGGCGCTCAGCCTCTATCCGTCTCCCCCCTTTGTGCGTGAGGAAGCCTATAAATAGGCTCCCCCACCCCAAAAACCCTAATACCAACATTCCATAATAATAATAATAATAATAACATAATGAATTAAATATAATAATAATAATAATAAAATAATAATAGAAACAATAATAATAGTAAAATAATATCTAAAAGTAATATTAATAATAGAGAGAATAATAATAATAAGAATAAAAATAATAATAGTAATACTAATAATGGTAAAGTAATAATCATAATAATGATAAAGATAATAATAATAATAATAATAATAACAAAAATAATAAATAATAATAATAGCAAAATAATAATCATAATAATAATAATGATAGTAAAATAATAGTAATAATAATAAAGTACTAATCATAATATAGGAAAATAATAATAATAATAATAATAATAATATTGGGCTTGGGTAAAAATGGGGTGTCTACAGCTGCCCCTCTTTGTAGGCTTCGTCGCTTCAAAGTAAAAGTAGGAACTCTCCTACGTTATTTGTAGCAACAAGCCTGCAAAGATAAAAGACGCTGATTTTGGACCAGGCCAATGCATCAAAAGAGATCAAAGTGTGACTTCCCAAAAATGACCAGCGAAGGATCAAGATGAGTGAGACCGCAAAAGGGTTAATAGGAGTGGATCGCGAAGGGTCAATAAGAGACGACCGCAAAGGATCAATAAAAGTGGACCGCGATGGGTCAATAAAAGTGAGACCGCGAATGGTCAACAAGAGTGGGACCGCAAAAGGGTTAATAAGGTGGGACCGCGATGGGTCAATAAGAGTGGGACCGTGAAAGGTCAATACGAATGGGACCATGATGGATCAATAAGGTGGAACCGCGAAGGGTCAATAAGAGTGGACCGCGATGGGTCAATAAGAGTGGACCGCAAAATCGGTGGTGCGCACGTGGTGGTTGCCAATCAAGATTGTGCTGCACCGCAGTGATAATCCCTGGATGTCGATCTGATATGAGGCAAATGTCGTCCCTATCGGTAATCAAATGCAGAGAACACAGAAACCAATTCCATGTGTCGAGGCTTTCCTCTTGCACAATAGCGAATGCAAGGGGAAATATTTGCTTATTTGCATCGGGGCACGTCGCAATAAGGAGTTTGCCCTTATACTTATCGTACAAGTGTGTCCCGTCCACACATATAATGGGAGGGCAGTGACGAAAACCCTGAATAGATGCTGCAAATGACCAAAATACAGATACGAAGGTTGCGCTGTTAGTGCTACCTGGAACCGGAGTTGACCTCCACCTGACTATAGTCCCAGGATTGTACGCGTGCATCGCTTCCATCCACTTCGGTAATGTTTCATACGATTTCTCCCAATCACCGAAGACTTGGGCTATTGCCTTCTGTTTGTCCAACCAAACCTTCTTATAAGAGATTGAATACCCGAATCGACGATCAACGAACTCCTTCAATGTAGCGATCGACGTCGACGCATCTCCCCTGATCATATTCACTATCTCCCCAGCAATGAGGGACGACGTGATTTGGTTATGGTCCTGCGATATAAGTTCATTCAGACACGTATGCGGACCACTATATTGGGTGATTTCGAAAAAATGGTGTATCATCCGATACATGTCACGCAATCTCCACGCGCAATCGTGGTCCTTACACCTAGCAACCAACAACTCAGGAGTAGATCGCACCACATGGAAGTCATGGTGGGTGCGAGCGTGATATATTCGCATTGCGGCGATCAACTGATCCTTTGAACCGAAGAGCATCCCCTTACTCAACTCAGACGATTCTTCCCAACGAGTGACCCGTATGGGAAGCTCATCGACCGCAATTAAATCTGCAGCAGCTAGGTCAATATGACCGTACATTGGAAGCTCGCCGATGAATTGCGCGTCAAACGTTGCGTCGTCCGTGTCATGGTGAGGTAAGTTCACATCATCTGGGACATCATTTAACCCTTCACCCATTTCCTGCTCGTGCATGTGTTCGTCTTCAATATGAACATCGTTCGTAATGTTCATGCCCTCGTCCAATGCGTCGTTCGCAATGGCAAACAACGATGCTGGTACCGCACTTGGGACGTCTTCGCAACCTCTTTGCGGAAACGTGTGAGGAACAGGAGCTTCGTACTCCGACGGCTGGAATGACGATCCTGGATATTCGTTAAAATCGACCGTGGACATAGCACGAACCTCCCCACCAACATTGACCTGATGTGTTTGTTCGGTGTCTTCACTGACTTCACCCAATTGCTCCGCGGGCTCATCTGGTTGCCTTACTGCAATTACACCCACTTGAGGAATAGTCTCGACATACAATTGCATCGTTAAATATGTCTCACCGACACAGTGTGCATCCAATACAATGCGCAACCCATAATCATCTGATATCGGAATAGCCTCGTAGAACGCTGTATTATTTAACTCTCGCGTAGGGTATCTTGCGGTCACCCGCAATGCATATTGATCTGGATCAATATGCAAATATTTATATATCTTCGTATATAATTTACTTAATTTACACGTACGGCCAATTCGAATAAGTCGAACTGGGCGACTACTATACCTAACACCATCTAATGCGGTTATAATGTTCCCCCCTATATATAAAAATACCGTGATTGGATCACTGCTTGAGCTTCCTGCCATTTAGTTCGGCGATCGGGAAATAAAAAAAAACCTACGCAAGACAAAATTGTATGTATAAGTGATGTGTAAATGAGACGAACTAACTAATAATTATAAACCAAATAGATGTATACAAATTCTAATGAATGAATGAACTTAGAGTTTGGACCTAACTTTCCCACCAAGAAAATAAATAGATGAATTCAACATCTATGAATAAACAACATGAATATGTATTGATTTTCCCCATATGACATATATTTTGGATTTTCCCAAAATTGTAATTCAACTTAGAACCCAAAGAACTATGAAATGGTGCTCTTAAGAGTAATTTTTCCAAAATGGTACTTCGTACTCTGCCTCATTATGGGTTGGATTGCCACTTAATTTGAAGTTCAATTTTGTTAAGTAGCCTTTTGAGGATTCATTGCTAATCCAAACAGCCATACTCAAAGGAGTTGAAGGGATCTTTTGGAAAAATATTACTTAGGACGCATAACATCCCGATTCATGAAATGGGAATGGGATCGTCTTATGACAAGTGCTTTAAAATGTGAACACTTCATTTATATCGATATATTGGTGAAAAATACAAAAATTCGGGGAGGAAAAAACTCTTTACTACTCTCCTCTAATAATGTGACCTTTTAGCTATTAGCTATCATCTCTACGGTGTTCCCAGTCAGCGTCATCGACGGTGACTAGTCGAGGCTAGCTTCGCCCTCGTACCGTTGGATCTTTAATGGTGCTCTGTTGACTGTGGCCTCCTCAAGCACCCCCCACCCTAAGATCTTATACATATGGGGCTTGTCTCATGTTGAATTCCCCACCTTATCTGCTCTTACTTCCTTTGGATATTTTTATTTATTTATTTTTATTTTAAATATAATTTTTGCAAGTTTCAGTTTTTTAGTGTGATTGGTGAACTAAATTATTAGGTAATTTTAATAAAGTATATTAATTTAAACAAAGACAGTAATCTTCCCAAAAATTTGATAAAAAGACAATCACATATCCTAAGTTTCAAGTGTTGACTTAACTGGAGTTTTCAATCCTATTTTGATGATAACAAAATGAAGGATGCTTTAACATATGATGTTAAGTGATGTGTTTTAGGTAAAAGAACTCTCAAGGCCGATAAGTTGAAGCTCAATGTTAATCTATTGAAAGCACCTCATAATATTGAAGGCAAGGAATAACAAATGAAGAAGCTTAAGGGCAAGCAAACCCAAAGTCAAAAGTAAACCTCAAAAGGTTGAAGGAGGCTGAAGGATTTAAGAAGATCATAATTAGAAGAACTGTTGTAAGTACTTCAAAACCAAATGTCATTTAGATATGTGAAGCTCTTATAAAATCAAAAGAAACTAAGAAACACTTTGTTTTAAAGAGCTTAAAACATGTTTTTGAAATTAAAGTAACAAAGGCCTTAACGGAAGGAAAGTGTTCAAAATAAAAAGTGAGTTTCTAATAAGCAGTGCACCTGACAGATGACTGTCTATCTATGGACAGATGACTGGCAAGTTAAAGGGTTTAATAAAAGTATTCTGGGTTTAAATTTTAATTATGACAGATGACTGCCATGTCATGGCAGATGACTGCCACGTGGAGCAAATTTTAGATCTCAAAGGGAAGCTTCTTGTTAAAATTTTGAATTTCAAAATTTAATCAACAATTTAATGTTTTTTTCAAAGTTTACCTAATTTGATATGGACAACATCTTTCAAAATTTTGAATTTCAAAATTTAATCAACAATTTAATGTTTTTTCAAAGTTTACCTAATTTGATATGGACAACATCTTTCAAAATTTGAATTTCAAATTTAGTCAACAATTTTAATGTTTTTTTCAAAGTTTACCTAATTTGATGTGAATGTTGATCTTTCAAAATTTTGAAATTCAAAATTTAGTCAACAAATTAAATGTTTTTTCAAAGTTTACCTAATTTGATGTGGAAGTTGATCTTTTAAGTTGCCTATAAATACCTCTTTGGGTAATGAAAAAATACAATACTTGAAAACACAAGAAAAGAGAGAAATCAGACAAAATTTGAAATTCATCTTGTGCTGAAATTCTTCTGAAGTTCTTCTTTGCTCACATATTTTGCTGGAGAGGAATTCTACAATTCTGGTAGATTGAAAATATCAAAGTTCGGTTCCGGGTTGCAATTCCATTTCTCTTTTAAACGAATCATTGGTGACTTCTAAAAACTTTAGAGCTTCATATATTCTAATTTTCTTTGGTTTTTTGAAGTACAATTTACATTTCAATTTGTACAACCTGCTCTAAATTTTGGGAGTATTTTTTGTACGCAGAATTTATATTATATTCTTGTAGATTGTGACGATTCCAGGTTTGCTGGATCGTTGGCTAGGCGAGGGATTATCGCTTAGAGAGGTGCTGCTCTAGCCTTCTGAAGGAGTGTATAAAGGTATTGTTCCACCCGGTAAAGGAACAGGTTTAGTGAATCCTTTGGTGGTTTTGCCAAAGGCGAGGACGTAGGCTGTGTTGAAGCCGAACCTCGTAAAATCTTGTGTCTCACTCTCTCTTTCCCTTACTCTTTATTTTCAGCATATTTATATTGCGTGGATGGTTTAAATTTGAAATCATATACACTACGTTTATTTGGAAATCAAACAAACTTAAAGTTTAATTTTGATTTGGGTTGCGGAAACCGAAAGGGAGTACGTTGGTTAAACCATACTTTGCGGAAACCATACGGGAGTATGTTACTTGGTTAAAACACCTAAAGAAAATTAACTAAGAGTTTATTTGAATTCTGAATTTTGGGAAGAGTGTGGATGTGTGGTTGTAAATCATATAAAAGAAGCAAATTTATTTTAACAAGCATATCATTCAACTACAAGGCTTGATTCATATTTATAAGGCATACATAAACAAACAACCATCCTAATTTCTTACTACTATATATCTTAATTTTGGTTTGGTTGTTTGCCTTCAAATTGTGTTTGGTTAGTTTGGATAGTGTGGTTAATTGAAAGGTTGATTGGTGATTTAGTTGTTTAAGTGCTTGTGTTGTTGATTCTATAAAAGAAACCAAGTTATTGTTTGACAAATTAAACAAACAAGTAAAAGAATTAGATAAACAATAAAAGAAGTTAAGTATTCTTAAAAGGAATTAAAAAGAAAGTTTTTAAATTCCCAATTCACCCCCCTCTTGGGAAGCTATCCTAATTTCATCAAGAATTTTAAATATTATACCAGGAGTCTTAAGAATTTGTAGAACGTTCGCTGACATTTCAAGAATTTCAATGATCTCTCTTGAGATTTGTTAAAAATGCACAAATCTCACTTTAAAATTTGCAAAAAGACAAGTTTTTTTTTTTAAGATAAATTTCATTTTCTTTTGACAAACATCAAATGAGGTTTTTAACATTTTTGATACTTTAGGAGACGTTCGTGACATTTTTGAAATTTCAAAAAAGATATTTGTCTTTTAAGCAAACTTAAAAAAAAAAATGAATATCTTTTATCCTATTAATTATTGTATTCTAGTAATCATAAGAGAGGGAGAGGGGACTTAATCCCATCACTAGGACCTCTTATTTGACAATAAAAAATTCACAAATGATACTCCTTATATTATAATTATAAAGTTCTATTTTAATCTATTCCAAATGTTTCAAACATGCTGCTCAACTTGAACTTTATTATGTGGTTGGTTCAATGTATAAGTTTGATTCATTAGAAATTGAAACTAAAATTCAAGGAAAATTAAAGCTTGAAATTAAATATAAGAAACATCAAAGGCACGTGTATATATATACTCTATGCGTTATCTATGAAATATATCATAGGCATTACATTCTTAAATGAGTTAAAATTATTAAAGTTTGTGTAGGAAATGAAATAAGTCAAAATTTAAATTCTAAATTTCGTTAACTCATAGAAAAGTATATGCACTTAATACGATAAATGACAATACAATTTATAATTACAATGTGCACTCACATTAACTCAAAGCATCAATTAAAACCATACAATTTACATGTTCTTGAAAAACTTTAGTGGATGTGCCCAGTTATATTAAAAACAGTAGAAGAAAATTCAAGGATTGAATAACAAAATTTCCCATTTTGAAAGTAAACCATATGATCTAATTATAATTGCACAATTATATTCAAAAGAGTAGAAGGAAATTCAACAAATTTAGTGAGTGGAGGAAACTTCAACAAATTCTAGGGCAGGAAAGATAATGCATTTTACAATGAAACAACAATCCAAAAAAAAATAAATAAATATTGAACAACAGTTTGAATGGAAAAAATAAAATATTATCGGCAAAAAATTAAATTCAAATACCAAAACAATGAAATACAAACCTTAAGAGTAATATTTATCCATGAATCTTTTAACACAAATCACAAACTCTCTCTCAGATTATCAAAGCTTTGGATGAAATAAAAATAATTTAAAAATCTATGCACTGAACATGGAAAACATAACTTACCCCATCTCCTTATATAACTTTTGATGTGATGAAGCCCGCAACGGTCACCTGCTCCGGAGTCTTCCTTCAACGGTAACCTGCTCGGCTCTACAATAGGTACTCTGTTCGCGCAAGAAAGGAGGAAGAACGGGCGAGGTTATTCTAAAGCAAATCTCGCTACTCCAAGTAGCGAGATTTGCCACGCGTCGAAAGTCGGGTGGATGGTAATTCAAAAGGCGGTTGGCAGAGCATTAATTATCCCAACAAAATCTCGCTACTTGGAGTAGCGAGATTTACTACTCGTCAAAAGGCGGTTGGCAGAGATTTACCACACGTCGAAAGCGGCTGGCAGAGCATTAATTATCCCAATTAAATCTCGCTACTTGGAGTAGTGAGATTTGCTACGCGTTAGCACGAGCCCTTCAGTCAAAAGTAAATCTCGCTACTCCAAGGAGCGAGATTTGGTTAAATATAGCTACTTGGAGTAGCGAGATTATGTCAGAATCATTCTAGGAAATACTTCCCAGAATGAGGTATTATTTAATATATTTTTTAAAAAAAAAAGTTAAAACGAGAAAAAACTCCTTACTCTCATCTACCATTGGACATGTGGCCATGGCACTGACCAGGCCTTAAACTGTTTCCCCCAAACTGGTCAACGTTTGACTGATTTATCCTCCCGAACCGGTTTTTACCAGTTTTCTCTAATTTATTTAATTATTATTATTTAAATACTTAAATAATTTATGAAAAATTCAACAAAAATCATACAAAAATACAGAAAATGCAAAAAAATCCATAAAAATATTTTTTTTGTTTGTTTTGCACTTGAAAAATCTCAAAAAAATACAATAAAAATTCATAAAATTTACAAAAAAAATTCTCAAAAATGATTTTGAAATTAAAAATTTGTTTTGCACTTAAAAAAAAAAGAAAAATTCATAAAATATTTTGAAGTAAAAATTTCTTTTTTCACTGTAGAAACTTCGCAAAAATTACAAAAAATTCTAGGAAAATATTTTTAACTTTCATTATCTTCTTTAATTATCTTTGTGTTATTTAAAAATTTGGGAAAAATTAGGAAAAAATCACCAAAAATCGAGAAAAATGTTTTTGAAGTCCTGAAGATTGTTTTTGCAAATTTTTCATCCCAAATGAGTTCAAAAAACCTCCCAAAATAGAATCTTCATACCTGGAAAAACTTGATAAAATTTCAAATCTTAGGAGTGTATTTTGTAAAGTATTTTCTCGATTTTCATCCCAATTATTTCAAAAGGAGGCATGAGCTCTTTGAAGTACGATATGCCCCGATTCTGAAGGAATACTTATATAGTATTTTATTTTGTACATTTCTTCACACTTTTTTGAAAGTGAGTAAGGCTTATTAAATTTAATTTATGGGATAATTTTTTATTAATTAGGTATCGTTCGTATGAACGGACGCGTAGGGGGTGCTGATACCTTGCCTACGCATAACCGAACTCCTGAACTCGGCTCTGGTAACGCAGGCTAATTTTACCCTTAATTGGGTAGTAATCAAGTGTTCTAACCGCACTCCAAAAGGTTAGTGACGACTACATTACACCATGTTTTCCATGAAAATATCATTTTAAAACCACCTTCTCCAGTTCGCGCCGAGAAGGTCGCGACACATGCCTACATATACAATTATTTGCTTGGATACATGTCTCTACTATCTTCATATTGTTAATGTATTGTCGCAAAATGAATACTTCCATAATGAACTTTCCTATGGACTTAATGGTTATGTATTTGCATGCCTTTGCGGATTGGAGGTAGGGGGTCTTTGTCTTATGCAAGGCCTCCCAATAAGCTAAAGGTCAAGTAAACTGCACATAAAAAGTAGGTTATGCACACTAAGCAAATAATCCTTGTGAGGATCAGAGGAGGCCGTGTCCTTCACACACTTCTAGGGATCCTAAGGTGAGGATAATCCTTGTCCTTTGCAGGAGTATCCAATATTTAATGGTCAAGTAATTGAACAAAATAGAAGAATTGGAGTTTTGGTTTATTGTTTTCAAAGGTAATCTTAGGCTAGTTAGGTACCGTTTATCGGAAAGGTGATAAGGGGTGCTAATACCTTTTCTTTACATAACTGTACTCCCGAATCCAACCTAGTAACACAAATAATTGACTATCAATTTCCTTGGATCAATGTGTAGTTTAATGACCAAAGCACTAATAGCATATTAAGTAGGTGTTCGAACCTCACATAGGATAAAAAATAGGTTAGTAGCAACTTCATTGACTAACAAATAACTCATTTCTCAATCTTATAATTTATACCAAGTTTCACATTGACTCACTCTAAAAATAAGTAGTGCGAAGGCTATCCCAAGTATAGGAGTTCAGTAGTGTAATAATTAGTCCAAGGGTCAAATCGTTTCCTCAGGGAATGCAGTTTAATTCAAAACTTGTATAAAAAGTTTACTGAACAAGGTTCAGATTCAGTTTCTGAGATTTTTGAGATATTTGTGATGCAATTGAAACGACACAAAAACTAAACTATAAACCTAATACGCATAAAATTAACGACAAGAAACGGGAAACAGGCACAATAAAATAGACGATAACAAAATTAACTGCAGAAAATAATCCTACGTTTAATCATTCAGTTTGAGCAAATGGCTAAAAATAAAAACTTTATTATGTAACTGAAGCTTGCAACCCTAAAATCATCAATCAAACACTAACGCAATCAAAACTAAAATTTTAACAAAATCAAGAAATTAACAAAACACAAACTAAAAACAAAACTTTAATAAAAACCAAACAGAAATTAAAAATTCCAAGACTTTTGTCGTGACGTCCTGAAGCACAGGTGCCCCAGGGTCGGCGAAATAAAAATTGTTTTATATTTTCAAGAGAAAATAGGAATATTGGAGTTGCCACTAACCTTTTGGTGTAGTTAGAACACTTAATTACTACCCAGTTAAGGGTAGAATTGGTTTGTATTACCAAAGCCGGGATCGGGAGTTTGGTTATGCGAGGGGAAGGTACGAGTATCCCCTACGCGCCCGTTCTTACGAATGGTACCTAATTAATTATGAAATTATCCCAAAGTAAATTTAATAAGTCTTTAAAATTACTCCTTTTGTGAATTTACAAAATATACGAGCAAAGAAATTAATCACAAAAATATACATAATATATATTCCCTCAGAACTAAAGGTATGTGAAGCCCGAAAGCTCGTAGCCCTTTTTGAAATCATAGGGATACACACGAAAGACATAATAATATAATACAAAATTACTTAAAGAAAATAAAGGCAGCTTAATATAAAGTATAAACATATAGTACAATTATATACTGAAATTACCCAACAGCACCACAACGAGCTATACTATGCTAAAATTTTAAAAATACGTAATAGTAATAAATATCTTAGTATATGTACATAATAATAGCACATACTGTTGACTCTATGAGTCCAATTCGGTTTTGATAATGAAAAATCACTTGGTATTTGATCTGTGCATTGAGTTTATGAACATGACTTACATTAAGCATGCGCGGAAGGATAACAAGTTATGGAAGCCTTAAAGTAAAGCTTACATATCTTGGTAAGATCCATGGAACTCAAAGAATACGAGAATCAAGATACAAGCGGCAAAGATCAAGCACATCTTGGGAATGGGTACTTAGACCTCATGTATTTACATTTTCGTATGATTTAATTTGAGGCTTAACATATACCTTCGAATGATTTTAGGACTCATGCATTTCATGAACATCATTAGGGGACATTCATGGACTTAGAATTAATGTCAAAACCTTGAAAAAATGTTTTTATAAAAGAGCCAAGAAAGAAAGCAAAACAAATTTTTGAACTGGAAAGTAAATATGCAAAAATTGGGAACTTCAGATGACTGAACTCTAAGTTCGGTTGACTAAAGAATTTCCTTATATGTCTGAAGAATAAGCTCAATCGTCTGAAGATTTTTGGATGAAAAACAGAAACTAGCAGAAGCACCTCAAATGACTGAACCTTGACCTTAGTCATCTGAACTCGACACTTCGGTCGTCTAACCCTTGACATCGGTCATCTGACCCTGTGTCCAGGCTATTTTTTCGAAGGATAAAAGTGACTTCAGTCTTCTGGGCCCTTGACCTTAGTCGTCTAAACTTGTGGGAAAGAATAAAAGTGTAATTTTTATTGATCAACACACGAGCTATCTCATTGATCCAACGATTAAGATCAATTCTAAGGGTAAGACACTATATATACTGAAGATCTTAAACCCTGTAAACGTGTGCTTAAACACAAGAAGATCCAACGTAAAGCGAGAACACACCTTGTTTTTTGAAAAGACACTGGATACTTTAGCTAATTGTTTGTACTTTGCCTACGCTCTAGTTTTTCTACACATCATCTTTGGGCAAATCACCCACCTCGGAATCTAAAGGGATCCTCTTTTGTTGTTTTTTTGTCCCACATTGGTTAAAGAATACTTCCACATTAGTATAAAGGGTTGTTTTTGAATTTTTTTATATTATTTAATCCCACCATTGAGAGAAGTGTTTTTTGTAGACTTGGAGGTTGAAGCTATATAAAAGCCTCAACTCTTTCATTTGTTAAAACACACCTCAAAAGTTTTAAACCTTTTCAGAAGTAGTGGATGGATTGATCATCGCAACCCTAGGACGTAGTAAATGTCTATACCGAACCCTCGTAAATTTCTTGTTTTCGTTTTCTTTTTATTGCTTTTATTATTTTGAGTTTCTGTCTGCTTGCCCTTAATTCCCTTTATAGAAGCAATAGTTGTAGTGTGGTGTGTGGAATAAGTGGGGTGGGCCCCGGCACGACAATTGGGTATCAGAGGCTAGGTTGAATGTGGTGATTACGGAGGTGTTCCTCCTGTTAGGATTCTTGATTTTCCATGTTTTGAGCCCTAAGAAGACTTGTCTAAGCGAGTGCTCGAGACCCTTGCGGCTCGTCGCTCCCTAGAGGTCAGCCTGGTCCCAAAGTGGGAATTTTCATCGGATAAAATAGAGTAGACACAGTTTGGTACGTACTATTCATCTAGGGCCTTTTTTTGCTTTTGTTGGTTGCTATTGAATTATCTAGAATGATGGCAAAAACGATTGCAGCAGTAAAGAAACTCTATCCACAAAACCAACTCCAACCCCTTCCGGCGTTAACATCATCAATCGAAAACGATAGCTATGCCTCGGTTTGAGGTGGAGCATTGATGGTACCAATACTTTTTTGGTATGTTGGAATGTGAGGTGATGGACACTTGTATAAAACAAGAACACTAGATATGGCCTTTGGATGACAAACAGGTAGATATGGGTGACAGAGATGAGGAACAAGATCATCGTTATCATGTTTTGGTACGAATCGTCCTATGTTCCCTCGCAAAACTCAGAAATATTGTGTTTTATGAGGGGAACATCTGCAAAGAAATTGTGAAGACATTGGAAGATACCTTATGAACCAAGAGTTTTGGAAAAAATCGACTCTATTTTGAAAAAAGAAATTGTTTTTTTTCTTACAGTATCAACCAGGTTTTTCGATTAATGACCATTAAAGTGCTTTCATTAAAATAATTGGGGGGGGGGGGGGGGGGGCCAATTTGTTAAATTTGGATGAAAAGGTGGACAGATGAGGACAAGTCCATATTTGTTCTGAATTCTCTCTCTGATGAAGTTGACCAATTTGACCACCACTTATTGGTATGGGAAAAGATAAAGTTACTTATGAATGGTGTTTGTACTCTTCATTGATTAGTATTTGAAATGCAGAAAGAAGTATCAGAGGGTCCAATTAAGAACAACAAGCACAGAAGCACTAACATAGGGGAACGTTCTCAATTCTCAGAGTCGTATGCCTGTGAATGAATATAAATCCTCATAGGATGAGTAATCTCTCTGGGAGACCTGCTAAATATGAATGTGCTTTTGTCGTGAGAGAGGGCAATTGAAAGAAAGAATTGCCCCTAATACAGCCGACAATAAGAGCAAAGGCACATTCTAATGCCACTATAGCCAATATAATTGAAGTGAGTCCAGATTTTCTCTTGTTGGAAACATCCTTCGTCATATTATTTTTGGTGAGTGGATTTTTTGGATCGGGTTGTTTCCTATCATATGTGTCCCCTATGGAATGAGTTCCTATTTTTGAAGAATTTAGATGGTAAGGTTGTTTTTATGGGAAAACCGATCATACTTGTAAAGACAATTGAAATATGATCAATACTTGGGAAATGGTCAAGATTTGTGAACTATAAGACCTTGAAACTGATGTTTAGGTAAATGTTTCCAAGCCTAAGAAGAATTTTATTTCATTGGTGCCTTAGAATCTAAGTGTTTCACTATCACTTTGAAATTGAAACCTTAAAGATTAAATCAGGTCGCTTGGTGGTGATAAGAATAAGAAAGATAAACTTGTTATTATTTACCAAGGTAGTAACCAGTTATTGGCTCAGCAAGCTATTGTTTTCTGAGAAAAGTGCAGGTTTTCAGATACACACCACATTAACTGGCATATGCGATTTAGCACATGTGGAGAAAACTCTTTTGCAACATTAGCTAAGCGAGGTTTGTTTAAAGGGTCAAAGGTGGTGCAAAACTTGAATTTTTATGAGCATGCATCTGGAAAAACAAACTACGTGAAATTTTTGCACAACAATCCATCAGACTGAAGGTATTTTGACCTACAATCCATACAGATGTATGTGGGCCCCAAAACGCTTCCGTTGGGTTGATATTGCATTAATTTTGTACTTTTGTTGATGATTTTTTTTTCAGAAAGTTTTGGGGTGTATTCTATGAAGCATAAAAAGAAGTTTGTGATAGTTTTTCCTTTAGTGGAAAAAATTAGTTTTTTGAAAAATCAACTGACACAAAGATTTAAACGGCTCAAATCAAATAAGGTTGTGAAAATACACTAGTGACCCATTTAGGAAGGTACTGTCAGGATAAGGGTATTACTCGCACTTCACAGTTTGAAATACCACCACACAGATGGGGTGGGCAGAGCGCATGAATTTGGACCCTTTGCTGGAGAAGTTTCGATGTATGTTTGTTCTAATGCTGGTTAGGACAAAGGTTTTGGGCTGATGCTGTTAAGGTTTATGCGTGTCCATATCATCAATCGTCTACCATCATCTGCAATAATAGAAAACACCTTTAGGTATGGTCCCTGGAAGCCTCTAGTGAATTATTGATTCTTTTATTACATGTATTTGTTACTATTGACTGTTTATCATGTTAAAGAAATCTAGTTTGTGATCCAAGAGCCAAGAAAGCATATTCTGGGGGATAGGTGCAGAGTCCAGGATAACGTCTTTGGTGTCCTAACGAAAAATGATTTTTAAGTAAAGATGTAACTTTCCGATGTACCTTGCGATGATGAAGAAAACAATACGCAAGGAGTCCGATTTGAAAAGAAGCCCAGTGGATACGTCCAACAACAATGGGTAGATTTCAGACATTTTGAAAAACCTAGTGAGAATGAACTACACAAGGGGTTAACTCTCCAGTTACGTTGCGGAATAGTGGTCACAAGAAAAGAATTTTTTAATTCGAGAATCTTCACACAAACAACAAGAATCAATTGGTTTCTCAAAGCCCAAGACGAGAAATTCGAAAACCTCTTTGTATACTGATTGTTGGCCTAATGCACTTTCCAGTTGTTAGATATATTTTCAGTCCACTTTCAATAAGCAAAATGAGAACCTGAATCAAACAAGTTGAAAAAGCCTGGATGAAGACATCCCATCTGTTCATCAAATCACAGAACTTGGGGAACTTAGCAATGGGTTAATGTAACGAAAGAAGATTTCCCCAGATGCATCTATTGGTTTGCCTTCAAAGCTAGATTGGTTCTAAGAGATTACGCACAGAAGGAAGGCTTGATTTATCGAGATATTTCTCCAGTCTTTAAACATTCTTCCATCGAATTTTTGTTGGCTTTTGGAGCAACAATTTGATCTTGAATTAGTTCAACTCGATGTAAAAACCTGCATTTTTATATGGTTATTTGGGGAAGAGGAAAATCTATATAACTCATCCAGAAGTATTTTTTCAAGTTGCTGAAAAGAAAATTTGGGTTTTAAAAACTGGGTAATTCATTGTTATGGTTTTAAAAAACAGTCTTCAAGGATAGTTGTAAACAAACGATTTTCATCATTTAATGAGATCGGGTCAGAAGTACATCCGTAATAAACATGTTGTCTCTGTGCATTGTGTTTTAACTTAATCGTCGTGGCGCGCTACAAAATTTGGTGGCGTGCTTGGAGGTGAGGAGTCGTATTTCGCGTGGTTGGTATGGATGGGGTGTGGTTTGGGGCTGAGTGATTGGCTGGGTGGTTTGTATAGTGCGTGGTGGTGCACCACATAACGGCTAGAAGATCAACAAGGTTGTTCACAGAGTCAGTGTAGTCTACATACGGTCTATGATGGGACGATTTTTGGTGTTTTGAAGATACGATTCGGTGTGTGGAGGTTGAGGAGGGGAAGGAGAGACGGCACGGAGATTCGGCGTGTAAACAGATTTTATAGGGACAGTGATGCAGTATCGGTGGTTTTGGGGTTTGTGGTCGTGAGAACAGGATTGCAGAATAGAAACAACAAGTTGTGGCGGGCTGAAGCAAGCAAAACCAGAAAAGCACTCCGCTTGCGCCGCAGCCACATTTCAAACGAGTGCTGCTTGAGGTCGGCGAAATCAGATTAGAATTTATGGCGGACATGTTGGCGCGGTAGCAGGGGGGTGTGTGGAAGGTGGGGAGGGAGCGCGGTTGTCTCTAATCTAGGGTGGGGGGTTGTTAGGGGTACGAGACACATGATTGTCTGGTTTGTTCTCGTTTATTTGTGTTTGAGCAGTGTGGGGGGTGCAGTCGACGATGTGGGAAGATGGGAGCAGTATAATGCCGGATGCCGGGGAAAGGAATTGGCAAGCTGTGAAATAGAGTGTGGATATATTAATGAAGCGATGGATATTGTAGAGTAATTGAGAAAAATAAACTATGGATCAACGGGTTTTGGATATGTGGATTCGGATTTTGGCAGAGATGTGGAAGAACACGTCGATAACACTGGATAGATTTTTTACATGTGCTAATGATCCAGTGAGTTGGAGGTCGTACCGTACAGGCTACCGGGCCTTGCTAACAACAACAAGGTACATGGCAGCTTCAGAGGCTTTAAGGAAGCTATTTGGTTTCAAAGGGTGGGACTTTAAAAATTTGGGAGTTGTGCCCAAGCAAATGGTTGTATCTGGGATAGCCCAGAGTTCTCATTCACTTAGCAAAGAACCAAGTCTACCATGTTACACACGAAGCACATCGATGTTCGTTTTTCAATTTTATAATAAACAGGAATATTATTGATGGAGGCAAGAAATGCTTCTCTTCATAAGATTGCTACAACGAAAATCCCAACCAGATATTTGATCCAGATTGTGGACAACAATCAGTTCAAACCTTGTTTGGAACTGAATATATCCTGCAAATCTAAATATTTTGGAACGCGGACGATGAGGCTGGAACTCCCCAAAATGTTTTGGGACTAAAAAATTTGTTTTGAATTGTATCATCAAGGTGGGAATTTTTGTTGTTTTTTTGTCCCACATGGTAGAATACTTCCACATTATATAAAAGGTTGGTTGTTGAATTTTTTTATATTATTTGTCCCATAGGAAGAAGTGTTTTTTTAAGAACTTGAGGTTGAAGCTTTTTTATAAAGAGCTCACTCTTCATTGTGGGTAAAACACACCTCAAATTTGTAACTTTTCAAGAATAAAGTGGATTGATCATCGGCCCCGAGGACGTGGTAATTCTATAGCCGAACCGCTCGAAATTTCTTGTCTTTGGTTTTTTTTTAATTACGGTTATTATTAGATGTTTTCTTCCTTCCAGTTTTCGGCATTACTTTATTTCTTATTTTCAATAGTGATAGTTGTAGTCTTAGTATTGACACAAGTGGGGTGCCCAGCCCAACATATGGGTTGGTACAACCTTTTGTGCTTCAACTGGTTTGTAGTTTGGTTAGTTTACAGTTAGGGTGGTTGTTGTTGGTTTGTGTTAGAGAATCTCAACACCAGTTTGTTTTTGAGAGTTTAAAGTGAAAGCTTGATATTGAGTGTTCGCATTGCATTAATAACAATTTGTGTGTTTTTGAACATATCTCAATACGCTGTTAGAGAGGTTTGGGGGGTGGTTGTCTTGTGGAGATTTGTGCGTCCATAGGGATTTAAGTTTAGCGTGTTGGGGGGGCGATTTTGTTGCCAATGTGTATTCGTTTATGTTAAAGGCTAATCGTTTTTGACTACATGGCGTCAAACTTTATTTTGACTCAGTGTAACAGATGGGCCTTAAGTTGCGCTAACGATCTATAGTTACCTGGTGGCTGTTTTGTGGCCAAGTGGGATGACGTTGGGGGTTTTCTGAACCATTCCAAGTATTAAGTTGGGGTGTTGGTGTTGTTTATCTGTGTGTCTCTTGTAGTCACCGAGTGATACATACTAGTATGAGAGAGGGGTATATAGTATATTATATATATTATAGATAATTAGTAGTCATGTTATATACATAAGAGCCAAGGAGGGTATCATATCACAGGGGGAGTTTGGAATATTATTTGCTTTGGCGAACACGTTGTTGTTTTGTGTTTGACAAAGTTGGTGGTGAATGAGGGGTCGTTTGCAAGCTAAAAAATGAGTCGCGGGAGATTCCAATAGCTGGGACCTAAATCTAGGGGGCCAAAGGCATGGATTAGTGTGAGGGTTTTTGAGTAAACAAACATGGTTGGGGGTGTTGGGGAAGGGTGTGGGGATAAAAAAGGGGTGGTTGTGGTGTGTGGTGGTTGAAAGCATATGGCTTACAGAAACTGAGTGTGTTAGAGGGGGTGGGCGACCATGTGGGCTGGTCTCTTTTAAGCATAAGGGAAGTGGCGAGGAGGGAAGTTGTGAGGGGGGGTCGGGTACGGTTTGTCGGTGTGGGGTGAAGCATTTGGGGGGTGGGGAGGGGGTGTGGAGGACAGAGTGGGAGGGGAGGCAACGGCGGGGGGGGAGACCGGGGGGGAGCAGAGAGGGAGGTTCTTGGTGGTGCGATCGCGGGTCAGTGCCGG